>NC_088377.1:7912500-8555000 GCF_037993035.2 Macaca fascicularis | reverse complement strand
AGTAACACCTCCCAGCTGTGACCAGCAAAAATACAAGCATTGGCAAATGCCTCTGGGGGCAACATCACGCTGGTTGAGAACCACTGGGCTAATGAGTTAGGATCCGCTGAGCTCAGGCAAGGAGGCAAGAGCCTCTTGTTTTACCTGGTGTTTATCAGAGGGAAGTTCCTGTCCCCAGTGTCTGGGGTGATGCTTAAAAGGGGCCCTTAAAGGGGCCTCTATGCTCATGAGTATTCCTAGTTATGGTTTGTCCATACCTCATTTGGGGTACATTCTCCAAGCCTTGGCCCATCCTTGCTTCCTCTTTTCCTCATGCCATATGTCCAACCCATCAGCAAAGCATATTAATTCCACCTTCCAACTATACCCATTATGCGACTGCCTCTCCCACTCTCATGCAGACTTCTCCCATCCCACACCCAGATTTTCACAGGAAGGCTTCAACACAGGAGTCAGAGAGGCCCTGCAAAATCTAAGTAACACTATATCCCTCCTTTGCCTAAAGTCCCCTAATGGTTTCTGAGCTCACCTGAAAGTGAAAGTCAAAGTCTGGCAATGGCCCCACAGCCTCTCCAAACTCATCATCTATTACTCTTCTTCTTGGACACTAAACGGCAGCCACAATGGCCTCCTTGTTGTCCTTGAACACCTCAAGCGGACCTCAGGGCCTTTTCATTTAGTATTCCCTCCTCTTGGAATCTTTTCTGCTGTTTAATCACGGGCCTTCTCCCTCACTGCCTTTGCAGCTTTACTCAAACATCGCTTTTTTGTGGTCTTCTCCAGCCACCTTCTTTATTGCTGCCATCCCCTCATGGCTTTATTTTTCTCCTTAGCATTGATCACGATCTAACCTGCTGTGTGTTTTCATAGGTGATCTGATGTCATGACCATCTTCACTGCTAGAAAGCGAACTTAGTGAGGCAAAACGTTTTTGTATATTTTATTACTCTATCCCAAGTGCCTGGAAAAGTGACTGCACATAGTAGGTGCTCAATAAATATTAATTGAATGAATGAATGACTGCATGCATAAACAGTACGTCTAAGGCCCAGACAGACCCAGCAGGTAATCCCTACTTTTTCTCATCTCCATCACACTACAAGTGGTATGTTTTTTAAATAACATCTATAAAGCATCTTGCTATCTGACCCGAGGCTGGAATTATTCATGGCACACAATGAATCTCCATCCCAGAGAGAGGCAAGGCCCAGATAGCATCGTCTCTCGCTGCACAGGCCCAGCTGGGCAAAGCACCAATGTAGTGGGAGGGAAGGAGGTATTTCTCAACTCAGGCAAGGACTTCTGGGGAACAACCCCGCCTCCACGTGGATTCTCCCAGATCATTCGCTGGGTGGGCCACCTTCACCCAGATGCTAGGCGTTCTCATTTTTCATCTCCTTGAATCATGCAACAGAGCCGTGGTCCTCAGACTACCAGGCATCGGAATCTGGCAGAGGGCTCCTTCAAACACAGAGTGCTGGACTGCCACCCAAGGCTCTTGGATTCTAGGGCAGGACCTGAGAAGCCGCGTCTCAAACAAGCTCCCAGGGGGAGGTGATGCCACTGGTCCCGGAGCCCACGTTGAGAACCACCACACCAGAGGAACCTTCACTCAACAGAATCGAACATGGCAATGGCTCCAGGTGGCCTGCAGACTGGGCTGAGGGAGGACTCACAGCATGGCACATAAATTCACTGAGTTCCACCTGCAGTGAGCCTCCAGGTGGGCTCCACAAAATCACCATCGCCCGTGGAAAAGGGAAGGTGCTGCTTAGCGTAAGCTGCCTGTGATCTGGCTGGCCTGAGCTGGGGATGCTGAGATAGAGGAAAAGCAGCCTGCTTTGCACAGACCTGCCAGCCTGCTCACGGGAAGACAGTTTGCTTGTGGACCATGAGTGAGCAGGTGTTACCTCTTGGCTTATCCTGCCAGTCTATCATGACTTGAGCTTTAGGGATCTCACAGCGAATTCAGGCCATTGGTAGGGAGCTCACGAGAGGCTGAGCAGGCACCGATACTCCCAGCCGGGCCCTTGGTGTGGATGGCACAGGAAAACAGCTGGTTTTAGTTTGGCCGCACACTGACAGTTCTCCATTGTGGCTTTCTGGTGCGTGAGGCTAGAGTGAAGAAAGGGAGAGGGTGGCTGTGGACCACCGAAGCTGAGAAATGATGTCCTGTGTCTACACAACGTGCAATGAGATTAGTGTCTGCAAGAATTCTGCCGTTTGATCTGGCAGTGGCCAAGCCAAACCCACAAGGACGTCCCAGTTGGCTCGCAAAGCAGTAGTTCCTTTCTCTCCTGTTTTTCTTTTATTATGTTTTACAGAAGCTCTATTATAACAGCAACAGATCTCATTTCACCACTTGTATTTCATTTCAGGAGCTTGTAAGCACGTTAGGGCTGAGGTTTTGTAGAATTCCACTATTCGGTTGGGAACTAAGTCCTTCCTTCCTCTCAAAGCACATGGCCTTTTTCTCCGTGGGTACTGGATGGATAGGGATGGACAGAGGGCACCATTCCCAAGCTGGATATTCTATGCAGAAGGAGGTGGGCCATGTTCTTGCAAGACCTACGCTGCAGAGAGTGCACTTCTCCTATGGAGGTGTTTGCAAGATAGTCAGGGGCCACAAAGGTAACAGCCCACAAGTTCTAGCCAAAGAGTAATATTTGACTTACGTAACTTCCCCTTGGACTTGACTTCAAGAGGCATGTGCACTACAGGAAAGCCCATTATGCATAAGCTAAGAGGAGGGACAATTAGAAGAAGCCACTGGGCCAGGGGCCAGGAGATGGGCTAACTCCCTGGCACAACTGGCCTGGGGCTTCGGCGTCTGGAAGGATGCAGGTGCAGGCAGTGGAGCGTTCAGGAGCTGCATTCCCAGCGGGGCTCCTCCAGAGTCGGGGAGCCAGACACAGCTCTGCAGCATCTCTGCTGTGAGCCCCTCCATGGCAGAATCTGTGTCTCCATGAACCCGACCTCTGCCCCTGCCCCTCAAGCTGGGCTAACACAGCCCAGTGCTGGTTCACGGTGTCCAAAATAAAGCAGAGTGAATCACGCCCATGTTCCTTTTTATGGAGCTGCGCCTGACATTCGTAAAGAGCCCATAATGAGGCCGGGCATGGCAGCTCACACTTGTAATCCCAGCATTTTGGGAGGCTGAGGTGGGTGGATCACCTGAGGTAAGGAGTTCGAGACCAGGCTGGACAACACGGTGAAACCCTGTCTCTGCTAAAAATGTGAAAACTAGCCACTCGGGAGGCTGAGGCAGGAGAATCACTTGAACTCGGGAGGCAGAGGTTGCAGTCAGCCGAGATCATGCCATTGCATTCTAGCCTGGGTGACAAGAGCAAAACTCTCTCTCAAAACAAAAACAAAAACAAAAAACAAACCACAGTGAGTCAGCAAAGCCTGCGAATTGGATCCCAGGCAGCCCTTTGTCTGCCCCAAGGCTGCCTCCAACCTCTGGCTGAGATGAGTCTTAGCTCCACTGATAACCTTTCAGCTTTCTTTTCCCCCAGTCCCCTTCAGGAAGCCCGTAGGATTCTTCATAGCAGGACACTGACTCACCACTTACGTTTCAGCTCTTTCAGGTCACTGAGCTTGAGCAGTCCCCTAGGGAACCTCTGACCTGACACGCCACCAGTCAGGCTGAGTTCCAGCAGTAGCACTGAACTGACCCCCCAGAGCACACTGGTTTGGAGATCTAAAAAGTACAATGGGCCACCAGTCACTGATCAGTGCAGCATCCCTGGAAGCCAGGTGTGGGGGTTGGTTTCCTGGGTCAACTTGGCCAGGCTGTAGCACCCAGTGACTTCATCAAACGCTAACTGAGGTGGTACTGGGAAAGCATTTTGCGCAGGTAACAGAAGAGGCCCACCTCCTTCTGCATAGAATATCCAGCTTGGGAATGGTGCCCTCTGTCCATCCCTATCCATCCAGTACCCACGGAGAAAAAGGCCATGTGCTTTGAGAGGAAGGAAGGACTTAGCCCCAAGTAAGTTGAACTTGACTAAAGGAGATTATGTTGGATGATGTGAGTGGGCCTCATCCAATCAGTTGAAGGCCTTAAGAACAAAGCCTGTGGTTTCCAGAGAAGAAATTCTGCCTCAAGACCGTAACACAGAAATCCTGCCTAGTTTCCAGCCTGCCAGCCTCCCCTGCAGATCTCAGACCTGCCCACTCCCACAACTGCATTAGTCAATTCCTTCCAATAAATATCTTAAAATATTAAAATATCCTATAGGTTCTATTTCTCTAGAGAATCCCCACTGATACACCAGGCCAGCACCCAGACACAATGCCAGGAGACACACTGAGCTCTGGGGGAGACGGGCATGAGCTCTGTATCTTTCTCTTCTGCAAAGGGGATTAGTGTCAGCCACTCCTCTCCCTCCCCCGGAACATCCTTGGGGGTGGGGGACGATGACACTTGGTGACTGGTTGACATCTGTACACTGCCAGATGCCTCAAAGCTGAGGCAGCCTCTGCAGCCAGTGTTCCTCCCCTGCCTATTTCAACCCAGCTGCCCTTTTCCTCAAAGGAGGCACGTAGGCCTGGCCTGAAGGCAGATGGGGTCCACCTTGTTCTCTTCATGAACAGCACCCGCCAAACCCACATCGCTGAGAATCCACCAGAGGACCCGGAGGATGAAGAGGATGACATGATGATCTTCACTCAGTATTCACCCACCAAAACACATCACCGATGCTTCAAGAGCTGGAACAGCATTGAAAGTTTATGACGGGAGCAATGAGAATTCTGTGAGCCCTGAGACAGGAAGCTCTTAAAGTTCCCATTGTTTCCTTGAAAGAAAATGTCCAGGCCGGGCGCAGTGGCTCACACCTGTAATCCCAGCAATCTGAGAGGCCGAGGTGGGTGGATCGAGTTCGAGACCAGCCTGGCCAACATGGTGAAACCCCGTCTGTACTAAAAATACAAAATTCAGCCAGGCATGGTGGTGTATGCCTGTAATCACAGCTATTCAGGAAGCTGAGGCAGGGGAGTCGCTTGAACCCGGTGGGTGGAGGTTGCAGTGAGCCAAGATCGTGCCACTTCCCTCCAACCTGGGTAAAAAAGAGCAAAACTCCATCTAAAAGAAAAAGAAAAGAAAAGAAAATGTCCAGTTCCCCTGAAAAAGATTTCCCAGAAAGAGACCCTCAGTGCAGCACCAGCCTTTCACTTGCCTGACAGAATAACCACCCAGGAGCTTTCCCCAGTCTGCTGCGCTGAGGGCCCTGGGGGAAATGCCTGGTGTCTTTCTTTCTTATGGGCTGAAGCCCCTGGTGTCTTTCTTTCTTACGGACTGAAGCCCCTTGCCTGTGGCTCAGGGTTGCCCCAAACTCCCAGCCTGCACCCTGGGGTCACAACATAGGCTGGAAAAGCAGCCCCATGCCTGGCCAGGAGGGAGAGGAGACAGCAGCTACCAAGCGGAATCACAGGCCCACACTAAGGAAAACAGTGTTTGCACTTCTCCCACAAACAGAACGCTTATTTTATTTTAAATTCGGGAATAACACAGTGAGAACAGCAGAAACTTTCATTTCTGGAGCACTGTTCTCACCTCCTCACTCAGTCTCCCTTTGGCGACTTGCTGCATCCAGACTGGCCCCAGGCCAGACTCTCAAACAAGGGCCAGGACATGGCTCACTCTGCCTGTTGTCCATTGGAAATCATCTCAGTGCCCCTTTGTCTGAGGTGTTTCCTTCCTCTCTCTCCCCTTTCCAACATCCCCCACCTCCCTGCAGGTGAATTGCCCACAGGTAGAAATCAGCCTCTGCAGAAGAAAAGCTTTAGAAATATGTCCCAGTCTTAGTGTCTCTGCCGTGATCACGCTGGCGTATATGGGATCATATGACTCCACCCAAAACAGAATTCATTCGGTGTTCCCAGGTTGTGTTCCACCAACTGATCTCCTGCATAAACACTGCTGCATTCTTTAGAACATGATTACCCTGCATTCTTCTGTGTTTCAGAAATATATAGTTAATGATCAGCGAAACACTGTATCAAATGTATAGGATTTGTGGGTAAAAAATATTTAGATGTAATCATTAACTTCTCACAACTTTGGTGCCCTGGACCCATCGCTGCATTTTCTACCCATGTCCTTTCATAACTCCTGGAAGGAATCTCTTGATGAGATCCAAGATGGGCCTGCCTTGAGCTCCACTTAAAGGACCAGTGTGGTGGCAATATTTAGCATCAGAGCCACTGCCCTTTCAGGAAGCTAGATGCACAGACGTGAACTGACTTCTCGGAGTGCAGGAGCGTTCTGGCATCTCCCATCTCCCCATCTGGCACGTCCAGCCTTGCTGTTGACATTCTCTCTAGGACACTGTGACTTGGCACCTTCATTAACACCACACTAGGAATTGACGCAACCGTTTCCAGACTTATAAACTATGACACTTATAATAAACCTTTTTAGCGTTCAAACATGTATGTAACAAAAAGGCCCCATTACAGCTTCAACCGAGTGGAAAATGCTCAGGGTGTGGAGTCAAATGCTCCTGGTTTAAATCCAAATTCTGATTCCATTTAAGTGGTGATTTGAGGTCAGATTGGAAATGCCTGGCCACAGGTTTCTTCATCCATCAAATAGGGTCGAGTGTGCTTCATCAGGGGCTGCTTGGAGGACTGAGGGGCTATTGGATATAAAAGAGCTTTGTACACAGTAAAGTGTCTGAAAATGTGAGCTGTTCTTATGACCGGATGGTAGATTATGCAACATTTAAAAGAAATAATCTGTTCTTGATCCTAAGATTTGATATTCTTTTTCCTGAATACATATAGGGTATTAGATAATAATTAAAATTAATTTTACTTTTCAAAACTACACATAATTCAATGCTTTTTGAGGGCCAGGGACAGTTCTGCATTTGGTAATACATTTTACATGACAGTCGCATGTTCATGACAAACTCAGGGAAGCTAATAATTACGGGAGACACCGGAGCGGGCTTTATGTGTAAGCTAAGAGGAGAAAATAAAACAGCAGGCATTAAGAGAAAGGACCGCAGGGATCGGAGGGTGGGGTGAGGGTGAAGGGCAGATAATGGAGATCCACTAGCAAATTCAAATGGCTTGGACATACACTGCACCGCCTGGCCACTAGCTGACACTCTCCCTTTGTGAAAACATAAGACAACATTATTTTACAGGCAATCAAACCTCAGATGAATTCCACCATATGTGGGCAAGGCTCCCCTCCCACAGAGCCCTTGTGCCTGGGAAATAGAATTGAACACATCTTCAAAGAGAGTTCTTGGTAAATATACTACTGATTTTACAAACTCCATCCTCTACACAAACCACTGGAGAACACATTTTCCCAGCGCTGCCCAACATCACCGTTCAATGGCCTTTCTTTCTTCCTTCTTTTTTTTTTCTTTTGTTAGCCAGAGTCTTGCTCTGTCACCCAGGCTAGAATGCAGTGGCATGATCCCGGCTCACTGCAACCTCTGCCTCTTGGATTCAAGCGATCCTCCTGCCTCAGGCTCCCGAGTAGCTGAGACTACAGACACAGTGGCCTTGTTTTCTAAGTCAATCTTTGGAGAAGCATGACTCACTTCCACTTTGTCTTTCTAAAGGATAGGAAAATGGGAGGTCGGGGAGAGAAAGGGGCGGAAGTCTCCTTACCTTGAGCCATTCACCTGGCTAGGGTTACATTCCATTTTGATGGTGACCCTGGCTGGGGGTTGAGACAGCCAGTCCTGCTGAGGGACGCGTGGGCTCATCTTGGAAGTCTGTCCATAGTCGCTGGAGGAGGACGCGGTCATCTCCGTCTTAGCCAGGTGTGGCGTTCCGTAGGCACACTCAAACAATGACTGGTCCTCACTCACAACTGATAAGGCTTCCTGAATGCCCAAAGAAACACATAATTCAAGACACTCCAACAGACAGTCATGTTTCAAAAAGTTGTTGATTTCAGAGTCCTTTCTAACTGGGACCACATTTTAGATAGTTTTTACCGTCTCCATTTCTACCATTCAGAAGAAAAAAGTAGCTTGTTTTTCTTTCCTCCAGACAGTAAGAGTTAGAAATGCCAGCCTAGAAAAACTTATGCAGGTCTCGAAGCATCCCAGGCTTGACTGCGGCAGGGCAGCAGAATATCCACTTTAATCTCAACTTAAGGAAGTTGAATTTCAAAGGTCTTAGAAGACACCCAATTGCATGTGTCATTATTTGACAAATGCAATCTATAATTCAAGCAGACAGGGTACAGAGCGGTCATGAAGATTAAAAAAAGAAATCTGAAGGCCAACACCTAAGCATCTGGCAAAATTGCCACATTCCCGGGGATTCTGAGGAAGAGGGACTTAGAGGAAGACAGAAGAATCAATGGAGCACCAAAGGGCAACCAACCAAAGATACAAACGTTTCCACTCTAAGTTATTAGCCGAAGTAGAGTTTCAAGTGGTGATTCCATGATGGTGAACATCTGGATGATAAATGAACAAAAAAAAAAAAGCTGTGAAGTATCCAGATGCTTCCAAACACCACGATGTTTAAAATATCTGGATCACTCACAAGCTCTCTTTTCCCCTTACTTTCGATTAATATCTTTGCTCTTTTGCATGATTTGGTGAGAATAAATAGCCATTTGTCATTGCTGGATCAATCATTTTTCACGGTTTTAAGTCAAACAAGTGGTTAGCCAATGGCTATGTTTATATTCTACAGCCAATGAGCAACGGCAAGTTTGGGAAATTTCAACTATTTAAATGTGCCTTCTGCTGCAATCACACAGAGCTGCTGTGATACAATCCCATTTTGGTTCTTAGACCAAAAAAAATCCATATGAATGCTCATTTTTATATTAGTCCTTTGGCATCCTCAGTGTTGACATCAACTAGCGAGAAGCAAAGGCTAGTTGGGCCACACATTTTTATTTAAAAAAAAAAAGAAAAAAATAACTTTGGGGCCAGAGCAGGGGAAGCAGGGGAGTGTGGGCTTTGCAGACCCTTCCAGTCCAAACTTCTCATCTCCAAATGAGAAATCTGAGACCTAGAAAGGTCCAGAGCTAATCTTGAATGAGCTGGCCATCATCAACTAGGGGGTTAGTGACGGAAATGACGTGGGAATTACCACCTGCCTTCTCCTTGCCCCCACAGCCCTATGATGCCCTTTGTGACATTTTTTTTTTCATTTGGGACATGTGTTTAAATTAGCACCCTCCTCCCCTTCTTTGAATTGGCCTTTAAATAAATAAGGTGCTTCCCATCAGTGATCTCATCCTAGAAGCAGCCCTTCTGAGATGGAGAGCTCCCTCCCCATCCAGAAAGATCAGAATCTTTAGGAAACAATCACCCCAACCCCACATCTACTCTGTCGCTCGATCCTCCACCTGCCCCAGGACCAAGTTTTTTCCTTAGCTTCCCAAGTGCACAAACTTCTTTGCTAGACGCACTGCACTGAGGATCAGCAAGGAGAAAGAATCAGAAGAAACTTGAACCTCTGTCTCTTAAAGTGGTGGCCAGCTGTCTGTGCATATGCAAAAGTGCCGTCCTGGACTCCATTAGAACCTGTAGAATTACAGCCCTGTGACACCCTGGGAAAGACGAAGCCTGGTGTTCAAAGAGTAACGCAAAATGTACCAAAAAGTCAGCTATGCCAGACAGAGAACCAGAATCAGGCACGAGGGAAAAAAAATCATCTTGAATAGACGGCAAAATCAAACTTACCAACAATCAAAAATAATACGAGACAGTGTCACAGAGGTTGACAGTACAGAAACGGCATCCTAGATGTTCGGGAACCTGAAATTCATGGCTTTCTCTTCCAGTCACAATTGAGTGGCCAACTCAAGGAGTCTAAACACATAGATGTGGGTTTCAAAGTAAAGTCAGCACCATAGACTTAGCGTAGTCATGCTAATTCAGACAAAAATTAGACCTTCTTAAAAAATTTTTGCAAAACAGATACTCCCTTCCCATGGTGGCACTGGTTAGTGTGTTTTACAGGCTCAGAACAGGAAACAGAGCTGATGGCTGCTGCCTCTCTCCTTCCTGGGCCTGAGCCTCAACCAAGGCTCGCAGGGGAATAACACACTATGTAATGTTAGCTTTGGCTCACCCATGATGAGAAACATGAACGAATGTGTGATTTATATCAGAAATTGGCAAAAACAGGTTATATATATAAGAAACAGGCTACATTTAAAATTACAAACTAAAAAGAAAACAGCTGCAACAACAACAAACAAGCAATAACTTTAAAGTATTAGTATCTCTCCAAGATAAAGTAAGATACTCTTGCAAACAAAGTCAACAGCCACATAATGTAGCGTAAGATTGAATAAGAAAAAAAACCCCAAAATATTAGAACTCAAATGAAGCTTAAGTGTGTGTTTGTAGGGGAAGGAATCCATTCTCACATCTGGCAAAGCATTATTTCAGCACATGGTTTTCTAAAGAAAGAAATCAAAGTTAATTGAGATCGATTTAGGAAGGAAAAAACCCTTAGAAATGCTAGAGATACGGGAAGCATGCCTTCTTTCTTTGCATCTTAAAATTCTTCTCACAGTTAATATTGCACAGAAATGAGAAAGGGAATATAATTCAGAATATTGCAAGCAAACCCTCAGTTGCTTTTGCTCATTAGAAGGGGAAAACTTTGAAAATAAGGAAGCTTCAGGATAAACATTTCAAAAGGGGTGAAATACTGTCCACATTTTGAAAAGACACAGCAACCCAAACTATGCCCCCAAATGATTCTCACTCAACAAAGGCTGTGGAACACCTAGAATGAAGTACAGCTCAGGATAAGGAAACAAATGAATAAAGAAAGCCTCTCTCAGACCCACATTCGGGGAGTAAGAAGCAGCTGAGGGGAGTTTTCACAGACCCACTTCCACAAGAGAGGTCACTAACGTTAAGTGCTATTCTTCGAAAGCAAACCAAGCCACAACCCCGCCACATCTTTGTCCTCCCATTTGACTTGGCTGTTGGCAGGTTTCATCATCCCTTTGGTTAAAGCTTGAATGGACACAGGCTGCTGCATAGGACCCTCCCTGCCTGGCGGCCCTGTGACTTCAAAGGGGAGACAGGATCTAGCAAAGTAGGATTAAAACCAGAAAGAGTGCTGAACGCAGGCTGCTAACCAGGACCACATGAGTTCTTTAACTCCAGCTCTAGGAGAGACTTCCTGGCCTTGACTGACATGTCCCTCCTTCCCTGCAGCCTGGCTCCTCCTCTTTATAGCTAGGAGATCTCACCTACCTACTTACCTGCCTGCCTACCTGCCGGCGGGGGTAGGCTGCTGCCTTAGTTAGCATGTATAGATTGTTATTGCAGAAACTCTGGCCAGCCACAGCGCTTGGGATCTGCTTTGGTGGCTTTGTAACAGAGAATATTTTAAACATCAAAATCTGGCAGATATGTGGCATAATAACAATTTCATATGCCTACTTCTATGTTACCATAAAAAGACCTGAGCTTTAGATTGGTGTTTGCCAATGTGTGGGGTGTTTTTTTTTCTGTAGCTCCAGGAAAGCTGGGATATTCCCATCAGGCAAATGGCAGGCTACCAAGGCCATTTTTAAAGAACTTATGAGAAACACATAACTCTAAGCAAATTACCCCCAAACAAAAGGTACTGCTGTGTTAGTACTATAGTGTTTATTATTTCATTTCAATACAGAATATACCAATAACATATGAGGACCATTCCTTTGGATTTTGGTCATGGGATAAGTTCCAGAAATGAGGGGAGGTCCCACCAGGTTGCATTTCATATTATAACTCTAAAATATGCATTTATTTTCAAGTAACTAGAGTACAAAAAAGGATCCAAAATACTTAGATTAAAACACTAAAAAAGAAAGCTAACAAAGTTGAAAGCACACTGACATTTTCAGCAAAATATTTCAGGAATCCTGAGGCCTTTCTACAACAGATGAATATTTTGCAAGATGCATATTTCTCAACCAAAGTATTAGAAAATAAGGGCCCAAATTGATTCTAATTTGTGATCCCTATAGCTCATAAAAATATTACATTGTTAATACACAGAATCCATCGTACTTAAACTCTTGAAAATCTAGAAGTGGTAAAGTGTTGAAACTGAGAAAATCTTAAAGAATGGTCAACTGAAGTTCACATCTGGAGTAAACAAAGGCATTCAGGGAAATGGTCCTTTCATGGTTTTCAAAAATTAGGAAGATGGCCAGAATTAGACCTCCAGAGAATTGGATTATCAAATCCATCGTCAATGTTTTCAAGTCTTATATGTGATAATTATTTTATAATTATGAAAAACAAATGCAACAACTAAGTGGAATAAGAATTTTATGATCATGATCATGCTTAAAAAAAAAAAAATCTTGGGTGGGGCATGGTGGCTCACTGCTATAATCCAAGCACTTTGAGAGGCCAAGGTGGGTGGATCACGAGGTCAGGAGACTGAGACCATCCTGGCTAACATGGTGAAACCCTGTCTCTACTAAAAATACAAAAAAAAAAAAAAAATTAGCTGGGCGTGGTGGCGGGTGCCTGTAGTCCCAGCTACTCGGGAGGCTGAGGCAGGAGAATTGCTTGAACCGTAGAAGCGGAGGCTGCAGTGAGCCGGGATCACGCCACTGCACTCCAGGCAGGGTGACAGGGTGAGACTCCATCTCAAAAATAAATAAATAAATAAAATAAAAAATAAAACAATGTGAAAGAAGTCCTTGCTGCTATCACAATACAGTGTGGAGATCATTCATTTAGGAAGCCAATATCATCTTAAATCAATAGCCTGCTTTTTCTGTCAGTTTTAATCTCATTTCAATCCAATACAAAACCCTTCCTTAAATTTTCTTGCATATAAACAAGCAGAATTTGGTACATCACTTAACTCCCTATACTGCCATGTATAAGATATCTTTTAACCACTTTCATAAATAGCTTACCCACCAAATAAACCAGGTTACCTTGTTAAGCACTTTGCATGCAATATCCTCTTAAATTCAATTTTGTCGATTATAAGATACACCACTTTTCACATTTTATCAACTCTGAAATACGAAAATGAAAGGCCTACCCTAGGTATTAGGCAGCATTTCTTCTTCTCTGATGGCAGATAAAATAATGGGACATTTTATAACCAATGATGTCTTACATTTTACGAAAAATGATCATTTAATCCTTACAACTGTCCTATAAGGTCAGCTGTGATTCTTGCCCACCCATCAGAAAGTGGGATTATAGAAGTAACATCAACAGTGAGGACGAGGTAGAAACAGCGTTTGTATCTCTGAATGGAATCATTCCCCAAGGTTGTACACTGGCCACTACCTGGGTGTTACTGGAAGGAAGAAGTTGGATTAAGAAAAGTCACATGGTGGAGTGTTTTGGTGCCTGCTCTTGCCATGAGAGATGGAAACATCTAGATAGAGACAGAGAGAGAAAGGCTGGTAGAGGGAAGAGACAGAAGAAGGATGAAGGGATAAATGTCCAGAATCCCTGGATCTAGGATGGAACAAAGGATCTGGACAGTAAATGGAGAGTGTTGGAAATCAGTAAGGACTTCTCTAGGTATACCACTCTCTTCTGCGAGCCTAGAGATGTGTAGCAATGGACACCGCATACAGTTAATTATTTCTTTTGCAATGGTTTAAATCAACAACCCTGTTCTTTTCTTTGATGAATCAGATTATTCAGACACAAAGACATGACCAGGTGTTGGGATGTGTTCACTGCAGGTGGATACCTGCCTTCTCTTAATGAGTACTATGCAGGAAAACTAGGATAGGTAGGAGAACCATTTATAAATATGCTGGAGCCTGTGCCACTTTGGGTGGCCTTTAATGGATGTCTGCAGATCTAAGGATATTGGACAACTATTTATTAGGCTGTCGCAGGCTCTATTGTTTATAGTTTCTCTTTAAGGCAGCACACATACAGTAGGTGCTTCTAAAAGGTCTAGTATCTAATTGTATTTGCAGGAGGAAAAAGCAACACAAACAAAATAGGCAATGCGCTTAGAAAAAGCTCTGCTCTCCCACCATAAGCCCGACGAAGATACGCCAGTGCTTCAGGAGGCTTTATTCTAAATGTGTGCACTTTTGCCATTGTGATGCCACCAGTATCTCATTATGAAAGAATCTTCATCTGACCAGTGTGTCTTTTATTTACAACACAGAAAAAAGCCAAACGTGGGAAGCGAAAGAAGCTTCGCCAAACTGGGGGTGATCAGTTTTGCCCCTTCTTGATATGATTTTCTTTTTTTCTTAATTCTTCAGAGAAGGAAGCATTAACATATTAAATGCAGTATCTAGCTTTGTGTTCACGTTTTTCTAATTTAACACATTGCTATTTTAGTCCTTCAAAAATATAAAAAATTCTTGGATTAACCTCAAAGGAAACATGTATGTAGGCAAATGAAGTCCTTCTAAAGAGAGTATTTCTCCAATATGGTATCACTTCAGTGTCAAACAATTTCAACACTCACAACACTAGTTCAGTGCTAAGAAAATGAGACCCAGAACTAGTGTCCAGATACATTTGCACATACATATATACAAACACACACACATGCATACATATGTACACATATACATGTGTGCGTGCATGCAAATACATACATACACAAATACATATATACATACACACACATATACAGATATGTATATGCATATATAAATGCATATATAAGTGTATAGATATATGCTAATAGATGCCTATACAAATATATGCATATATACAATACATAATGTATATACAAATACATCATACATATGTATACATATTACTAAATACATATTAAGATAATAAGGAGAGATGAAAATCTTTATCCTTATTATCTTTACTAATAGAACGCTTTAGAGGACTTTCAGACATTTTTTATCTTTAATCATATCCACTAGGGCAAATGTTGCCTAAAAGATACAGAGAATCTGGCTTCTTCCCGTTTCACCTCTGCTCCTTCCTCTCTTATCCTACACGGTGCTTTCCTCTACGCTACGCTCAGCACATCCCTTCAGAACAGACTTAGCTGGGGATCCATCCCCTCCATGCCCTTCAGCCGATTTTCCCTGCTCTGGACTCACTGGGTTTCTCAGGGCTCTGAGAAGGCCTGGCTGGTACCAGCAATTCTTTTTGCCCACAGACTTCTCCCCTCGCCTCGCCTTTATTAAAATATAAGCATTTTCAAGGCTGGCTCCTCTGTATGTCTGCTCCTAGAAATAAGATAACTTCTTAACCTCAGATGTTTGTTGGTGTTCATAATAGCCCTAGGACTAAGTTATCAGGTAATATTACAGCCCCATCATAATGCTATAAATGGGGTCCACAAACTTCTATTACATCCAAATGAAGAGACGTGTTTTTGTGAGATGAATGGGTTGTGTAGCCAATGGCCAGGAGTTCCAGGGAGTCTGGGAAATAATTGCCATTGGCAATATGTCTGCAGTCATACTACCAAAGAGGACATTATTGCCGAGTTTCACCTTAAATCCGCATAGGCTTAAATAGAGACTTCTTAGAGCTAAGCAACCTATGAACAGAATAAGACTTACTGGAAAATGAACATTTGCAAAAGAAGGAGGGAGCATTCGATCTGGAAATCAGAAACTCTAGAAATATTGTGAAAGATTGAAGTATTGTAGAAAAATGTTAAAGAAAGAATAGTTATGCCCACATAATGAAAACTAGATTTAAATGAGCCTTGGGAGATTAAGAATTTCAACCAACGTAATTTTAAAACAACCCTTTGTTTTCTCAGTGCCATGCAGAATAAACCCTGAATGCATTTGAAAGGATAATGAACTGGGACTCTTCGCCCTGGCAAATGTCATTTAACTGTTTAACAAACAATGTGCCTGTGATGTTAATAGCTTCTTATTTTCTTCTTTAAAGAATAGCTTTTTCGGCTGGGTGCAGTGGCTCACTCACTCCAGTAATCCCAGCATTTTGGCAGGCCAAGGCAGGTGGATCACCTGAGGTCAGAAGTTGAGAGCAGACTGGCTAACATGATGAAACCCTGTCTCTACTAAAAATACAAAAAGTTAGCTGGGTGTGGTGGTGCACATCTGCAATCTCAGCTACTCAGGCGGCTGAGGCAAGAGAATCGCTTGAACCTGGGACGGGGAGGTTGCAGTGAGCTGACATCGCGCCATGGCACTCCAGCCTGGGCAACAAAACTCCATCTCAAAAAAAAAAAAGAAGAAGAAGAATCACTTTTTCTTCCCAGTAGGCTTCTTTCCTTCTTTGGAGATGAGCAAAAAGTATAAAAACATCTGTGGAAACCTCCTGTTTGTATGTTTTACATGGGTACAAAAAATGCACTCGCTATTCGTTAGGGCTGGTTCTACTCTTGACACTCAAAAACTTTTTATTTCTCTAATCACTGTCATCATATATTACTCACGAATATTCATCAAAACGCTTTTCTTTCTTTTTTATCTAGTTTTAAATAATTCATTTGAGATAAAAAGAACTTTTTCTTTCCTTTTTTTTAATCACTCAGTGGAGGATGAACATGAAGCTATACCAATGGGTAGGAGACCGTCTGGTAGAGCACGGGAGCCAGGGATGGGGATCTGAAGATGGAAGATGTGAGTTTCAAACTGGGCTCTGCCCTTGCTCTGGGAATCACCTGGGTAAATCCTTTAACCCTTTCCTGCCCCAAGTGTGAGCTGAGAGCTTGCCAGAAACGCAGATTCCGAGTCTCCAACCCTGCTGAATCAGAATCCGCTTTGAAACAACTTCCCCAGGTGAGCTGCGTGCCTGCTCACTTCAACTGCTGCAATATCCTTTTTGGACTCTCAATTTCTTCAACTATAAAGGTGGTACTAATGGCAACCAGCTGCCAAGCAGCTCTCTCCCAGGACAGTTAAATGGGCCAAATAAGCTTGTGTGTGTAACAGGTTTCATAAATCTTAATACTGTATTTAAATTATCATCACATGATGGAAAGGTGATGTGACTGACTCCAGACCTCCACATGTGAACCATCAGAATCACCCATCTCTAGTCATACTATTCTAACAAGCCAGATGCAAGGAAAACCACAGTCTCTTGTGTGCGAATTATCACTTATTTTTTGTACGTACTGGATATTCAAACCATGTATCTACCTAACAGACGAAGGGAGATCTAGCATCTTTCATTTCAAGAGCACATCTGCCACTTTCATTTAGCCTTTTTGGTCCCTGGTCCAATTTTTTTGTGGGGTTTCCATTCAAATTCTACATTAGTTTGTTTAATGTCAATCAACCCAAAGCTTTGTGCAGGAAGGAATGAATTTTGGTATGCTCCCCAGCGTGCTGCTGGTATTCTCTACATAACAGGACAATAAATGAATGAATATACCAGGGTCTTGTAACATAATGTCCTTTTTTTTTTTAAACCTAGAATAGCACAAGGCACATAGTTGATAGCCCTCAAACTTCTGAAGAAAAGGGTTTTCTTCTGGGATGTGGAATTCATAATGCTCGTTATGGTAACTTTCCCTAAAACTTGTTGAAGTTTTCATAAACTTCTATGAGGAAGTGCTTTTATGGCAGTCTGGCTAAGAAGTTCACACCATCATTCTGCCCTCCTGATTTTTGAAACGTACAAGCCCAGGTTGAAACTCAGGTGATTCAGGGCTTGAGAAACACGAAGGCCAAGCTAAGGAGTAGCAAAGTTGCTTGCACTGTTTTTGCTATTGGTGCGGTCCTTCTCTGAACACCAGGGGAGGGACGGCGCCTCGTCTCACTCCTCTTCAGAAGGAGCTCCGTGAACACTCGGCAGTTTTATGCTTGGCCCTTTCAAAACACACAAAGGCTAAAAATACAGCGTGCTACGCCTCTGGAATGTGTCTCATCTGTGAATCTCTGACACATGGATTCATTGTTTTCCATAAAATTCCAGGAATTTTATTCATGAGAAAATTCTGGCACAATGGAAAATCCTGGCAAGCACAGATAGGGGCAGCAGATGTCCTGGCCTCCGCCCACAACTGTCTCTGCTTTCAGCTAATTTTCATCAGGTGTCTCTCTCATGCCTTCAAACACTCAATCCAAAATTTCCCATGAGACGGGGGTGGGGGATGGGGGTGTCCAAACAACCTTAAGTTTTTAAATAATTGGTGCGGTCCCCCCGCCCCCAGACAGGTGTGCCATACCAGGTTCAACATGCAAGTGCCAGGATGCAGCATGGGCACTTTAAGAAGGAGCCGCAAGAGCACAGGGCCACTGGCTCAAGATCCAGCTGCCCTTGGAGCTCCACCACTCAGTTCCCCTCGTGTCCCACGTCTCCAAGCTCCTCATCTAAAACGAGGGTCTGGTCTACTGATGTTTTCTAAGGCTCCATTTTGCACCAAAGTGAAATCGATTTTGTTTAACTAGTAACATCCTCTTTCAGCCATAGCCAGCCTGCAGTCTCTACCTCCTCCATCTCTGAGCAGACATGCAGATAAGGTAGAAATCTACCACGTATGGAGTTGCTAAAAACTTTCTATGCATCCCAGTTAGATGCTAACTGCAGGGTCTTCCCCTGCTGCCCCCAGACTTTAATTTTCCTCGATCTTGTGGGTATCTCCTTCTGTGCTAATGGTAATAAGAAGCTAGTCGGCACCCTGAGAGCTAGTGTCATGTTTTTAAGTATGGAAAGGATCTATTCTCTTGCATGGGAATATGGTATCTGTTCTACACATAAAGCACTTCAATAATAATAATGATAAACATGGCAACATGGTAATACCAACCAAAAGTCTTGCAGAAACTGGGGCTCTGGCAGAGAGAGGAGCACGTGAATAAGCCTCCACTATTCACGTGATGGTCCAGGGGCCTCCTTCCTTTGCTTTCTATCCCCGTCCCCAGATAATTGTTGGCATGAGCCACACACCGTATAAGGCAGACATGAACACAGAAGTTTTCTTTTTCTTAGACACTGACTTATGTAGAAGTCTTAAGAGTTCTACATAAGAGTTAAGAAGAGTTAAGTCTTCACCCGCCGTGAGGGTCCAATCCCTGCCAAGGCCTTTCTTCAGCTTGGTAAGTGATGATGTCTGACTCCCTGGGGCTGGGAGGCTAAGCCTGTGCTTTGCAGAAGATTTTCCAGCACATAAATATATCCTGGTTGCTGCATGGAAAGGGGACTAAGCAGCCAGGGCATCAGAGCCCTTTGCTAATGCTATACGCTGAGCTCATGTTTTTCCTGTGATATAGATGGCCACTGGGTAGACCCCGTCCTGGTAACACTTTTCATGCACCAACAAGTTGGTTGCCAGTGAGACTTGATTTTTATGGCTCTGGGAGTGCTGACCTCAAAACCTAACACTTTTGAACTATGAGAGCAATCCCTCTAACAATTTCAAATTACACATACATATATCACACCCACCAGGGCTCTTTTGCCATCTGGCTTGAGCCCCTCTATAAATATGTCCACTCTGAAAGCCACAAGGCTGAGCGAGGTGGCTCAAACCTGTAATCCCAGCACTTTGGGAGGCCGAGGCAAGCGGACAACGAGGTCAGGAGATAGAGACCATCCTGGCTAACATGGTGAAACCCCATCTCTACTAAAAATATAAAAAATTAGCTGGGTGTGGTGGCACGTGCCTGTAGTCCCAGCTACTCAGGAGGCTGAGGCAGGAGTATCGCTTGAACCTGGGAGGCAGAGGTTGCAGTGAGCCAAGATCACGCCACTGCACTCTAGCCTGGGCGACAGAACGAGACTCTGTTTCAAAAACAAAACAAAAGAAAGTCACAAATACTCTTTAAAAGTCTGTAGATTCATATCCAAATCATCAAGGCCTGCAGAACAGCCTGGTGACTTGAAATTTTGATGTGTACAGAGTCTAAACCTCGGTCTTTGCATTGCCTCCTTACTGGACCTCTTTACTTATTAAGATTCTTCCTTGTGGAAGAAGTGAGGTCATGGGTGTCCACATCTATCTTTCCCAGGAAGAAAAGGAAGCTTCAAGATCTGGGAAATGCTATGCACCATTGTGCAGGTTCCAAGCAGCACAGAGTCACCTGTGGGGGGGTAGGTAGGTGAGTAGTGGACATCTGACCACCCGGTGCTGTGCAGGACTACCTCCTTGCAGAGCAGGTGGGGCCTTCCAAGTTGCCCGCTCATCCAACCTGCACAGTAAGCTGTACGGGAGTGTCATGGGGCTATGCCTACTTCAAAGAGCAACTTAGCTAAAGGGAAAGATAATTTGCACTTGCTCTCTTCCACTCCAGCAGACTTGCACTCGTCGCTATTTATTTGTGAACACAGACGCATTTTAGATTGACTTAACAAATAAAAAAAGGTGCAAAGAATAGGGCAGCTGAAAGTCAGGAAACCACTTCTGCCATTGCTGAATCTGAAGCCTTAAGCTCCTGAACTGGAAAACCAGCCGACTGGAGCACTGAGCTCCCTGGGCCCTGTAGAAGAACACACCAGCCAGGTGTGGTGGCTCAAGCCTGTAATCCCAGCACTTTTGGAGGCCAAGATGGGTGGATCATGAGGTCAGGAGTTCAAGACCAGCCTGGCCAACATGGTGAAACCCTGTCTCTACTAAAAACACAAACATTAGCCAGGTGTGGTGGCGCATGCCTGTAATCCCAGCTACTCGGGAGGCTGAGGCTAGAGAATTGCTTGAATCCAGGAGGTGGAAGTTGCAGTGAGCTGAGACTGACCCACTGCCCTCCACCCTGGCTGACAGAGTGAGACTCTGGTTCAAAAAAAAAAAAAAAAAAAAAGAAAATGCACCAAGTAGTGGCCAGACAGGTTCCCATGGGCCCTGACATGTGAGATGTGAGGCAGAATTTTTATTAATGAATCTGATGCTTATTCAGTATTTCTGCAATCACAATGCACTTTCACAGTATTTATTCAAGCAATATTTATCCAGCAAAAATATCCAATATTTATTTATCCAGGATCTCTCAAACGTTCAGTCTAGTTTCACTCACGTCAGTGTCAGTGTCTCCAACCTTCATACTTTGCTTTCAGGCAAGAGTAGACATGTGTTGGTCTGGGAGTCCGAAGGTGGGGGTGGAAGCTGGTGGTGTAGGGAACCAAAAATTGGCCATACTTACTTACTTAAGTATTTTACAGCTCTTTAACAGATTCTCATCTCCTGCTCTCTTCTCCAACTTTGCCGTCTGGTTCTGACACTGTCCTGCCATGATTAGGAGTGAGCTTTTGGGGGTTCCCTCAAACGTACACTCCCAGCTGGTCTCTTTGTCACCTACTCAAGAGCAGTTCATACTGTTGGCCACTCTCCCCTTTTCTAACCCTCTTTTCTTTGGCTTCCATATTGCTGCTGTTCCTCCTATTTGGTTGACAATTCCATCCCCCATCTCTTTATGCCCTCCTTTTTCTCTCCTCATTCTCTAAATGTCAGTTTTCCTCCGTGCACTCTCCCGGGCCACTTCTCTACCAGCGTTTCATTTCTTCCAAGCCATCACTTAGGAGCCGCTCCAGTGGCCTCAGCACTGCCAGGAAGCACAGCACATTTAATTTCAAGGGTGCAACTCCATTGGAGGGATGGCAGGTGCACGTTTAATAACTTGTTAGGTTTTATCCAATTTATTTCCCAAGGCCACATCAGTGTAATTACTGGATGATAATAATCAGCTCAAGAGGGAAGGTTCTAAGACAGAGAATGCAAGATTTCTAAACAGGTCTAAGACAGTTTTCCAACGTAAGATTTACTATGTAAGAGTTTTGAAGGCAGTGCCTGATTCCCTGCCTGTATCCTCCAGAACAATCCGAGGGCATGGCTGCCATTACAGTTTACTTCGGGGGATGATTTTATGGTACGTCTTCACAGACAACATGGCAAACATCTTTGCTTCTGCTACACTGACAACCTGAAGTTAAAACTTCTGTGCCTATGTAGCCATTTTAATCACCCCCTGAACTGGTTATTCCATAGTCCAGGGGTGTGGGACTGAGTCAGATGGGCTAGAGATACCTTTATTCAGAGGATTTAGCAGTTTGCCTCAGAGAAAGGCCATTTCTAGTCTCCACTAGGATCACACATATCTTCCAGGACTAAGAATATTCTCTCACTCATAAGTTCAACAAATATGTACTGAACACCTTTCTACCCTAGAAACTTGTCTAGCTGCTTCTAGGTTACATCCATGACCCCAAACCACAAAGACACCTATCTGCATAAGGCTTATATTCTAGCACTACAAGCCATCGATAGTTTTTGAAAATCACTTAATCAACCAATAATTGATAGGGTAAATTTGTAACCTTGTTTTTCAAGCCTGATATCAGGATTAGAAGGTGGCAAGTGATAAAAGTGTGAAGAAACGGAAGGCAGAACTAGAGACTCAGGAAAAGAGCTGCTGCTTTTAATTTAGAGTGGTCAGGGTGGTCCTGAGAAAACGCGAAGGAGGAGAGGGTGTGAGCCCCCATGCATTCATGAAGAATAGGCCTTCCAGCCTTGGCAACAGCTAGAACAAGGCCAAAGTGGACTGGGGGGCTGAACGTGGAACGAAGGGAACAAGAACAGCCAGGGAGGAGGGGTTACTGGAAAGGAGAGAGAGAAAGAACCAGGAGGTGAACCAGGAAAGGCTGGGGGTGGTAGAGCCTTGCAGGCCATTGCAGGAACCTGGGTGTTGACTCAGAGAGAAGTGGAGTCTCTCTAGCCGTCTTGGCTAACAGCCCGGGAATTGTCTTCTGTGTTGCACTAATATTTTCCATCTCATAAGGGTTCTGCAAAGAAAATTCTTTCTATCTTTAAAGTTTTATTATTTTCAAAACTAAATGCGATCAGAATGCATATATTGCACATGCCATGTGTACACCAAAAGCCACACCTAATAAAATGTTACAGCCATCCTTTGTCCTACATGCAACGGGAACTTCCATTCATCATCACATGCAGAAACTCTGGGAACTGAGAATCGGTGCTTTTCATTCAGAGAGTCTGTAAGGGGTCATTGGCCATTTTAAAAGGCTTTCACTCAACACAGGAAATACCTCACTGAGGCTCCCGCCCATCCATCCTCTAATAGGGCAGCCTTTAGGGAAACTGACTTGTGGCAACTGAAAGGAATAACGGCACCAAAGTATTCCCCTGCCCTGAAATCTCTGTTTACCTGTGGACTGGTGATGGCAGTAGATTTTAACAAGCTCTGGATGGCAAATGGCAGACAATGGTGTCACTTCCTTTCTGCTTAGGAAGGAGGCATTTGGAAAAACTGTTCACTGCTGTGTTTGCCTATGGAGAACCTGGATTCCCAGAGCTCTATGTGGTAAAACAGGTCTCCGTATTGATAAACAGAGGATCCTCTTTTGCAGCTGAATTTTCCTCAAGGCAGCAGCGTGAGCCTTATTACTGCCTTAAAACCCAATTTCAATATTCAATACATAGTCTGTGTATTCATTTGCTAGGGTTGCCAAGACAATGTACCACAGACTGAGGGGCTTAAGCAACACACATTTATCCTCTCGTAGTTCTGGAGGCTGGAAGTCAGACAGCAAGGTAGTAGCAGGGTTGACTCCTCCTGAGGACTCCCTCCTTAGCTTGTGGATGGTCATCTTCCCCCTCTCTCTTCATATCATCCTTCCTCTACGCATGCCTGTTTCTGAGTCCAAATTACCTCTTCTTATGACATCAGTCCCACTGAATTAAGGACCACCCTAAGGACCTCATTTTAATTGGATTACCTCTGTAAAGGCCTTACCTCCAAATAAGGTCCCATTCTGAGGTCCTGGGGGTTAGGACTTCAACATAACTAGGAGAGCATTATTCAGCCCATACCATCCCCCAGGAAGGCAGAGAATGTGTCCTTTTTCTTCATTGCTATATCTCCCTGCCTAGCACAGTGCCAGGTACCACACTATGCTCTGTAGGTCAGTGATTCTCCTAAGCTTTGCAGGTCAGTCATTCTCAAAGTGTGGTCCAGGAACGCCCTGGGGTTCCCAGACCCCTCCAGGGGCAGGCACAAGCAGATCTGAGAATCCAGCTGCCTCCAGTTAGCCCAGACATTAAACAGACTGCAAAAAATGCAAAACAATGCCACTTCTCATTAACATTATTTTTGGAAAATAGAGTTACTTTTCACAAAAATATCTCATTTGTGTTAACATGCAATGAGTTTATTTATTTATTTTTATTTTTTGAGATGAAGTTTCACTCTTGTCTCCCAGGCTGCAATGCAATGGCATGATCTCGGCTCACTGCAACCTCCGCCTCCTGGGTTCAAATGATTCTCCTGCCTCAGCCTCCTGGATAGCTGGGATTGCAGCTAATTATTAACCATGCCTGGCTAATTTTTTCTTTTTTCTTTCTTTCTTTTTTTTTTTTTTTTTTTTTTTTTGAGATGGAGTCTTGCTCTGTCGCCCAGGCTGGAGTACAGTGACGTGATCTCAGCTCACAGCAAGCTCTGCCTCCTGGGTTCATGCTATTCTCCTGCCTCAACCTCCCAAGTAGCTGAGACTATAGGTGCCCACCACTACACCTGGCTAATTTTTTTGTATTTTTAGTAGAGACGGGGTTTCACCATATTGGCCAGGCTGGTCTCAAACTCCTGACCTCAGGTGATCTGCCTGCTTCGGCCTCCCAAAGTGCTGGGATTACAGGCATGAGCCACCGCACCTGGCCTTATTATTGTTATTTTTAAATGAATTTGTAAGTAAATGTTTCAAAATTTCTGTTTTTATTTCTACCAATAGACATAATGCATATAAACACTTTTTTTTTTTTTTTTGAATCCTCAACCAATTTTAAGAATGTAAAAGGGTCCTGAAACAAAAAGATTGAGAATCACTGCTGCCGAGGATTTAAGCGTGGCTAGGACACAGTCTGTACTTACTGAAGTAACCCACGGTCTGATAGTAATAAGACACTTTATGAAGAACACATTTTTAGTAGCCGTCATAGAAAAGGAAGCTTGTTAGCCATTCCCTCAAGTTGACAACAGAGAGTCCTTAGTATAATAATTTTTTAAAGCCAATATTGAGCCTTCCAAGACTGCACATGGTGATACGTTAAATTTGGAATTTATGCAACTTTAAAAACTGAGAGTTGGGGGTTGGCATTTTTATGCATCCTAACTGATGAGTGCTGCCCCAGGGCTCTCTAACACTGCACGCAGTCTACTAAAGCAGCAGGTTGCCCATCATCACCCCCACCCATCAGCTGTACAGCACACATCTGCTTCTAGATGCACCTTCTTGCAAGTAGCCTGTCTTATGGCAAAATCGGGGGGCAGGCCTGTAAAGGGGACCAGGGAATGAGCAGCAACCGCAGACCACCAACCTGTTGCCAAGCTAACTGTGCTTTTCTGGATCACAGGCAGCTGGAGACACTGGTGCCTGGGGCTGAGGGGCTACAGAGCCTGGGCACAGACTCCCTGCCTATCTCCCAGTGTGTCCATCTTGGTACATCTGGTACATCTCTGGATTGACAAGTGACACTCCCCAGTTAAAGTTAAGGGCCACTCGTTTTAAACATAAACAGATTATTTTAATTTTTAAACGTGTATCCTACACTCGGACACTGATAGTTCCTCCCTGTTTACCTGCTTGCTGGGAGCTGTGCGGGGGTGTCTTGTTTTTTTATAAAACAGATTCTCAAAGGCATTTAATACAAAGAGCAAGTGGCTGGGCATCCACCACGTGCAGAGCAGGAGCCTGGTGGTGGTGCAGGCTCATTCTCCATGTGGATGACTCTAGGAATAACTCTAACAGAAGGGAAGAAATACACTGGGAGAAAGGAACGGGAGATTCGTCAGGGCTGGGGGAATACAGGCTCCATGAGGGCAGCGACTTCTTTCCTTTTTTCTTTCTCAGAACCTGTAAGTGTCCACATATCACGCACATGCAGTGTGTATTTGTTGTGTGAGTTCCTAGTATGGAGGTGCCAAGGGTCATGCTAAGTGCGTTGACCGGATGACAGAAGAAGGAAGGAGGGATTGAAGGAATTGGTGTGCAATAGCCTGAGCCTTGAAGAAGGGGGTGTACTGGGTAAATCGAAACGGTGGGCAGCATTTCCAGATGGAGAACCTGTGAGGAAAAGCACAGAAGTGGGGCCTCCCCTTGTGAGCTGGGGAGGGCCCAGGGTGTGTGTGCTGGTTGTGGGGAAGCTAAAGCTGAGGAAATTCAGATTGGATCCATAGCCTGGTTTTGGTTTTCACAGGCCTGGGATGCCCCGTCCAGAGTTTGACTTTCATTCTGCACATAATCCAGGCTTCGTATTCCCATTTCCCATATCCTCTCACTCCTTTTTCACACACCCTTTTTAATCTATGATGCTACCGGGGTCATGGATTAATAAGTCCTGTCCTCTAAGAAGCAAGAGTGCATCAAAGCAGGATTTTCTCCACTGATTCCAAGGTAGTGATTCAGAAATGGTAAAAACTCCGAACATTAGGATGAGAATTGGGGGTGGGTTCATGTTTTTTTCTAGGAAATAATTCAGAATTTATTAAGAATTCCCAGGCCGGGCGCAGTGGCTCAAAGCCTGTAATCCCAGCACTTTGGGAGGCCGAGACGGGCGGATCACGAGGTCAGGAGATCGAGACCATCCTGGGTAACACAGTGAAACCCCGTCTCTACTAAAAATACAAAAAAAACTTAGCCGGGCGAGGTGGCAGGCGCCTGTAGTCCCAGCTACTCGGGAGGCTGAGGCGGGAGAATGGCGTGAACCCGGGAGGCGGAGCTTGCAGTGAGCTGAGATCCGGCCACTGCACTCCAGCCTGGGTGACAGAGTGAGACTCCGTCTCAAAAAAAAAAAAAAAAAAAAAAAAAGAATTCCCTTGGCAAACCAAATTAAATATTAATTAAACAACTATTTGTTAATATGTTACTATTGATTCTTAGAAAAGTGCAATTATGTGTAACTGAACTTTTTGTTTTCTTGTGGTTGAACCCTGAATTACCATGTCTTCTGGTTTCTGTGTTTTTTTCCTGTGGAATAGATCGTATTTCTTACTGCCAAAGCCCAGAAATAATAGCCTCACACATCTATCCATAGTCCCAAAGGCTTTTCTGCCTAGTACCCAGAGAGCAACAGCAGTGCTTCAAACTATTTGTGGACAAGAAGTCCTAAAACATCAGAGACACTGTGGAAAGCAATTTCATTTCATTAATACAAATCATAATTGTCTGCATTTATTTTACTATCTAAATTCCAACTGCTAATCTATCACATCGACGAACTCTTCGAAGTTGCCTTTATTCTGCAGGATATGTTCATTTTTTGATAATACTTTTTTTTTAAATATACTTTAAGTTCTGGGATACATGTGCAGAACATGCAGGTTTGTTACATAGTTATACACATGCCATGGTAGTTTGCTGCACCCATCAACCTAATCATCTACATTAGGTATTTCTCCTTATGCTATCCCTCCCCTAGCCCCCCACCTGCTGACAGGCCCTGGTGTGTGATGTTCCCCTCCCTGTGTCCATGTGTTCTCACTGATCACTCCCACTTACGAGTGAGAACATGTGGTGTTTGGTTTTCTGTTCTTGTGTTGGTTTGCTGAGAATGATGGTTTCCAGCATCATCCATGTCCCTGCAAAGGACATGAACTCATCCTTTTTTATGGCTGCATAATATTCCATGGTGTATATGTGCCACATTTTCTTTATCCAGTCTATTGTTGATGAGCATTTGGGTTGGCTCTGGGTTCATGTTTTAAAATCTCAATTTGCTCCCTAGTCCTAAGGATGATCTTCTCCACCTCCAAGGAATGCAAGCCCCAGTGCAACATGGAATCTTCAGCTGTAAGAGGCTAGACTCTAAATATTTGTCCTGTTTTTGCTTGTGGGATGTTACAAGTGTACCCTGCTGTCTGCAAGTGTGTTTCTGAAGTGTTCTATGTAACAGGTTTTTGTTAGTTGAACTGTACTTTAAATGTACTTGTCAAGTTCCCCATGAAAGAGATGCGCACAGAGACCTTTTGAAAAATTAAGCATCCCAAGAGAAAAGCCGATCTGAAAAGACTACATATTATATGATTCCAATTATATGACATTCTGGAAGAGGCAAGACTACAGAGATACTGAAAGATCAGTGTTTGCCAAAGATTAGAGGGAGGGAGGGGTAAACAGGTGGAGGACTGACGGTTTTTAGGGCAGTGAAACTATTCCGTTTGATCCTATAATGTTGGATACAAGTAAATATACATTTGTCCAAACCCACAGAATGTCCAGCACCACAAATGAACTCTAATGTAAACTACGGGCACTGGGTGATAATGACCTGTCAATGTAGGTTCATCAACAGTAGCAAATGCTCTCTGATGGGGGATGCTGATAATGTGGGCAAGGCTATGCAAGTGTAGGCGCAGCAGGCATACGGAAATCACTGTATCTTCCTCTCGGGTTTGCTGTGTACTAAAATTGCTCTGAGAAATAAAGTCTATTTTTTAAAAAATGAAGTATTCCAATGAATTTATAAGTTTTACCACACATGCAATGACAGTCCTAACCACTTTACTTTGGTTGTCCAATACTGAATATGTCACTGTGAATATCTCATCCTCCTTGATCCTATCCCCATCAAAACTAGAGAGTGAAATAAGGAGATAAGATGGCCCTCCCTGACCGCCTTGTGTCTTTCAGAGGAGGTGCCTGGGCTGGAATGGGAAGGAGCTAAGGACTCCTGTGGGGTTCTGATGCTGGATATGAAACAATCTGCAACTAGCACGGTGTTGGAGAGGTGAGTGCTAGACTTTGTATGTCTGGGGACTAGTGATACATGCTCGTTATTATTTATATAATTTTAAAGCTACGTTTAAATTTGTCCCCAATACTAGAGACTTTAATTCTATGTTGAAATAATACATAACAGGATGCAAATAGTTACATTCTTGTCTTGTTGGTGTCCATATATCAACATTCTTGTATGAGTGAAACTAGAACCCTGAAGAAAATCCAATCACTACAATAATGGCCCATACATTAAACTAGTTTAGGCTGTCTGATGGTCTGGGGTGTGTGTGTGTGTGTGTGTGTGTGTGTGTGTGTGAGATATAGATACGTATGATACATATGTATGATATATATATGATTTATATATATAAATCATCTCATCTTGCTCAAAACAATATCACCCTTATTTAGGTAGGCACACTGGAATATGATTTTAATTAATTGAAAAGTACAGTTTGTTTTACATTTGAAAGAGTGGTTTAATTCCTACACAGTGTACTAAGATGGCCTCTCGTGGGCTCATGATCCTGGAAGATGTACTCGCAAAGTGAGGGGGGTCTATGTTGGAAGCAAAAATAAAAGGAATTTAAAGAATGACAGGTCTGGGAAATTATTCTTATGGATGGTCAGTTCTCCATATGGTAAAATGGTGATGACAAACCAAACAGGTGCAGTCTCATGCAATCACTGATTTGCATGAACCAACTTTACAGATAATTAATTTAATTGGTTGGAACTACAGTTTCTTCCAAATGTGGACAACTCAAAACAGGGTGGGAGCCTCAAACTGTGAAGTCATGTGAGGTCATGTGCAAACTGAAAAACAGGGTTTCTCTACTGGAATGATAATCCTACCATGTTACACTTTTCCCCAAAATGAAATCCAACATCTTTCACCTGGCCTAAGAAGTCCAACACGTTCTGGTCCCTAGAAACCCTTACATCCTGCAAAGAGGGACTGGAGCTTGTTACTTTTATTAGCTACTCTTAAAGTCACAGAGGCAGGTTAATTTGGCCATGAATGGCTACAAATTCAAGAAATGTTTGGATGTGCTGAGAATTAGAAACCAATCTCGGCCCTCAAGTCATGGGTTAAAGACTTGGTTTTTTATCTAGATGAGGTCCCACCTTGTAGTTCAAGCAGAAAGATCCAACAAACGAAAGCAGAACAACATTTGACAGCTGAAGTTCAAAAGCAAGAGGCTTGTCAATGTAAAATTCTTGTGCTACAAATGTTTCAAGGGAAGTATCCATACTCTGAAGTGTGCAATTGAAAGAATGGCCTGATATTCTTGCACTGTTGCCTCAAACAAATCTCCCTCCTCCTAGCTAGCTCCAGATCTTTTACGCATCATACAGTACATCTTCTAAAAAAGCCAGGTGGAAACTAAAGTGTGCAAAACACACATTTTCCAAGAACAAATGCATTATACTAGCAAGTTATGTGTGGTGGGGCTAGGTGCTTCTGTGGGTGTGGAGGAGGAGGAGAGAAAGAAGGGTCAGGAGGAAGTGTGTTGGGTACAGAGACATGGAAATAAGAAACAGGAACCCCGAGAGACACACCCGCGGAGGTTCTGTAACTGTACATGTGCTCTTGTTAAATCGCCAGTTTCAGAGGACTCAGATCTGAGGCCAGGCAGAAATCTATTAATTTGTATCTTGACTTTGGGGCTTCCAGTAACAGTAAAGTATTTGTATTTCAGGATCCACTCAGCAGAAAGGCTACACATATTCAAGTCATATAATAAATTGGTGAATTCCAAGTGAAGTCTGAATACCAAAAAAGAAAACTGATTATGTGACTTTCTGGAATATGATGTAAAAATTACCTAACAAAATGTACATGCACACTTACGGCATGTGCACATGAGGGTGTCATCCATGTACACAGGTCATGTGCACATTCAACTCATGGCCACGCATGCTGTAGCCTATTACCCACTCTGGGAGATATGTAAGCCTTTGTCTTTCTCCCTCCAGCTTCCGGCCTTCTTAAACCATGTCACTGATTGTCAACCAATGATTGAAGCTGGGTGCAGAAAAGGAGAGAAGGCAAAACTCCTCTTAGTCCACAAGGTGACTTGTTAGTGCTTCAGTTGAAACAGCTGCGGTGGAGAGCCAGAGAGAGACCTTGGGTGGAATGAGACATTGGTTCCTATAGGTCGGCACCTTCCTCCTCACCCAGCAGGTCAGCTCATCAATTGCACTTATCTCCCAGCTGCCACAGCCTGCCTCACTCCTTTCTCTCAAATGTTGGGCTGCTACCAGGCCTGGTAAACTAGTCCATAGCTCTGTGCAATAGAAAATAGATGTGTACTTCTCTGAATATGGAGAGGGAAATTGGGGTTCACATCGAATGGATACCGTGAACTTGTTTTCCAAAAGCAAAAATTAAACTTCGAAAGAGCAAAGTTTTTCAAATTTCCCATAGTGCTGGCCTCAAATCCTAAAGATTTTTTTCCTTGACAAGAATCATGGGATGAATTGGAAGCTCTGGATGCTCCATTCACCCCAGGTGATGATGCTAAAACCCATGTCACAGCAGAGGCAAGAATCGAACATTCTGAAGTTCCCTCTGGCAACTAGAACGCCAGAGGAGCCTTCACCATATACCTCACCAAACCACCCCAACAAACCTGCCATGTCAGTGAAAGGAGTGTGCTCACTATGAAAATGTGGCTTCAAGACCAGGCCTCTAGCCCTTTGTCCAAAAAAACCATAGCCCACAAGACCACTGAAGGCCTTGATATGCCACTGGGGCTCCCCTGGTCTGTTTACATTATAGAAGCGCTTCTAAGAAGAATGGTTTCAGTCTGAGAATCCAAGCAACTTGTGCTGAAGTCCAGCCCTATCCTCAGAACTCTGGGCATGCTTGTTTTTAATGCCATGTCTATCCATCTGCGACTCATTAATGCACGTAGCAAACACCACACTGAGTGACTGACTATTGTATCTCTCCCTGTGATACAATTTAAATGCCTCTTACAAGACCTGAGCAGTCTAGCTACCTGTTACTTGTATGCCATTTTCTGAAGAATTCCCATTTCTTTGGATGCAAACGTCACAGAAACTCTGCCACAAATGCTCATGAACACCATCACATGGGCTGGGCTCTAGTGCTTTGGAATATCCTACTTTCTTAGAAAAATCAATGAGTACATATGAATATCATTAGTTGCACCGTGCTTCCTGCAGAATCACTGTATTAACTGCTTTGGGTTATTCTCCTTCTTTCCTTTCAGGCAATATTAATTTGTAACAAACACATTTTATGGTATAATAAATTATCTTTCATTTTTTACCATCAAATAAATGGAGAAGTAAAAAAACAAAAAACCCAGAACCTCTAGGCAGCTCTTAAACAAGTCTTACTGTTACCTGGAAAAGTAACAAGTCCACAGGTTTATTGTCTATGTTAATAAAGCTGTGTTGGAGTAATCATTATAACCTTCTACATTCTCTCCTGCTTACAGCTCACACAATATGTTTACACATGTGATCTCATTCCGTTGTAACATGATCTGCATAAATTATGGGTATTAACACTTGCCATATTTATTACAACGATTTCCCCAGCAATTTGTCTCCTTAATTGTATCATCTATATTGCACACAGATGTCTGCAGTTTGTATATGAGGCTATGTACTCCTATGGTTTATGCATCTATCTCAGGCCATTAAACTGTAAGCTCCTGGAAGGCAGGGATGTATCTGATTCATTTCTGTATCTCTGGAACCCACTGCACAGATGTGGATACACATCTAGTTACTTAACCTCCGTGTCCTTCAGTTTCTTCATCTGTGAAATGGCTATAATGATTGCAGGAACCTGTCTTCTCTGTCCCAATTGCATTAAGCAAAACACTTAAGACAATGTCTAGCATATAATAAGCACTCTATAAGTGTTTCTTTATGATTGTTGTTATAATTATCTAGAGTTAATTGAAGTTCACAAAGATGAGCTAACTCATTTGGGGGAAGGTGATGAATAATTGGCAGAAAGAATGGAGTATCAGGGATCTTATATGCTGATCCTAGCTTTGTCTGATCTGCCAAGCTAAGTTGTAAGATTTTTCCCTTTCCAAAATTACTTCTGTTAAGCTACTAAAAATTATTTACTTGTAAAGATTCCGTGTGCTTCTTTTTCTGTCATGATTGCATTTACCTTACCAAATGCATATTGACCATCTACACAGTGGATAGCAGAACGGGCCACAGAAGTGAGTAAAGTCTAACTCACTGTGCAGTAATATCTCTTTTCTACCATATTTACATTTTATATTACATTTGTCAAACTGCTTCATATGCAAAGTCCTGGACCAGGAACCAAATAAAATGGACCCAGCTTTCCGACTATGGAAAACTAAAAGTATAATCAACTTTGGCACTATTAAATTCTTTCATTTGTTTTTTCCAAGATTCTATTAACATTGCCATACAGAAGTAGAAGATTTAATCGAGTGTGTGCATTTTGAGTTGAAAGCAGATACTAACAAGAAAAGCTGACCTGGAAGATATCTTGTAAACTGTTTCATCAGACTGGATCACGAGCCAGGGGAGGGTCGAGGTGACCCGGGGCTGTTGGTAAAGCTGCAGAAATTGACGCTGGGTCTCTCTGTCCTCTAGGTAACGTAGGCTGCATTGGCTCTCTGGCTTATTATTAATTATGGTTTAGTTCACCAGAGAGGTTGCCAGTGAGCAGTGCATAAGATTAGAGATTTTGTAAAAATATGTTAATTTGTATAAAGATGAAAGTTAGACTACGGAGTTTGGTGATGAAAATGGATAAACAGTTCTGTTATTTGATTTAAATATTAAAATAAGAAAAGACAAAGTTTTCAAGGAAATGACCACTTCTTGGTTCTCAACTAGAGGCAATGCCTCTTCTGTCCCAAGCAGATGGGTGTTTGGGAGTATGTGGGGTGACTTGCGTTGCTGTGATAACGCAGGGGTTCAACAGAGGGAGAGGGAGGGGTACCTTCAAAATGTGGTCCAGATCCACATAACCAGAAAAGGCTGTTCACCTAAAACTCCCATAGCACCTCCTGTTGAGAAGCGCAACACTTAGGGAGCTCATCAAAGAACGACAAATCACTGGAATAGTTCTTGAGACCAAAGTCTCATTCATTCTGGGACATACCCAGTTACATGAATCACTTACGTTTATCCCATCTCTACTCTCCCAAGAAACCCTGCCACACATTCATAGTGAGTATTAAACCCAATGAAAGATCCTAAGCCGCTGAGAAAATTACTCAATGATCAAACTCTAATTAGTTTTCTATAAGGGAGAAAATGTATTCAAATCATTGCTTAATTTTGTTTAATCTCCTCTCACCTGCACTTGACCATTAAGATCAAAAGTCTGAAAATTTGTGGCCAAAAAAGGTGAACATGATTCAAAGTCACATCCATTTGTTAATAACCGAAAGTAATTCCTTTTCTAAGTACATGTGAAAATATTAGTATCCAACAAACCTATTTGTGGAAAATCGGGTTTAGGCTGGGAAGGTGAATTACTTTCAGATTTTTCAATGTCCAAAATGCACCTCAGAACTAACAGGCTCAGACGAAGTCTTTATGAGATCACTGGATCCTCCCTCCAAAAGCTCCCCCCTCCCCTGTTGACCTCTATTCCATACGCTGCTTCATTGGATCGCATAGCATGTACCGTGAGCCTGAATGTGGGCATCGGTTGATTTGAGTATTACCTGAAACAACAGATACACCAGAATGTAAAACCCATGAGGGCAGAGACTGTTCTCCCAGAACCTAGAACAACTCCTGGCACACACCAGATGTAAAATCGTTGTAGAATGAAAGAAAGAATGAAGAAAGGAAGGAAGGAATGAAATGATGCACTGTTGCATGCCACCCTAAGTTACTCATAGAAAATACTGCATGCTAGCACTGTATGCAACAGGTGTTACACTAGCCATTATGTAAAGTCATTGATGGAAGTATACGCTGGGCACTTTAAAATTTAATAAACACCCTTCAATCACGGTCTCATTTGCTGCTCCATGCCGCTCCACATAGTATACACGACATATTTTAGGATCACCAGTTTAGAGATAAAGACAGAGGTTGTGTCCCCAAAGTTTGCTTGCCAGTCTGGTATTTGTAACTCCTAAAACTCTAACTCTCTCCTGAAAACACGTCCTAAGAGCGGTGAGGCTCCCACGTGAGGCGGCAATATTGGTTACCCCCGCTGAGCTCATTACATTGCGCAGGCCTTCCCAGAGCCGCTCACACTCTGCGATAAGAAAGATGAATCCCTGAGTCAGCAGGGAGAAAAAAGAAAATGAACGTTGTGAAAAGGGCATTCTCAAATCACAGGAGGAGGGGAAGAAACGTGTCTCAGCTACTAAGTTTCTCTTTTCCATGACCCTCAAAGCAGAAAATGGCTGCACGTGGGCAATTCGTGCGCTCGGAGCTCAGACCTGCAGAGTCTTGCAGTTTGCCTGCCCTGTCTTGGTGGATGCTGGGCCTGACTTTTTTGGTTTTCCATTTCGAGGAGCCCGAGCAGGGCCTGGAGGAAATGAGTTTTGCAGCCCATCTCGGCCCTTGAACTTGGCTCCTCGGCTGACCCCAGCTCCCCGCCTGCAGACCCCGCGTGAGGCAGGCAGCAGGCGCTGCGGGGCGGAACTTCCTTCCCGGACCTGCAGACCAGTCCGCTGCCTTCTGAGATGTGGTTCTGAAGTGTGGCAAGTTTTCATTTTCAGAGCATAAAACTGTCTACAAATACATACTTCAAAATGAAATGGAGGATGCGCTCAAAAAAAAAATAAAAATAAAAATAAAAGGCTTAGAGACACGTCAAAAGGACACAGGAGTGGAGCCACGTCAAATAAATTCCCAAATTTGACTCATATCACTTCAGCCTCATCCGGACATTACCAACACTCTGCCTAGGCAGGCGAAGCTTCCGTGAGATCCTCTGTCTTTAGTGAACTCTTTCCTTTATCTTGTTCAGCTTTTCATGGCTATTTGGGTAACTGAGCCCATGGTTTTAAATCTTAATATGACCTTGCATGCAATTATATACACACACACACATATATATATATGTAACTGTTTTTTTAAAGACAACTTTAAATAAGAAAAAAATAATTATTTTAGATACCAGAGAGTGGTGAAACAATAATGATTCAAACTTAATCCTCACTTCACGTAGGGGAAATTGACTCAAATCTGGGAGCATCAAAAATTAAGATGCATTTACACATTCTAGGAGAAGATATCCTTTGTAATCCCAGAGAAAATAATTGAGAGAGGGAAGATTTTTTTTGAAAGACACGGTTTGGGGATATTCTTATTTTGTGAAATGAAGTTATACTTAAATGTATAGTACAGACATTAAAGTTCACTTAAGTTCTATCTATATAAAGTATGTGATTTTGAATCTAAACAGGCATAAATATATATATGTGTGTGTGTGTGTGTGTATGTGTCTGCGTATGTATGTATGTACGTATCTGTGTATGTGTGAGCATGTGTGTGTTGTATGTATGTGTGTATGTGTGTGCATGTGTGTGTATATATGTATGTATGTGTATAATAGAGAGGAAGTAAGTTGGAAAACATGAGCCAACTGATTTTTTTTTTCCTTTGACAGCTAAAGAAGAGTGGTTAAAAGTTTACTCACAAGTAAATCTATCTTTTAAAGAGCGTTTACTTCCCAGAAACAGCAATGAGATCTTGGAGGGGCAATTCTTGCCAACTGTGCGTCATCAATGGAGTTTAACTGTGAGAGGCAAGACCCATTGTTGGTCCCGACTCCACCAACCCAAATGGTCATATCTGAGGACTTCCTGTGGTTCTCCCGCCCCCACCCTCTCCACGGCATTTACTGCTCTTGTATACCCTGGACTTCTCGACAGGAAATGGCAGATTCCTCAGTAGGAAGGCCAAGAAGTGGGAGGTCACGTGGAGACTGGAAGTTCATTGCGTGCAGCCCCTCCAGGTGACAGGCGACACCACCTCTGCACGTTGAGTGTCTTTGTGACACAGGATCTCCTTGTCTCGTGACCACAGGCAGCAGCGTTCTGATGGGTACCCAGGAGAGACTCGTCCTCCCACCCCTGGGTAACACAGAGTCTCAGAAGCCAGCGGGGTGCGACACCAAAGGCTCAGACTTCCACCCTGCCTCTCTTCTCCTCAGCTCTTTGCCCTGAAAACCAAGTGCTTTGAGGGGATGATAAAAATCTCACTAAGCCACATGATGCCTGTGGGGCAGAAATAACCCTTGCTCTGAAAGGGTTACCAAAAAGTAATGAGATTCCTACCTGTATGGAAGGTGGTGACTATATAGCCCTTGTATAAACAAACACACATAGTGAAAGGCTTGGCTCCATTTTTTTTTTTTTTGTCTGCTTGTTGTTTTTTGGAGAAAACATTGTGATAAGAAGCCTCCAGCCTACAAAAATGTCTCTAGATTAATGAAAATTTATCTCACTTTTCTCAGTGAAACAGATGAATCGAAGACAGTGAAGCCCTGTAGACAATATAGGACCTTCCTGATGACATCTAACATTTAATGACATGATCACAGCGTGGCAGGCTATAAAAGACATGCATATGTGAATTAATGCATCTAACTTGCACACTAGCCTTTTGAAGTGGGAGCTACCATTATGCCCATTTTAAAGATGAGGAAAACTAAGAATCCAAAAATTAAGTAAGTTGCCTAGAGCATCTTGTCAGTTAATGCACCAGAATTCTAAGCCAGCTGCCTGGTTGCAAAGCACACGCCCGTAAATGCTGAACATACTGCACCAAATGGCCTAGGACTGAAATGACTGCAAAAACAACTCAAAATATAGGAAACTAGAGAATATCTAAAGCCACCTCCACCATAATCAGTAGCAAGGGATAGGAGATGGGAAGAAGGGAGAAGGGAAGGGAAGCTAAATAATTTAAGGTTTTCTCTGTGCCTTTAACTCCTGTCTCCTGAAAACGACATGCTCATTTTAGCAGCAACTGATGGCCAAGATGCATTCCCCAAGCTTTTCGCATCTGACAGAAAGGGACCCGGTGTCCAGGACTGTACCCGATTACAACCAAAGCAGATGGACCCTTCCTTAGGGTAGGGCTGTTCTTCTGACAGCCTCCTCTGTGAAACTAGATTACAAGAGGATGTGCTGTGCTCAGACACCCCCTGCCTGTCCCCGCCTTGGGGTCCTTGCCTTTGCCATTCCCCTGGCCCGCATCACTCCTCCATGGCATTTGCAAACTTTGTTCTCACCTCTTCTTTGGGTCTCTGCCTGACAGGTCTTGCCTGAACACCTTGTCTAAACTAGAGGTCCCGTCCCCCGGGCCACCTGGCTCTATCACGTTCCCTACGTTCCCTCCTAAGGCTCTTGACTTCCTGCCATGCTGTCTTGGTTGAGCTGTGATCTATTTGTCAGTCTCCGCCATCTGCATCCCCCTGATTGACAGCACTGAGTGAGCCCAGCTGTCCTGCTGCTCATGCCCCTCAGCACCCATGACCCTAGTGGGTGCCCAATAAATCCTTGGTGAGTAAATGAATGAGTCAATTTCAACGCACCAAATCCCAAAGGGATAAAAGGACATCGCCTTTCTGCCATTTCTTGGAAGAATCTTTTGAGACAAAGTAAAGAAAGGAAGCTACTTGTTATTAAATTTTTAAAAATCTGCTCACCATGTTCAGGCAAATATGTCATGATGGCATCTATGAAATCTCTGAAATGAAAGAGAAGCCTGATGTTTCACAGGAAGTAAATGAAATTACTGCACCACAGGTGCTCACTGCCACAGAGCTCAGTGTGGCAGCAGCAAACAGAACTCCTCACTGCTTAGGTGTAGGAATGAAAATCTGAACCTAGTACATTAAAAAAAATCTTCAAAAGCAAGCAAAGCCCTAAGTGTCATTGTGTATTATCAGGGCAGGGTCCTCCTCAGAGAGAGGCGGGCTGCAATCGCTCCTACACCTTTCACCAAGCCCCTTGCTTCAGGGGTCCTATTGTCTCTACATTTATATTTAGGAGCCTTGCTCTTCGCTCTTCGTAACAGCAGCGAAACATGTTCTCCTAAATATGTTCCCTGAGATATGACACCACTGTGCATTGTTTCACCACATACCAGCATTAATATCCCAGAGTAATCCACCCTCCTTTTAACGGCTGATGACGGCTCCAATGGCCATGCAAAAATCAGTTGAAGGAAAGGGAAGTCTTGTCGGAAATGAGATTAATCTTGTAACGAGTGTTCAGCCCTGATAACCCATCTGGGCACAGAACTGCTTAAACTGGAGAGCAATTAACCTTCACCCGACAAGCTCTGTCCAACCGTTATAAACATTAAAGAGACAGAATCCTTCCCCCCTCCTTGTAGACTAAACAACCAGATTTGAATTCCACGTAAACGGCCTCTTTCTGCAGATGTGCACCAACAAAAACATTTAGGGGGAAAAGGTGGGCAATGGCTCTGTTCATAACTCTGGTAACTTTTGGCCTTGCTGTGAGTGGGCTGAGGTTATTAGTGTAAAAATTAACTTGAGGTATTTCCAATAAAATCACCAGGTTTAGGGGAGTGGACATAGTTGCTTTCACGCAGAAACCCATGTCTCCTATAGGATCGCAACTTGATACTTGAGTTATTCTTTTTTCTTTTCTTTCTTTTTTTTTTTTTTGAGACAGAGTCTCACTCTGTCGCCCAGGCTGGATTGCAGTGGTACAATCATGGCTCACTGCAACCTTAACCTCCCCAAGCTCAGGTGATCCTCCTACCTCCGCCTCCCAAGTAGCTGGGACCACAGGTGCAGGCCACCATGCCCCACTAATATTTCTACTTTTTGTAGAGACAAGGTTTCACCATGTTGCCCAGGTTTGTCTCACTCAAGCAATCCACCCACCCTGGCCTCCCAAAGTGTTGGGATGACAGGTGTGAGCCACTGCGCCTCGACTTCTTTTTTCAACAGTAGAAATATCTGCACTGGGCTAGACTCTCACTCACTCCCAATTCCTCTCTTCTGACATTTGCATGAGTGATGCTGCTTGTGGTCACAGAAGGGAGATTTTTTTTTTTTTTTAAATCTCTGAGAAGTTATTGGTCTTCATGAGGAGCAAACCTGTGATGTCGCCTTTATCAGCATATGCTGTAACCAGTCGAGTTAACCAAATTGGACCATGTGAAATACCGAGTGGTTAGAGAATCTACTACGAAACCTACTGTTAAAAATAACTTTCACAACACTGAAGAGAAATAGCTGAGGTCATTTATCACTCAGGCATGGGCTTTCTTTAGCATCAGTTTATGCTGAGCCATTGGCTTGTTTATGGACATGACACTAACAATAAATAGGTAAAGGGTAAGGTCCCTACAACTTAGAGGTGGCTACAAACCAATGTGGGGGTGCATACTATGCCTAGCATTTAAACAAGAAAAAAATGTTAAGTACATGCAGAAAGTCATATGAGGGAACCAAACCTCTAATGTTACTGACCTGATAATGTGACTGCAACTCGGATTTTTTTAAAATAGAAAGAAAAAAGGAAACCATATATTTAGCATGTCCTAAACAAATTTATCTCCCCAAGGTTTTAGTGTAATCTTCTTGATGACCTGAGATAGCTCTCAAAATAGTCCATCCTAACATTCGATCTTCTCTCTCCCTTGAACTCAGTTTCTCTTTTTCCAGTAGGTAAATCATAATATTCAAGGCCTCAGAGATGTGTTTGCACACAACAAGGCTGAGTCTATCTCACTTATAAGGATGATATATCTCACTCATGCTGGACTCCAGACCGACCCCAATAAGAGTTTTGGAGAGTGGCATGGTAGAGGATGTGTGTTACATGGGAAGTACTACTGTACCCTGGGACAAGATATCCTGGCAACAGGTTTTGTTTTCAGGGTTTGCATTTACAAGCTTAACTGTTCCTTTTCCTGCCTTTGTAAGACTAAGAAAATCCTTACTGTACAGAGAAGTAATTACAGTGAAAATAGAGCAAGTGGGACTGACTCTCACATTGCAGGAATATGCACCATCTCCATTTTCGCAGCCAAATTAGATGCAAGCCCAGGATTCCATTGGTCAGGCTCTCCCAGGAACACTGGGAGCTTCTTGGTGTCTTAGCTTGAGGTGAGGTGAAGATGGGCTATGGGCACGTGAGCTGAGCCCTTTTTCATCCCGTGTGCATGGGTCTGGCTCTCCCATGAACACTGGGATCTTCTTGGTGTCTTAGCTTGAGGTGAGGTGAAGATGGGTTACGGGCATCTGAGCTGAGCAATTTTTCATCCTGTGTGCATTGGACGTAGACAAGGGCACACACAGACATGACAAGAACCCCTGACCTAGCCCCTAAGGTAAATCTTCTTTCCCAAGACAATCTTGTGGAGCCCTCACGGTCAGTGATAAGAGGAACTTCAATTTTTATTTGGAATCTGACCCGTTTCCTAAGAATGAGTAACACCTGAATATTTAGATGCAGATATCAAAGACAGAAGAACAGAAGACAGAAAAGAAATCATAGTGCTTGACAATAATATTAGTATATGATGCCGTTTTATGAGTCCAGTCTTAGGACTGTGTAGGTGTAACATGAAGACTTTCCTGAAGACGGCCACATTTTCATAGGATGTAATCAGCACTGTCATCCATTAGTCCAGGCTTGGCACATAGAATGGGGGTGATTGGCTGCCTAAGTAGCAAACTCCTCACGTGTGTTTCTGACGAACTGTGTGGGCTGCCCTAAGCTTTTGCACGTCTCGACACTTACCAAGTAAAATGATGAGATAAGGAAAACCACAACATCATACTCAGTATCTTGTGAAACTGAAACGGTTGCAGAGTAAACACTTTGCCTTACAGTGATTTTATTTGGACTATTATGCTGGATTTAACCATATAATGGTTGACATCCATGCTAAAGTCTTGTTTTTTCTTCCACAAACCTAATTGCATTGGCACTTTCAAAATGTTGTTTGCACTTACATGATTTATACGTAAGTCTGAGCATAACGATCTTGCCATCAGGACTTTGTCTGTTGGGAGATATTGGTGAATGGAGCCCGGCTCTTCCAATAAGCAACCGACGTGCGTTGGCGAAACTGCCACCCTTGAGACCTGCCTGGTCTCCTTCCCGCCTGTAGTTGGCTAAGTAGTGTCTCCCCACAATTCATGTCCACCTGGAACCTCAGAATATTGCCTTATTTACAAGTAGGATCTTTGCAGATGTAATTAATGATTAAAATAAGATCACAGATTAGGATAGGTTCTAAATCCAGTGACAGCATCCTCATAAGAGGGTGAGCAGGACACACAGAAACATACAGAAGAACGTTGTGGGATGACAAAAGCAGAGACTGAAGTGATGCATCTATAGCAGTCTCCCCTTATCCACGGGAGACACACTACAAGACCCCCAGGGGACGTCTGAAACCTCAGATAGTACTGAACCCAACTGCCATTCACTGGAACACTTTCTGTTCCACCCACAAATGTAATGCCTTTTACATCTTAACTAAGCACTTACTATCCACTGTGGTCATCAGTTTTGCGGTTTGAGGTGCAACGGCAAAACAAGCACAGATTTCTTTTTCTTTCTTCAAACTTCAAAGATGGAAGATTCATTCTTACTGTACATCTTAGCAACCACAGCGTATGATCTTTTTCCTTGTAAGTAGAGAACTTTCACCTTTTCACTGAAAGAAAGCACTTCACGGTTTCTCTTTAACATGCCTGGAATTGCCAGGATCAGTTCTCTTGTGCCTTGGGGCTATTACTGAATAAAAGAAGGGATACCTACACACAAGCACTGTGGTACCACAACAGTCGATCTGATAACCGAGAGGGTTAGTCGGCGGCGACTAACAGGCAGGTACCATCTGTAGCGTGGATACAGTGGACAAATGGGGAATTCACGTCTTGGGTGGAGCAGGGCAGGATGGTACAAGATTTCATCATGCTACTTAGCATGGTGAGCAATTTAAAACGTATGATTCATTTATTTCTAGAAATGGCCATCTAATATTTTCAGACAGCAGATGAAACTGCCAGAAACCATGGAAAGTGGAATTGCGGATAAGAGAGGACTACTGTCCAAGCCAAGGAACACAGGGCTTGCAGGTAACCCCAGGAGCTGGAGGAGGCACCAGATGCATCCTTCCTCACAGCCTCCAGATGGGACCAACCCTTGATTTTGGATTTCTGGACTCCTAAGCTGTAACAGAATAAATTTCTGTTGCTTTAAGTCACTAGGTTGTAATAATCTGTCACAGCTGTCCTGAGAAACTAGTATAGTACTTGTGAATGCTGTTTTTAACAAAAATTTTGTCACTTTAGGGTACTATATGGCTTTTCTTTTTTTTTTTTTGCCTTATAGAGTTAGGTCAATTTCCAAAAATGCTGGAGCTTATGCCAAGAATTAAGTGACTCCCTGGTTGCAGTGGCCAAAAAGCCTGAAATTTTCAAAGTAATACTAATTTTGCAAAACTTTTCATGTAAACTCCTTTGCCTGACCATGCCCTAATTTTTCTGATTAGGAAAATCTGGCTCTTATCCCACTGGAGGAAAAGTGTCTGGTTCATATTCTGATGGAAATCATCACTTGGGAGGTGTTTTGACAAACATCTCTCAGTTTCGTTTAAAAATTATGTTAGAAATTAAAAATAACTAATGGAAAATAAAATCTAATTTTTAGTATATTTTCCTGCTAACATTTATGGGCAAATTAGTTATATTATGATTGTTTCATGCATACTTACTCCTCCAACAGAATCCTAACTCTCTTAGGAGTTCCTTTTAATTATCCTAAAAACAGTTAAGAGTACACTGATCCAAAATACAATTAGGTTGAGAAACAATGAACTCCTAAATGACCAATCAAGTTTTTTTCCAACATTTTAATTCTCAAATAAGGTCATTTCCTTTTATTTGACTCGTTAAAAACTAGATTATAGTTCTTCCAGGAGAGGAACCAAGTCAGATTTATTTTAATCACATACATTGCCAAATGCATGCTTCACTCAGGGAAAGATTTCAGTATGCATAATTTATTCGTGCATTCATTCATTCATTCTGGAAACACTTACAGAGTAGCACTTTACATGCCGATACTGTGAAAACAATGGTGATATGAATTCTTAAATAATTAAAGAAACAGTCCATTAAAAATCTTATCAAGATAATAGACTACTTTAGATTTTACGAAAGATCACATTTTCATTGGCCTATATATAATGTTTTAACCAGTAAGGCTCACTAAGTTAAATAATATGGTAGATAATTTTAAATTTACAGAAGGGTATTGAGTTTTACTATTTGGCTTAGATAAGCTGGTAGTTACTTGCTAAAATTAATCTTTATTATAAAGCAGATCATCTTGAAATTGAAACAAAAACAAATGTAGCTATTATTGAAAATGTTATGCTACCTCATAGCCATTACAGATGTTATTTATAAGTACTATGTTGTCATCTGTACAACATACAGATTGTATGTGTTGTACTGTGTTGTAATCTGCCTGATTCCAATGAATAAAGAAACCTTCAGTGTGAATCAATACACTAGATACCAGCAGACATATTTAAAAGATTGCTACAGTTTCACTGAAATTTCAAAGGGTGACTGCAGGAACAAAAGAAGAAAGATGAATAGTCCCTATCATAGCAAGATTAATACAATTTGTCACCAGTTCATGCCCAGAAAGACTTATTATATAATAGATTGCCAAAGTTGAACATTTCGATGATCCAATGCAAATCCTGTATAAATGCTGGTAGATGTTGCTGCTCAATGAAAATGAAAGTGGTATTTGGATTTGCTTATCAAGGCAAGTGTCATGTAGCAAAATGCAGGCTATGAGTTGCCTGGAAACTGTATTTCTGCTTTTAATTTGCAAGTGAAACATTTCCATCCATAGCCTGGAAGGGACCATCATGTACTCAGCAGCACTCATTAGATTTTGGGCAGTCCCCTGGTCATCTGACCTTCCCAAACATAGGGAAAGGATGTGGATAGACATTTTCCCAAAAAGACATAAAAATGACCAATGGGTACACGACAAGGTGCCCAATATCACTGATCATCAGGAAAATGCAAATCAAAGCCGCGATGAGGTATCACCTCACACCTGTTCCGATGGCTATAGTCAAAAAGACAAGAAATAGTAAGTGTTGGTGAGAATGTGAGAAAAGGGAATCCTTGCACACTGTTGGTGGGAACATGGAATGTTACAGACACTGTGGAAAAAAGTACGGAGGTTCCTAAAGAAATTAAAAATAGAACTACCACATGACCCAGCAATCCCTTTTCTGGGTATTTTCCCAGAGAAATGCAATCACTATCTCATAAAGACACCTGCAATGCTATGTTCATTGCAGCATTACTTGCAATAGCCAAGATATGAAAACAACCAAAGTGTCTGTCCAAGTGGATGAATACATAAAATAGTGGTAGATATATATAATGGAATATCATTTAGCCCCCCCCCCTTTTTTTTTGAGATGGTATCTCACTCTGCTGCCCAGGCTGGAATGCAGTGGCACAATCTTGGCTCACTGCAACCTCTGTCTCCTAGGTTCAAGTGATTCTCCTGCCTCAGCCTCCCACATAGCTGGGATTACAGGCACCCACCACCACACCCCACTAATTATTATATTTTTAGTAAAGACGGGGTTTCACCATGTTGGCCAGGCTGGTCTCGAACTCCTGACCTCAAGTGATCCACCTACCTCGGCCACGCAAAGTGTTGGGATTACAGGCGTGAGCCACCATGCCTGGTTCATTTAGCTTTCAAAAAGAGATTCTGCCAATTGCTACATTATGGATGAATCTGGAGGACATTATGCTAAGTGAAATAAGCCAGACACAGAAAGACAAATACTGCATGATCTCACTTATATGTAAAATCTATAACAAACAAACAAACAAAAAAATAAAGGCTGAATGGGGAAATGGGGAGATGTAGGTCAAAGAATATAAAGTAGCGAATATGCAGGGTGAACAAATCTAGAAATCTAACGTATACCATAAGGGATGTGCTTAATAATACTGTGCTGTGCTGTACTTGGGATTTTTGCTTGAAGAGTAGATTTTAGGTGCTCTTGCCCCACAAAAAAAGAATGTATAATTATAAAAGATGATGGATATGTTAATTTGCTTCACTATAGGAACCTTATCACCATCTTCATGTATATCAAAACATTATGTTGTACATCTTAAATATATAAAATAAAACTTTTAAAAAATAAATCACAAAGTCATAGTTCAAACCACTCTTTTGGAAAAGTATGGATTTGTTAATATAAGTGGTATATTACAATAGTGTATGCATCTGGGGAAAATGGACTCCATCTTTCATTATATAAAAAGCAATTCTCGGCCAGGCGTGGTGGCTCACGCCTATAATCCCAGCACTTTGGGAGGCTGAGGCGTGTGGATCACAAGGTCAGGAGATTGAGACCATCCTGGCTAACATGGTGAAACCCCGTCTCTATAAAAATATAGAAAAAAAAAAATTAGCCAGGCATGGTGGCACACGTCTGTAGTCCCAGCTACTCGGGAGGCTGAAGCAGGGGAGTCTCTTGAACCCCGGGAGGGGCTAGATGTTGCAGTGAGCCAAGATCGTGCCACTGCATTTCAGCCTGGGCAACAGAGCAAGACTCTGTCTCAAAAAAATAAAAATAAAAATAAATAAGCAATTCTCTGTGATTTAATATAGGGTGCCAGCCACATCACCGATTCATGCACTCACTCATGCATTTGTCATAAAGGAAATTATTCATTCATTTATGAAATGGACATGTACTGATAGCCTGTTTCTTAATAGGCACCATGAGCATGAATGAAAGATTACATGACGACAGCCACAGAACTTAAGGCATAGAACTTTAACAAGGCATGTTTTGAGCTTCTGGTCTTGACGCCCGGCTAATTTTTTGTATTTTAGCAGAGATGGGGTTTCCCTGTGTTGCCCTGGCTGGTCGTGAACTCTTGAGCTGAGACAATCCGCCCGCCTCAGCCTCCCAAAGTGCTGGGATTACATGCGTGAGTCACCGCGCCAGGCCGAGGTTCTATAGATCCTTAATCATGATTAACCTGCAATATGATAATTCTGTAGATGCCTGCTCACCTCCCCTAAAGAATGTGCCACTCTAAGTAGCTGGTTCAAAATAGCTTGACTTCTTAACCTCTAGATCCACTCCAGAGAACAGTTGTCTCTCCCCATTGCACAAACACATTCATTTATTTAATGGCATCAACCAAAGCATAAGAATGGGAGGAAACAATGAATGTCTTTCATTTCTCCAACTTTGAATTATCAAAACTATTTATTTTCTGGGCTCACCAAAATGCAGCTGAGTTCGGCTGTTGAAAGTCTGGTTAACATGTCAGTTCAGCCACCAAATGGAGTAACAGTTGTTACTCTCTTATGTTTTCTCTACTGTCCTCAAAGGAATAGCATGAGAACAAAGCAATTAGCATACATTCAGGAGTTGCATAATGATGTTTTGGACAATGACAGACTGCATATAGGAAGACGGTACCATAAGATTATAATGGAGCTGAAAAATCCCTATGGCCTAGTGACATATAGCTGTAGTAACACTGTAGAACAATGCATTTCTCACATTTTTGGTGTTGCTGGTGTACAAACCTACTGTGTTGCCAGCTGTATAAAAGTATAGCACATATAATTATGTACAGTACATAATAGTTGATAATGATAATAGTTGACTATGATATTGGTTTACATATTTACTATACCATACTTTTTATCATTATTTTAGAGTGTACTTTTTCCATTTCAAAAAAAAAAAAAGTAAACTGTAAAACAGCCTCAGGCAGGTCTTCAGGAGGGATTCCAGAGTAAGGCATTGTTATCATAGGAGATGACAGCTCCATGCAGGTTACTGTCCCTGAAGATGTTCCAGTGGCACAGGGACAAGATGTAGAGATGAAAAACAGTGATATTGATGATCCTGACTCTGTCCAGACCTACGCTAATGTGTGTTTGTGCCTTAGTTTTTAATTAAAAGTTTAGAAAGTTAAAAAAATAGAAAAAAACCTATTGAGTAAGGATATAAAGAATGAAAATATTTCTGTACAACTGAACCATGTATTTGTGTTTCAAGCTAAGTGAGTACGAAAGAGTCAAAAGGTTAAAAAAATTAAGTTTAATAAGTAAAAAAAGTTATAGTAAGCTAAGATTAATTTACTATTGAAGAAAGAAATATTTTAATAAATTTAGTGTAGTCTAAATATACAGTGTTTATAAGTCTACAGTAGTAGATAGTGATGTCCTAGGGCTTTCACATTCACTCACCACTCACTGATTCACCCAGACCCACAGCCACTTTCCGTTCTGCAAGCTCCATTCATGGTAAGTGCCTTATACAGGTGTATAGGTGTACCATTTTTTCCTTCTTAATAATAATGATTAGTAATAATATTTATTAGTAATAATCATCATTATTATTATCTTGAGACAGAGTCTTGCTCTGCCGCCCAGGCTGGAGTGCAGTGGCACGATCTCGGCTCACGGCAACCTCCGCCTCCCGGGTCCCAGCAATTCTGCCTCAGCCTCCTGAGTAGCTGGGACTACAGGCGCGTGCCACCGTGCCCAGCTAATTTTTTGTATTTTTAGTAGAGATGAGATTTCACCGTGTTATCCAGGATGGTCTTGATCTCCTGACCTCGTGATCTGCCCACCTCAGCCTCCCAAAGTGCTGGGATTACAGGCGTGAGCCACTGCACCCGGCCTATACTGCATTATTACTATACCTTTTCTACATTCTGATACATAAAAACCATTGTGTTAAGTGTCACAATTGCCTACAGTATGCAGCCTGGTCACATGCTGTACAGGTTTGTGCCTAGGAGCACAGGCTATACCATATAGCCTGTAGCCTACGTGTGCAGCAGGCTATGCCATCTATGTTTCTGTAAGTGCTCTCTGATGTTTGCACGATGAAATCATCTAACAACTCATTTCTCGGAACTGACCCGGCGTGGTGATGCATGACTGTGTAGGGAAATACTTTCATCCCTTTAGAAGAAGCTATAAATAACCAGGTATAAATGCAGGATTCCTTTCCAAAGACAAATACTGGAAACAAACACAATCAAGGAAGATAATTGATTACTTCACAAAAAACAAACAAGATATGAGAGTAAATTAAATAAGAAGACCGTGACTAGGACAAATAAGCAGCAAGAGCTCAGAACAGCTAACATTATTATTATCGTTGTTGTTGTTATTATGAGATGAGGTCTTTCGCCAGGTTGCCCAGGCTGACCTCAGATACTGAGGCTCAAGAGATCCTTTGCTTTAGTTTCCCAAGTAACTGAAGTTAAACTACAGGCAACTGCCAGCATGCCTGGCCTGCAACTTACATCTTTTGTACACTACAGCGCGTTACTGTTCAAAGCACATGCATGTATTCAGCTGTTTAATCCTTGCAACACTACCAAGAAGCATGAGTTGTTATCATGACTGACTCTCTTCTACAGGTGAGGAAATGAGGCACAGGGAAGTGAAAAGTGTGCTGGGACAGACACCTGCCCCCAAGCAGTCTGGATCTGCTTCATATAGAGAAACTGGATCCTTAAGAAGGAACATGGGCCTCAATTTCTAAATCGTAACCAGTTCAGCCCTCACTTCTCTCTTTTGTTTGTTTGTTTGTATGTTTGTTTCACTATCCTGGGGAAAAAAAGTGAATAGAAAGGTACTAATAAAAATGAGTTTAATTTCTCAAATTTTATTCTTTATAAAGAATACATTGGTATAGGAGTAAAGACAAAAAATTCAAAAAAGAATCGAGTATTAAAAGACCCTTGATGGTATAACATGAATTATTTTAATTTTGTTTTTAAAGTTTTATTTTCTAAACTCCTATAATAATTGTTTTTCAAATGGGGAAAATGAACAAAGTTTTTATTACTGCCTTTCTTTCTACAATATATTATTCAATGGAGATACTGAACCTGTATTTGCTACAGGTTAAAGAAAATAAAATAAAACAATCCCCAGCCAGGCAAGGGTGATTTTCAGAGAGGATGCCAACAGGGTCCTATCCCATCAGGCATCCATGACAAATCTGTCTGCTGTCTGGTCCTGTAGCACCACCCAAATGTGGTTCAGGCAGCACTGCAAACAATACAGACTCAGGAGATCAGGGAAGTCATTTTGCAAAGAAGCAAAAGGGTCAGGAGGTAGCACCTGTAAGGATGAATGCTGGAGCTGTCTCGTGGAGTTTCACAGAAAGGTGACAAGCTGCACAATGACTGTCTAGGGGCAACAGATGCATAGGAGGAAAGCAGTCTTCATTCAAACAGGGTACTGAGATTGACAGTGTGTCTTCCGACAAGACAAGCAAAAGTATGTGAAGAAATGAGTCCCGAAAGGAAAATATCTCTTTGGACAATTTCATTTCAATTTAATTTCATGTTAAATACAAAATATATATATTGAATATGTGGATAAAATCATTAGAATATATTCATGCATTACGTATGTTTATTGTGGCACTATTCACAATAGCAAAGACTTGGAACCAACCCAAATGTCCATCAATGACAGACTAGATTAAGAAAATGTGGCACATATACACCATGGAATACTATGCAGCCATAAAAAAGGATGAGTTTGTGTCCTTTGTAGGGACATGGATGTAGCCGGAAACCATCATTCTCAGCAAACTATTGCAAGAACAGAAAACCAAACACTGCATGTTCTCACTGATAGGTGGGAATTGAACAACGAGATCACCTGGACACAGGAAGGGGAACATCACACACCAGGGCCTGTTGTGGGGTGGGGAGAGTGGGGAGGGATAGCATTAGGAGTATACCTAATATAAATGATGAGTTAATGGGTGCAGCACACCAACATGGCACATGTATACATATGTAACAAACCTGCACGTTGTGCACATGTACCCTAGAACATAAAGTGTAACAAAAAAAGAATATATTTGTGCATTAACATCTACATGAGACATGACAGCATCTCACCATGTCTGGCAGTCTCTCGGGGTCAAATGCAATCTCTGCCCCCACCGGGCAGTCATCGGCACTTATGGAATAGGCCAGGCAGAATGCTCTGTTAGATACTGCCTCCTTCCCTTTGCAATGCACTGTCCCAGATTGCCTGGGGTGAGAGAAGTGATTGTCTATGAGAGGCACCTTGGAGTGAATGAAAACAGGTCCAGGAAGGATCCCTCAGCATTTTAGAGGCTCAGCATTTTCTGATCACCAAAGAGGGTACTTTACCATGAGGTGACCCAGCAACGAATGGCTGCTGAGTTCTCTGAGTATTTTAGGGAGCTGCAGGAGATCTGGGTGGAGCTGTGGGTTTCCATGTGTAGAGTGTGTAAACATCACATCACCCTTTGGTGCTTCGCCAGTGCTTGGGGAGCTTCCAGGTGCTATTTATTTTGTTTAGTTTATTGTTCAGTGTTATTGTTTGTTGATTTGATCTATTTTTTTCCTCCTACAAAGGGGCCAGTCGGCAAGGACACATCCTGTAGACGGCTAATTGATGATGCCCTATTGTTCAGTGTGTGTGCACTGTGGTTTTATTTGCTTCGGTTCAAAGGACCTAAACAATGCATTCGCTGGAATTTAGTAACTGCTGCAAAATCAGCCCAGAGAACAATCTGTGAGCTGATATTTTTTTGTACCCAAATCTGGTAATCTCTGCTTGACTAAAGAAAGCAAAATCTAAAATGACCTTTCAACTAACCACAGAAAAGGCCTTCCACTGAATCTCAAAGATACTTACTTTTCTACCAAATATAAAATATTCGAATCATGCATCATTTTCCATGATTCAAAGGAGACAGAGGTGCCTACAGGATACGTTATTCATAGACAAGTCTATTCTAGTCTAATCACGTCCCCTTAAAAATCAGCAAGTAGATGACACCGAGGATGAGAACAAGGGACTGAAACCATTACTTTAGAAACTTTATATTTTTACCTGTTTCAAGACAGAATTCTCCTAGAAAAGCTGGAGCAACAAGCTTATTCCCCTTGGAGAGGAGATAACGAATAATGGACGGCGCATTCGGAGAGAGGAAGTTTCCACTGGGGGCCCTTCCTGCATCAGTGCGTCTCTGGTTGGGCTGGCTATCTGTGTAGGAAGTGAACGCAGGAAGTATCTGTCTACAAACCCTTTATCCTCAAGGTAATTGCTGTAGCAGCATTTTACTGTTTACCAAAGCAGTAAACATGTGATCTAAAAAAAGATGTTTTCCATCTCCAGAAGAACAAGGCTTTAAAAAATGTATACATGTGCTTATTTTGTAACTAGCTTCTTATCAAAATTGGTTACAATAGGCATGGGCTTTCAACACTCAGTCAATGAAAACAACTCTTGGGATGGACAGAGGTACCACAGGGATGCACAAGAAACAAAGAAAGGGCTTCCTTCACTAGAATGCTAGCCTAGCAACACATATTTTACATCTTTTCTCCTAAGACCGGCTCAACCGAGTTCATACTGTTTGGCTTACAAAGAATAAAAGTCAACAAAACTATGTTAATTCAAGTTGGTAGAATGAGTAATTCAGAAAGTCCAATAACTCATAAAAGTCACTTACATTTGACCTTGGACAATATCTTACTTTTATGTGAATATAAATATGCTTCCAGTTTAGGAGTTCACACAAGATGAAGTGAAAAGTTAGAACTCAAAAGATGTGTAGTGACTGCTTTTGCTGACTTTTGCCTGGCACAGGCCAAGCCTCCTGGTCCATCTTTTCCTTTGTTTTCTTTTCCATTTTTTTTTTTTATGAGACAGAGTCTCGCTCTGTTGCCCAGGCTGGAGTGCAGTAGTGTGATCTCGGCTCACTGCAAGCTCTGCCTCCTGGGTTCACGCCATTCACCTGCCTCAGCTTCCCGAGTAGCTGGGACTACAGGCGCCCACCACCATGCCCGGCTATTTTTTCATATTTTTAGTAGAGACGGGGTTTCACTGTGTTAGCCAGGATGGTCTCGATCTCCTGACCTCGTGATCTGCCCGCCTTGGCCTCTCAAAGTGCTCCTTTGTTTTCTTTATTCCAGATCAAGCTTGCAAACCTGTCCTGTCCCAGATTTCCTGGGGTGAGAGAAATGATTGTCTATGAGAGGCAGTTTGGAATGAATGAAAAGAGGTGCAGGAAGGATCCCTCAGCATTTAAGAGGTCCAGGAGGGGTCCCCCTCATCATCATTGTTGTCCTTTGTGTTTTTCAAGCCTCCTTCCAGGTGGATAGCGATTGCAATGAGAGAGAAAGAGTATGGAAGGAGAATAAGAAGTATAGGGAGATGCAGAAGGTAACAACGCCCTGATTGTCTCCTTCCAGGACCTGCTGTGCATAGTGTCGGGTGAACTCACCAGAAAGCATTTCCCAGCCCTGTTTTAAGCAATCTCCAATGCAGATCAGGTGCTTGTGAATAACTGGGAGCGCATTGTTTCTGTCAGAGATCTCACTTTATAATGAAGAGATAAAAACATGTTCATCACAGGAAAATGGCCAAATCGGCTACTTGAAAACAAAATTCAATTCACAAACTATTGCAGAAATTGAAAAATAAAAAGGTGGGGGGAAATGCTTTTCATAGATTCCCTGATTTTAGTCTTAGAAGAAAAATGTATTTGGCTTGAATGAACAGGAAAATTAACTAACTTTGATTGAGGAGTTTATGTGTGCCATGTACAGTTCTGGGTTCTTTCAACTTGGTGAATCTCACCATAACCCTGTGAAGTAGGAACTATCACTCTACTCACTGCACAGATGGAAAAGCCTACCTCCTGTGAGGCTGTGGCTTGTCAGAGGTGAAACGGCTGGGAAGTAGAACAGCCAGGGTGTGAACCCCCAAAGCCAGGTGGGAGCCCATTTCCCCTGCCCACGGCAAGGGACCCTCCCCAGTTTCAGGATCCGATAGGGGCACTGCTGTTAGCTCCCCATGTCCTGACGGCAGCACAGTCGTCAGATGGTCACCGTGGAGAAGGCGGAGCGGACCACCCCCATTTTCCTATAAGGGAGCTAGGGCCAGAAGAGGTGCGTTCACCTGGGGAAGTCCTGCAGCATCATACTAAAGCTCCAGGCCACCCTCTCCCAGACGGGCCTCTTTCCACTTCCCCTTACCAGCGGCTCTATCTATGCCTCCCATCCGTTGCACAGAAGATAAGGCCAATCCCTTTTCCACAGAGGCTATTTTAAGGATGCCACGAAGAAATACAGAGTACCAAGTGCCTCCTTGGGCCAAAGATAAAAGTGGGCTGTGCTCTCCGGATTCAGCCTTCATGTTTTTGACGCTCTCTGGAAGGTCAGGGAAGGCATACATGTTGTATGGATCCAAAGAGGACTATGCAATGCAAAACCACATACTTTTTTTTTTTTTTTTTAACTTGGAGCAATGTCTTGGGACATCTACCTCAAATTGAGACACAAACTAATTGTGTTGACAGATTCTGAAGGGTTGTTTCAACAGTTTCTTCTTCCTCAAAGGTGAGCATCATGTGCACACTGTCAAAATTTAAAAAAAAAAAAAAAAGATGCAATAAAACCCAATGAAACCCAAAGAGCATGGAGATGAGAAACTCACTGCTGGCTGGTGATTTGAATGAATGGCCTTGGGGGCAATGTGAATGTGGAGGGAGGAGAAGGGTCCTGTCTTCAGTGTCAATACTTGGTAAATTTATAAAAAAAAAAAAAAAGAAATCAACACATGATTTGCTATACTGTAATTTCATGACAGCAAGGGAGATTTTAAATCATCAAGGCAGAAGGATTTAAAAGTGGAATGTGTTACATGCAAGAGTGCGGGATCTTTGCATAATGTTATTATATTTTCAAAAATTCAACAAGCATTGTTTTTAACAAATGCGTTTAAAGTAACAGCCCTGATGTTAATGTTATGATTGGATTCTGATGTGGCACTTTAAAAATAAATCATTTTGCTTGGCCTTGGCATTTCTTTTCAAAATGTCTCTGTACTTATCTGTGTACAACAGCAGATTGCCATTCTTCCCAGAGTTTAATTCCATGAACACCCTGCTGAAAGACTTGTTAAGGCCTTATGGAAAACTCTGACCTGCGTGTTCATTATTGACGCCCAAGACGAGTGTAAGGAAGTTGATACTTGGGATGAGGAAATTTAAATCAGCAGCTGATCTGGAATCTGGAAGCACTGCCTCTTGGATCTCACCAAATATGGAAAGAATTCTTGTCACTGAGCAAATATAGAATTCAGTGCTAGAGTTTTACCTCTTGAATTTTCTAGAACTTTGTTTTGATTAGCCACCTAGAGTATAAGAACTGCTGCCTATGGGATTTTTCACAGAAGAGGAGATAACATAAAGCACCCAGCAATAATAATTTTCATTCCCCAATTATTTAAATGTGTCTCCATAACACTTAATACATCATGTTTCTCTGCACAGTAATTCGCTATTTACAGCTACAGTGAATAGCAGGAAAAAAGAGATCAGATGATGATAAAGAGAAGGGAGACAGATTTGTGTGACTTGTGTAAGTCACTGGGCCTCTCTAATCCTTTGTCCTTATCTGTAAGAAAGCAGCAGTACCCAGGCTGCTGTGAGGATCACATAAGACACTGTGAGAGTTTAGCACAGGGCTTGGCACATAGCAAGCAGTTATTAGGATGATGTTAGTTTCAATTATGAATTCAAGCTACTTTTTATACTTTCTTAAACATCAATTTAAGTCAATTTTAATTAATGTTATTTTACTAGGAGAAATGTCTCTAAAAACATAAGAATCCCATTTGAAGTCTACAATGATGATTACATTACTCGGATATCTTAATTTCAAATAATTAAAATTAAAATTTATGTTTTCAACAAGTGCTTATTGAACCTCTACCCTTTGCCAGTCACTGCTGAGGACACAGAAGAAATGGATAAGATATCACTAAAAACAGCTTCTGCGATGTCAGTGGGTACACATAAATTATTCACACTCAACAACAAACACCAGCGAAGCTGGGAGAATGTGCTGACAAGAAAGAAAATGAAGAGTGGGAGAGCGGACAGACGGGAATCGATGTTAAACTTCATAAAACATGTCTTGGCCAAGCTCAATAGGGGAAATATGTGGAAAGTAAGCTAGACCAAACAGGGAATAAAAGTATAAATAAGAAAAAAAATCCAGAGGTCACACTGGGCCACTAGCCAAAATGGGTTCACAGCAAACAAACAAAAAAAATGTAGTGAAGTACTAAAATTAAAGAAGTACAAATAAAAATGAGATTCTGTTCTTACCTGTCAGAATGGCAAAGATTCAAAGAGTAAAATATTCAGAGTTGTTACGGGTGTAGTGTGGAAATGGTCTCACATGTGGCTAGAAAAAGGGGGAACTGGTATAATCCTTCCAGAGAATAATCTGGTAATTATTTGTTAAATTGGCAAATATTTAAATTTGGCAAAGACTTAAAACTATGTATACCCATTGACTCAATAATTCCTTTCTAGGCACCGATACTAATAAAAAGTATTCAAAAAATTAAATAGATGGTGTACTGCAATATAATTAGTGAAACATCGCAAGCAGCATCACTTTATACACGAGGATATTGGTTACAAAAATTATAATACATATTTTAGATAGAATATAATGAAGCATAAAAATTCTGCTTATCAAAAAATTTTAGTAACATGGGGAAATGCTTGTAAAACAATGCTAACTGAGAAGAGCAGGACAGGTAGGTAGCTATAAGGCCAAACAGATACACGCGGTGGAGAGATGTGTCCCAACTGTTAGGAATTTGCTGTGGTTGGTTAGGATCTGTTTTGTCATGACTTTTAAACATTTTGTCTACCATGAGAATTTTTTGTTTATAATTTATGCTAAAAAACAAGAAGTATTTTTTGCAATTCGGGAATAAAGCAGCCAGTGGGGTATTCCAGGGTGCTGTTCCTGTCCTAACCGGAACGCGATGCAGCCGTAGGCCTCTGCCCTCCTTCAGCAGCCTCGGCTCAGAGCAGGACGAAGCCAACCCTGACCAGCACCACCTCGGGTGACCCCTGGATGCTCCACCTGCCCCTGTGTGTGGTACCTGCCCTGCTACACCTTTAACAAGCACCCCTGCAAGCTCCCTCCTCCTTCCTTCCCTGTCGTGTGGCTGCCCAGGCCCAGATGTACCCTGTCTGGGTGTGGGAGGCCACACATCAGAGCAGTCTGTGGCTGTGGGCTTCACAGCTGAAGTGGGGCTGTGGGAAATGTTAAGAGGATTGAGTGCAGAGCCTGAAAGACAATATGGTAGAAAAGGTTACATCCACTGGGGGGCGTCTGATGGCATCCGCCATTTATTGAGGATTGGTGCAAGACAGGGTGGCCATTATGATCCCATTTTACAGGTGAGGAAACTGAGGTCAAACAGGCTAGCTATCTTGCCCAGGGTCACAACAGGAAGGAAGCAAATGCAAGTGTGTCTGTGGCCACGTAAGGTGAGAGAAGTGCGGTCAGGGGTGGTCTGACAGAATCCCCAGGCCAGGGCGCAGCTGTCCTCTATCCTGTGGGATTGAAAGAGCGGACAAGAAGGCTCTCCTGGAGCATTTGAGGTAGCTCCAAAGAAAAGACCCCGCCAGAGCACAGTGTGCTACCAAACACTGGAACAGCCTGGAGACTGTCCCTGTCTCTTCTCTGAGGTTTCGCATTTCAGAGAAACTCTCATCCGTCTGGCTTCCCCGTGGCCTTTACTCTGTGATTCTCTTATGTATCAGCTGTTAAACCAAAAAATCCGCCAAGTTGTTGGGATGCCAATAACAGCTTTGGGTCTCCACCCCCACAAAGGGAATCTTATTCTAAAGTTCTAACTGTACCAGTCATATTTTCCTGAAGACAACAGAAATGGTTGCTTCATTTACTTATTTTTATGTATGCTTTTTTTCAAGAGTTGTTAACCTGTGTTTGTGTTTAAATAAAGATCTGTTTTGCAAAACAAAAATGTTATGAGATAATCACTTATAAATGTAGATAATTAAGATATGGTTCAGGCTCAGTACATTGTCTGAAAGCATTGCAGTCCTGCACTGTATTTCATGTGGAAACAAAAGGCCACAGATTGAGCCATTCTCACTCCTGCTTTCCGGGGTCACTGAGTCAGGGTGCCTGGCGTGCATGGGTGCATGCACACACAGGCGGAAGGCTAGGGAGAAGCGTGCGGTGTCCACAGAGGGCAGCCTGGATCACAGAGCTGCCCACGACCAGGAGCAGCAAGTTGTTTTATAGTAGTGGCCTATAAAGCCACTTTTCAGCAAGGACAGATACTCAGAGCATACTCTGAAATGACTTATGCAGAGCAAGGCAGCGGCATTTTGCCCCTGGCCTTCCTTCCATTCTCCCGGAATCCCCTGAAAGTAACAAGAACTGACACAATTCATATTTCACTTAGCCAATGGGTTGATGAAAAATCATATTATCTGTAGCTATTAAACTCATTAATCACATCCATCAAAATTCTATGAGGAGTTAACTTTCTTCATGTAACTCTTAGTCTTAGTAAGTTTCCTTCACATGTGATAGCAAATGTTCAAGGAGTGCAAATGTGCAAACATGGCGTATATAATGCAAACTTCATGTCTTTAAATGAATAAAATCGAGTCCTATCAGGTCGTGTTTCAATTACCATCAAACCTTCCAACCTCTGTTAATTCAAAGAAAGTAACTTCTTCAGGCAAGTCATGGAAATAGTACTAGGGTGCCCTCAGATCTCCACCAAGCCTTGTTAGTAACTTTCCATGTCCTGATTTTTAAGATGCTTTCCCCTAACGCTGCTGCCGGCTGCTGGCTCTCTCCACATCCTTCAATGTCAGATCTCTGTGATGACGGAAAATCCCCCACATTCCCTTTTTACACAGTAAGGATCTTTCTAGGATCAGAACTTGCAACCTGGGGTTCATGTTCTCCTTAAAAGGTCCAGGGAGAGAACTGTATTTCTGTTGTAATTCTATGTATTTCTTTTTATGCACCTGAAAGTATTATTCTGAGAAAGGACTGTAGGCTTCATTAGACTTCCCAAATTGCAGATGGCATTTAAAAAAAAAAAAAGGAATCAGGAAAGTCTTTGGGAAATTAGGCTAAAACTCCTAACTGAAGCACAATCGGGTTTTCAGGGCAACAGGAGGATTCCTGGAGTCTGTAGCAAACACTGAGCTGTTTGTGCGGACAGTGGAGCCGGTGAGGTTCAGCACCTGTCAATATTGTCAGATGTCATGAACGCCCAAGGGAAGCACCAAAACCGATCCGTGAATTGTCTGCAAACCATCGGCTTTGTTGCTTCCAAGTCTTTACTAGAACTCTTCAGCTGATCTTAAAATTCACAGACACTTAGACGTAAATGAGCACTCTCACATAAGTTCCCAAAATTCCAAAATTGCTTTACTTCTTCCAGTTGAAATATTTTGTTCTCAATTTCAAGTTGCCAAGGAAAAATGATGGTAAGAATCACAAAGACTAGATAAGAATATTTAGCTTTTCATAGTGCCTCATAGGGTCTTACAAATGTTAATGCAAAAAAATAAAAACTCCACTCAAATGCAGAAAACCAACAACAAATTCAGAGCATCTGATACCTAATCGACTAACTGATTTATTTACTGAAACAACAAAAAAAAAACAGAGTGCATTGGAGACTGGAAATTGCCTCTATGGGGGACTGTTTCCTAATTCCAGTGGACAGCCATAATTTTCCCTACGCTAATTTGGGCTTTGCGCTAATGTAATTAAAACTGTAGTCAACAGACTCAGGACCTCCTTTTTCCACTCTATAAACAAGGCTGTAAAATCATCTCATTACTTTACCCAGGAAATCTAACAGAAACATGTCTTAAAGGAAGTCACCTATAAAGAGGGACTATTTTAACAGAAGAGTAAAAAAAAAAAATTCACCTGCAGCATTCTAAAGGTTCACTTGGGTACGTACAATAAACACATAATGCAATGGAATAAAATGTTAAATCAAGCATAGTATCTTAGACGAGTGTAAACTATTATTTCCAAAAAATCATTCAGAAAATCAAAAAATATTCAAACTTTCAAAATAGCTTCATGTATTCATAAATGTATATTTTAAATTAAACAGTATAACATATTTGGATGTTTTGCAAAATGTACCTACCTTCTAAAGGATGGTCTGTTATTTCAATGTCCTTTTTAATGCACTAATTTTTGGGGGAAAAAACACATAAGATTGTACCCAAGCTATTCAAGATTGACACAGAATATTTGATTTAACAAACACGAATATAAATAAGGATGAAAACAAGAACAAAAAAAGATAGCAATTTGTGTCACAAAATCAAGTAATTTCTATTCATGCAGCTAAAAGTAGGGCACATTAACCCTCAATTTTATAATTCCTTTCTACAGGAGCCATATTTCAGCAGATTCCAATCCTTGAAGCCAAAGAAAGAAAAGTCTCTATAAGGTGAAAGTTCTTGGTACACAGATTTTTAATATATTATTGAACACACCTTGAGAAATAAAAGCTGAACTTCTGAAACACAGTTTCTATGGTACATATGAGTCAAATCTAATACAAACATTTCAAATTATGAAAATACCAAACCAAAGAATATTTTTGAAAATGCCTTGGCCCAATTCTGGGCACACTTCCATTTTCTTATGCACTTTCCAACGAACTGAAAGCCTCATGAAGCCTCATGAAAACACCACCAAATGCTTTTCACCTTCACGCAGCAAAACTAAAGACATGCAACAAATACAATTTTCTTTTTCCTCCACTCAGTATCTGCTTTTGCTGCTGATTTTTTTTACATTCCTACAAATGTCACGAAGATATGGTGGCCTTTAAAACAACGGAACAGACCCCCACTCAAGACTGCATGCCCCTAGACTTGCAGTCACCATTAAATTGGCTTTGTTTCCAGGAATCAGGCCATATTTAGGATTGTACCTGTGCAGACTGACCTCCACGTTAATCTCTATATGCTATCTACTAAAAACGTAGGCAAGGAAACGCATCAGACCAAACACCCCAGAGCCCAGAGAACCGACCGGCCATTGCTTTCCAACCCCACAAACCTAACCATCGCTAGGAAGAAATCTTACTCACGGTGCACAGAGAGCAGGTATTTTATTGAAGATAAACATAGAACAGAACAAACCAAATTACCCCCGTTTGAGTTACGAGAACACTCAGTTCTCAGCATGGATGTCCCCCAAATCAAGTCAACATTTGCATCCCATTACCAGCAGCCACTTGCCGAGTATCTCTTCGCTTCCATGGGGACTGCCTGGCATCCCTGATGCTAAGGAGCCACCGAAGAACCTCCAAATGTCCGACATTCACAAACCCATCTTTTGCTTTGACCTGACCCTTCAACCTCTCCGAGTCTGCTGCCTTTTCTCAGACACACATCCAGGCACCGTTAGGGATAGTTAGAGAATCAGAAGATTCAGAAGCGCTCCGAAAAGCCTTTCCAAAAGTAATCCACAGCACTCAACAGTGAATTTAGAAACCCCAATTTTTTTCTGAGTTTGAAGTTTTTAAGCCTTGCGGATGGTTGGAGTAGGAAAAAGGAAATTTACTAGGCAGTGCAAAGGAAATCTTGTTGTCCTCTATTGTGGCAGTGGGGGTGTTGCCCAACCCTAACTTATCTGCCTTGATAAAGGAAACCAAAGAAAAGAGTAACAAGAACAAGATTTTGTCAAATTAAAAGGAACCCTTTCCTTACCTTAATAGTGCTGGCCATAATGCAATCAAGTTTATTGATCGTTAATAAATGTTAATAATAATTATTGCTTCTCTCTGACCAGAAAGTAGTTTTGATGAGGTTGTTTAGAGCGGATGAGATTGTGCTAAGTCTGGGAAATGAAGTCAGCCAATGGCAGGAAGAGGTTTCTATTGGTCCTGGCTGTCCAGCCCAAAGAAACAGGATATTTGGGAGTGGAGAGATAAGAGACCCTGAAAACAATGTTGTTTTTCTTGATGATATGCAGCCAGGAGATTTTTTTTTTTTTAATTAAAAAAAGAAAAGGCATCAATTGGGATGGCGACTGCCACAGCAGGTGTGACCGGTGTGCCGCCGTGTGACACACTGCACTGAGACCAAGGCAGGATGCAGATGTGATGGGACTCCGCATGGCTTCACATGGGCTGCAAGCACCTTGGAACCAAGGCGTTGAGGGCACCCCACTGCCCCGGGTGCCAGCCCTTCACAGCCCAATTCTTCGCAGAATTACTAGGACAGAGGACTTGAGCTCCTTTCTCCTAAAAGGAAACTTTGCAGGTGGTGTTTATTTCATGTTAATAGATGGCCATGTTCAGTAACAGCCATTGCTTGGCTGATTTTTAACAACCTATATTTATTCAACATTTCATATGAGTGTTCCAGAACAGTTTCATTTTCTTCTTCCAAATCCTTGCACTTTTTATTTGCTCTACAACAAAGTTGTTGAAAACGCGAGGACTCTAGGCTTATAGTAAACAAGAAAAATAAAGAGGAAAAATAAACCTACCCAAGTCTTGTTTTCAAGTATTTACTTAAAATCCAAATAACTGAAATGGCTACAAACGTCCCGGAATGTCAGCGAGCTGGTCTCACTCTGACAGACATCCATGTTGCAGACAACAGATCCTCACAGAACTTTTGGCTACCCAGAGATGCCATGTGAGGGCCCCATGACATGTTTAAAATCCAAGCTATAAGTTCAGGGTCACAGGTCTGTTTTCTCCTCGAAGGAAGTACAGCAAATGCAGGCCTGAACATTCCTTAGAGGGTTTCAGGACTCTAATTACTCATTTTCAGGAAATTGCTTGGAAGAAACATTTTGCTTTGAATCTAGCTACAGGAACGCAGGACCCATAAAGAGGTGTGGTCTCAATAGGGACCCGAAGAACACAATAGACCAAATCCTGAGTCATCTGGCAATTCCTGGTCGCAGAGTTGGACGTTCAGTAAATGGATTTCACTCAGACTTTAGGCCAGCATGTGTCAGAGTTCTGCCCACCAGCCCAAGCCGTTCTGGCTTTTATTATATACCTCTGATTTATCACCTCACGTTAGGATAGAAGAAGAAGGAGAAGGAGAAACATAAGGAGGGAAAGGGGGAGGAAGGAGAGGAGGAGGAGACAGGGAAGAGGGTGAGAAAAAAAGGAAGGACAAAGGAAGGAAGAGAGAAAGGAGGATGGGAAGAAGGAGGGAGGGAGGGAAAGAAAGAAGGAAAAGGAAAGAAAGAGTATATTGTAAGAAAATCATTCTGTGAAAATCAGAACTTAAGTTCTCAGCACCTACATTATGAGGGGGTGTTGATTTCCGCTCTTTTCATCTCTGAACAATGAATAAGATGGCAGGCTGATTAAAATTTTGTTTCCCCGAAAATTTCAAAGTCCTGAGCTGTTTTATCTGGGCAGCTTCCACTAGAATTCTGTAGTGCTGAGGAGAAAAGCTCTCTCAGCTTCCCCGAGAGTCCTTGCTTTTTGTTCTCTCCTAAGAAGCATCAATGTGAAATGTTAACTGTGGCCCCCGCATCATGTGACGCCCGATTATGCATTTACCAAACACCAGTTTTAAATAAGATGAACGCTTTGCTAACAAAATAGCCATGGGAGAAAACCCTGCGTGGTCCCGCCTCACCCACGCCTCCTGGTTGCTAATCCAGCCCTCAGTTGTTCCCTGAAGCAGGAAGATTAGCATTTCTACCAGGACCTAATGCTTCAGTGATGATTTGACCCGAACTCCCTGGTTCTTGCCTAATGCAAATCAAACTGTGAAGAGTGGGATTTCTTACCCCTCTATTTTGAAATAATTTCCAACTTACAGAAAAGCCACAAGATAATACACAAAACTCTTAATACCCTTCTCCTGGTTAACTCTGATTGTCTGCTGGTGCCAATGTACATCATTTGCTCCACTTTCACACACGCTCGTTCTCTCTCAATCTCTGTCTCTCCCTCCCATATTTATTTACGTATAACACACATGCAGGCATATATCCTTCATTTGCTAATGAATAAAAATATTGTTTTCTAAGAGACAAATTTATTTATTGGATACTAAAAAAGAGAAAAACAGGTGCTATTATTTGACCAATATTCGAAAGTGATCCAATAAAAAGTTAATTTGGGGATACTGAGTGGTAAATTCTGTTCCAAAATTTTACAAAGGAAACTCTTCCTCATTTCTAATGACAAAATGTTTGATTGATTCCTGTCGTCTTCAAAGAGAATAATTCTTTTTTTTTTTTTTTTTGAGACGGAGTCTCGCTCTGTCGCCCAGGCTGGAGTGCAGTGGCCGGATCTCCGCTCACTGCAAGCTCCGCCTCCCGGGTTCACGCCATTCTCCTGCCTCAGCCTCCCGAGTAGCTGGGACTACAGGCGCCCGCCACCTCGCCCGGCTAGTTTTTTGTATTTTTAGTAGAGACGGGGTTTCACCATGTTAGCCAGGATGATCTCAATCTCCTGACCTTGTGATCCGCCCGTCTCGGCCTCCAAAAGTGCTGGGATTACAGGCTTGAGCCACCGCGCCCGGCCGAGAATAATTGTTGATGTTCCAAATGGCATCATAGCATCCAAGCCTGGTAATCTCTGATTATTTAATGTAAAGTGTTTTAAAAAAAAGAACAAAAAGAAAACACTTTGACTCTTGATAGCACAAGGCACATTTTTTTTTTTTTTTGAGATGGAGTCTCGCTCTGTCGCCCGGGCTGGAGTGCAGTGGCGCGATCTCGGCCCACTTCAAGCTCCACCTCCCGGGTTCACACCATTCTCCTCCCTCAGCCTCCCGAGTAGCTGGGACTATAGGTGCCCGCCACCACGCCCAGCTAATTTCTTTGTATTTTTAGTAGAGACGGGGTTTCACCGTGTTAGCCAGGATGGTGTACGATCTCCTGACTTCGTGGTCCACCTGCCTTGGCCTCCCAAAGTGCTGGGATTACAGGCGTGAGCCACCGCCTCTGGCCAAGGCACACCTATTAACTAGAATATAGTAGTGCAGAAACCGTTTCCCAAACATTATCCTACGGGGGAATTATCTTAAGATGCAGATATCACTTCAGCTTTCCTCACCTGTACCCCAAGTCTATGCTATTAAATGGCCTCATCCCTACACCACCTAGCAGCCTAAGAACCAGGATGCCTTTCCCACCTGATACCTCCTCTCCCTAGGGAAAGATGTCCTCCAGGTCACCACACAGACCAAGTTAGGGGGCAGTATGGCACACGGCCCCTACCTGAGGCCCATCCAGGCCCAGCCTGTCAGGATAGGGTCCTTTTTCACTCTCCCTGAGACACAGCAAATACCACACTAGACCAGCACAGCCCACCCAGTGACTGTGGGCAGCAGAATCTATGAATAAAGTGTACATTTCCATTGTGTGCTTCTCCTGCACAAACCCATCTCCTGTGAATCTGCCAAGACCTTTCACTAGTCTGCTCACGTTTTACTCCAAAGAAAGAAACAAAATAATATAAAATAAATATACCATAAATTCACTGTCACAATAAAAGAAGCACTATTTTTATTTATCCTAAAACCTTTTCTTCCCATTTTCTAAAGATTGAGCAAGTTCTCATTCTTTTTCCCTTACTAACTTCTCTGTATGGAATATGGGGAGGAAGGTCAGGAGCTGAGAACACTCTGAATGACAGCCACATGGTTCTCAATGTGATACATGTGCAGAGCAAAGACAGGGGACTCATCTGAACCTCCACATCTGTGGGGACACAACAGAAGATTCACTCATGACTCATTCATGTCTTTATACATCCATACAATGGAATGCCCACCCTCCTCAAAAACATTGCAGGAAAATGATGTAGTAGATGAACACTTAGCAATATGGAAAACTGCTCTGATATCCTACCTAGTTAGTTAAAAATCACAGTATATAGGAGAATTATATCATAGACCCATTTTGTTAAAAAGGCAGATGGGGGTGGCCATGCATTCCATTCCAAGGCATCTGTGAACCTGAGGAACAGACACCATGAGCGAAGCTCACCTTCCCGAGTTGAAAAATGAAATTCAATGGTGGCAGACACGTCCAAGGAATATTATGGGGACTTGATCCCTTTCCGAATCTTGTGATAGATGAATGTGTGGAGATGTCAACTAGCTGGCAGCAGAACAATATTGGAATGGTGGTAATACAAGGAAATAGTATTATCATGTTAAAAACTTTGGAATGAGTATAAATAATGGCTGTTCAACAGAGAAACCCATGTCCCCTCTCCAAAGGGCCTGTTTTACTATATGTAAAAATTAGGTCATGTATGTTTTCATATTAGACTTTTTGTTAAATAACCTTTTGTAACAGTCAAAAAATAAAAAATAAATAAAAAGGCAAAGTAAAAATATTGACAGCTATATATATTACAATACTAGTGGCAGAGAAGCTTCTTGCTTTTTCCCCTTCTTCTTTGCTTCACTTATATTTTCAAAACATAAATTTGTAATAAACATAAATTATATCCTCATATAAAAATACGTAAGTAACATGCAATATTGTACATTTTTGTAAATGTCTGAAAGATACAAGCATGTTCTGGAAAAAGTGCAGCCCACAATACTTGTAGGAGTCAAACCTTTTATGCATGCATACCCAAATGCATGTTCTTTTTTAAATGTCTACAACAAGCATCGAGCTCTTATTTTTTTTTTTTCCATTTTATTAAGAAAACCCAGAAACGCTCATGAGTTTTGTGGAGGCCATCTATGCAGCATTAATCCATTCAGGTGATATTAATGGCACACCTTTTCCTGCCAGGAACTCTGGTAGGCACTCAGGAAGCCAGGATTACAGGGCTCTATCCAGTTACCACGTGTCTCGGCATTCGGGAAGCTTATCTGTCTCCTCAAATTCTGCACATGTAAAACTTCGAGCCTGGGAGCAACCCATGAAATGCAGGTTTTTAACGACAAAACAATAGGATAAAAGTGCTGTATATTGTCCTTAAGATGACACATGAATTTAAAATGCATAGTGTTTGGATTATTCATGAGAGCCCTGCAAGAACGACGTCCCAAGGATTTTTGCCAGGAACATGCCTGAGATTGTAGATAAGAATCAAGCATCTGGGGCTGCCGCACAATGGAAAACTCCAGCACTCTGTGGAACTTTCCCATCCGCAGCAGTTGGTGGATTTGCCTGAGAACATACGTGGCATTAAGACACGCTCAGCCCTCAAGGGCACCCAGTCAGTGCTGTTTAAGGACGGCTTTTCTGTTCACGGCATACTTCATAATTATAGCTTCACTCCATTGGATACAACTACGTGAGTATGTGTGTATGAGTGTGTGAGTGTGTGTATGAGCATGTGTGTGTGTGCGGGGGTGGGGGGTTGGGGGGAGTGCCATATCCCCCAGCAGCACATTAAGAAATAATCCAATTACAATTTAAATAACCATTGTTTCAACACTTTCTCTAAGTGGTGAATGTATTCTTCAGTCTCTTGGTTGATCTGAACTAATAGAAACCAAGGAAGCTGTTATCACATACCAAATCCTCAACTTCTCAACAGCAAGTTGCAATTTCCTTAATATTGAAGCACACGTCAGTTCAGTTCTATCAGCTCACATGGAGCAATGATTTCAATAAACACAATTTCATAAGCATCCCACACATTCTCAAGTTTATGCCAATTTTGCTCTTACTCAACTCCACATGACTTTAAAAATTCAGGAATATTAAAACCATTATCAAGGACTCCAAATATGCCAATGTACTATCTGTGGTTTTAAGAAAGAAATCTAAGAGGAGAGTAATTATTTTGTCACCATTATTTAGTTTAAAAGAAATTTTAAATGTATTGTTCCAATTATTAGGCTTCTCTATATATTTTGGAAACCATTAAATGAGTTTCAACTTCTTTATCCATGTAACTGGGTATAGTTGAGCACAGATGTTACAGACATCACGGTGCCACTGGTGCCCATAAGGCTTGGCATACCCACAGGGCACATCATTAAGAGTCATGAAAGTATCTGACTAGCATCCCCCTCTACCCCCGACTCAGATCCAAAGTATGCTTTCCCAGGTACTGTCCCTTGTCACCATCCTTGGCCGAACTGACAATTTATCCCAGGTTGTTGAAATTAATTTTGTTTGATTTCTAGCCAGAATTTTAAATGATTTTTTAAGAACTGTGTCAATCTCACCTATAAGATACTAAACAGCATCACTTGTTTTTGTCTTAATCTGTCACTATTTTATGAATTATTTTCAAAGAAAATACAGATTACTTCTTAAAGAAAGATCATAAGTGGCACTATAATGGTATTCAACTGAGAGAAATTCATGGAGAAGCCTGCATTAATAATTTTTCCTGCTGCTTCCTAAAATCGGCTTTTAGTTTTCGGTTGAGGTGGACTTTAATTCGACATCACCTCATCCGATGATTTATTTGCTAATTTATTTCTATCACAAATGGAATCAGAAATGAAGCGAAGGCAAAAAATCTTTGCCACAAATTCATTTGTATTTGCATGAGTATCACCAGGCTACCTGCGGATGCAATGAAGCCCTGTACCTGTGCTTGAAGTCAGGAGCATAGGACACTGGGAGTCTGTCTCAGCGCAGTAACTGCTACATGGAACACTCCACACGGTATCCTCTCCGCCCGAGCCCTCCTCATCCCTCACCCCCTCTCCACACCTCACCCTCTCCACACTGTATCATCTCCTACTGCAAGCAACGCAGAGGACACAGAGGTGCAGCTGACGTGAAGGCAGGCCAGTTCTTTTCCAATTCACTCATATGAAAATCTGTTAAATCCTGTTAAATGCACCGACTTGAACTGAAACGATGATGTCAGTAAATTGGTTGTTGTCATCTGATGCCCACACAGATCTCAGCACATCTTTTGGGAAAGGCTGCAGTGTTCAAGGGGTACTAGAAATGCTCTTTCGGAGTGGACTGGCCGTGATAAGTCAAAAAATATTACAGCCGATAGGGATAAATCATGGTTTTCCCACTGCGCAGTTGCCTGGTGGAGATTATTCTAGCTTTTATTTACAGCTACAAAAATAATCCTGCCTCAAGGATTTTAGGAAGCAACCACCTCCTGCCCAAAGAACTACACTGCATTGTTGACTTGCCAGCTAGAAACCAGACGTGAGCCGTGTAGGGAAGTTCCCTTTGAACGGCTTGAATTGTTGTCACTAGAGGGTGCTAAACGTCCCTCAAAAAGGCCTTTAGAGCGCATACTAGTATGCCTCATTCTTGATTTAAATTCTTCGAATTGACATTATTTCACCAAGTGGTCTCATTTTTTACTTGTTAAAATTAAGATCTAACATTTATAATGCAGAAATGGGTTTTCTTTTGGAAAAATTTGAATTCTTCATTATTATAGAACATAAAGAAATATACATGTTTTAGGAGTAAAGATGAACGACACAGATCTGAATATAAGATTCAAGGCATAAATCTGGGGGGTGAGACTTGACCATGCAAATTGTATAATTGCTTTATGCCACTGTTAATGATTTTAAAGCCTGAACAATTTTCCACTTTACAATAATTTTAGATTGTTCGATATGTTGCCAAATGTGAGTTGCATCAAATTCGGTAAATTTAGAGGCTGTTTGTTTTCTCTGTACACAATACTGACGTCAGGGCTAGTGCCTGCCTAAACTCAGAAACGAGTAGATCCTTTCCAGAAGTAAGTGTTATAGGAGGAATATGGATTATACTATAATACGTTAGATGCGAAAAATACCTCATGGTCCCTTCCTTTCTCAAAAAAACCACGTAGTATTTTGGAATATGCATGGAGTATATCGCTTCTAAAAATGGTACTTTATGTATATATGAAGTAAAATAAGCCTTAAAACTTCATATGCAGGTTTTCTTGAAAATATTATATTTTTACACTTATTATACATTTACACTGACTCTTTGGTCATCAAAACATTATACACTTAAGCAAAAAGAAATATAATCAATTTTGCAACTTTCCTCTTTCTGTCTTTGCTTGTACTTGAAAATATCTGCAGTATTTCCTTTTCTCTCCCCTCCCACTTTGGTTCATATACCAAGGAATCGTGAGGTCAATGGGTGACAGTTGTTTGTTTGTGTTCAGGGCTGTCGGGCAGGGCTGGGTGTGGGTAAGGTTCTGACCGACATCTGAAGAGGCTTCACCCACTGCGGTTTAGGATACATTTTCCTCTCGCTCTGCCAGTAGAACAGGGAGGCTCGTTTTCAATGTGTTCTACAGAAGGATAATTAAGGCAGTGTTTCATCTGCTCATCTGCTATTTTTAAAGGGAAACAAACATAACCTTTTCATGTGAGAGGCATCGCAAACTAGATGGGAGGAGGCCTGGACCCTGTAACAGTCGTACGTTCCAGTTCCAGCTTCACTGGGGTGCAACTGCTGATAAAAGACGCTGGCTCGAGAAAAAGCGACCCTGGGCTCTGCACCGCCAGCAAGCACAATACGAATTGCTAATGATGAGCTGGCTTAGGTAGGAACTGAGGACTGTGAGTGCAGGGCTAACCTCTAGTTCACAGGAGGGGTCACTGGCACGCACTGGAGGTGGGGAGCCTTCGTGATATGTCTCCGAACGGAAGAGTCCGTGCAGCATCCTGATATCAGGGACCTTGGCTTCATCCCCAACTGCTTGGTGACCCCAATGCGTCATTTAATTCATTTGTGCCAATTTTCCTTTTTCAATCAACCAGTAACTTTGCAGGTTTGTTCAAAGAAGAAACTAAAATGCACTGGAGATGGAAGGCACCCATCTTCCTGGAGCCCCAGTGCTGACACTGGGAGGGGAGCCCCAGAGATTCCCTCATGACTGCGTCAGTGATGGCCCTCAACAAGCACTTGCTGAATGAGTGAATGAACGAATGAATGAACGAAGCCGGCCACAGAGCCAGGAGTATCAGGGAAGGGCAATACTGGCTGTGTCAGTGGCTAGTCCAGGAGAGCCCTTCAAGAACCCAGAGTTTGACTTGACCTTGGGACTCCCCTGGGATAGGTAAGGTTCTCTCAACAGCAGTTGACAGGAGGGCTCTGGGACAGGCCCAGCCAGTTTCAGTCCAGCCAGCTGTGGCTCCCCTGAAGGGATGTGGCCAGGCCCAGCTATGGCCAAAGCACCAGCCAGTCCCTCAGTTCTGAACAGAACGTACCTAGCATGAGTGCCTTCATTTGCTTTTAAAATGCCTGCTGACCATCCACAAAGTTAAGATGATAGCTGGGACTTAAGTTGTGAGGAACCAATGGCTCCTCCATCACTCTCTCACACACACACATGCACATGCACACACACACAGACACACACACACAGATGCATGTACACATACACAGACACAGACATGCACATACACACATACACACACAGACACATACACAGAAGCACACACACAAACATATAGACACATGCATGCACACAGACCCACATACACATACACACAGACACACAGACACACACATGTGAAAACACATACACAAAGACACACATACACACAGGCACAAAGACAGACAGACATAAACACACATACATACAGACACACATAAACACACATACATATACACAGACACACATCTAAACTGACACACACATGCACACACAGACACACATACACACAGACATATGCACACAGACACACAGAAGCACACAAACACAGACACGCATACACACAGGCACACAGACACACACACACACATGCAGACACACACATACACACAAAGACAGACACATATAAACACACACACACGCACACATGTATATACATACAGACAGGCAGACACAGACACACATATACACACACACAGACACACAATGGATGGTATTGATATCTATGAATAGATGAGAGAGAGAGACAGAGCAGGAGGTCATCTGCTCCCCACCCCTCTTCTCCCCACTGTCACCACCTCTCTCCCAAATCTCGCTGCAGGCCCTCTGAGCTGTGGAAGTGGCTTTTTTGGGCTGTCTTCTCAGATTGGGTCATTGGGAAGTGAGGAAGGTAAATTTTCTCTAAGAGACCTCCCAAATCTGTATCTTATGAGATTTTCGTCTCAATAATTGAGCTAATATTACCTGTAAGCAAGTGGATAGTCAATAAAAAAAAAAAATACCAGCTGTAAGAACGAATGAATGAATGAGTGGATGAGTGGATGAGTATACATCCTCTATTTTGCTGGCATCGTGATAAGTTTACAGCAGATTTATCTGGATTTCAATATAAAAGAATAGCTCCCATTTGTATACAGCTTAGTCCTTGTAATTTTCCAAAGTAACTCTGATTAAAATTATTTCCAGCCAAACTATTTAGGCAACTGGGTTGGTTTCACACGTACTTATTAGAAACCATTAGAATGGCATATTGATTGCATTTCTAGACATTTGCCATGTCACCATGGCAACTGTATTTCCCAAGATGGCCCAGTAGGATTTCCCCTCATGCATAACCTTCTATAAAATGACACTGGCTTTGCTTCCATCAGAAAGTGAGGTCCATGTTCTCACTCCTGGAATCTGAGTGGGGCTGTGACTACAGCAGAAGTTCAGCTATGTGGCTTCCAAGGCTACCTCGGAAAGGTGATAAGAACTTCCACCTGAATAGAGCTTCTGCTTGATTTTCTTGGGAACAGCCACTCTTAAACCTCAGCCACCACACGGGGAGAAAGCCCAAGCCACGTGACGAGGCCATTTGTAGTTGTTCCGGGTATCAGTCCCAGCCCACAGCCAGCATCAACCCCCAGAGGTATAAACGAAGAAACCAAGATCAATCCAGCCCCAGCTGGCACTTGACTGCAAACCTATAAGAGACTCCAAGCAAATAATATCTATCTCAGCCCAGTCAAGCTCTGGAACCATGAGAGATTCTAAATAATAAAGTGATCATTGTGATTTTAAGCCACTGAGTCCTGGAGTGATTTGTTATACAATGACCGGGCATTGGCATACCATCAGAAGATTCCTTACTCAAGAAGAAACTTTTACAATGTTGCTACAGCAGAAAATATTCCTTCTGTATGATCATTCATCCATTCATCAAATCTTGATTGACACTGGCTATGTGCTAAGCATTGTCGGTCACTGAAGGTGCAGAAAAGAAGCAAAGCAGTATTCAGCCAAACAAACAACTTGCATATTGGATAGAGAGAAAAATATGCCAAAATTACAACAGTATTTTGACCCAATGGAAAGGACCTAAGAAGGGAACATCAACAGTTCCTTCCTATTCTTTTCCACCCTTTTTCTTTCTGGACCCATTAAATGTAGAGGTGCCTCAGGGTCACTTTACCCCATGAGAGTAGGTACCCTCCTCCCCCATCCCTAACTTTGATCTTCACTCTACGCCCAATGCCAGCAGCTCCCCAAGCTCCTCCACGCTGCTGGCACCCCACTCCCATTCTCTGGAAACATCTCTGCCCATCAACCTCAGATTACTTTCCCAAGGAGATGTGGGAAAACTTCAATTTTCCCCTCTGCGACTTGCAGAGAAATGGGGGTGGTAAATGAGAAGCAGAGGGAGAGGGTGGGGGTTCATTACCTTGAGTTACTAAAAAGAAAAGCCCTAGTGTTTAGAAGGCGCTGTTATTATTTTCTCTGAAACATTAGCTCCTAGAAATCAGGGGCTCTGTCCCTAGCATGGTCTCTAAGGCTTGCAGGACGCCCCGGGGGCTTCCCTCAGTCAATTTTGACTCTAATGAGAGCCATCTGGAAGGCTGCAATGGTGGGCCTCGCTGACCACTGGACAGGGCCTTCGCTGTGGGCACAGGGACGTGCACAGGTTCACAGAATGTGTCTCCCTTTCTGAGAACCATGGTCCTGTGTGCTCCTTTCCCAAGGAAAGCAGGAGAAAGAAAACCCACAGTCCTGAGTGGGATTCTCCCCAAACATCTATAAAGCTTCTTTAAAGAAGTCAAGTTATCATAATTAAACTCACATATGGAACGCCTGTAGACAACGCGTTGCTGTTCCAATCCCAGGGAGTCAGGGCACCCAAAGCTCACCTCCCAGACGGAGCTAGGATTTGAGATACTGGATTCCACATTACTTAAAGCTGTTCAAGCTTTTCATCAGGAATGGAAAGCATTAATGCATCTCACACGTCACTCTCTGTTTTATGGAATTCTTACACTGGGGAGCTCTTTTTATTTTACTATTTTTCTTTAACAGCCAGAACACTGAGAAGTTCGCAAAGACATTTTTCAGCTGCCTTTAGTGACCCTTAACTCAGGAGGTTTTGCCTAATCTGTAAATTGGAGTTGAAAATATTTCTGTACTTTTGGAGTGGGGAGCTTTTTGTCTTTAAAAGAGTGGAACGACACTAACAATAGGGCTATACATACATTGTGCTTCTTTGTCAGTTACTGCAAACCAAAACCAGATGTGAAGTATCAGCGGCTACCTCATAGTGACCCATGGAAGCTGAGGCTAATCCAGATCATTCTTAATAACTCAAAACTGCCACCTTTTAACCACCTAATTTTTTTCTCACTTACAAATGCAAAAAAAGGAATTGACAGTACACATTGAAATCCATTTTCCCCTGACCACTTACAGATTTTCTCCAATAAGAGCCAGGAATAAAAGCTCACTCCACTAAATCAAGCAGCCATCGTCTGAATACGCTTTAGTTTAGGTAATCATCACCTTGAACAAACCAAGATCTGGAAGGAAGGTTTCTGATCTTTAACAAACCAAGATTTGAAAACTAGATATTCCTGTCATGACCTTTCCCCAACATTCAGTATGTAAGGGATTCACTGGATCATTAGACTGCTTATAAATATAAGAAAACACAGAAGGTTTACTGTGAAGAAGTTAGAAACCTAACAAATGTTTCCCTAACATTGAAACCCCCTGAATTTTCAATAATTTTCCTGAATTTAAAGGTAATGAATATAAATGAAGAACAAAATCAATAGATACAGGAATGATTCATAACCTTCCAAATGAATAAATCAATCATTCCGCCCTAAATTTGAACATTCAATCAATATTTTGTCTATTTACTAAATCTAAGAGGAACTACTTTAACATAAAACTAAATATGAAATTATTTCCAACACTGGATATTGTGTTTTACCTTACAGCAGGCTCAAAGTGGAATGCCTGTGGGTCCAAACCTAGGCATTGATTGATTTTTAATACCTACAAATACAGCAGTTACACTGTCATGCTACACATGAGACTTCCTACACTGAAATTAGACTATACATATGTAGACATAAAAGATAAGACACAATCATATCATATTTCCTGAAATCTAATACTTTGGATGGTAAGATGTAAAGCACATCATGATTTAAAGTATCACTAGGAAAGAAAAAACAATTCTGCCAATCAAAATTCACCATAATACTTCCTAATCAATCAATTGTAAGACACATCCCAATTTTTGAGCAAGAATAAACATGTTAAAATTAACACAAATTGGTACACTTGTGATGCAATAAATCATAAAAGCACTAAAATGTCACTGCAATAGACCACAAGGTTTCTCAACCTTGGCAGCATCGACATTTCGGGTTAATTATCTGTTGTGGGGGCTGTCCTGTGCATGGCAGGATGTTTGCTAGCATTCCTGGCCTCTACCCACTAGATGCCAGTAACACCTCACTGACTCCAATTATGACAACCAAAACTGTCTTTAGACATGACCAACTGTCCCTGAAGGTGCAACCAAACACTGTCCCAGTTGAGAACCACTGGAATAGAGCAATTCAGTTTTACCAGCCTTGTAATATAATTGTGTGTGGGCAGTGTGTGCATGACACGCTGTCAGCCAAATGGAAGGTATATTGTCACATGGAATATATTGACCTGAAAAACATCACATAGACCAACAGCTGGTACATATACAAGAGTGTGTCCTGCCCATCCTAACCCACACAATGCAAAAGATCCTGGATGACCACGAGTCACCATCACAGGAGTTTACTATCCATAAGTGTAAACCATCCAAGAAAAGTGAAAACAGATTAAAGAAAATAAAAATAAATAAACCACCACACGATATTTGGGCCTAGCCAGATAACAACAATGAAAAAATGTAATATTTTGCAGCATTGGCAAGAATGTGAAGGAATGAGCATTGACATTCATGTACAATGGGAATAAAATAATTTATCCTTTGACTCCGTGATTGATATTCTAGAAATCCATTTTTTAAGAAATACTTACAATAGACAGTTATAAGTACAAAGAATGTCCACTATTACACACTCAGTAACAGTAAAATACGAAAATAAACTATGTCTTTCAATCAGATATTGGATAATTATACTACACAGTAGTAAGAAGAATGAGATAGATATTAATCTACTGCATAGAAAATATTCAAAGTATAATAAGTTTTAGAAAATTATCACATATGTATATTAGTATAAACAGAGAAAACATCTTAAAATACAAATTTCAGTTTTGAGGTTTGGATCATGGAGTAACTGCCCCCTTTTCAAGTCAAACAGTTGAGAAAATTTGGGATAAAACAAGTGTGTGCTACCTTTGTAATCAGATGAAGTATTTTAAACTAATTCATATTTCAACATAGAAATACTGACATGCCAAGAAAATTTAAATATATTAATTAAAACTTACGGGCCAGGTGCAGTGGCTCACGCCTGTAATCCCAGCACTTTGGGAGGCCGAGGCGGGCAGATCACAAGGTTAGGAGATAGAGACTATGGTGAAACCCCGTCTCTACTAAAAATACAAAAATTAGCTGGGCATGGTGGCGTGTGCCTGTAATCCCAGCTACTCGGGAGGCTGAGGCAGGAGAATCGCTTGAACCAGGGAGTCGGAGGGTGCAGTGAGCCAAGATCACGCCACTGCACTCGAGCCTGGCGACAGAGTAAGACTCCGTCTCAAAAAAAAAAAAAATCAAAAACTAAACAAACAAACAAAAAACCTAAAAAAAAAACTTATGATAGGCTGCCAATTAGACTTTATAGGATACATAAATATATTAATATGGCTACAAAGAGGCTGAAACTTATTCATTGAGACAAGAGTATTTATTGAGCATCGACTTTATTAAATACACTGTTAGTAAGATAACAAGTGAAACTTGTTAAAAAAAATTAGGAAAAAAGAAATTTGAGTTGAGTTCCCAAAATATAGGGAATATTCAGATCGCAGGTGAAATTGGGTAAAGGATTTGTTTCATCATGAAAGGAGCAAATAAATTAAAGGGGAGGTTATGCTGAGAAATATATCAGTATGAGGAAATATCCTGACATCTACAGACAAATATTCATTGCTAATTCATTTGGGCACTGAGGATTCACAAGAATAATTAAAAACACATAATATAAAATCCTTCTGATTAGAGCACATTTTACGGCACTGCATAAAGAGATGGTTGTAGGAGTCATTTATATTTTAATACTAACTTGAACAAGGCTTGGTTCTGCAAATAAAACAGAAGAGTAAATATGAAGTGGAGCAAATAATGTTACTGTTTCTGTTGGTGAGCTTCCATAGGAAAGAGGCAAAGGCATCAATCGCAAAAAAGTTAGAAAAACCCAAAGAAAGAAGAAGAAAAATAACAAAGATGAGAACAAAATTAAGAAAATTTGTAAATAAGCATATGGTAGAGAAGATAAACAAAACCCAATCTGGTTCTCAGAAAAGATTAGCTATGTATAAGTCACTGGTTATTATAGAGAGAAGAGAGGGAAGGTTACAATAACCAAAGTCAACAATAAAAAGGGGACTATTTGTACAGATGCTATAGACATTGGAAGAATAATAGAATATTATGATCAATTTCCTATCAATAAATGTGAAAAATTAGTTGAAATAGATAATAGCCTTGGAAAATACAATTTACCAAAACTGTCAAAAGAAAAAACACAAAACCTGAACTCCTATAATTATTAAAGACATTGACTGAAAAATCTCAGACCTCTTAAAGGACAACTACAAAAATAAAAAAGAAAGAAAGAAAGTTAGTTCCAGGCCAGACTGCTTTATCAGCAAATTCTAATATGCATTTAAAAAAATGATGCCAGTCTTACATAAGCTTTTCAGATAAAACAAAAGAAAGCTTAATACCGAACTGTAACTAGAAAATAATTTAAAAGGGAAAATTATAGACCAATTTCATACATAAACATAGATGCAAAATCCTAAATAAAATTCTAGAAAACAAACCCAAAAGTATATAAAACAATAATATATATATTGTGAACAAATTGGATTTATTTTAAGAATGAAAACTTGTTTCAATCAATATAAATAATCAAATTTACATTGTAAAGAAAATTTATATAATTTTAAACAGAAGAAAAGCATTTAATAAAATTCAATATCTATTCATATTAAAAATTATTAGTAAATTAGAAATAAAGAGGAAGCTTATAAATCCTATGAATTGATAAAGGGAATCTACCAAAATCTACAGTAAACCATGCATTTTCACGTCAAAACTTTAAAATTTAATCCTTTGAAGTTGGGGGAAAAGACAAAGAAACCTCACATATTACCACATTTGTCTGAAATTGAATTGGAGGTCCTGGTTAGTAAATAAGGCAAGGAAATGAAATGAAATGTTAAAGGATTGGGAAAAAGTAAATAAAACTTTATTTACAGATGACACCATTTTTTTACAGAGAATTTCTAAGATAATTTGGAAAGAAATCATTAGAATTAATAACTGAGTTTGAAAACTTTGCTAGATACAAGGTCAATATAGAATTTTGGTTCTATATATCAGCATAAACATCAATAGAAATCAAAATCTCTAAGTGATACTATTTTCATTAGCATTAAAAATACCTTACAATATGGAAATAAATCTAACATGTGCAGAACCTTTACACCAAAAACTACAAAATATTGTTAAAAGAAGACCAAAATAAATGGACAGATATATTCATGGATTGAAAAACTTAATAATCAAAGATATAATTTTCTTCAAATTGATCAATAGATTCAATGTAGATGCAATCAACATTTCAACAAAATTTTTGTGAAACTTGAGTGATTCTAAAATATGTATGGAAATGCAGACTTCAAAACAGACAACATGCTCTTAAAGAAGAGTGAGACATACAAAATATTATCAGAGACTATTACAAACTAGAAAACCTAGAGGAAATGGATACATTTCAGAACTCATACAATCTGTGAAGATTGAATCAGAAAGATAATGAAAATCTAAACAGATCAATAACAAGTAATAAGATTGGATAAGAAAAAAAATCTCCCAACAAAGAAAAGTCAAGGACCAGATGGTTTCACTGCTGAATTCTACCAAACTTAGAAAGAAGAACTAATACCAATCCTCACCAAGCTATTCCAAAAAATTAAAGAGGAGGGAATTCTTCCTAATTCATTCTATGAGGCCAACATTACCCTCATACCAAAATAAGACAAGGACACAACCCAAAAGAAAACTACGGGCCAGTATTCCTGATGAACATCACTTCAGTTCAGCAGGGATACGAGCCAATATTTCTGGTGAATACCAGTTTTCTAGTATTTTGTTCAGCAAAAGTTATTAACAAAATATTAGCAGGTTGAAAACAGCACATCAAAAAGATAATGCACCATGGTCAAGTGGGATGTATCCCAGGGATGCAAGGATGGTTCAACATACAAAAATCAATAACTATGATACATCACATCAATAGAAAAAAACAAAAACCATATGATCATATCAATAAATGCAGAAAAATCATTTGATAAAATTTAACATTGCATCATAATAAAAACTCTCAACAAACTAGGTACAGAAGAAACATACCTCAATATAATAAAGTCCATACATGATGAACCCACAGCTAGCATTATACTGAATGGGAAAAGGCTGAGAGTCTTTCCTCTAAGAACTGGAACAAGACAAGGATCCTTATTTTTGTCATTTCTATTCAATATAGGACTGGAAGTCTTAGCCAGAGCAATCAGGCAACAGAAAGAAATAAAAGTCATCCAAACTGGAAAAGAAGTCAAACTGTCCCTCGTTGTAGATGACATGATCTTACATCTAGAAAAACCTACAGACTCCACCAAAAAACTCTTAGGTTTACTAAAGAAATTCAGTAAAGTTGTAGGATACAAAATCAACATTTAAAAAAAAAACAGTAGCATTTATATACCCAATAATGCACTGGCTAAGAAAAAAATCAAGAAGAAATTCCCATTTACAATACCTGTAAGGAAAAAAAAAATCTAGGAAAAAAATTAACCAAGGAAGCGAAAAATCTCTACAAAAAAACTACAAAACACTAATGAAAGGAATGGCAAAGGACACAAACAAATAAAAAGACATTGCATGGTCATGGATCAGAAGAACTAATATCATTAAAATGACCATACCACCCAAATAAATCTAGAGATTCAATGCAATCCCTGTTAAAATAGTAAAGTCATTTTTCATAGGAATAGGAAAAAAAATCTTAAAATTTGTATGAAAGCGAAAAGGAGGCTGAAGAGCTAAAGGAACCCTGAACAAAAACAACAAAACTGGCAGCATCACATAACCTGACTTCAAAATATATTACACGGCTCTAGTAACTGAAAGAGCATGATACTGGTATAAAAAACAGACACATAGACCAATGGAACAGAATTGATAACCCAGAAATAAATCCACATATTCACAGCCAACTGATTTTCAACAAAGGTATCAACAACATACACTGGGAAAGGACACCCTCTTCCCAATGAATGGTGCTGGATTAATTGGATATCCATAGGCAAAAGAATAAAACTGGACGTCTATCTCTTGCCATATATAAAAAATCAACTCAAGGTAGATGAAAGACTTAAACCTAAGACCCAAAATTATAAAACTATTAAAAGAAAACAGAAAAAACATTTCAGGACAGTGATCTAAGCAAAGATTTAATGGCTAAGACCTCAAAAGCACATGCAACAAAAAACAGACAAATGAGACTATATTAAACTAAAACACTTCTGCACAGCAAAGGAAACAAAACAATCAGCAGAGTGAAGAGACAAGCTGTTGAATGGGATAAAATATTTGCAAATTGTTCATCTAGTAAGAGAAAATCCAGAATATACACAAAACTCAAACAACTCAACAATTAAAAAAACAAAAAACTTTTATAAGGTGGGTAAAGAACATCAATAGACATTTCTCAAAAGAATACAAGGAAACGGCCCTCAAGCATATGAAAAAAAAAAAAAACAACAACACTCAACATCACTAATCATCAGGGAAATGCAAAATCAAAGCTACAATGAGATATCATACCCTAGTTAGAATGGCAATTATTAAAAAGACAAAAAATAACAGATGCTGGCCAGAATGCAGAGGAAAGGGAACTCTTCTATGCTGTGGTTGGGAATGTAAATTAGTACAGCCACTATAGAAAACAGTAGAGAGATTTCTCAAAAAACTAAAAATAAGACTTCAATATAATCCAGAGATGTCACTACTGAGTATTTACTTGCATCCCCATGTTTATTGCAGTACTATCCACAATAGCAAAGACATGAAATCAACCTAAATGTCCATCAACTGATGAAAAGGTAAACAAAATGTGGTGCATATACACAATGGAATACTATTTGGCCGTACAAATGAGGAAATCATGTCACTTGCAGCAACATGGATGGAACCAGAGGTCATTACGTTAAGTAAAATAAGCCAAGCACAAAGAGACAAATAACACATGTTCTCACACCTACGTGGGAACTAAAAGAGTTAATCTCATGGAGATAGAAAGTGGAATGATGTTTACCAGAGGCTGAGCAGAGAGAGGGAGTGGGGATCAAGAGAGTTTGGACAATGGGTACAAACATACAGTTAGATAGAAGGAATAAGTTCTGATATTGTATAGCAGAGTAGGCTGACTATACTTAACAATAATGTATTGTATAGTTCAAATCACATAGTAAAGAGGACTTGCAATATTCCCAACACACAGAAATGGGAAATACCCAAGGTGACAGGCACCCCAAAACCCTGACTTGATCATTACACATTCTATGCATGTAACAAACTATCATGTGTACCCTATAACTGTGTGTGTGTGTGTGTGTATGTATATGTGCGTGTATATATCAATTTTTAAAAGGCAAATCTTAAAAAAAAAAGAGTGAGGTAGGGCAACCTGCTCTACTAAACATTTTTATCAAGGCACAGCAATTAGGTCAGAACGGTGTTCATGCAGGTAGAAACAAATCAGACCACGGAAAAGAAAGGAAAGTCCAGAAACAGATTCATACATATATGGACACACTTGATTTTTGACAAAGGTGGCAGTTGATCTTTTACAAATGTGCAGAGCAGTTAAGAAAGGGAGAAACTGTTGGTAAATGATGCTGGAAAATGAGAAATCCACATGAGAAACAGAAACTTGAAAAGTAACTCATAACATCACAAAAGTTGATGTCAGACAAACTATAAATCTAAATATGACAGGCAAAAACTATGAAGTTTCTGAAACATAATATAGAAGACTATGTTGCTGACTTGGGAAAGATTCTATAAACAAGGCACAGAAACACTAAGTGTAAAGGAAAGACTAATAAACTGAACTGCATTAAAATAAGAAAAATATTAGAAACTTATTTCCATCAAAAGACACTATTAAGAGAATCAAAAGGCAGTGCATGGAATGGAAGATGATATCCTTAACACATCTAATCTAATCTATTCATATCCAGAATATGTAAAGAACCCCCATAAATAAATAAGACACACAAGTCAATGGAAAAATAGGGAAGAAACTGCACAGGCAGCCATAAAAGAGGATCTCCAACTGCTCGCTAAATATATTAAAAGGTCTTCTACTTCATTAGTAAAGCAGGAAGCACAAATTAAACCCTGAATGAAATAACACCACAGATACATCAGAATGTCCAAAACAAAGACTAACAGTTTTGGTGAAGATGTGGAGCAATAAGAACTCTCACACACAGCTAGAGTTTGGAAAACACCCTTATTTATCCACCAGGGCTGTAATAAGAGGCATATAGCATATTCAAATAGGTAAGTGAACAAAATTTAATGAAAGAATTTACAACGGTAAAGGTAGAATTTAGTAAAAACCAAAGGGTGAGGAAGTCCCCCGGGCTAGCAAGAACAGGAAGCCATTACTACTTTCAGGCCTACAAAGGCAAGGGAGGTAGCAGTCACGCAGCAGCAGTAACTGTGAACACAGGCGAGGATAAACTGTAGGAGCTGTGGCCTTCCAGGGAGAGAAAAAGTCACTGCCAACCCATGACCAAAGAGAGAAAGCTGGAGAAAAAACTGCCCAAGTTCTCTCCTCCTACTCTCAGGCTTCCTTGTGGTGACTCTCATTTGCTGAACCCAACAGAAGGCAGTGGACAAAGGAGCCCATTTGATGTAGTCGACAGAAGTCAGACTTCCAGGACAAGAAGAGCAGAGAAGGATGGAGAATGAATTAGAGAAGTAAACAAAGGAAGTCGGCACATCTACTGCCATCAAAGACTGTGTAATTCCACTATTTAATACATGTACAATAGAGATGTGTGTATATGTGCACCAGAAGTCACCTACAAGAATGTCCACTGCAGTATTGTTCTCTCAGTTAAATGCTATATCTGGCTATACAACCAAATTAGGACTGAGACCCTAACCACACATGTAGAAGCAGGGAGAAAGCCTTTGTCATCTGATTAGCTTCCAAATAAGGGAAACTCAGCTTGGACATTGAAAGCATTTCGTATAAAATACTCTTTGCATGATACCCCCCACCCCACCACACACACACATACAGACACATACACAAACACACACAACAAAAACAAAAACAAAAACTTCCAGGGTTACTTTTCTCCTCAGTTAGCAGGCCAAAACTTTTCATGTGTGAAATACTTTTGCAAGGAGGCAGATGAAACGGGGGAGATGGGATAACCTTGCCTTGCAGTCATTTATCAATTCACTGCAAGGAAGGAACAGAGAGTTTGGATATGAAGTATCAGGAGTTTTTCTCAAAACTCTTATTGTCCCTTGGGAAGAGCCAGGAGCTGGAGGGGGTGGCCCTCACTGAGAAGTGGCATCAAATTAGAACCTGCACAACAAATAGGAACCAGCCACTTAAAGATCCAGAGAAGCAGCCCTCTAGACTGAAGGACTGGCTCCTCAAATATCCTTGAGCCACTCACAAGGTCAGGGGCATCGAGGAACAGACACAAGCCAGGGCTGAACGATCTCATCTGTGTCCATGAGGTGGGCAAGAGCCAGATCCAATTGAGGAGTTTGAACTTAATCCCCAACATGGCAGGAAGCCACTGGGGCCAAAGATGAATTAGGGATTGTCTGATCTCCTTGACACGTTCTGAAGGTTTTGTGTACAGAAAAGGTTTGTCAACATGCACAAAGGAAAGCTAGGATAGCCAAGCTAAGATGCTACTGCATCATTCTAGGGGAGGGGTGATGGACCAGGAGTTTCTGCAGGAAGAGCTGTTAGGACTAGTGATTGATTAGAGGTAGAGAGGATAAAAAAAGAAGAATCAGAGATGACTTGTGGTTTGTGGTTGTTGTGTAATGTTAGGGATTAACAACTGCGAAAACAGTGTTTCTACTTTACAGAGAAGAAGACTTGAAGAATACAAAATTGGGGAGGGCAGATCGGGATTTGGACTTTGTGTCAGAGGTGCTCATAGAGATACATGTTGAGATATCAGTTGGGAGCTGGATATATCAGGATTTGAAATTGGGAATCACCAGTTTATAGATGGTTTTTAAGCCATGTGATTGGATCTCATTTCTTAGTGGGGAGAAGTGAGACAACAAATAAAAGGCAAGATTAAAGCTGAGCCTTCAGCCCGCCCGTCACTTAGAAGCCCAGCAGGGACAGAAGAGCCAGACGATAGCACAGGGTCGACGAGGAGGATTTCCAGGCTTCGGTGAGTGTGCACAGGAGATTCATGAACACATTTTAAAGTGAGACCAGCCACACAGTTCCCTTCATTTTCTCAAGCAACGTTCAGCAGCTCAAAGTGCAGCTACTACATATGGAGCCAAGCCCTGGTCCAGCTGTCACAAAACCTTACTAGGTATGTCTATTATTAACTACATTTTATAGCTAAAGGTGGGAGGCACAGAGAAGTTAAGTCTCTTGCCCACAGTCACAGCAAGCAAACAGAAAGACCTTAGACCAAAGTCTTTCTAACTCCTTATTTCACATCTAAAACACTATGTGACGCCACCTCCAAAAAATGTGGGGGTTACTCTAGCTCATGAAAAGAAATAAACAAAGAGACAAGCACGGAGCTTAAATTTAGAACAATATTCTGGGCCATTGGGAAAGTTAGCCTCCATACAAATATAATACAGTTCATCACTATGTGAATGAATAAAATGAGAGAGGAACCTGGCACAAGTGAAGCTCACTGACTTTGTTTGCAAAACAACACAATTCGAGTGTGGAAGTTTAGAAGCTAAAATAGTAATCAGCTTAAGAAATTTTCAGGCCAACCTACACACAATGGTGACAAAGCTCCCCTGAGGAAACAGGAACTATACTACTTGTAACTCTAACTGAATGGACTTAACTTGCCAATTAAGATCACCGTAAGTTTGATCAGATATGTATTAAAGGGTGTCTTGGGTACATTTGCAGATTCAGACACTCTTAGTCATGAAATTCTTCACCAAAAATTTGCAACTTATGGCTTGCATATTAAAAACATGATATGAATGAAATTCGGATATCTCTTGGTAAATTTTATAATTATTCCTCCCATCAGCTAAAGTTTTCAATATGAAGGGTTATAACTGATGTTATGTACAATAACTACAAGCTGTATCATACAAAAATTGAGAGTTTTCTATTATAGAAAGAATTGTTTTAATCTAAACCTAAAGTAGCATCAATAATTTTTCATAAGTGGTTCCCTTCCTATGAATAAGCCCCCAGGAAAAATAAATTGCTTTTAAGAAATGTTATAAGTAAGCTATTTCATATATAAGTTTTGACAATATTTGGCTAATTAAATGACAAGATATAAAATGAGATTTGTACTTTTTCTCAAATGTAAGAAAAAAAAGATTTACTTCTGAAATAATGGTCTTTATAAAATATGCATTTTTGTTCCTTTTTCTTATCGTACCTATAAATTTACTAATAAAAGGTTCTCATCATGATTTACTAACATTTGAAAAGATTGATTGTATTGGTATTGCAAGAAGAGGATACCATAAATTAAAAATCCATATATTAACCATATGCTCTTATTTGCAATATGACAAATGATTGTGTAAAGTTATAATCAATAAAAGCTATTTGAAAGTCATGATGTGGATATTGCCATAACTGCTTTCTTAGCAAAGCTAAAACACTTTAACTATTTTTAATTATCAACTTACAGTGTAGTAGATCAAGCATATCTAAATATTTTATTTTAATCAAGCAAATATATTTTTGTTGTTTCCTATTACAGTATGAAAGTTTGGTCCAAAATGTTTCCAAGGTATTTAACACAGTTCAATAGAGATCCTGTGTCATAAATCAATTTCAGATTACACAAAAGGAAAAAGCAAATTCTTGTTTACTTCAGAATTTTTTAAGCCAGTTCCAAAGACAGAGTTGTTACAGTAGATAGTTGAACAAGGTTGCTCTGACAACCTTTTAAAATACTATATGACAGAGACAGAATAGCAAAAATAAAGTAGGTATAAGCTCTATGAAAATTATTTCTCTTGGACATAAAATATGTTTGGGGAAGAAATGCATTGTTCCATATGGACTAGGGTAGTTATTTCTCAAAGTGGGAGCAACTTAGACTCAGAAAAATGGCTTCTCAAAGGAGGCACTGTGTCTGGGTGAGGCTAGTTTTCCACTCAAAATCATTTTATTAAATGCCATTGGATTGAATGCTTCCAGGTTTGCTCCCTGAAATATGCCCTATCATTCTTAAAAAACACACTAAGGTAGCAAAAAAGGCACACTAAAAAAAATGTGGGTTAATGTTTCTATCCTACCCATGTTTTGTAAGTAGCCCCTGCCTGAGCTTTCGACTTTTTTAAATGAACCATCAAATAGTTGGTTGTCTATCACAAATAAGCCAGCTATTTTGTTATTCCTGTACCTTTTCATAGAATCCAGAAGGCAACATTCTTGTTGACATATCTTATATAACACCAAGTCCATTTTTTAAATGAGCATTCCAGTAAGTATTCATCACCAGCATCTCCCCGAAAAACATTTAGAAAAAAAGACTAAATCCTTTATCCAAAGTCAGTGAGTAAGAGGCGGGGCCAGGGTTGGACAAAAACCTCTTTGGCCAGGAAGCCGGTGATCGTCCTGATCTACTTCTCTAAGCTTCCAGCCCTGATGAATGTTCCACATCTGAGTCTCACCCCACTCATTATTGTAATTCTCCGTAAAACCCTAGTTACCCACATGGAATTCTCATCTACATCTAGCCCAATTTGCTACTGGATTTCAATGTTATTTCATATGAAAACAATCACTAACAGAAAGAACCTGGATCTGGTTTCGAAAACATAATTTGAAAGGAATTCATTCTGAAGGCTGCAAAAGCCCAGTGATGGCCCATCGGCACCCTGAAAGGGCTTCTCAGGTACCTCCACTCTCCTCTGTATGCCTCCATCCATCTCAAAATACATGTCTGGCTCTTCCTGCTCGTAAACAGAAACAGAGAGTTCCGGGATCCAAAGGCAAGGCTGAGATTTAAGAGACACTTTGTTTTTGTAGGTGTTCAAGGATTTGGAATCAAAGCAGCAGAATTATTAAAATTAATCCAATTTTCTTGCATTTATTTTGTTAGTTCATACCTCTAAAAGATATATTTTGGAAGGCACCCTTCAACCCACCCATTTACAAATCAAAGCTTTCTTTGGAATCCCTGAGACCAAACCCAACCTAGACAGTGACACACTGCCAGCTCCAGAGCCCTGCCCACCTGGAAGGGGTATGGAATGCACTATTTGACTGGAGCTCACATTTAATTACAGTGTCAAAAATCGAACTTAAATTGCTTTAATCAGCTGCCAACACTATGAGCCTTTCTGGCTTGAATTTCTATAAACAAAGAATAAATTCAAATATGTCACAAAGTGGCAGCAACTCGTTGACCACTGGACTAGGAATCGTTATGCAACCGTGGCTCACTGGAGAAAAAGTCAACATCTTCCTGTATGTGACTCTTTGCTGATCTTTTTGGACTATTAGTCAACAGAATCATCATAAAGCTAAATAATCTGAACTGAAATTACTCAGCCTCAGACATCCAAACCAGTAGCTGTTCACCAATAAAGCCTGAATAAAGCTGTCGCAGACTTTCCCCACTTCAATTTAGAGTATTTTTGGAAACATCATTGCACGTTTAAAATATAATAAGCAAAAGGACCTTTGGTAATTAAACATTCTGTAATTTAAAACTCCAAAAGACAGGAGCAGTGATAAGACATGAGATTTTCTTTGCTGGGGTGAAAAAGACAGAAAGCACTTAGCTGTTTAAAAAAGGAAAGAAAGAAAAAAAAGCAAGGATTTTTAGAGTCAGAAACAGTAAGTGTCCTTTATTCTGGAAATGTTTAAAAGCCTGTAAGCAGAAATCACCCAGTTCATCCTGAGCATTGGTGAGCAAATAACTTCTGAAATGCTCCTGAAAGAGAATTCTCCAGCCTCCTCTGTTTGAAATGCTTCCTAAAGCAAACACAAAAGTGGGCAAAACACACGAGCTCATGTTAATTCCAAACGAAGACCAACAGTCACAAATTAAGAGTCCATCTTAGAAAGGGGTGCTGCTTCCACATCAAGCAACTGTTGGAAAGAGTAGGGGTAGATGCAGAATTAAGATCACTTGTGATTACAGAAAGAGACCAGAACATTAATTTTTATAACTAAAAGATAAATTTATTTCAGATAATCCAAGGAAATGAGTAGAGACAACTTAACAGGATTCTCAAGCCCTGTCCCTGCTGGTGTGGTGTGAAGATCACGGGCGGTGCAGCTGACACCCCACACATCTCTCCCGGGCTCCTCCTGCCACCTCTTTTTGGCCTTCACCCTCTCTCAGGTTCCGTATCCCTGCCCATGTGCTCCATGAAAGGCCACATTATTGCCCATGGTCTTTCCTGCCTCTAACAGACTGATACCTTCCACAGTGACTCAAGCTTTAACCCGCTTCTGGATTCGGACCTGTACATCCAAAAGCCTGCCAGACATCTCTTCCGGATGCTCTCAAGGGCACAGGACCAGAAGCACATGCAAAGCTCTGCTGAGCCTCAGTGCTTTCCCTCCAACATTCCTTCCACCCTCTCAGTTATCCGAGCCAAGACACAGAGCCGCTTGGGAGTCATTTCTCTACCTCATCCCCACCACCCAACCTTCCCGCGAGATCCTGCTCACATTACCTCCTAAATGCTGTTACGTGACTTCAACCATGTCCGCTTTTTATGGGGGAGGACAGGCACCTGCACATCAGTGGGCACACCGACCTCTAGACATCTTCTGCCAAGTTACTGCGATGGGCAGAAAAGAGGAAGCAAGCAAGCCCAAGTCGCCAAGTCTTTGCCAGTCCTTCCACCAAGCACACCTTCGGTGGAGATGTGGGTCTGTGGAGCACAGATGGACCGAAAGCCAAATGGGCCAATCAGGGTTCTGAACAAAACATTAAGTCCTTCTTTTTTTTTTTTTTTTTTTTTTTTTTAAGACAGAGTCTCGCTCTGTCGCCCAGGCTGGAGTGCAGTGTCATCCCGGCTCACTGCAAGCTCTGCCTCCTGGGTTCACACCATTCTCCTGCCTCAGCCTCCCGAGTAGCTGGGACTACAGGTGCCCCTCACCACACCCAGCTAATTTTTTGTATTTTTAGTAGAGATGGGGTTTCACTGTGTTAGCCAGGATGGTCTCGATCTCCTGACCTTGTGATCCGCCTGCCTCGGCCTCTCAAAGTGCTGAGATTATATTTGTTTTTCTTTAAGGCAGTAAGGTTGACAGTGGTCCATTAAGAATCCACTTATAATAATAATACTCTTTCTGACTATTGTAGGGGAAGAATAACTCCAATATGGGCAGTATGAATTCAAAGACACGAAATTGTAAAGGGGGCCTTGAAGAAGAGAGGGACTAAGAAATGTGATGACGTGGTCTGTTACATGTGCAGGTGCTGTATGTGAGGGAAGCACTGATGGCCACTGGAGGATGAGGGACGCTCTGTCCTTCTGAGGTAGGGTTGAAGGACAAGGATTGACCATCAAGGAGTAAATAATCCATAAGTGAACCAAATTCTTTAGAAACAGGAACTCAAATCCAGTGGGGATTCACATAAAAATGTAAACTCCACTTTGTACCTCTCCCTCTCTCCCCTATTGAGTCCATTTCCATAATTGTATACTAAATCAATTAAATGTATCTGCTATAACATTAATCATATTTTTGTCTGTAATAGTAACAACTGGAAACTACCTAAAAGAGTCAGAGTGGGACTGTAAGACTATATTGTAGTCGACACATAGCAGACTGCATCATGATAGAGAATGACACTCGTGATTTAACTGATAAACACAAATGGCAATGAATATGACTGTGAGTAAGACATCTTCAATTTTAGTCAAATTATTTTCATTCTAATTTTCAAGTAAATTTATAGATTTATATATAAATGCACATAATTTAATTAAAATATATGTATATATTAACTAGAAGGCTAATCCCCCAAAATGTCAATAGATGTTATTTCTGAGTAAGGAGGGTCAGGAGGGTTTTAATTTTCTTTTTACTAATTCTATTTACTAAAATGTCTACCTGGATAAACTTTATAATAAAAACGTTACGTTTAAAATAAAATGAATAAAATACACAGGTATGAAGGTATTATTCGAACATATGAAAGTATAAAATCAAGTAGCAAAAGGAGGAAATATATATTAAGAACTGAAAAAAGTATGTTGAGAATGCTGTCTGAGAAAAACCATAGCAATTAAGAAAAATCCCAGTTCTGGAAGTAATGGGAGAAAGATGATGACTTCCAGAACTTTCACCATCTACTAAGATGTCCACCAATTTCTAAGAAGGGATTGAATATGTCTGCATCCTCAGATCTGAGAGCAATTTTCCATGAATACTGAGCACCATAATGAGTGACGTCTCTGAGATGACCTCTATGACCTCTCTAAAACAATCACAGGCACTGCAAACATGGCCTATCCCACACTGGCCCCTGGTGAAATCCAAGGGCATAATATCAGACTGAAACAGTGAGAAGAAGATTCGACATGGAGTGCGGCAAGTATGTGTTCTAGTCCTTGAAGGCCAGCGCTATCCCAAGTGTGGTCTCAGACCAGCAGCCTCAGCTGCAGCTGGGGGCTTGGAAATGGAAATGTATGTGCTACCTCCGGGACCTGTGGAATCAGAATCTCTGAGGTGGACCAGGAATCTGTGTTTTTAAAACCCTGTGGTTGGTAACTTCCTGCTGGCTGAGGGCAGAGAGAATGCTTAGTGAACGCTGAAGAATGACAGGTTAAATAATCCCTGAATGATTCCTGAGCGGATCAATTTCTCAGCCAGAGTTTTGACTGCAGCTGATAATGAACAGGGCTGTGACCACCAGGAAGGATCTGAAGGGGAAGCGTTGGTTGCAGTTTTCTGCCTCTGGTCCTCATGGATGGAGCCCCACCCCCAACTCTCTTACATTGAGGCCAAAGAAAAAGCTGGAATTCTCCAGGAGAGCAGGACCTATTAAAGAGCAAAGGGCAACCCAAAATTGTATGAGCGGCCTTGCCCTGAGAAGCTTTGAGGCCAGAGGTTACTGAACAACTACCCTGGTAAAACCCTAACGTGACAATGATAACGTGTGATTGGATGTGACTGTCTTCAAAATGGCAATGATTGAGGCACAACGTGGATCTCAGATTGTTCCGTGAGTTTGGTTTGATAAGACTGTACGCATTTCCCAGGGATGCCATAACAAAGTGCCACACCCTGGGCGGCTTCCGCAACCGAAATGTATTTTCTCACAGTTCTGAGGCCGAAAGTCCAAGATCAAGGTGTCAGCACGGCTGCTTCCTTTTGAAGCTGTGAGGGAGGATCTGTTCTAGGTTCTCTCTCCCCCAGCTTCTGGGGGCTGCTGCAATCTCTGGTGTTCCTTGGTTTAGAGAAGCATCATCCCAATCTCTGCTTTTGCATTCACATGGCCTTCTCCTTGTATACCTGTCTGTCTCCAAATTTCCTCTTCTCATAAGGACACCAATCATTGGATTAGGGGTCGACCCTACTACATCTGCAATAACCCTATTTCCAAATAAGGTCACATTCTGAGGGACCAGCTAAATACAAAATATTAGCCGGGCATGGGGGTGGGTACCTGTAATTCCAGCTACTCAGGAGAATCACTTGAATCCGGATTAGAACTTCACAATTACTGACACAATTCAACCCATATTAGGTTGTTTAGTATTATACATTAGGAAGCCATAGCAAACCTTTGCAAAAATAACTGTTTGTTAAAATTTGGTATAATTAATATTAAATATCCTTTCTGGCAAGATTTAGCCAGTTTTTTAAGCTTCGTTGAGAGTACCACGATATTAGCATTAATAATAGAATGAATGGTCTATTAATTTTTTTAAAAGATACTATGTCTGCATTTCCAATAAAATTCACAGCGATGATTCAGGTAGATTAAATGAGAATGTCATTGTCAACCTTTTCAATTATATTACAGGAGCACGGAGCACATGGGCCCTAAGGTAGAAACGAATATGGAATATTCTAGAACGTGCAAGAAGCCAGTGTGGCCACAGCAGAGTGAACCCGTGGTCCTGGAGGCAGGTGAGATCTTGAAGGGCCTTAGGAACATGAACAGGAGCTTGGATTTTATCCATATTGCCAAGGGAAGTATGAGGTGGTGTTTAGCAGGGCATAAATCTCATCTGCTCTGTACTTTGAGGAAAAAACTCTGACTTCTGTGTGGAGAACAATCTATAGGAAGCCAAGAGGAGAGGCAGGGGGATGAGGGAGGGGTGACTTCAGTCTCCAGGAGAATGAGCTAGTGACGTGAATTAAGGTGCTGGTGGTGGAGGAGGTAGGTGGAGAACTGGACACTGAGATCTATTTTGAAGAGGGAGCCTACAGAACTGGTTGGTGGATGGGCTATGAGGGAACGAGGATTGAACAATGATGCTAGGGATTTGGGCCTAAACAAATCCCTGGGTAAATGGTTATCCTATTATTAATACTAAGACGGGTAATGCTAGGGAAGGAGTAGCCTTGGGGGGCAGTGATCAGTTATTTTCTTAGACAGAAGCCGTGTTACCTATAGGAGGCTCAACAGAGTATCAAATTAGAATCAAATATCTAATGTCCTGATTTGTGTCTTTATTTTTCCCACTAAGACACACATGGCTGGCTGAGCGTGGTGGCTCACACCTGTAATCCCAGCACTTTGGGAGGCTGAGACAGGCCGATCACCTGAGGTCAGGAGTTCAAGACTAGCCTGGCCAACATGGTGTTACCCCGTCTGTATTAAAAATACAAAATATTAGCCAGGCGGCATGGTGGGCACCTGTAGTTCCAGCTACTCAGGAGGCTGAGGCAGGAGTATCACTTGAACCCGAGAGGCAGAGGTTGCAGTGAACCAAGATCATGCCATTGCACTCCAGCCTGGGTGACAAGAGCGAAACTCCATCTCAAAAATAAAAATAAATAAAAACCATGGGAAAGAACAATTGAGGAAACTGGGGGACTTGTCCTGGAACAGAAAACAATGAGGATTTTTGGATTTTTACTTTAGTTTTTGTTTTTGAGACAGAGTCTTGCTCTGTCGCCTGAGCTGGAGTACAATGGTGCGAACTCAGCTCACTGCAACCTCCGTCTCCTGGGTTCAAGCGATTCTCCCACCTCTGCCTCCTGAGTAGCTGAGACTATAGGCGCACACCACCACGCCCAGCTATTTTTTGTATTTTTAGTAGAGAAAGGGTTTCACCATGTTGGCCAGGCTGGCCTCAAACTCCTGACCTCAAGTGATTCCCCCGCCTCGGCCTCCCAAAGTGCTGGGATTGCAGAAGTGAGCCACTGCGCCTGGCAAGAATGAGGTCTGAAGGGAGGCATGATTGTGTTCTCTTCAAACAGTTGAAAGGTTCCATTTGGAAAAGGGATTTACTTATTCCTGTGGTTCTAGTAGTTGCAGAGGGTGGATCTAAGACCATCGGGTGAACTTTACAGAGAGGCCAGAAAGCCTTCTCCAGGGGAAGAAAGAGCCAAGAAAAGGTCTCAAAACTGTCTGGCAGAATTCTGCACAGCAGAGTCCTCTATTAGGTGCAGAACTGGCAAGTATAATAACCGTCAATCCCTCTCAATCTACCGTCTACACCGTTAGGCGACATCTTCATTTCCTGAAGATTCCAACACCTGAAGGCTTACATACTCTCAGGACGAGCAAGTTTGTGCTACCCAGTGAATCTGACTTCTATAGGACTCATTTTATAACTTTTAAGAGTATTTAAAAAGTTGAAAATGTAGCCGGGCGCGGTGGCTCACGCCTGTAATCCCAGCACTTTGGGAGGCCGAGGCGGGTGGATCACGAGGTCAGGAGATCAAGACCATCCTGGCTAATACTGTGAAACCCCGTCTGTACTAAAAATGCAAAAAATTAGCCGGGCATGGTGGTGGGCACCTGTAGTCCCAGCTACTCAGGAGGCTGAGGCAGGAGAATGGCATGAACCTGGGAGGCGGAGCTTGCAGTGAGCCAAGATTGTGCCACTGCACTCCAGCCTAGGCGACAGAGCCAGACTCCGTCTCAAAAAAAAAAAAAAAAGTTGAAAATATAAAGATCTGCAAGAGCAACTGATCTTTAAAGTCCCACCGAGTCACAGGGTTTTGTAATGATGTCTAAACAGGAAAATTCCCATTTCAGAAAAGGCTCAATAGTATTTAATAGTTAGCTCAAAAGGGCCATTCAAGTTCTACGCGGGAAGCTGCTGAACTACAGTCAGGCCAAACCTTCATGCCTGGAGTAATGACTGGGCCTGTAGACACAGATACTGATCATAAATCCTCACAAACCACAGCTTTCCTTAATTGGGGTGGTAAGCAGGGAGAGCAAGCTTCAGGTTGGCCTTCCTCCCGCAAGGGCACACACGCCAAGGGGACCTGAACACATGGAGCTTATGGTCAGGAAGCCTGAAGTGCCTGACCCAGCACATCTGGTGACTAGTAGTGTAGATTCCCCACGGAATGGATGTCAACGCGTCATTATTCAAAGTGACCTTCCCTCCATGGGAATAATCAGAAACAGCTCACAAATAAAGTAATCTGTAAGACGCTTCATCTTCTCTAGGTAACCTCCCCCAACATGATGACATCACTTCACATGAGGCGACATGGTTTTGTGAGGACTTTTTTTTTCCCTTCCAAGTTTGGAATCTCGCTGAAGACTAAAATTGCCATTTCCAACATTTGAGCCCTCCTTGACACTTTGAAGAAGGGTCTGTGTAAATAGCCATTCCTACTTCTCAGACTCGCCAGAGGCAAAACCTGTTTTGATTTGGTAGTACACGCTCTTCCTTCACTGGTAAAAGACTTTTAAAAAAATAATAAGATGCTATTTTTAATTGTTTCATAAATCTGGCTTAGATATATTAAGGAAATTGCTATTTTATATGTAGAATAGTGGCAAACAAATCTCAAGAGATTAAAAATCATGTTCTTGTGGTTTTCTTTTAAAAGCTGCAAATTTGAATTCAATTTAAAAAATCATGGCACAGGGACAAAATAAGAATGAACAAAGATGGGAAAAATGTCCGCAGCCTTCTGCAGAGTCAAGCGCTGCTGCGAGTGTGCATGTTTCCAATTACACATCAGGGCTCGGTGAGCTCCAGGATTCAAATTCAGACAGAACCAACGTGCAGTGCGTTACACAGAACCCAGGCCAGGAAAAGCTTCATAAAGTCTTTCTTTCAACTGAGGCAATTGCGTAGACAATTTGGTTCATTTCAAGAAACAAATAAAACTGACGTAAGACAGAAAAATATTATTATATGATTTCTCTCTTTTGCCTCCCAAAACAAAGTCAAATTGTGTTGGTGTATAAATCAAGATTTAGTATTTCCTTGGTTGCTTCCAGAATAATAGTAGATCACTAAGAGAGTAAGAACAAGAGAGAAAGTTCAGTTCTCAGCCAGACGATCTAAGGTAACAAAGGGTAAGACCCTCATTCCATTACTCACAGGAGACAACCAGTAATAATTGGGCACATGGGGGTTTTGACAAGATAAACTGTTATGTGAGTTAAGGTGCTAATTTCTGGATTCTTTTGAGTTGCAAGAAAAATATACACCGACTCCCCACCCCCCACCCACCCACATAACAAGACACAATAGTTAACAGCTGGAAGAGTGTGGTTAGGGGTAAATGTGATGGTAGGCTTCCATCTCAAATGATGGAAAATCATTTCGGAAGTCACCACAAAAGTTACTTCACAAAACTAAAAGAAGCCTTGACACCTTGTGTTATCCCATCATCTAAAGCAATTCTAGCTTGGAAACACTTGATTCTTGTCAGGGGATTCTAAAGAAGGTGCCGTATGTGAAAGGCTGGTGTGTCAGAAGGAGCTTTAAGGAACTGGAATGAGAACAACCAAAAGCTAAGATTTCTGATTATAATCACAGGTGTGGATGTGTTCAAGGTAAGAAGAGATCATCCCTATCATTTGCAGTATTTTCAAGAGAATAGGGCTTTGGTGACATTGATCAAAGTCTGATATGGACTTTTAGTTGCCTTCCAACTCCACATACTTACAATTCAATGATCTCTATGGATAGTAGAAGTAACTGCCACCCTGATGTTCTCATTGGTGATTTATAGGTGAAGTGGACTCAAAAGAAATACAAAGAAATCCCTTAATAAAAATTATGTCCATTGACAGAACAAGCTTCCCAGTGCTGTATCAGTCCTCAACCGATTTTAGAGACATTTGGTCAAAAATGATCTACTTGTAATAAAGCCATCTGAGGGCACTAGCTCTTTTTCACTTCTGTGTTCCTTGAAGCAGGAAGTCAATAAAATCACTATCGAATTAAAATGAAGTAAAGCATTTTGAGATTTTGGATTTCTAAATTACGGAACATACAATATATGGTACTTTATTCGGACAAGAACTATTAGAACCCAGGGCTAACACCCAAGTGAGGTCACAGGTAAATGAAAATCTGTCTCAGTTATTTGAACTCAGGTCAACACACAGCCAGAGCAAAGCACCAGCTGACCTCAGATACACAACCCAGTGTTCTTACCATAGAATTCCAGAAGGCATCTAGTCATTCTCTTACGTAAATACAAAGACGTCAACTGGTTTAAAAATTCATTTATTTTTATTTTAGCTTCTTTGTGTCAAACTCAAAGAAGCCTCACATAAATGATCAAAGACTTTTTGGTGGATCTTCCAAACGTACATGCCGGGAAGGTCTGCTTGCACTTTTTTTCTCTAAAATGAAGGTTTTGAAGACGCTTGCCAATGGAACGTTGTGCCTTACAGCTATAATATTTTTTAAAAGGCATTCAGTTTAAATTAATATATTTGGCCAGACAACTGTATTAAAATTCTTGTTGTTTTTTCTGTTATAATGGTAGCCTGTGGTATGACTAGTCTTCTTCAAAACTATGTACAGTTATTGCTTCTCTCTTGCCTGGGGTATATCATGTGTTTTTCATTTGAGTGTACATTGCAATACCTCATTAAAACCAACGCTTAGGCTACACAAAAGTCTTCATATCATGCCGCAAAGGGAGTAAACTAACGTGGAAAGTTTCAGAGCCTCATAACTCATTGCAAGCAGCTCTTATACTAGCTGCTCAACTGATATTTAGCTCTCCTGGATGATGTCACAGTTTTCATGCTCTTAAAATTGCCTGCCTTCAGAAAATATATAGTTTTCTTCATGCACTAAGCATGGGGAGTTATGGTGCAAACAAAGCCATTTTTTTGTTATACAAGGAACAACTGCTCCTCACTCTCCTCCCTTCTCCCCCTCTCCATACACAGAAGCACACACTAATCACTTCACTTATACTTACACTGCAACAAAGAGTTGCAAATATGTGCAAATAAAGCCTTTATAACTCGCCTCTCTCCTGCTGGACAGCTCCTTGACTCAAGTATTTCTGAAGACAGACACTCTGATAAGGGTCTGCTCTGAGCTTCATTCTCAGCACATAGTCCTGGGATTATTTACCTACCAGTATTCACCTCTGCATGAACCAGTAAGTCATCACTGACAAGAAAAAAACAATTTGTGATTTTTTTTTTTAATGTCACAATTTTTCTTTGTAAGGTTTGGGAGAGAAAGTTGTTTTGAATGTTTCGTCAATTTCTGTTGCCAAATGAACACCTGATTCAAAGAGTCCCTGAAAGTCACACATAAGAAGCTTCTGACTTCAACATATAGTCTGCTTTGAAGAATTATTTTTAAAAGGCATTGACTGCTTGAAGATAAGCAAGTGACACTCAATAGCTTCACTCTTTAGTCTTAAAAAATAATTTTTACACCTCACACCTATTAGGATGGCTACTATGAAATATAAAAAAATTGAAAATAACAATGGTGGCAAAAATGCAAAGAAATCGGAACTCTTGTGCACTGCTGGTGGGAATATAAAATGGTACAGCCTCTATGGAAAACAGTATGGTGGTTCCCCAAAAAGCTAAAAATAGAATTACCATATGATCCAGCAATTCCACTTCTGGGTATATATTCAAAAAATTTAAAGCAGGATCTCAAAGAGATATTTGTACACCCATGTTCATGGCAGCATTACTCGCAATAAAACAATAAAATATCATTCAGTCTTTAAAAAGAAGAAAATTTGGACACCTTCTACAATATAGATGAATCTTTTTTTAAAAATTAAATTGGTTTATAAAAATTGCTTTATTTTGAAATTCCGAGGGACATGTGCAGGATGTGCAGGTGTGTTACATAGGTAAACGTGTGCCATGGTGGTTTGCTGCACCTATCAACCCATCACCTAGGTATTAAGCCCAGTATGCATTAGCTATTTTCTCTAATGCTCTCCCACCCCCACCATCCCCCAACATACATGAATCTTAAGGGTATTATGCTGAGTGAAATCAACCAGTCACAAAAAGACAAACAGTGTATGATTCTACTTATTTGAGGTACCAAGAGTAGCCCAAATTCAGAAAGTAGTAATAATAGTTGCCAAAAGGTGGGGGCACGGGGAATATGGGGAGTGTTGATTGACATCAAGTTTCAGTTTTGCTAGGTAAATAAGTTCCAGAGATTGGCTGCACCAACAACGTGAATATACTTAACACTACTGAACTGTAAAGTGGTTGTGACTATAAATTTTATGTTTCATGTATTTACCACAACCAAAAATAAAAATTAAATTAAAAATAAAAGATTTTATAGCACCTATAACATACCAAACCCACTGCATATCTTACATTCATGAATATTTTATGTTTTCAAAACACCTTTATTTTTTCCCTTATTCATTCATTCCTTCATGTATAATGCACAATGTGTTAGGCTATGTGCTGGGCAACCTGGAAGACCCAAAGATGAATTAGGGGAGTGCCCTATATTTAAAGACCTTGCGAGGACATAAATATCAGTAATATAAAGTAAAATGTGTTCACTGATGAAAACCGCTCTACTTCCTAGATTCTTCAATTCAATTGCAGTTTCTAATATTCTGCCATGTTGATCCCACAAATTCACTTGTGTTTAAAAGTTAATGTGCTTGATTATCATACAGCTGCTTTTTTCATAAGAGGAATACAGACAAAATGCTATGGGATTTTGGGGGGAGAAAGAACTTTTTATTAAATGCACATTTTCAATCAATAAGAAAACACAATTTTTTTTTTTAAATCAACACTATCTCCTGGGTGCTTTTTTTCACATCTCATCCTCTTTGCTTCCTTACCCTGCCTCAGCAACCATTTCTGGACCCAGTCTTGGGTTATTGCACCTGATGGCAAGTGTTATGTGGGCCATGGGCCATGAGCCATTAGCTCCCTCTCTGCTCCTAGGGATGGAGTACCTGTGATGGCTTCCATCAAACTCAGATTACATATCTTGCTGGTAAGTTACCCCTAAAAATAGACAAATGGACTCTCCAGGTAGACACTGAGGTAATCTCCAACCAAACCTAACTTATACTTAGGGGCTTTGGGAGCCCACCAGAGCCATAAAGCCATATCTCCACCTAGACTCTACACTGGAAAGCTGGTCATTAACACAAAGGACAAGCCATTTGGGAAAGCAGCCCACATGAAAAGGACTGTGGTTTCAAGAACAGTCATTCTATTCCAGGTTTAAAATACTCTTCTCCTCTTTATCTACCTTGAGGATTCCTATCCATCCTTCCATAGCAGATCCAGCCTCATCTTCTAAATGAAGCCCTCCTCTGGGACATCAGCCTCTCCTCTGCATCCCCTAGCATTTTATGCCTCCTCTGTTAAAGCACCTGCTTGCACAGCTGTATCCACCACCAAATTTAGAGGCAACAGACCATGGTTTTGAATGTGTAGAACCCAACACAAAGCCTGAGACTTAGTGGGTTTTCAGTGCATGTTGGAGGGAAGAATGAATGCATGAGCAAACAAGACAATGGAAGTCTGTCATCAGTATTTACATTTCAAAATGCTAAGTGAAAATTGTGCAAATCTCTAATCAAGCTGTACGTTAAAATGCTAAATTGATTTGGCTAAAAAATTTCAACACTGAAATTTCTTTTTGCAAGTTAAGCCTTTGCATAACCAAAACAGAAAAGAACATATCAATGAACTAAATAGATAAATTTATGGCTGCAAGATTTAGTGTGTGAGAGGAAAGTAAAATTAAATGTGTCCTTGAAAGTTCCAGGGTCTCAGATACATAGGCCAATGGAATAGAATAGAGACTTCAGACATAAACTATTGCATATATGGTCCGATGATTTTTGAAAGTGGTTCAAAGATCATTTAATCAGAAAAAGAGCAGTCTTTTCAACAAATGGTGTTGGGAAAACTGGGTATACATACGCAAAAGAAAAAAGTTGGGCTTTTACCTTATACTATATACAAAAATTAACTCAAAATAGAACAAAGACCAAAAAATAAGAGCTAAAACTCTAAAATTCTTATGAGAAAACTCTAAAATGCCTAGGGAATAACTTCATGGCATTGGATTTCACAAGTCCGTCTTGAATATGACACCAAAAGTACAGGCAACATAAATAAAATAGACAGATTTGCCTGCATTAAAATTAAACAGTTTTGTGAATCAAACAAGCTATCAACAAAGTCAAAAGACAACCTATAAAATAAAAGAAAATATTTGGGCCGGGGGCAGTGGCTCAGGCCTGTAATCCCAGCACTTTGAGAGGCCGAGACGGGTGGATCATGAGGTCAGGAGATTGAGACCATCCTGGCTAACACGGTGAAATCCCATCTCTACTAAAAATACAAAAAAATTAACCGGGCGTGGTGGCTGGTGCCTGTAGTCCCAGCTACTTGGGAGGCTGAGGCTGGAGAATGGCATGAACCCGGGAGGCAGAGCTTGCAGTGAGCCAAGATTGCGCCACTGAACTCGATACAGAGTGAGACTCCCTCTCAAAAAAAAAATATATATATATATATATACACACACACACACACACATATTTGAAAATAATTTATCTAATAAGAGATTAATATCCAGAAAAAAAATATATATATATATCACCTACAACTCAACAACAACAACAACATAAACAACCCAATTTAAAAATGGGCAAAGGACTTGAAGAGAATTTTTTCCCAAGATAACACTAATGGCCAATAAGTACATGAAATTATGCTCAACATCACTAATCATTGGGAAAATGCAACTCAAAACCACAATGAAATACTTCATAGCCACTAGTATGTCTATTACCAAAAAATCAGAAAATTACAAGTGCTGGTATAGATACGGAAAAATTGCAAATCTTACGCACTGTTGGTGGGAGAGTAAAATGGGAAAGTTACTATAAAAAGCAGTATAGTGATTCAAAAATTAAAAATAGAAATACCATATGATTCACCAATTCCACTTGCAGACAGCAGGAAATTGAACTGACATTTGCACATCCATGTTCATGGCAGCATTATTTTCAATAAGCAAAAGGTGGAGGCAACCCAAGTGTCCATCCACAGACGAGTGGATAAACAAATTGTGATATACACATATCATGGGATATTCTTCAGCCTTAGAAAAGGAGGGAAATTCTGACACATACTATAACACAGATGGACCTTCAGAACGTAAGAGATTATCTTATTTATCTTATGCTAAGAGAAATAAGCCATCCACAAAAGGACAAACGCTGTATGATTCCACTTACGTAAGTTACCTAGAGCAGTCAAATTCACAGAAACAGAAAGTAAAATGATGGTTTCCAGGGGCTGAGAGAAGGATAGAGTGGAAAGCTGTTGTTTAATGGGTTGGAGTGTCAATGTGAGAAAATGAAAAAAGTTCTGGAGATGGATGATGGTGATTTTTGCACCACAAGGTGAATGTATTTAATATCCCTCAACTGTACACTAAAAAATGGTTAAGATGATAAATTTTATGTATATTTTACTATAACAAAAAGTCATAAAAATCAAACATGGTTCTTCTCATTAAAAACAGACAAAGTTCCTAGGTCTAGTTGGTTCTCCTTCCTTCTTAGATCTTGGATCAAGGAGATAGAATTGTGTCCAAAGTGACCAAGTGACCTAAGGAGTAATGGGCTTCTATCCAGCCACTCCCTGCTTTATGACTGAGCTGCACTGGGAGAGGCATTGTCAGGGGAAATTCCAGGTTTCTAGAATTGGTATCTAGCCAGAACTTGTCCCAGGGCTAAGTGGCTAAGACAGTGAACTAGTCTGTTAAATGGAGTCATGCAATTCCATTACATACCCTTTGCTTTCAACTATATGGTCAGACATGACCAGCCAGGAGCCTAGCACACAGAAGACATGTGGGCTTGTACTTGTTACCCAGAATTGAAAGGAGCTCTTGGCGTGGTTCTTGTTCAAGCTCCATGGTTGACTAGCACATGACCACCAAGAGAGCTACTGTACTTCTCCAAGACTCATTTTCTCTTCTGTAAAAAAATACTGAGTTCCTTTACCAGTGCATAAATCTTTTCCTCCAGGAACAGAGACTGCCCAGGGCCTGTCCAAGACAACTAGGAAACCAGAGCAGCAGTTAAGTCGTTCCTAGGCAGGAATAAATGAGCATATGTCAGCTCTCAGAATCTCAGTTTTCTCACCCATAAAATGGAAAAGAATACTACTTCTTTTATGTCATTCACAGTATTGTGAGCTAAAGGCACGTTAATGATGCTGAGGCTGTAAATTAATGCATAATGTGATGTTTATCATTCTTCACCTACGTTTGAGTTACTGACCATCTCCTGAGACCACAGAGGACTCAACAAAAATCCTAACTCCTAGAACTGCAAGGTCTAAATGGCAACCACTAGCCCGTGTGACAACTGATCACATGAAAAGTGAGTAGTCCAAATTAAGATGTGCTGTGGGGGCAAAATATCTGCAGGATTTTGAAGACTTTTTATGAAAAAGGTATCTCATTAGTCATTTTAATATTGATTACATATTGAAAAGATTCCATTTTGGCTATGCTGGACTCTTCAGATACATCCTGGGAGACTGTATTAAAAGAAAATACATGATGGAAATTAGTGTAGGTAGCTACTAGAAAATGTAAAATTACATGATTCACATCCTATCTTTACTGTTCTAGACATATAAATGTGACTTTTGGGTTACTTTTAAGCATGAGAAGGTAGAAAGAAATCAATGAATAAAGTGAAAAAGCTAAAGATTAAAGATACTTACAAATCACTGCTGTATTTTTGAAGAAGTCATTTTGAGCATATTCCTCACCATTGAAGCCCCTGCCTGCCTGGCTCCTCTGCCCACCTTGTTTTGCTAATAGGTCATGTTCCTGTATGTGCATAGACGAGGAGTGGCTCTCAGGGACTGACTGTAAGCATACCCAGCACAGCCCGTATACCCATGTTCTCACGCTGGTTGGCGTCTTGGAGGGAGAAGCATTTTTCCAGTCCTTCTGTGACTCATCACAGAGGTATAAAACAGCGTCTCCATCACACGATTTTTTTTTTTTTTTTTGAGACAGAGTCTTGCTCTGGTCGCCCAGGCTGGAGTGCAGTGGCGCGATCTTGGCGCACTGTAACCTCCAACTCCCAGGTTCAAGCAATTCTCCTGCCTCAGCCTCCCAAGTAGCTGAAATTACAGACACGCCACCGCGCCTGGCTAATTTTTGTATTTTAGTAGATACGGGGTTTCACAATGTTGGCCAGGCTGGTCTCAAACTCCCGACCTCAAGCAATCCACTCATCTTGGCCTCCCAAAGTGCTGGGATTACAGGCTGGGCCACTGTGCCAGACACATGATTTAAAAGAAAAAAAAAAATTCAAACATATTTGGTTTCTTATTGAGGTGAAGTTCACATAACATGAAACTAACAGTTTTAAAGTGAACAATTCAGTAGCGTTTAGTTAACAATGTTGTGCAACCAACACCTCTTTCTAGTTCCAAACATTTTTGTCACCCCAAAAGGAAACCCTGTGCTCATTAGGCAATCCCTCCACATCACCCCTCTTTCCAGTCCTGTGCTTCGCACACAACTGACTCACCCTGATAGTTATAACCTAGAAGTTAAATCAAATTGTTAGTGAACTGCAAACCCCTGGCAAGTGAATTACTTAATATCTCTTAAAATCCTGACATCAAATGATTCCCCTGTAAGGCCATGAGATGATAAGAACATCTGCCCCCGTCTCTTGCTCCAGTGGATGAAACCCCCTCCTCAAGGAGGGTTACACTCAGGCATCAGGCCTCGCAACCATAGTTAGGCCCAATCATTCGTCCTACATTGACAGACATGCAGGCCTGAGACCCTGCCTTCTGCAGCTTTCTAATGCTCCATGTTATCTCAGTCCAATCCTTACTAGGAATCAGGCTCTTCTGCTGAATGTAAAATTTTTCCATCTGCCTCCATAAAGTATGTGCCACCTATCAGCTGACTGGTCAACCCCAAGCTCAAAGTACATGGACATTTTGGGGGTGACAAGGGTGGACATACATCCTAGCAAAGATTAAGAATGTACCAGAAGAGGACCAGCACAACCCAGCGATGCAGCAGAATTCATCAGGAAAACTTTGGCTCTGGGTGGGGCTCCTTGCTTTAGCTCTGCCTTTGAGCACTTGGGTGGCTGGGGAGGCACTGGGGTGGAAGGGAGAGAAGCAGGAATTCATATACTGCAAATTTCACTGCACTTGACCACAACTTTGAGTGGAAAGGGCACTGTTGTGCATCTATCTGGCTTTTCTTTACAAGGCCTTAAAATGCTGTGGAATCCATCTGGATGAAAGAGGCCATCCAATTATAAATCCTTAGGACACTTTTTATTGCCCTTTAAGAGTTCTGATGCTCACTCTTCCATGCCCATATGTTTCTGCTTAAGAGGCTTCATTCAAATCAAATTTGAAGAAAAGTCCAGATTACCCAACCACAATTACCTGAGCAAAAATCCCCTCAATTATCTTGGTAATCCAAATTAATATGGAGTACAAAGGTGGGCTGCCTGGATAGCACTAAAAACTGTTTCGCCTCCCACTTCACCCTGCATTACTATAATCTACTTGACTACACTTCATTTATAACAATAGGGAGGACTTGTTTTATGCCATACATTGCCACTTGCTCAAGTGTAAAATAAACCTTAAATGACTGACATGCTGCTAAATTTATGTTAAAAAGCAATCATAACAGGAATCTTAAGGCAATAAAGTCAAACAAATAGAATCTTACAGAATTTAAAAATTATTTTGTGAATAATTTATACTAAAATACCTCAAATTTATTTCAAAAACAGCCTTACTTAAAACTGACTTAAAATATATGTAGGATAAATAATTTGTAGTGAATTTAACAAAACTTCAGCAATTCAAATGAATGTATGTTATTCTTCTTAAAAACAGATATTCTGAAAATATCCAATAGGATAAATAGCTAATGCACGTGTGGCCAAATATCTAGGTGATGGGTTGATAGGCGCAGCAAACCACCATGGCACACATTTACCTGTGTAACAAACCTGCACATCCTGCACATATATCCTGGAATGTAAAATTAAATTAAATTTTTAAAAAGCAGATATTTGGAAAATATCAATAGTTTCAAAGTAAAAATACTCTATGCACTGTTTTTTTGTTTGTTTTTAATTTTTAATTTTTTTTTTTCTTTTTTGAGATGGAGTCTTGCTCTTTTGCCCAGGCTGGAGTGCAGTGGCACGTTCTCGGCTTACCACAACCTCCGCCTTCCGAGTTCAAGCGATTCTCCTGACTCGGCCGTGCCACCATGCCCAGCTAATTTTTTTTGCATTTTTAGTAGAGATGATGGGGTTTCACTGTGTTGGCCAGGCTGGTCTCGAACTCCTGACCTCGTGATCCGCCCGCCTCAGCCTCCCAAAGTGCTGGAATTACAGGCGTGAGTCACAGCGCCCGGCCTATGCACTGTTAATTTTATCACGACAGTTATAAATCCATCAAGATGTCCTGTGATTTTTCAACACAAATTACTCAAATTATGAACTTCTCTGTGTGTATTTTCCACTGGCTTGTTTATGAATCCTGCTGATATGTCTGCTGCAATTTCTCCAAAGGCTAAAAGATGTTTACAGGACAAATGACATCATGACCATGACAAGCTTAAATGTGTTTATATCAGTTGGGTTTAGAGGGTCTTCAAAACATGGCTTTAAAATCTCAGTTATTATGTAGCTTAATGTGTTCCTGATGTTTCTGGAGTAACGTATTTCTAAAAATAGAGAAATAGATTGGTTAAAAGAAAATGAATTATTGGTCTAATCTGTCTTATGCATGGCTAATGAAATGCATTTTCACAGTCTTCCATGATAATATGACACTTAAACTGTGAGGACCAGTGGGGTGATAAGAGAGAAAATAAACAGTAAATAGATACTCCATGTAAGTTACTACTCTGTAATAAATAGAAAAGATATTTTATAGAAAAAGGAAAATATCCACAGGCATATAAGAAATGTCCTATTGTTGTTATCAAATTTACTGTTACCTGCTTAAAACTGCCTTACAGGTGTTTTAAATGTGTCTTTTCTACCTTAGATTCTTTGGAGGAAAGCCATCAAGCAGCAAATACCCAGCAGGAGGCCATCGCGTTTCTATTTGAACTTCTATGGATGTCAAGCTCTGTTCTTCAAAATTCAGCCCTACGGATGGGTAGCCCACCGGAGAGAATCAGTCTCACTATGCAGCCAACATTGCCCTTTCTGGATCTTTCCCCAGTAGTGTGGGTTCTGCTCTAGTTCAGAATTATGCAGAATAAGTACACTTTGTCTTACACACCATAATTCTTCAAATATCTAAAATGTATATTATGCTCTCCAAAGCCTGGTCATCTCCAGGTTAAGTATCTCTCAAAAACAGCCCATCAGATAATGTGATTTTAAATCTTTATCCCCTTGGTCATATACCCACAATCTCATTCTATTTACCAGTATCCCGACTGATGCATCAACTATATATGTATATGTGTTTTGTTTTGTTTTTAAAAAAAAGACAATTCTACTTTAATTTTAGCAGAGGTTATTTCCACATAGAACTATGTATATATGTATATATACATATCTTTATATTATACATAAATTTTCTGTGCTTTCCCAGCTATCTATAATGGGCATATATGACTTTTATAGCCAGGTAATTCAATATTCATTCATTCAATGCACATCATCTAGCATACACTATGTGCTGGGAAGTGAGGATGGAGCCACAAACAAGCAAAATAAAAACCCTGCCGTTGTGGAGTTACCTTCTCATTGGAGGAGACGTACAGTAAAGAAAAAAAATAGAACAGTAAAGTTAATAGCCTGTGAGAAGGGGATAAAAAACTGGGAAGGAAGACAGGATGTTGTGTGAGGAACCCTATTTTTTTTTTTTTTTCAGATGAAGTCTCACTCTGTTGCCCAGGCTGGAGGGCAGTGGCTCGATCTCAGCTCACTGCAACCTCCACCTCCTGGTTTCAAGCGATTCTCCTGCCTCAGCCTCCCAAGTAGCTGGGACTGCAGGCATACACCACCATGCCTGGCTAATTTTTATATTTTTAGTAGAGACAGGATTTCACCATGTTGGCCAGGCTGGTCTCAAACTTCTGGCCTCAAGTGATCTGCCCACCTCGACCTCCCAAAGTGCTGGGACTACAGGAGTGAACTGCCAAGCCTGGCCTGGGGAACACTATTGAATAGTGTGGTCAGGGAAGGCTTTACCGTGAAAGTGATGACGACCCAAAGAAAGTGAGTTCCTAAGTCATAAATGATGGGTAGAACATTCCAGATTGCAGGACCAGCAAGTGCAAAGGCCCTGGGGTGAGGAACACCAAGAACGCTTGTGTGGGCAGAGCAGAAAGAACCAAGGGTAAAGCATTAGGAGATGAGGAAGAAGAAGTAACCAGGATCAGGTGGTTAGGGTCCTCAGGTCCTGGAGGAAGGCCGGCAGCACTGGAGCCACACGGACTGACAATGTTCAGCAGTCATCCTGCCTCCCTGTGAAGAACAGACCCACAGAAGCTTAGAGAGAAGCAAGGACAATTAGGAAAGCAGAGTCATGATCCACGCACAGGACCACGGTGACTTGGAACAGAGACAGCAGTGGAGCTGGGGAGTGACTCTTTTCGGTATTTCTCAGATTGTACCAGTGGGATCTGCAGAGAATACATAGTTAAAGGAAATGTCTGGAACTAAACAGGACTCTTCAAACGTGATCCTACTGTGGCAGAAGAGAGACGATTTTACATTTCCTTTCCCAGGGTATCTTATTCTAACAAACACAGAAACCCTAAAAACAAGCCAACCAACATGATGAAAATGATTATATAAGGTACACAGCCCAGGCTAGATTTGAACTGATGAGGGCAAAAAAAATCTCTAGCGAAAATTCCTCTCTCTAACCACAGCCTTCTCTCCTTCCACCTCTGCCTCGCCCTTGCTCTTTCTGAAGGCTTCCTGGATGCCCATGAAGCTCCCTCCTTCTTTGACTCATCCTATTTTCCCAGGACCTTTATCAACTCAGAGCTCTGCTCCCCTCCCCACAGTCAGCTCACTGTGCTCTGACTAGTTCCCTGAAATTGCTCATCCTCTTAGTAACCAGGAAGCTTCTACTGGCTCTTGGTCTTCTGTCTCCACCCTAGTGCCAGAGAACTAAGCATTGATGGAGAAAAAGCATGCAGCTAAGACTGGCTGTCTCTACCACAAATCTCATAATTTTTAAAACCCATTTGGAATTTACATTCACTCCTTAACTTCTTTTCAGTCATCCCTAATTCACTTCCTACGTAATTCTCTACACAGCTGCTGAAAACCTTCCTTTCTGTTGCCTCTTACCCCAAAACTACTCTCGCGTGACTCACAAAGGCTGACCTTGTTTTCTATTTACTTTTTCTTAGAGTGATGAAGCCATAAAACGTAAGCTCTTTCAACTGGACCTCCCACTCTTGGGTTTTCTCAATAGCTTCACCTGTATTCTCCCCCTTCACTCTTGACTCAGAGGTAAAAGCTCCCTTGCTCCCAAATCCTTTAGCAATGCAGGGTTGATCATTGCTCCTTTCCAGATTTAACGCCTGCATCTGCGCCCCTGAGACAGACACTGCCATGATTTCCCAGCTTGCCGTCTTCTTCCTCCTGCATCTCCTCCCTTTATCTCTGTGACGGATATTTTCCCTGTGCAAGAGAAATTTCTTCTACCCTAACATAAATAATCCAAAACATCTCTTGACTCCACTTAAGCTAACGTTCAATATCTCACTTTCCCTTGTATTAACAAAAGTTAATTGAGTCAGTGCAGTGCTACAATTCTCAGACACAACGATAAACATGATAGAGACCTGGCTTTCACCACCATATTTCCCAAAGGAGCCATCAACATGCCTTGGCATTTTGCCTGCTTTCTCTTCAATTACTTGCAAGTTGGCTTCTACTGAGCTTCACTGAAAAAGCTTTCATGACCTGACCACATTCAATCCCAAAGGCAAAACTGTCCCTTTGCCCAGTGGTCTTCAAAACCCTCTGACTCCACAGTGTCTCATTAACTCCAACTCATTTCCTACTAAACATCTCTTCTCAGTTCTTCAAAGTCAAAGATTGGGAACCAAATCTACAGACTTCTCCTCTCCTCTCCTTTGGGTCCAACTCCATCCTTCTCCATGAAACTTCTTATTCCTAGAAATGGCGTCCACACCTTTTAGGCTTCCAGGCTCGAGCCTAGAGTCATCTTTAACTCTTTCCATACTCAGACTCCCAAGACCCAGTCAGCTGTTGAGGTGTCTCCTCTGTATGCAGCACTTACTGTCATTGCCCTGGTCCATCTCCCAGAGCCCACATCTTGTCCCATTGTCTGCAAAGCCTTTCCTCTACTCTGGATATGAGTGCAGACTCCCCCTAAAATCCCACTGAAGTTTTTACTTTTTTCTTTTTATCTTCTTTTTTTAATTGTTTTTATCTTCCTCTACTCACACAGAAATACTCCAATTACAAGGACCTTATTTTATTCCCTTTACTGTCAAACACAAAGCCACGCATGCCATGCGAAAAGGCAGTGCTGTGCTTCCTTCAGTGCCACTCTAGCACGCCCACTCCAGCACACCCTTCTTGTGCGGGTGTATGCTCATGTGATACTATCACAGGCAACACTTACTATGCAATACGTTTTCCACAATCACAATATTGTGATATGAGCTCATTCTTCAGGCCTTGACACAAGTGTCCACAAACCTAAGAGAACGCATTTTCATTTTTATGATACACAGTTTTCGACTGCTCCACCCTGGCTGCCAAGGCATTCCTCCTCCAAATCACGATGTCTATATCAAAAGAAGAACAATGAGGGAGAGCTGGAGGTAGTGCTAAGAAACAACCTGGTCCAGCTCCCAGGTCTCATAGAGAACACTCAGAACAAGCTTGTTAGAGGTATCTGCTCCTGGCCTCAGCTTCTCAGAAACAATTACACATCTTCTAGGTAAACGTGAAGTGTGCAGTGCAGAATACCAAAGCAGAGCTTCCCGTTGTACCTGGTTGTTGATCTCCTCGTTGACCTCCCTCAGATGAACATTTCTTAAGAACAGTGTTCAATTAATCCAAGTATCCCTGGTGGCTGGCAGGATGAATCAGTTATGGCTTATTTCATGTTTGTGGGTGGGTGTATGAGGTGGTCCTCAAAGGAGATTTTTCCTCTCTGTAGACAGTCGGCCTGTCTGTAGAGTCACTTCCTGTCATTTCCTTTGAGTGGGACTATGAGCCAGGGTGTTGGAAGAAGGAAGAGTCCAAAGAATGCCTCAGGGAATGTCCCATGGCCATTGGCCTGGTCTGCCCTAGATAACTTCTGAGCCAGGTCACCCTAAAGTGCTACATGAAAAGTCACGGACTTATTTTTTTTTGGTCAACTTGTTGATCTCAAATGTCCTTATTAGGCATGAATATCCAACTTCCCAGGTTTGCAGCTATGGATTTGTTCTTGCCGAAATATTGGGGATTGGATTGGAGAGGGAAGAAGGTATGAAGATGCATTCTGTGTTGCTCAGCAAGATCTGCATGGCCTCAATCAATGTGTGTTTGGCCATATGGATATTTACAAACCCCACCATCAATTCACCCAAATAAAGAGTGTCTTAGACTTATTCTCACAAGACAAGAAAGAACGCTGCCTCCAAGGAGACTCTCTGGGACACCTGGGAGAGATTCATTTAATGGTAAAGAAAGGAAAGGAAAAGATGAACAGTGACCTGCAAATCATTAAAGAGGGTGACGGGTTCATAGGCAAGGGCTTTCGTTAGTGCTAAAATTCCACTTCAAAGTTTGCATACATGGATGCTTTTTGTTTTGATGTTTACTTTGTAGAAACTGATTTGCTTTTCATAGACAAAATAACTAGGCATTTATAACCACATATAGGTATGAAAGAAAGAGAAAATGATGCCTTTAGCCCAGTCAGATATACTCTTAACCATCGAAATAGTTCCCTGAATCTAATAGGCCAACAATATGCCAAAACTAGAACCTTTGCTACCATAGCCAGAATTTGTAAGACTGCACCACTGTTAAGTAGAGGCAATTTTTAACACTTAGGGTCTAACCAGAAGGCATAAAATGCAAAAAAGTTACAAAATCCTGTACTTTTTAATAATTAAATGAAAACACATAGACTCTAAGCAGGAAAATATCTGAGATCCTTAAAACAGTATAATCATAATTGTTCTACATTGGTAATATGTGTGATGATATTTTTCTCCAAAAAAAAAATTCTCTACCATTTCATTCTCTTCGCTTTCCTCTAGCCCTTAAGGTCTAGCAAAGAGGAATACCTGAAAAGATGCAAACTGTGCAGTTCAACAACAGCAAAAATTGCAGCTCCCCAACCCTACCTCTTACATCCCCTGAGTAATCTGTGATCACTTGAGGGTGAGGACAGTATATTTCTCCAGGGAACTGGCTCTCCACCAAGTACCACCAAGAAATCAAAACAGTTTTTATTTTATTGTGCCATCATATATAAGTTAATAGTTCATAATTAGTTCAAAATTAAAAATTATGTTCTAAAAATAAAGCTTTCTAAGTCAATGTAGCCACTGATTCTAAGATCCTTATAGTTTTCCTCTCTCAAACAGAGACTATTATCATATTATTTATTTATTTATTTATTTATTTTGAGATGGAGTCTCGCTCTGTCGCCCAGGCTGGAGTGCAGTGGTGCGATCTCCGCTCACTGTAAGCTCTGCCTCCCGGGTGTTCCTGCCTTAGCCTCCCAAGTAACTGCGACTACAGGCACCCACCAGCATGCCCGGCTAATTTTTCTTTTTTAATTTTTGTATTTTTAGTAGAGATGGGGTTTCACCGTGTTACCCAGGATGGTCTCGATCTCCTGACCTCATGATCCGCCCGCCTGGGCCTCCCAAGTGCTGAGATTACAGGCATGAGCCACCGCGCCTGGCCAATCATATGGTTTTTAAAGAGAAACTGAACGGTTATTTGTAGAAACTCTGTAAAGCATGACTTCGGAGTCGTTTTTTTAAAAATTATTATTTAGGATAATGGTGCATACAAACTCCAGACAGCACATTATAATCACCTTGAGGCAACTGTAATTTAATATGCTTAATCTAATTCGAATTCTATTTAAAAAAAAATAGCCATGCCCAAGCCCACTCCTGACCAGTGAAATCTCTGGGTTTCAGGCACAGGTATAAGTGTTTTTTGATGCTTCCTAGATGTTTTCTGCATCCAGGGTGATAAATCAGCATACTAAAGGCATCATCTGAAGGCTCCCTAGAGTGTAGAGAAGTTCAGAATAAGGACCCCAACCTATTGCACACCCTGACACTAACTAGCTGTAGCTGTGCACCCTGGACAGGGACAGATCTAAGCAGCTAGTTAACTTACTTCACCAAAATCTACAACTAAAGATGTCTATCCATCTGTTATAGCTTTGGCTTCCTTAATCTAGATGTTCAATCTACTTTTCTGCAATTTGGCAAAGTAAAACACACGCATACAGTAATGCACAACGTCCTGATTGTTGGGGATTATTTGTTTTGCATTTACCACTTCTTAGGTATGTAACATGCCAATGTCATGGGAGCTGAGTCTTTTGAAACAGAGGCTTGTTTGGGTGCAAATATTAATTTTCTATGAAAAAAAGAGAAAGTACAAAGAAAAGAAAAAACAGCAGTAATATAGAAATGAATGCTACACCACTCTACTTAACAGTGGTGCAGTCTTACAAATTCTGGCTATGGTAGCAAAGGTTCCGGTGTTGGAATATTGTTGGCCTGTTAGATTCAGGGAACTATTTCGATGATTAAGAGTATATCTGACTGGGCTAAAGGCATCATTTTCTCTTTCTTTCATACCTATATGTGGTTATAAATGCCTAGTTATTTTGCCTATGAAAAGCAAATCCTTTCTACAAAGTAAACAGCAAAACAAAAAGCATTCATTTCTATATTCCTTGTCTAGAACACAGTGTTTTTTTAACCTACATTTCTTTGAACACAGACTGACACAAAAATTAAATACTGTTGCTCTACTGGGGAGGTGCAAACCGGGGCAGTGAGAGTGAGGGGAATGGAATGAGATTGTCACTACACCGGCTTCTGGAGACATGGAGACAGCCAGTCACTGAGCCGATGCCTTCCCTTGGCCATGCAGATGCCTCTGGCAGGTTACACAGAAAAATTCTACCTCACAGCAGCCCATGGGGTGGAAGAAAAATAGGAACTTGGTTGCCTACATTCTTCCTGCATCCCCTTCATCACTGGTCAGAGTCACCCTGCATGTCTGGGTTGTCACCTGGTCCCAAGGTGACCACTCCCAAAGTCAGGTTCTATGGCCGGTGGTGGGGTGCTTCATCCAAGTACAGAAATGCCAAGAGCATCCAGAAACCTTTTGACCTGGTTTCTGAGCCACAGGAAAGAAGGGCCAGCCCTCCTGGGACAGGTAACAGGCTGGCCCTGAGCTGCGGAAGCCCTCACACGGAGAAGGAGTCAATCTGCTGGAGTGGCCACTGAGACCGAGCAGGGGCTGAGGGTCCTGGAGTAATAGATGGAGGCCTGTGAGATGTGTTCAGACACATAGTATGTTTGTCAACTGCAATGTGTCCGTGCCCCCAAAATTCATGGGTTTAAATCCTTACCCCCAAGGCAGCAGTATGAGGAGGAGGGGCCTTTGGAAGGTGACTAGGTCATAAGGGTGGAGCCCTCATGAATTGCATTAGTACCTTTATAAAAGGGACCCCAGGGAGATTCCTTCACCCTTTTGCCACAGTGTGAAGACCCAGCAAGAAGATGGACATCTATGCATCAGGAAGAGAGCCCTCACCAGAACCCAACCCTGCTACACTCTGATCTCAGACTTCCACCCTTTAGAACTGTGAGAAATAAATTTCTGTTGTTTATATGCCACTCAATCTATAGCACTTTGTTATAGCAGCCCAAGCTAAGACAGCCTATTAGGTCTGAGCAGGTGGGTTTGAGATAATTGAGAAAACAGAGACTGTAACTACAACCAGCCAGAGATGGGATCATTGCAAATGGGACTCAGGTTCACACAAGGTTTGTGACACACAAAAGAAAAACATAAGGCAGATAAATCAGCAAGGGTAGCAGTCAGGAACTGACAGAAAATTAACAGACTGAGGAAACAGAACAGAAAATTTAAAAGCAAACCTTTATACACAAAAGAATTCAGGAGATGATAAAAGTAACATTTTCATATCAGTTGGAAAGTAAGTTATTCAACAGCAACAGAACAATCATTTATTGAGGAAAAAAACCTATTTCTTACTGGTTCAATCTTGGGTGTGTATGTTTCCATAAATTTATCCATTTTTTTCTGGGTTTTCTAGTTTTTGTGCATAAAAATGTTTTTTAATAGTCTCTGAGGTTTTTTTTTTAATTTCTGTGGGTTCAGTGCTAACGTCCTCTGTCATTTCTGATTATGCTTATTTAGATCTTCTCTCCTCTCTCTTTTCTTTTAATCTAGCTAGTTGTCTATCAATCTTATTTATTCTTTCAAAAAACCAACTTTTATTTTTGTTGGTCTTTTGTATGTTTTTTTGTATCTCAATTTCATTCAGTTCAGTCCTGATTGTGGTTATTTCTTTTCTTCTGCTAGCTGTAAGTTTGGTTTGCTCTTGTTTTTTCTAGTTCCTCCAGGTGTGACATTAGGCTGTTAATTTAAGGTCTTTCCAACTTTTTGATATGGGTGTTTAGTACTATAAACTTTCCTGTTAACATTGCTTTAACTGTATCCCAGAGATTCTGGTATGGTGTATCTATGTTTTCATTCATTTCAAATAATTTCTTGGTTTCTGCCTTACTTTCATTGTTTACCCAAAAGTCATTTAGGAGCAGGTTGTTCAATTTCCATGATTTTGAGAGATATTCTCAGCATTGATTTTATTTTTACCGTGCTATGATCTGAAAGTATGGCTAGCATGATTTCAGTTTTTTTTTTTAATTTGTTGCAAATTGTTTTACAGCCAAGTGCGCAGTCAATTTTGAAGTATGTGGCATGTGCAGATGAAAAGAATGCATATTGTGTTGTTGTTGGGTGCAGTGCTCTGGAGATGTCTGTTAGGTCCATTTGGTCGTGTCAAGTTTAGGTCTCAAATATGTTAAGTAAGTTTTCTGCCTCGATGATCTATCTAATACTGTCAGTGAGATGTTGAAATCTCCCACTATTATTATATGGTTATCAAAGTCTCTTACTAGGTCTCTAAAACTTGATTTATGAATCTGAGTGCTCCAGCATTGGGTGCATACATATCTAGAACAGTTAAGTCTTCTTGTTGAATTGGACCCTTTATCATTATGTAATGCCCTTCTTTGCCTTTTTTGATCATTGTTGGTTTAAAGTCTGAAACTGAAACCCTGAACAGACCAGTAACGAGTTCCAAAATTAAATCAGTAATAAAAAGACCACCAACCAGAAAAAAACCTAGACCAGACAGATTCACAACCAAATTCTACCAGATGTATAACAAACAGCTACTACCAATCCTGCTGAAGCTATTACAAAAGATTTAGGAGGAAAGGCTCCTCTCTAACTTCATTTTATGAAGTCAGTATCATTTTGATACAGAAACCTGGCAGAAACACAATAAAAAAGAAACTTCAGGCCAACATTCATGATGAACAGGGATTTGGGAATCCTCAACAAAATATGAGTAAACCAAATCCAGTACCCACATCAAAAAGCAAATCCACCATGATTAACTATATATTATTATTCCTGGGATGCAAGGTTGGTTCAACATATGCAGATCAATAAACGTGATTCATCTCATAAACAGAACTAAACAAAAAAACCACATGATCATATCAATAGCTGCGGAAAAGACTTCCAATGAAATTCAACATCCCTTCATGTTTAAAACACTAACAAACTAGGCATTGAAAGAACATACCTCAAAATACTAAGAGCCATGTATGACAAACCCACAGCCAACATTGTACTGAACAGGAAAAGCTGGAAGCATTCGCTGTGAGAACTGAAACAAGCTAAGGGTGCCCATTCTCACCACTCTTAGTCAATATAGTACTGGAAGTCCTAGCCAGAGCAATCAGGCAAGAGAAAAAAAAGAAACAAAATACATCAAAATGGGAAGAGAGGAAGTCAAACTATCTCTCTTCACAGAGGATGTAATTTATACCTGGAAAACCTCATTGTAGCTGTCTAAAAGCTTCTAGATCTGAGAAATAATTTCACCAATGTTTTAGGATACAAAATCAATGTACAAAAATCAGTAGCATTTCTAAACACCAACAATGTCCAAGCTGAGAGCCATATCAAGAATGCAATTCCATTCAAAATAGCAACAAGAAAAATACAATACTGAAGGATACAGCTAACTGTGGAGGTGAAAAATCTCTATGACAAATATTACAAAACAAAGATGAAAGAAATCAAAGATGACACAAAGAAATGGAAAAACATTCCATGCTCATGGACAGGAAGAATCAATATTGTTAAAATGGCCATACTTCCCAAAGCAATTTATAGATTCAATGCTCTATCATACTACTAATGATATTTTCACAGAATTAGAAAAAACTATTTGGAAATTCATGTGGAACCACAAAAGAGCCTAAATAGCCAAAGCAATTCTGAGAAAAAAAAAAAAAAACAGAAAACAAAGCTGGAAGTATCACACTACATAGCTTCAAACTATACCGTAAGGCTACAGTAACCAAAACAGCATGGAACTAGTACAAAAACACACACATAAACCAATGGACTAAGTTAGAGAACCCAGAAATAATGTCACACATCTATAGCCATCTAATCTTCAACAAAGTAGACAAAACAAGCAATGTGGAAAGGATTCCCTATTCAATAAATAGTGCTTGGATAACTAGCTAGCCATATGCAGAAGATTGAAACTAGACCCCTTCCTCTTACCATATACAAAAATCAACTCAAGATGGATTAAAGACTTAAATGTAAAACATACAACTACAAAAACCTAGGAGAAAACCTAGAAAATACCATTCTGGACATAGGTCCTGGCAGAAATTTCATGACAGATTCCAAAAGCAATTGCAACAAAAACAAAAATTGACAAATGGTACCTAATTAAACTAAAGAGCTTCTGCACAACAAAAGAAACTATCCACAGAGTATACAGACAACGTACAGAATAGGAGAAAATATTTGCAAATTATGCATCCAACAAAGATCTAATATACAGAATCTATTTTAAAAACTTAAGCAAATTGGCAAGCCAAAAACAACTCCATTTAAAAATGGGCAAAAAAACATGAAAGGACACTTCTCTAAAGAAGACATGTGTGGCCAACAAGCATATGAAAAAATGCTCAACATCCCTAATCACTAAAGAAAAGCAAACCAAAACCACGATGAGATATCATGACACACCAGTCAGAACAGCAATTTTAAAAGTCAAAAAATAACACATGTTGGTGAGGTTGCAGAGAAAAAGGAACACGTATATGCTGCGTGTGTGAATGTAAATTAGTTCAGCCACTGTGGAAAGCAGTTTGGAGATTTCCCAAAGAACTTAAAATAGAACTACCATTCAACCCAATAATCCTATTACTGGGTATATAAAGGAATATAAATTGTTTTACCATAAAGACATCTGCAGGCATATGTTCATCACAGCATTATTCACAATAGCAGAGACATAGAACCAATCTACAAGTCCATCAATGGTGGACTAGATAAAGAAAATGTGGTACACAAACATTATACAATACTACACAGCCACAAAAGAGAATGAAATCATGTCCTTTGCAGTAACATGAATGGAGCTGGAGGCCATTATCCTAAGGGAATTAACACAGGAACGGAAAACCAAATACCACGTTTCCACTTATAAATGGGAGCTAAACACTGAGTACACACAGACACAAAGAATGGAATGATAGACACCAAGGACTGCTTGACGGTGGAGGGTAGAAAAAGGGGGAAGATTGAAAAACTACCAATTGGGCACTATGCTTATTACATGGTTTATGAAATAATCTGCACACCAAACTCTCATAGCATGCAATTTACCCATGTAACAAATGTACACGTGTACCCCCTGAACCTAAAAGTTAGAAAGAAAAAAAAACCTAAATCCCTATCTCACATTATACTAAAAAATCCAAATAGATTAGAGATTTAATTAAAAATTAAACCACAGAACACAGAAAGAAAATACAGATGAATAGTTATATAATTTAGGATGAGAACAGCCTCTGTCAGGATGAACTAAAGAATTCATAAAGAAAAATGTTAACAAATTAAATGACAGGTTAAAAGTTTGGCCCGGTGCAGTGGCTCACGCTTATAATCCCAGTACTTTGGGATGCCAAGGCGGGCGGATTACCTGAAGTCAGGAGTTTGAGACCAGCCTGGCCAACATGGTGAAACCTCAACTCTATTAAAAACACAAAAATTATCTGGGCATGGTGGCACATGCCTGTAATCCCAGCTACTCAGGAGGCTGAGGCAGGAGAATTGCTTGAGCCCAGGAGACGGAGGTTGCAGTGAGCTGAGATTGTGCCACTGCACTCCAGCCTGGCTGACAGAGTGAGACACTTTCTCAAAAAAAACACAAAAATTAAGAAACTATATATTGAAAGACTATGAAAAATAGTTTAGGTTTTTTCTCCATAAAAAAAGAATACATTCAGTGTCAAAAATTTTCTATTTTCAATATTATTATTTAATAGACAATTTTCAACAATTTCTGGAGAAAATATATGAAAAACATTTGACAGAGTTTTAACATCCCTAACATAAAGGATGTTACTTATAACATAACATATATGTTACATCCTTAACATAATTTTCTTTGTTCAGTTAACAAGTTTTAATTGAGTATCTGTATTATATTATGTACTATGTCTGACTCAACACATTTGAGAAAATAAAGAAGAAAAATTCAAGTCCACATGGAAAAATGGACTAAGGACATGAAGAAGTCGAAGTCATCAGTACACAAGTTAATAATCAAAGAAATGCAAATAAATGTGACCTATCAAGGTCTTGCTATTTGTACTGTCAAATTATAAAAATATAATACCAAATACTGGCAGATATTGGGGAAACAAGTAATGTCATATACTGGTATGTGTTTAAACTGGTGTCTTCAGAAAGGAAATTGGAAATACACGTAAAAATTTTGGACAGTTGCATATTCTTTGTTCTAGAAATTCTAGTTATATGATTAGAACTTAAGGAAGTTATCATAGATTTAATCAGAGATCGTTACAGGATATTCAAGACAGCCCTGTATATAGCCAACAATCTGAAGCCAACAAAAAAATTAATCAATAAATATTTAGCTTAAAATGTATGGAATATACATAGGATGAAATTGTATAGGTCACTAAACAGTTTCTATGGACATAGAAATGGAAAAATGCAATATTGCAGAAATGCAATGTTTTGGAATGACTAAAGAGCAGTTTCAAAAAATTGAAAAAAGAGCAGTTACTATGACCTCTTTTGGCAAAAATAATTATATGTAATATTGTTCATGGAAAAATAGACTGAAAATATAATCATTAAAATGTTAATTGTATCTGGGTTGATGAGATTACATATAATTATTATATATAATTCTTTACTTTTTTAGATTGTTCACAGTGACATCAAGATTTCTGATGAGAGAAAGAATGAAGAAGATTATTATTTTGTAGCCACCCAAGAAGAGGAGAACTCACATCTCTGGAGATAGGAGGAGATTGGGCATATGAGCCAACCACATTTCTGTAGCCTTTTGTGGATACAAAAGAGACTGGCCAAGCCTTTGCCAATATTCCTTTTCCTCCTTGGCACCCAGACAGATGATATTGACCAGCCTCCTTTGCAGTCAGGTGTGGTCATGTGACTCATTTCTGGCCAGTGAAAGGTAGATGGAAGCCCAGACGAGGAAACACACATCCACATGCAATCTTCCATTCTTCTCCCACCCACTGGCTAAAAAGAAAGGCTTCTGAGGACACAGAGACAGGGGAAGGCTAGGCAGAGGCTGGGTGGGAATAAGTCTGGGTTCTCTTGTTCCTCTCACAAGAGAGCTACCCAGGAGACCCACCACACCCCAAAACCCCCATACTGGACCATACTGGACTGTGACAGGAGTGAGAAATAAACTTTGTTTGGACCACTGAAATTTGAGGGTTAGAGCTATTAGCCTACCCTGATTAATGCTGGGGTAGCCCCTCACATCTGCCCAGCACGCTCAGCAGAGCCTAACCCAATCATCCAAGGTTACCCAATAGAGACTCAGCCTTCCACTAGAGTAGCCACCACATAGAGTTACTGGGTCTTCCAGGTTCTGCCGCCTCCACCGTGTTTTGTGGGACTCTCCACTGAACACTCACAAAGCACATGTATTTAGCTACTCCAAAGCTATGTGTACTCAGGAAGAGAAAGTTCTAAGTGTTTCTGTGACCTTGTGCCACTGATATCATAGATTCTATGCTTCAGAGTGCTAAGAAAAGTGTTAAATCTCCAGAATAGCTTTGGAAAAGTGGAGAAATTTGAGACTTTCTCTATTTTTAGTTGCTAATACGCATTCCTGAAAAGTTTATTTAAAGCCACAAGGAAATATTTCCATATTGAATTTCAATATTGCAATATACTATTTTAGAATAAAATGAAAAGATCCAGGATATAAAGCAGCTGAGAAGCTACACAGTCGGCCCCTGGATTTCTCTAGGCTGCAAGAGATAAGTCTTTGTGCCACCTGCTATTAGAAGACATCCCCCGGACTTCTGGGGCCAAACTGGGTGTATAGGAATCTTGGAGGATCAATGACCAAACATATATTAGCTTGAAAAAAACTAATATATGTGTATTGTTTTAAAGGTTGAAGTTTTAACAATTTAAAAGTCTTGGCATTATACTCTGAGAATGTTAACCAGTGAGAGTAAGAGTGACAATTTAGATGTAAAATGTCTTAAGGGTGCAAATAAAATCCTAGCCACATGGGGAAAACCATGTGTTTTGTGGACGTTTTCCCTGGATTTCTCAGAAGACTCTTAGAATGTTCTGGGTATGACTTTGGGGGCATCTGTTCTATAAGGATGGGCACCCCAGCATCATCTGCATATTAACCATTCTTCTTGCTCCTAAAGATGCAGAATTAGCTGAGATTAGGAAGATGGACAAAGTGTTCTCCCTGCATTTCAACCAAAGAACAAAACTTTTAAAAAATTACTTATGATTGGCTGGGTGCAGTGGCTCACGCCTGTAATCCCAGCACTTTGGGAGGCCGAGGCAGGCAGATCACAAGGTCAGGAGATCGAGACCATCTTGGCTAACACGGTAAAACCCCGTCTCCACTAAAAATACAAAAAATTACCCAAGGGTGATGGTGGGTGCCTGTAGTCCCAGCTACTCGGGAGGCTGAGGCAGGAGAATGGCGTGAACCTGGGAGGTGGAGCTTGCAGTGAGCTGAGATCGCGCCACTGCACTCCAGCCTGGGCGACAGAACGAGACTCTGTCTCAAAATAATAAAAATAAAAGAATAAAAAATGAAATAAAAATTACTTATAATTTGGAACTATTTTATCATTTTACATATCCTATGGCAACTGGCATTTTATATTTAATTTTATCATCTTTTTCTTTTTTACTTTGATCTAAATCAAGATGCTAAGTTTTCGGGGGCGTCCCACAGTTTTGGTAGAGACCTCATTCTAAAAAAGAGGTACCAGTCTATTAAGGCAGAACCTGCTGAGGGTGGCCCCATACCTGGTCTGGTGAACCTCCCTCAACACATCATTGATTTCAAGGGCACAGAGGCGGCAAGGAGATGACAGCAGGAGAAGTGGACATGTACCATGGAGAAAGGGGACAAACCATACCCTCTGTCTAAATCAAGGTTTCCCAGCCTGAAACAGGTCAACACTGGGGGAAGCAAGAAACTTTAAACTGAACAGGAGATTTAGGTAATAAGAAGATGAGTACTATTATTTGTAAAAATTATATTGGTAATAGTTTTAAGTTTCATTCTTTGAGACAGGGTGAATCACCGTCCCTTCTCTCAAGGTCCTTGTCAGCATTCTATTTTTCCAAGGACATTGAGAAAGTTCTTGTCCAAAGTGAAATATTAGTGTGTGTGCCTCAAACAAGAAATACTTTTCCCTCAGTCTCCAAATCCTTGAATAGTAAATGGCAAAAGTGTGGAAATGCAAGATGGAGTGAGGCTTAATGTTGCCACGACATTCCTACAAGACTGGGATAGTCTTCCTTGGCAATTACTTTCTTTCCTATCATATATCAGTAAGGAAAGCAGATTTAAATGAGCCAAATGCAAGAACGATAAACCTCTCAGATTTACTTAACACATGGAGGTGACAGTTACAAGGCAAAATGAAGGAAGTAGTAAATGATTTCAGTGAATAAACCAAAAACACTTAAAAGCCACCTTTAAGAGAAATGGAGTCATAAGGGCAATATTTGTGAACAGATTAAAAAATCAGCACAGAAAAAGGTGAGAAATACACAATGTCTTTCATCAAGGTGCAAGGAAATGTAAAATAACATTAAAAGTACCAACGACATAATTTGAATATAAAGAAAATAATAGCAAGAAAGGAGAGGGGAGGGGATAGTGATATGGAGATGGAGTCTCTTTTGCGTGCACAGGGCAGACTGGTGCCTCAGGCTGGAGGGTGCCCATGAGTGCCTCACAATGGAGGCAAAAGATCACCCAGCACTGAAGCGACAGACCTTGCTCCATGAATCCTAGCTGATGGCCTGGCACTGAGACATCAGGAGCAGAACAAGGACACCCATAGGAGGATCCTCCCAAGGTACTTTTTTTTCTGATCCAAAAATCCTTAAATCTGTTAGACACAGGAGGTTGGAGTGGGAGAATTGCAGAGCCTGGAACACACCTGCCTGCTGGTGACCCACTCTGAGGGCGACGTTTTTACTTGTCAGCAATGGACTTGTTAAAAATAATAATAATAATAATAGATCCTTCTCCATGGATCCCATTTCCCTTTTTTTTTTTTTTTTTTTTTTTTTTTTTTTTTTTTTGAGATGGAGCCCCAGGCAGGATTAAAGACCAACTCTGGGCCGGGCGCAGTGGCTCACGCTTATAATCCCAGCACTTTGGGAGACCGAGTCGGGCAGATCACGAGGTCAGGAGATCGAGACCATCCTGGCTAACATGGTGAAATTCCGTCTCTATTAAAAAATACAAAAAATTAGCCAGGCGTGGTGGCGGGCACCTGTAGTCCCAGCTACTTGGGAGGCTGAGGCAGGACAATGGCGTGAACCCAGGAGGTGGAGGCTGCAGTGAGCAGAGATCACACCACTGTACTCCAGCCTGGGCGATGGTGCAAGACTCCATCTTAAAAAAAAAGACCAACTCTGGGACCCAAATTTTTAGAGGACAAAGATATAATGACCAGCACGATTTTGTCATTTAGATTTCAGGTCTAACTAACTCATGACAGGCTTTACCAAAATCACTGAAAGAAATTTAATGTCAACCTTAAATAACAGTAGAGGCAGGTAATATAACAAATAGAGTCAAAATAGCTTATCTGAAGGTCTAAGCCCAAGAAACATCCAAACAATAAAATTAATCTAAAAGGAATTTTTTAATAATCTTTTTTTTTTTTTTTTTTTTTTTGAGACAGAGTTTCACTCTTGTTGCCTGGGCTGGAGTGCAACGGCGTGGTCTTGGCTCACTGCAATCTCCGCCTCCCGGGTTCAAGTGATTTCCTGCCTCAGTCTCCCAAGTAGCTGGGATTATAGGCATGCGCCACCACGCCCGGCTGATTTTTTTGTATTTTTAGTAGAGATGGTGTTTCGCCATGTTGGTCAGCCTGGCCTTGAACTCCTGACCTCAGGTGATCCACCCACCCTGGCCTCCCAAAGTGCTGGGATTACAGGCATGAGCCACCACACTCATCCTCATCTTTTCTTTAATATTACAATTTCCCGTCATGGTGGCACTTGACAGTGGTGGGATTGTCCAACAGCAAATGACCCCATCTAAGCACTCAGGACAGAAGCCATTTTAGGTCATGAAAATTATATAGATTTTGTGAACAAAGGGCATTTAATTCTGAGCAGAAAGTAGTCTTGCAAAAGGTAAATTTGCAACAACAACAAAAAAAGACAAGGAAGGTGACAATGTCAAGCAAATGATAACCCTGCTGGACTTTCAGAAAGAACCAGCGACATCCTTTTCCTGCTTCTACAGATGCTATGGCAGCCCCAGAGGTGTGCCACTAGGATCTCCCTTCAAGAAAGAATCTAGCATGCATCTGAACAGTCTCCAGCTGTTCACACCTCAGGCCCTGCCTCACCCCAGACAGCCCTGAGTCAATCACTGGCACAGCAGGGTACTAGAGCCTGGTCCTTTCTGCCCAACCTGGGGACCTCCAAAGGCAAGCTCTGCTCCAGAGCTCCCTGTTGGGTTGGTCAAACTATCAAATCTGTACCTGGTCTGAGGCTCTCCCTACCCAGTCTTGCTTCCTCCTCGTTTTATCCTTCACAGGCACAGCCCCCTTCCCCCTCCAATAAAACACTAACATTCCTAATTCCGTCTCGACATCTGCTTCCCAGGGAACCCAACTAACACAATACTCCTAAAAGCAATACCAGCAAAAATTGACTTTCCAAGCCCCTATATGAAGACTCATTTTCTGGAAAATAAAATTTAATATAATTCAAATTACCCATGGTGCTATTTAGCCATTTCAAAGGAAATGAGAAAGCTTCCCAAATTGTAATCCTCATGGAGCGAACTGATCATCAAATGTTGCTGTTTACATGAGGGCACATAATAATTAGGGTTGTATGTAACACACTACTTTCAGATTTTCAGGTTAGTCTAAATGTTTTTAATTGATGCAAGAATAATAAGTGCTTCAGTTGATGTATGTCATGCATTAATATCAAGCAAAAGGTTTTCTAACACATACTTTTTAATACTATAAAACGTAGGGTTTTTCAAATGTCTTTTTCTTCTTATTCAGAGCCACATTTCTTCACATGGTATGTTTTACATAACCTAAGGGTTTTGTTGTTTGTTTGTTTTTAATTTCAGGTTTGAGGAAACAAGTAACAGTTCTTTTAAAATCCTTTTATTGGATATATGTTAATTTTCCATTATCATAAAAGACTGAGGAACAGGAACAGGAGCTTATTGTTTAAATTATTCATAGGTAAAAATATCTTCTCCCTCTTGGTCTGTTTTCCTTCCTGATGTCTTTGCTCATTGCCAACATTGTCTATTTTATGTATAATTCTTGCAGGACATCGTGCCCTGAAGGTGAAGTAGGACAGGTAAGGAGATGATCCATCACCCTTTGTCACACCTGCAGGCTCTAGGTCACTTTTGTAATATGCAAGGAAATGGGTAAATTCCACACAATCCTTTTCTTTTTCAAACAATAACATAAATATTTGAATTGGAGGCTTTTTCAAACAATGCAAGTCATAAAAAATTGCCTTGTTTTTACCGTTACTTTAGGCATACATTTTTGATTAATGACAATTAATGTAAATATAAAGATATTTTAAACTTGAGGTTTTAAAACAAAGGATACAAGAATCACCTGGTTAAAGTTAGATATTTTTGTCAATCTCAAACTCAATTGGCTCAATAATACCATCATCGTAAAACTTTACGAGACTAATTTGAAGATCCATATGAATTGGTATTACTGTTCATTTCTGGATATTGATCAGAGTAGTGTATTAACAGTGTACAGCAGAGTTAACGTTTAATACAAACAAACAGGACTTTCCAGAAAATCGACAAAGAATCACTAACAAATTAATAGCCATGTTTCAGTTAAATGTGTTTACTTTTTAAAGTACATTCTCAGAAGTAACATATACTCTCAGTTAAGCAAAACACAACCAGAATTTTGGAATTTGATCTTTAAAATAAAAAAATAAAAAAATAAAAAAAACTTTCTCTGCTATTTACAGTCCTGCCTTGGTTAAAATCCCAACATCTGGATACCAGAATCTGAGCAGCAAAATCCACAGAGACACATGTGCAATTTTACGCCTGCAAACTCACTATTATTTAGAATGAAACCAGTGTAGTGCTTCTACCCTTGTTTCTTGCTACACAGAATGTATCCAGAGTACAAACTAAGGTAGATTATTATAAAACTCAGTGTGTGTATATATTATATATATACACACATACACACACTTATATAACTAAAACAAAAGTTTTCAAAAATAATACTTTTTATTTCTATATGTGATGTGCCCTGATAGTTTCCACTTTACTCCATCCCATTTCCTTTTGTTAATCCTGGCCTTGAGTCACTTAGACAAATGGGTCATGACCTGTCGTTGGAAAACAGGGCTTTGGAGCCTGGCTTTAAAGAGGCTGGTCCTCAGGCCAGCAGAACCAGCAGCACCTGGGGGCTAGTTTGTGGTGCACAATCGCAAGGCCTGCCCTAGACCTACTGAATCGGGATCTGCTTTTAGCAAGGTCCCCAGGCGACTTACGGATGTATTAAAGTTTGAGAAGCCGTGCTCCTGCATGCAAAACTACAGAATGAGTATCTGTGATCTGAACTACATTTAAGTTGATAATGCACCTCTTAAACCGTCTTTGTTCAAAGAACTTCTATCCTTCTACTGAGCTCAAGGAGCAACACAGTTTCTAGCAAGATAGGTGCAAAGACAAATTTACTTTCAATTTCATCAACTGCTTCAATGGGTTTCAGGGACTGGCTAACCTGGTATCCCAGCTCCTGCGGGACCCAGAGTCGGGTTGGTGGTGGAGGGGAGGTACTGAATTGACTGCAATAGATTCATGAGCATATAAAAGTGTGCGTGTTTGTTCTTATTCCTGGGAGAAAATATATAGTATTCACTAATTTTAAAAGAGTTTTATGGTTTAAAAAGATAAGATGAGCTATTAAGCCATGAAAAGACAAGGAGGAAGCTTAAATGCACATTACTAAATGAGATAAGAAAATCTGAAAAGGCTACATAGTGTATGATTCTAACCATATGACATTCCGGAAAGGGCAAAACTATGGAGATGTAAAAAGATCAGTGGTTGTCAGGGCCTAGGAAGGAGGGAGGGATGAACAGACAGAGCTCAGCGAATTTAGGGGGCCGTGAAACTAATCTGTACGATATCATAATGGTGGATCCATGTCATCACATGTTTGTCCAAACCCACAGAACATATAACACCAAGAGTATATAGTGTTATATTAGAGTATAACCCTAATGAAAACTCCGGACTTCGGGTGATAATGATGTGTTGATGTAGGTTCAGTGCTTGTTACACACGAGCCACCCTCATGGTAAAATGTTGATAGTGGGAGAAGCTATGTATGTGTAGGGGCAGGAATTCTATGAGAGCACTTGTGGCATATGCTCAATTCTGTTGTGAACCTAAAACTGCTCTAAAAAATGAAGTCTATAGGTATCTATAAAAGCGAAGACACATGGTCCTTGAGAGCATGTCCTCTCCGCTATAAATCGGATATATGGTTACCATCATACCTAGAAAGCAGAGAAAATAAAGAGTAAGTGAATACTGACATGTTCAATTCTGCCCCAGAAACCAACAAAGTCCCTGGATCACTCTTGTTTCACTGTTGCTGTTGCTTATGCAATTGAGTCAACCCATATATGTGAAGCATGTGCTACATACACAATGTATAACGCAGGATACAAAAATGATTGTGTGATCATTTTCAGTGATTTATAATCTAGCAAACATAAAAACAGGCACACGGATCATCCTTATATAGTAAATGCCTCCTTTTTTTCCCCAAATGGCAAGGAGACAAATAGCAAGGATCAGAGGACAGAGGCAAAAGTCAGAGGCCAGCAAGGCACGGAGCCAGAAACCCAATTCACCCGCGTGTAAGGTATCGGGAGAGAGTGGTGTACAACGTGACCGGGACACCTGCTGCTCCCAACTGTAATCTTTTCTGAGTGGTTTATGCCCCGTTCCAATTAGTGTGTCCATGCTAATTATCAAATATTTTTATTATCAACCCTGCAGAGGGGACTAAGAGAAAAAAAAAAAAAAAAAAACCTGCTGCAAAGTGATGCTGTGTTCATTCTGCACAGAACCCAGAAATCCTGATGAAGGAACCTGAACTGGATGCTACAAGCCTCATCTCCCGTGAATGCTGAATGATTTTGTTGGTGGTTTTTAGGATAACATGTATTTTCTTTGATATCTATTAAACAAGTTACACAGAATACTGGTAAATACACAAAAGTGAAAAGAAGAATAAAATAGATAAAATTTTCTAAGTTAAAAGCTAAGTGAAAGGTAAACAGAATTATCAATCAGTGTGATCAAAGAAAAATGTTTATCTCCTGGGGTGTTGAAAAAGAACATCATAAAAACGAATAGCTAGAATAATCATCAAAAACAATCTGCACAATAAATATGACATACTTGAGGGGCATTATCATTAAAACATAATGTATACAAATTGCTGAGAAACTCACTAAACCTTCTAAATCATGTCAAAAGAGTTGTTTGCATATAAGCTGTCTGCACTTCTTCTCTCTCTCTCTCTTTTTTCTTTTTGTTTGAATTCACTGCAAGGTGGCTTTTGTCCACTCCATGCAAATCACTCATATGAAGGTCACAATGATGTCCAGGTGGCCAAAGCATGTGGCTAATCCTCAGTCCTCATCTCACCGAGACAGCAGTTTCTTAGCCCTTCTCCTACCTCCACTGGGACCTCTTCTCAGCTCCTCTGTAAGTTCCCCCTCCTCTTTCCAACCTGTACGCATTGGAGGGGCCCAAAGCTCCACCCTAAGGCTCTTCTGCATCTTGGTCCCTAGGTGATCTCATCTAGTCACCCAGCCTCAGATACAGCCTTAGGCTCAGGAATCACAAATGTATCTCTCACATGACCTCTAGACTCAATCAACCTCTCAACATCACAACTTGGATATCCAACAGGCATCTCCAACTCAACACAGCCAAACCCCACTTTTGATTTCCAGCTCATTGCAACTGTCCCTTCCTGCAGACGTCCCTTTTGGAGTAGGCGGCACCATCATATACCCAGTTACAAACAAAATCTTTGAGGTCATCCTTGACTGTCCTACACTGCATATCTAATCCACCAGCAAATGCTGTCTTTTCTGCCTTCAAAGCAGATCCCCAATCTGATCATTTCTCACTACATCCCCTTTCACTGTCTGGTGCCTGGCAGTGGCCTCCTAATCAGCCTTCCCTGTTTCAACTCTTGGCCCCCCTCTAGTCTGTTCCCTGCACGACAGCCAACACGGTTCTTTTAAAACTTCAACCAACGTAAATTATACTTCAAGAAAGCTTTAAAAAATATTCAATCTGATCTCATCTGCTATAAACCTTCCAGTGGTTCTCCTCCCACCGTGTGCAAAATAAAATCAAAATGCCCTTATCCTTGCTTAAAACTCTACAACACAGCCTCGGCAGCAGGCCTCCAACTCACAGCCTGCAGCTTTAACCCCACTCCACACCAGCCCCCAGTCTCCTTGCTGTTACTTGAACATGCCAGGCAAGTTCCTGCCGAAGGGCCTTTGCACACGCTATTCCCTCTCTCTGCAATACTCTTTCCCGTGTGATCACACAGCTCATGCTCCCACTTCCTTCAGGTCTCAGCTTGAATGTCACCTCCTCCCTATGACCTTCCCTAAACTTTCATGTAAAATTCCACCTCTTCCTTCCTCAGTCTCTTGCTTCCCCTGCTTTGTTCTGGAGAATACTAACCAGCACCACCTGATTTGCAGCTATTCCCTTGAGCGCATTCTATCTCAGCCACGGGAATGGAAGCTCCATGCAGGCAGGGACATCATCTGTTCAGTTCATGCTGTAGCCCTAGCAATTTTGAATGATTACATTGAAATTGGGTCCAAAAATATCACAAATGAGGTAACATAACTTGTTGATATGTGTACGAAGAGTATTAAGAGATGATCAAACTCACAAGTTTCCAAATGCTAACATCTATAAAACTCCATTGTCACCCATCAAATCAGCAAAGATTAAAAACCACAACAGAACGTGATAAAACAGTGCTCTCAGATACTTCCTGGAGAAGTACAGAGGGGCACAATTGGGTGATCTGGTAACAGTGATCACTCTTTCATACCAATACACCATGGGATTTTGCGATCAGAAGGTAAAGACACAGAAGGAAAAGAAGGTGAAGATTAAACCAGCAAAAAACCGTAAGTAGGACTTGTTCCTATTCATTAGTAAGAGAAAGTTGGGTGTCCCCATGGGAAAATGCCCATTTAGTGTCCTGAACCACTTACCCTCCACTTCCTGCTTCCCCCACAACAGTGGCCCCACATTGAGTCCTACAACGAGGATAATGATCCTCAACCCCCAATTGCAGAGACAGGGCTAAGTCAGAGACAGTGATGTCAACCTTGCTGATGTCTCTAAAATACTCAACTGCTGGGGGCTAACCCTAAGAAAAATTATTGACTCAGATTCCTAAGTTAATTTCCTATAAGGTGGAAGAAGTGACAAGTGTCACTTCTCCTTCTGGGCTCTATGACACCAAGTAGTGGAGCCAAACAGACTTGCTGATGTTTTGAAACCCAAGTCCAAATAATGTTCTCTAAACCTTAGAGGTGTGACTAGGATATTCACAGCAGCCATGCAAAAGACAACAGCCTTCAATGAAGAAACAAACAAACAAACAAAATGGTTCCTTTTATAAATATTTGTCGATTACCTAAGGCTAGGTTAATTGTTGATAATTATCAATTATCTGAGCGAGGTATGCAGAAACACTTCAGGTGTTTAAACTGCAGCACCCTGGGCTCCAACCCAAACTTACTGGAGAAGAAGCTTTAGGTTAGATACCAGGAATCTGCATTTTAACAAACTCCTCAGGGAAACTGCCCCACAGGGGGGTCTAGACTAACCATGCACAACTTCTACCCATTCTCCCGGGAAGTGATTTGGAAACTCCTCCGACCCCCACCTACACTTCCTGATTAAGCTGGTGTCCCCCATTGAATGTCAGCCTCACTGAATCTTAACGAGGAATCGCCAGATCAGGGGGATGGTGAAGCATGTCTGGGGAACACTTCACTAAACCCCGCTGCACACACGCTGAACACCGCTCCAAAGGCTACAGGGACTGAGCTCGCATCGGAATCTGGCCCTGGAGGGTGCCCAGCATGGCGACCCTAAGGGGTGCAAGAACCCAGCAAGAAGGAGAAACAGAAGGTACAATCCAGCTCAAGACCACTCACATGAAGAAATCTGTAGGCAGGGTCTCTATCATTATGCCATATTAAATATCTTGATATTTTAAAGCAATATTATTTTTCTGATTATAAAAGTCATACTCATTATAGAAATTTTAATATGCCATCATCCTGCAGAAAAATGAAAGTACAAGAAAAGAAAAAGCAGCTATACACGGCCACAAAGTCACAGGGCTCATCGGGATGTGCTAACCTGGTTGGAAACTGATCAAAGCTGATTTATTGAGAAAAAATAGGCAGCATATCAAAGACTTACATCAGCTTCATAGAAGACAGACTTTGGGGTGGGGTGGGGGGAACTCTGTCTCTTTTGAGTATATTCTCAAAAGGATAAACTTTCCACCTTCCTGTGGAGCACAGTGACTATAAATCAGATTTGCACACTGTGAGAAATGCTTACAACTCAATGAGTCTTTTGTCAGCCAGGTGGGGGCTCTGTAGTGAAATCCACCCTTCGTCATAGCGATGGGATAAATCACCACCAGCCCTGAGACATCGCCTAATCCCTTCCTCACGAGGCAGATTTGGGCGCTTTCTGCATCTGCTTCGTGTTATTGAAAAGAGCTCGGCTCATCTGCTGGGCTCTCAGGCTTCGCAGTGACCTCGCACAGAACGCTGCTGCTTCTGAAACTGTTTCAGACTCTTCCGTCTATAAAACAGACAGAGTTTAAGTTTAGCATCTTTTATGGTCAGAAATACTTAGCGTTACTTCCAGAGCGGCAGCCGTGGAACCATGTGGGAAAGAAGTGCTTCAGTTCACTTCTTGGGAAGTACTGACCCTGGGTCAATTTAATTTTTTCTGTAAGATTTCCCCTTCTTACTTTTCTCCTTCCACTGCTACATGTAACAGTATGCTAGTACACAACATTATAGGTTAACAATATGCTACATTGTTTAAAAATATTAATATGTTATATAATTAATGTGGTGTATACATTATTATATTGACAATATGTAATGTGATGTGATAATAAGTCTCACTGTGTGTCAGGCACCACTCTGAATGCTCTAAATGCATTAGCTAATTTATTCCTCACGATTCCATGGGGTAGATGCACTATTTCATTCCCATTTTACAGCTGAGGAAACTGAGGCAGCTAGTAACAGGTGGAGCCGAGCTTCAAACTGAGATCCTCTGGCCCCAGCAGACTTATAAAAATGAGCAAAAGTATAAAAGCTAAAGGGAAAAGGAACCCAAGGGGTGAAAATCCTAATTAGAAACAAATCCTGGGTAAGCTGGTTTTTTAGTCCTTCCCCACATGTGAACAGCAACTAGAAACCTGAACAGTGACTTTGTTTACCCTGTGATCCATTGTTGGTGCCTGATCCTCACATAAAAACCTTAGGGAGCAGTATCTAGCAATTAGCTCAGCTGAATTGAGCCTGGACACCCTTCAAGAGCTGGAGGACAGAGGATGTGTCAATGGAGGGTCCAGCTTCAGGCATCGGTACTCGCCTGCTACAGGTGAGTGGACCTATGAATCCCCAGCCTCATCAAGCACCCTCAAAGGTCACCTGCCTGCTTCACCTGGAAGAGACAGCAAGGTGTGACCCCAGGAAGATCCTCTGCCAGGAAATCTACAGGCAGAAGCAGCGGCTGCTGAACACAGGTGCTGTCAGTTGGACACGGGGTGATGGGTGAGTCAGCGGAGCAGGTGAAGGTGCAGACTACAGGAAGCCCCCATGAGATCCCGCCCAGACCCCAGCAGCAGCTCCCCTGGGCCTCGCTAGCAGCTTCACAGTGCCCGAAGTGTTTGAGAACAGGTGGCCCATGCCTGGGGTGGCAGACGGTGTGTCTTTTTGATTCCTTCTCTCCCTGGTGTGGGTACGTGGAGGGTTTGCTCAATGTTTGTTGAACGAATAAACAAGCCCAAGTCAGAAACAATCTCCAAATCATTCCTCATTGCAAAAGGGTGTGGTGGAAAAACTCACAAAGCCAAGGCAGGAGGGCACACTCAACTTGGAAATGGCCCATGCCCAGCTTTGGTACAGGCACAGCCTCAGCTTCAAGGAAGTCACTTGACCAGCAATAGCTCCCACCTTTCCTTGCAGTTAGAACAGGATCAGATCAAGTGATCTCTAATGTGATGATTTGCTAAAGTACAACGAGTTTTACAATTAGAAAGTACCTTCCTCTCAAGAATGACTTCACTATGAGCCATCTAATTTTTCCTCTCTTCTTTTAGCACTTTTATTGCAAATAGCACGCACAAAACAGGATATGTAATCTATTTGTGCAATTTAAAGAATAAGAAGCAACACCTTTGCAAGCACTCCCTAGTCCCTGACAGTCAGCACCAGGACCTCAGATGCCCCTTATGACCTTCCCCCAAAACTCTCCCCTCCCCGACAAGGTAATTCCAATGCAGAGTTAAGTGTTTATTTTGTCCTTGTTTTTCTTTTCAACACATATCACTTTTCTCTGAATAATATGCTTTTTAATTTTGCCTCTTTTTAGTCTTAATTTGTGGAATCACATTGTATATAATCTGCAACTTTTTCTACTCACATATGAGAACCATTCACATTGACACATGGCCACAGAGACACACTTGGAGTTTATTTTTCACTGCTGTATAATACTCCATTGGTGGAGTACAATAGGTTTATTATCCACTTTTCTGTAGATGGACATTTGGGTTGTTCTGTTTTTTGCTCATACACACCTCCTGGTGCTCAGATACAACAGAATACAGATCCAGGGTAAGACTGCTGGATCACAGGCTAGGCACATCTTCAGCTTTACTAGGTAACACCAAGCCAACACAAAAGTGCTTATACAAACTCATGCTCCTACCAGCATGGAGGACCCACTGTGCCACATAAAAACATCACTGTTATTAACTTGTTTTATTTGCATATGATTATTTTTTCCCTTATCCCCTAACCACTTCTCAAAGCAACAAGCCAGCATGTGCCACATAGGCAAGCGCCCACTCCAATGTGATCTATATGTGTTAGGTATGTATGTATCCTGGAAAAAGCCTATGATGTTGCTTGAGGAGTGTGTAACTTTTTTATGTATGTAAGTGGCACATGCTATAGAGAGTGTTCTGTTTTCTGTATTTTTCACTCCACTCAGTGTTTTATAAAACATACCCATGTTGCTCCATGGGTATTAGAGACAGGATGACATTTTATCTTTAAGATGGGTATGCCACCCTCATTTTATAGATCAAAGTGATAGTTCACAATTGTTTAGTACTCAGTGGGGTCTAAATGTACTAACTCATTTTATCTCGCACTAACCCTGCAAAACAGATGCTTCTGTTTCATGTAAAACAAGGCCAAGGCACAAAGAAACTAAGGAACTCGTACAAAATCACCAAGTTAGTAAACGTCAGAGCAGAATTTGAACTGAGCCAGAATGTGTTCTTATCCGTGACATGCAACTGGATAAGAACGCAAAGCTCGGAGAATTTTCGTGACCAGCATCTCTAGGATTTACAGCTGGTGCCCCACGGAGCAGAACTAATATACAGATGGTTCCCCTCTCAGTCCAGTCCTCATTCCATCAGCTCCAAAATGTGTATTATTTTACATGAGTAGCTGGTGAACAACAAAGGGAATTAGTTAGTCCTCTTCAGCAAATGTTTGTAAATGAAAATATTACAGAGACAGAACCCTTTTTAGGAAATGCAATCATGTGAATTTAAAAAAGCTTTATCAGAAATAGAATTAATGACAAAAATATTTATAGATCCTAAGAAAATGGATTTGCTTTTTTTTTTTTTTTTTTTGTCTGCTGAGGATCTGAGGATAATCACCCAGCGGATCTTTGGTTGTAACAACTCTACCCCTTCACAGAGTTGTATCTTCACACACACCTAACATGCTAAGAGTAGATCTGCATGATACGTTAGTTAGTGTAATTTCTGTAATTAAAAAAAGTACTTGGTCATGCCTGTAATCCCAGCATTTTGGGAGGCTGAGGTGGGAGCACTGCTTGAGGCAAGGAGTTTGAGACCAGCCTGGGCAAAATAGTGAGACCTTGTCTCTACAAAAAAAATTAAAAATTAGCTGGGTGTAGCAGCGCACACCTGTAGTCCCAGCTACTCAGGAGATTGAGGCAGGAAGATCGCTTGAGCCTGGGAGGCAGAGGCTGCAGTGAGCCATAATCATACCATTGCACTCCAGCCTAGGCAACAGAGCGAGACCATGTCTTAAAAAAATAAATAGAAATTAAAAAAATAAAGGTACCTGGGACAGCCTGCAAAGAAAGGGAAATCAAAATATGTTTAGTGACAATTACTATTATCACCGACAGAAAAGCAGCTAAAATAAACATTCTGCTCATTTTGTTTGCAAATGAATTGCCACAATTCTTGCACTATTTAAATCAAGAATATTAAATATTCCATAGTTTTCAACCACCCTTCCTTTTTTATTGTTTCCAGCTCCTTAAACGTATAAAAGGGTAAAAGCTATTTGTTCTGGCAGAAAAGAGTCGTCATAAATTGTGCAGAGTGAATTTCTCTAAGATGAAAGGAATGTTCCTCTCCTCCAGGACAGCCTACGGACAGGACTGTGATGACACTCAGAGTCTTCACAAGAATCACATCTGCAGGGTTAAGCCACTTCTGTGGAAAACTCAAGTCCTTCTCAGATAACAAAAATATTTTAGTAGCAATGAACCAAAAACAAAATCTTCCACTATATACGTTAATACATCAAGAGGAACCATTCATGTGCCATTTATAAGAACTTCCTTCCCAGAAATCATAGCAGCATTTCTCAGCCCAAAGCCAGAAACGTCTCGCATATGAAATTTTACTTCAAAAACTCCCACATCAGGCATTTTAATGAATCGGTGGAAGAAAATCATCCCACCAACTTTGTTGTCAAGAATCCCAAATTCATATGCAAAAAAAGAATTACAAAAATAATTATTCAAATTCTAATAAGTGAAATTTTGATAGGTATATTAAGGAAATAAACATCTTTAACATAATTCCACCTCGCAGCCAGTATCAGCTATTAGTAACCACACTTCTTATTGCCAGTTCATCTCTCCAAACACACAGAAGCCATGTGAGTTGAAATTTATTTATTTATATTTTTTTGAGACGGAAGTCTAGCTCCTTCGCCCAGGCCGGACCGCAGTGGCACAATCTCGGCTCACTGCAAGCTCTGCCTCCCGGGTTCACGCCATTCTCCTGCCTCAGCCTCCCGAATAGCTGGGACTACAGGCGCCCGCCACCGCACCCTGCTAATTTTTTATATTTTCAGTAGAGACGGGGTTTCACCGTATTAGCCAGGATGGTCTCGATCTCCTGACCTAGTGATCTGCCTGCCTCAGCCCCCTAAAGTGCTGGGATTACAGGCGTGAGCCACCGCGCCTGGCCTGAAATTTATTTTTAAAAAACTCTCAGACTTATGGTTTCTCAAAATTATATTTTATATATTGACATCAACCAATATGATGATATTATATACTGACATCAACCAATATGATCAACCAATATGATGATAATAAGATAAAGCAGAACCGAAATCACAGTTCATTCCTGAAATCAAATACAGAACGTTTCTACCAACACACATTTTCAAAGATGGTGTTTTCAGGTTTGTATGGGATTGTTTCAGCTTTATGAATTAGCTTTTTAAAACCTGCAATACTTTCTTGCTGACTTCATCATTTCCTTCTGGTTGCCTGGAGGGGTGGTGTGGAATGCCAATGAAATGAATTTTAGTCGCCGTCCCTCACATTCTGAACTATAGAAGATATTTATTGTCTCAACTTCCCCGTGAGCTTTCCTTTGCATTATGCAGCTTCATGGTCAGCAGACCCTAAAAATTCAAGAAAGTCTTTCTCCCACTTTACATGTGTAGTATAGACACACTGATCAAATATGTTCCCAGCACTTCTGGAGAAACCTTATCACATCCACGAGAGATTTGCCACTTGCATTTTTTTTTTTTATAAACACAACCGTCATAGCCCAACAAAACATCACACAGAAATCAAATTATACTGTCCCCATGAGCATCTGCTCCTCTATGGCCTTGGGCAAAATTTAGAATCCTCAACATCCCGAGAGTTACCGCAACCTCTGAAACTGCAGGAGCACCCACAAAGCTCAAGGAATGCACGGAAACTCGTATTACTTCCAATTCCATTTTCAAAGAAAGTAAATGTGTACGCATGTGAGCTGCACATGGTCCAGAATGCCTTGTCAAATGTATTGTTTTAAAATGTGTGTACGTCCACGTGTAATTGTACGCATGGGATTTTGAAAGGCTTTTTATATTTTATTCAAAAAGATACATTTTTCAATACCACAAACTTTCCTTTCAATTATAAGCCCTTCCCATTTTCAATTAACGTTTTAGGCAAGGAATATAAATTAGTAAAACCAACCACACCGCTTAGGGAAAATGAATTAGCATGCGGAAAGTGAAGAACTGGCCGTGCAGTCAATTACTTTGGCCAGCATAGACAGAGCTGAACTAACCAGCACAGGTGTAGACAGCCTGTTTGGATAAGGTAGCTTAAGCCCTAATTTTTTCTGCAGTCTTTATTTGTGTCAAGTATATGAAAACTACCATCTCATTTCCTCCCTGTAGCTATTACCCACAGGTATGTGTAGTGTCAAAATAAATGGTCAGAGTCCTCTCAGGGACCTCCCTTGGCACAAGTCTCACTTCTTCACCTTCTCACCTCCAGAGCCTCAGGAAGTGCAGGTCAGAAAGCAGCCAGGGCAGCTGTGAGGTGATGGAGCGCTGAAGTGTCAGCGAGCCCAGATAAAACAACGTTCCAGTATCGGAAATCCAACCATTCACCCTCTTGTCTCCTCCTCGCTAACCCCAGGCGAGTATAAAGGAGACGGAATTAACATAGGAGTTAGAAGAATTTGGATGTGATTTCATAGATTAACTCAGCAAATTTTTTTCTGAAAAGGTCCAGACAGTAAATATTTTCAGCTGGCAGGCCATATGGTCTTTTTCGAATCTACTCAACTGTGCCATTATGGAGTGAAGGCAGCCACAGATGATATGGAAATGAATGCATGGGGCTGTGTTCCAATAAAGCTTTCTTTATGGACACTGAAATGTAAATTTCATGTAATTTACACATGTTATGAAATATGCTTCTTTTGATTTTTCAACCATTTAAAAAAGTAAAAACCATTTTCTTAGCTCCTGGGCTGTGTTGGCTGACCCCTAATTAACTGATATGTGGGCTGCTATCCATGAAAATCTAGGCGCAGAGGAAGGCAGAGCTGGCTTCCCGGCCAAGACAGGACTTACCTTGATATGAGCTGCTGGGTCCGGGACAGTCTGAATCATGTCCTTCAATAAGCCAGCCCATCTACCAGCTGTTCAGAACCTGACGGCTAGAAGACAAAAGGAACAACATAAATAATAATAAACAACTGCATTTCTGTGTTTTATGTTCTAGCAGGACTAGACACAATTCACCAATGGCAGAAGAATCACAGCTTTGCATTAAGCATGTTTGCCTAAAGGCATCCTCTAGGTATGTGTGGTCCATGAGGTAACTAGATAACTCACCTCCCTTCCCTTGGGAAAATCACTTAAAATGAGCCCAAAAGAACCCTAGTCCGACAGGCCAGAAGAATCTAGCTCAACCTGACCCACATCACATGCAATATTCACATATCCTTCCACATGGGCAGGATCTAATGAGGGATCCATTAAAGGAAGACATGAGATTAAAACAGGACATACTTCTCTATCATACTGAGAAAACAGGACTTTGAAATCCCACCAAAACTCAGGCGGTCTGCACAACCTTTTCAGCTTTGATATTAAGTTCTTAGTAAACAGCACAGCTCCCGTTCATTGAGTACTTCAGTGCCACTTCTTGAGTGCTAACGGCTCCACACACATTTTCTCATTTCATTCTGACCACGACTCTTTGAGAGTTGTCATTCCCACTGTCCAGCTGCGGATGTCAAGACTCATAAAGGTTACTGATATGTCCAGGATCACCTGGTTAATAAGCGACAGAACCAAACCTCAAATCAGATTAGCCTATCTGACTCCAGAGCCCAAAAACATTTTGGTTTGACTTAATTAGCAGGTATCAACCCATATTTTGAAGGGACATTTTAAAACATGCCTTAAATAAATTAAATTTAAAGATGCCTATAATCCAGGAATTTTCCAGAAATAAATACTTAATCCAATATATTCCCTCATTCGAATTATAAAGCAGCTTGTTCTGACCGTTGTCTGTGCCCCTCCGCTTCCACCAAGCCAGTCTCCAGCCTCCTTTGCTGTCCCAGGCCCTAGGGCTGACCTCTACAGATGGGCTCAGCAGGCGCCTTGCCTCCTGGCCACCTGTCAGGGTTGGTTGACATGGCCCCATCTGGAGAGCAGGGGTGAGAGGAGAGGGGGTATCTCTTCCCCTCACCTTCCCACCACCAACACCTGCTGCCCAGCCTCCCTGGGCTCTTGGTTACGGTTCTGACTGCGGCTGGATTCTAGGGTGACCTCTTCCATCATGGGGCCCCTCCTTCCAGGCTCCAGCCTCCTGTAACTGGTCCCCAGCCAGTCTCTGGTGCTCTGCAGATCTCAGCCAAGCCATCAGTTGTCTTTTTGATACTAAAAAGGCCTTTTTTAGTTTACATTTGTAGAAGCCATCACTTGCTTTTTATCACCTGTATTTTTTGTTTGTTTTCTTCTTTACAATGGCTCTTTGCCGTAACAAATGCAAAATAAAAATACTATGATTACAGAACTAGAGACATTTTCAAAAGTTGTCTTTCAAATTTGCTACTAAGAACATTACTCTAGTGACAAGTGAAGCGTTCACAGGAGTCCTCCCCACATTCACATCTGCCCTTTCTGACGTCTCACGGTGCAGACACACCCATTCCAACCCAATCGCCTCTCGTGGAGAGTGTCAACCTCCAGATCTGCGTGCTCCACGTCCATCCTCCCGAAACGTCTCCCTGGAGGCCTCCCAAGATTCTTTCAGGAAGATGACATGCTGGGAACCTTAGGCATTTTTTTTCTATAACCAAATTTCTAGGTCTTGGAAAATAGGTACTTTTCCCCCCAGGCCTAAAGTAAGTCCCTCTGGGGGATGAGAGTTACTGAAAGTGCAGAGGGAGTGAAGTGCAGTCCTGAAATTGAACCAGGAAGCAGATGAAGGTGACCCAGGCTCCTGGTGCTCTCGTGGGAGAAGAGGCTGGGAGAGGATGGGGTCTGGTTGAAGGTTTCTGGGAGCACAGGAATCCTCAACTCCCCTTATCCTAAGAGCAGCAGGTGCCCCAGGAAAACAGCACTCTGCTCCTGGGGTCATGCAGTCAGGAAGGGGAGCATCTGCAAGCCGTCCTGACAAAGGGAGGGCTGCCCACTGCACGACCCTGCTCTGGGGAGCACATGGCTATTTCCGTATGTCTGGGCATGCTCTCTGGGTGAGTTCACTCCGCACAGTTCCTCCCTGCTTGCACGCACATGCTGCTGCTCACAGCAGGGGCTGAAGCTCGTCTCCCTCCCCTCAAACCCAGGCTGACCTGTGGTTGCGTCTGACCTGGAGAACACAGCAGAGGAAAGGCTTCAGGAGTCCCAGGCCCAGGCCTTTATGGAAGTGGGGGCTTCCCCTTCCTGCCTCCTGAAACCAAGTCCCCATACCCTCAGCAGCACAGCACATGGCAGAGGACCGGGTGCCCAGCGGGGCAGCCAGCACCAATGCCAGGTCTGGGAGGGGGCTGTCCTGGACAGTCCAGAGAACCATCTCTCAGATGACTACGGCCCCTGCCAACATCAGGGAGGCAGTTTCCAGCTGAGTCCAGTCAGCCCACAGAATTGTGACCAATAATAAATGGGTTGTTGTACTAAGCTGCTAGGATTTGGGGTAGTTTATTACACATACAGGTCATCGAAACACCCTGTAAGTGTTCTAGAGGCACGGAGAAGACAGAGGGTAAATAGCTTGTTTCACTGTCACAATGGATGAGTACCAAGATGGTTCCGACACTCAACTCCTCCTGTATCCATGCTTTTTGCTACATAACTTTGTGATTCTTCCCACTAAAGAGGTAGAATTACTTCCCAACCCTTATTTTTGGACTGCCCATATGATCTGCTTCAGTCAACAGGATGTAGCAGAAAGACAAGCATGTCAGGTCCTAGCTGAAGTCTCAGGAGGCAGGACGTGTTCCCCTTTGCTTTTCTGTAACTTTCCACCAGCATAGGAACGTGGCCAGATGCATGCGGGAGGATGAGAAGTACCTGGGGCAGAGTCACCCACCCCAATCACCCCACCAAGACTACCTTTGATCATCCCATAGACAACCAAAACCCCAGACATGGGAGGGAAGCAACTAGACCAGCCGCTAGCCAGGGCCAACCAGAATGGCCAGCCCACAGGCTCATGGCTGAATAAGTGCTTACTGCTTGAAGTCACTGAAATTTGGGGAGTTTGTTACACAGCATTTTTGTGACAATAGATTACTGACATACACTTTGCCCTGTATAATCGGATTACTGAGATCATCGTTAAAACTTTTCTAGCCAGTGATAAAAGGAGACTCAAACAGGGCATTTCAAAGGAAACCAACTTCATCCCAACACAGAGACATATTATTTCCATTCACCTATGAGACATGATCTAAAACCCGAATCCTACCCTCAAAATGGGTTTGGAAACTGAAGGATAACCAAGAAACCTCCACCAGATGCCTCCATGGGATTCCCAGAGCCCTTTCCAGGAGCAACTGAATTCTCACTTCACATCATGCCCTGCCAGCCTCCCTGGGATTCCAAAAATCAAATCAACACCCTTGGATATCCAAGACCACAGCCAACACCATAGAAGTTACAACAGACACTCAGTCTGTAACCAACTAAGACATAAACTTAACAAGCAACTGTTTGAGTCTCTTGTTTCTTATGGGGATGTTTTGAGCACTCAGGATGCATTAAGGATAAAATGACAGGGAAGGGAATAGATAGAGATTCCAGAGGCAACACAGTCCCGATCCTCGAGGATGAGATGGGAAACAGATCTGTTTCACACAGATATGAACTGGTCAGTCCTGAGAGCAGGCAGTTAGTGGAGGTGCCCAGTGAGGCGTGTGGATATACCTAGAGGAAAGAGAGCTGATTCATGCAGAGACAAGAGGGTGCCACCAAGGAGCCTTGATGAACAAGAAGCATGAGGACTAGAGGAAAGAGGGTGAAAGGCACGAAGCAGGGAACCTAAGTTTCTCCCAGCTGCCCCACATTAAGAGACCCAATGACGTATGAGCTCCTCAGACCACCACCACGAGAGTGATCACATACCAAAGGGATTCGCTCAGCATGCAGCATGATGGCACTGCCATCCTCCACACCAGGTCAGCGAAAACCCAACAGACCTAAAGACCAGGAGAATAAAAGCTCAACCACCCTCCCCTGCCTCCTCAACCACCCTCCCCTGCCTCCTCAACCCGCACGGATCTCTGATTCTTTTTGCAGCCATTTGGGTGCCTATTCTTTTTTACCATTTCAGAAGTATTTTATGGATTTTTTAAAGAGCACCTCTTATTTACTTTTGTGTTCCTAATGGTCATTTCTCAAATATGTAGTAGTTGGTAGCAAAACAAACTAAAACTGTACTAAAAATTTTTAGGGCCGGGCGCGGTGGCTCAAGCCTGTCATCCCAGCACTTTGGGAGGCCTAGACGGGCAGATCACAAGGTCAGGAGATCGAGACCATCCTGGCGAACACGGTGAAACCCCGTCTCTACTAAAAAATACAAAAAACTAGCCGGGCGAGGTGGCGGGTGCTTGTAGTCCTAGCTACTCGGGAGGCTGAGGCAGGAGAATGGCAGGAACCCAGGAGGTGGAGTTTGCAGTGAGCTGAGATCTGGCCACTGTACTCCAACCTGGGAAACAGAGCAAGACTTTGTCTCAAAAAAAAAAAAAAAAATTTAGTAGTTGGTGATAGTTTCATGTCACTGTAGGAGCCTTTTTATTTTCTATGTTACCTGCCTTTGAACCCTGGCGGAACTTCACTCTATGTTGATTGAAAATCATTTCTTTAATACTTGTTTCTTGCAATAAACTAATTTGCCTAAGGTATATACTTCTATATGATTTTGCGTTTCATGATCCAGCTATATTTTATGATAGGGTATCCTAAAGAAACAAAAAAGGCCTTAACATTAACAGAATTCTACTTGTGTCACTTCTTTGTTTTTAAAATGCCAATGTCTTACTAAATAGAAACAAACTTGATTTGGATTACCTAAGCTCTAACCACATAAAAGATGGACTGGTACCCAAGGTAGAAGGGAAAGTAAGCATTTTGTAATTATGGAGGCAGTATTGCAAAATGGTTAAGAGAAGGCGGTCTAAATATTTGCAGGGTTGATGCAAGAAAATAGATGGAAGTTTGAGACCCCTCGACCTGACCCCTCCTCCTCTCTTCTCAAACCCAATTCTGTCCTGTAGGCTAGGGGACACATAGAGTCACATGGATATCCCGATCCACATGGCCAAACTCCATTCAGCAGTGCTTCCTGTTCATCCTTTAGACCCAGGGAAACACATATAAGATCTTCCCAAGAGGATGAACTCCAGGAAAGAGGCTGGTGCAGCCCAAAAGATGCTCAGTCCAGTTTGGAAAGGAGCTCTGGGTGCCCCGGCACCTGGGGTGTTGTCTGGAATGGGAACGGGTGCAGCTGGGCAGGGCAGGAGTGGGGCCTAGAAGGCACAGGCAGGGCCCCGGGCTGGGGGCAGTGCTCAGTATGAGCACAGGTGCAGAGCCAGGTGAGGGATGGAAATCAGATCTGCCACTTACTCCTTGGAAACCTAGAAATGATCACTTTATCCTCCAAGAGCCTTAGTTACACATTTGCAAAATGGGGATAATATTACTGTAGTATAGTAAGAAATCCATTTGCCCTTGTCTCTCATTTCTGGCATGGAGCTCCTAAAACTCTTGGAATTACCCAAGTGATGGACTCATCCCTTGTTCTAAGAAGGCAACGGGTTGGTGAGTTCCTAGATAGCTTCAGGATGGGGGCTAATTGCAAGAAAGAATGAGTCTTGATTAGACACTCAGAACTTTCAGCCCCATTTCCCAACCTCTCAGGAGAGGAGAGGAGCTAGAAATTGAGTTGATCCCCAATGGCCAGATACTTAATCAATCCTGCCTATGTAACAAAACCTCCATAAAATACACTGACAGGGTTAGGACAGCTTCTAGGCTGGTGGGCATATTGGCATGAGGAGTGTGGTGCACCCCAATGCTAAAGGGACAGAGGCAGCCAGGCGCGGTGGCTCACGTCTGTAATCCCAGCACTTTGGGAGGCCGAGGCGGGTGGATCACGAGGTCAGGAGATCGAGACCATCCTGGCTAACACGGTGAAACCCTGTCTCTACTAAAAATACAAAGAGAAATTAACCCAGCATGGTGGCGGGCACCTATAGTCCCAACTACTCGGGAGGCTGAGGCAGGAGAGTGGCGTGAACCCGGGAGGCGGAGCTTGCAGTGAGCCGAGATGGCGCCACTGCACTCCAGACTGGGCGACAGCATGAGACTCCATCTCAAAAAACAAACAAACAAACGAAAAGAGATGGAGGCTCCTGTACTTGGAATCCTCCCAGACCTTGCCCTGTGCACCTCTTCATCTGGCTGTTCGTTCACATGCTTAACAATAAACTGTAATCATAAGAGTACAGCATTTTCCTGAGTTCTAGCAAGTTATTGAACCTAAAAGGGGGGTTGTGGGAATCCCCAACGTTGTAGCCATGTCGGACAGAGTGTAGGTAATCTGAGGACCCAATACTTGCAACCAGCATCTGAAGTGAGGACAGTGTTGGGGACTCAGCCCGTAAACCTGTGCGCAAACTTCAGTCAGTCAGCATCAGAAGTGAACTGAACTGTTGGACACCCAGTTGGTATCGGCGTTGAATAACTGGTTGGTACTGGCAAAAACACCACGTATTTGGTGTTGGGAAACACAAATAAAAAATGTTTAAAACCTCTAAATGATGCTCAGCAGTTCACAAAGGTGTCAGTGCAAGAGTTGGCCTGTATCTATTCTAACTGGTGAGTATGCAAGTTAAACCATTGTTTGATTATCTCCTCTGTCTACACCATCAGGTGTAGGATTGAATTGAATCGGGTGAGGATTAAATTGAATTATGCTTAAGAAAGAAAGCTCTCTCAATGCTAGGCACATAATCAACACTAAACAAGTGGTAATCATTATTATTAAGAAAGTAAAGGCCAGGCACGGTGGCTCACGCCTGTAATCTCAGCACTTTGGGAGGCTGAGGCGGGGTGGATCACAAGGTCAGGAGATCAAGACTATCCTGGCTAACATGGTGAAACCCCATCTCAACTGAAAAATACAAAAAATTAGCCAGGCAAGGTGTTGGGTGCCTGTAGTCCCAGCTACTCGGGAGGCTGACGCAGGAGAATGGCGTGAAGCCGGGAGGTGGAGCTTGCAGTGAGCCGAGATTATGCCACTGCACTCCAGCCTGGGCAACAGAGCGAGACTCCGTCTCAAAAAAAAGAAAGAAAGTAAAAATATTTCAAATGAATGATTTTGATACTGTATAAAATGTTGCAACTTTTTTTTTTTTTTTTGAGACAGAGTCTTGCTCTGTCACCCAGGCTGGTGTACAGTGGCACAATCTTGGCTCACTGCAACCTCCACCTCCCGGGTTCCAGTGATTCTCCTGCCTCAGCCTCCCGAGTAGCTGGGATTACAGGCATGTGCTACCACGCCCGGCTAATTAAAATGTTGCAACTTTTTATGAAAAACAATTCTCAATAAATAAATTGATAATTTTCATAAGAGCCCTTTGTCAACTGACTAAAAACACCCTTAATTTAGAAATGTATTTTTTAGTTTTAAGATAACTAGTCATTAAGTGAAAACACTTTAGGCAAAATGGCTCTAAGCAATTTAGTATCCATAGAAATGAATCCATTCCTTGAAAGCATCGGTCGCTGGGTGCACTTGTCCTGGATGAGCAGACATTAGGCAAATCAGTCTTTCACCAGCAAACCCTGCCATAAGAACTGCACAGGCCTGATTCCTGCCAAGCACACCAGGACCCTGAATGGGGCACAGGCCTCCCTTATGGAGCAGAAAGGAGGAAGCAGGGAGAAATGCAGGGCCCATGATTTAAGGAGGCTCTCCCTCTCAGGCTCATGCAAGTGCAGGATCAGTACCTAAAGGGGAGCACCGCCCAAAATCCTGTGCCCCAGTTGCCTTACCCCAGTCCAGTCCTGGCTCCTGCACTTCAAAGCTAAGCAGAGAATACCAGCCGGAGGCAGAAGACAGCATGAGAATCTGAATGTACCTCTACATTTATCTAAAAATAAGAAACTGGACTTCTTCAGTAGGAAATGGCTCATCTTTCCAAATGAATAAAAATACTTACAGCTATGGGTTGAATTATATCAATTCTCTCCCCCAAGTCATGCATTGTAGTACTAACCCCCGGTCCCTCGGGATGTGATGATAGAGAGGTAGGGCCTTTACAGAGGTCATTAGTGACCTAATCCAACATGACTGATCCATGTACAAAAAAAAAGGACAAGATTTAAACACAGACCTGTATAGAAGGATGATGGTGTGAAGACACAGGGAAAAGACAAAAGAGGCCTGGAACAGATTTCCCTCAAAGCCCTCAGAGGGAACCACTTGGGCTGACACCTTGATCTTGGACATCCAGCCTCCAGAACGGCGAGACGGTGAATTTCTGTTGTTTTAAGCTACCCAGTTCATGGGACTGTTACAACAGCGCTGGGAAAGGAAAACACCTCTATTGAGGGACTTACTAAAGTCACTTAACTGATGCAGACTAGAGGCCTCACGGTGGGGACATGGCCTCGGGAGCCACATCCATTTTAGTCGCACCATTTCTCACTGAACGCTGACCCTGGTCAAGGCATGTCTCAGGCTGCATGGACTGCTATTCCTTCTACTAAACGACCCTGGCTTCATTCCGGCAAGGGAGGGACTCTTACATTCTGTGGGTTGCATGAGTATCATGTGAGCACCCCCAAAACCTTGATCCCTGCAGGGCTTCTCCAAGGGAGTCCCAGCATTCCTGCCGGCCTCAGGGGCGTGCCTTAGAGACAGGGTGCTGACCCTCTCCTTCTCCAACTGGATTTTATTTTTATTTTGTGGCATGTTTTGTGAATACAAAGATTCACTGCCTGGGTGGGCCCCTTGAAAGGAGGTTTCAATTGCATTCAGGTGAAATAACCACAAAATGACTATAAGCCAAATGCAGTAGTATGATAGAAAAATGGAAAGATCGTAAAAGCAGCAGTCTGTAGACACCATGCCTGTGGTTCCTCTGGAAAAGGGAGAAGAGAGCAGACGGTGATGGAGAAAAGAGGGGCTGGTGTAAGACTACAGAACTAAGAAGGCAGTAATTCTAAAACCTCCACACTGTAGGGCCAGGAACAGGAACATTGCTGGGCAATGGGGCATCTTATCTGAGGGGAAGTCAAGGGTGTCATGTAGAACCAACATAATTCATCCAAGTACAGCAAAGAATCCAGAAATGGTCTGTGGAGGTTTGGAACCATAAACATCAAATAGTAGAGACACAAAATATTTACATATCCACATTTTTTAAACAGGGTCCTGACTAGGCAGCATAGGATTATTCGGGTTCTGTTCGTTTTACCTTTAATTGCCCTTGGTTCTGCCATCTTTTTTCTCTGTGAGTCATCTGTCTTGCTTTTGGTCAGCACGGCTTTCCTCGGGTCTCCAAAGATCCTGGGATAACCTGAATATAAGTTCAAGAATATTAAACCTTATTTTGTTTTCAAATATTAATGCCAGGGATCAACTGTACATGTATCGACAAAACCTATTTCTTAAACATTATTTTAAAATATCCTAAAAGGGGAAAGAACTTAAATCCTTCCCTTTAAAAAAAAAAAAGGGGGTAACATTCCTCTCCTCTGAGGGAAGCCCCGCATTATGAAGCAAAAATTGGGAGTGAAATCAAGGCCAAGCTAACTGGCATGCTGAAGCACACATACACTTTTACGCAGAAAATATTTTGAAAATGTTTTCTTTTCCTCACAGCCCCCAGCTTTGGTAATAATGGCTTCCCCAGATCATTCTGTTAGCACTTTCTGCTGCTCAGAACAGGGTAGTGGGATTTAGAGTTTAGAAAACATCCTGAGAACTGTAATTAAGCAATTGTCTTAGTCCCAGAAAAGAAACAACCCTTTTACTTTGTAAATGCTAGGACGATCCGTATTTTTTTTTTAATCTTAGAACACTAACAAGCTAAAAAGATAGAAAGAAAAAAATCTTTCTTACAATATGCCTGCTAGCACAGCTCCAAAATCCAGTCTCTCTCTCTCTTTTTTTTTTTTTTTTTAGATACGGGAATTTCTTAAACAACTTTCCAAGTAAAATATTCAATCCCAAAATACTATATTTAGTAGAATCCCTACAACACGAGAAATTGTAAATGGCATCTGTTTCCATTGAAAATATTTTTAAATTAGAAAACATCTTAAGTACTGCATCAAATCAATATTTGTAATGGGCAGAATTATTTCTAAATGGTTCCACAGGCCAGTTGACACTCCCACTCTACTTAGGAAGCCTCCAGCCTACTCCACGTAAGTCTTCCAAACCTATGCATAGAGACAAATTACCCAAATGTCACAGAAAAGCATTTGTTGTGATACAGAAAATACAACATAACATTATTGGGGGAAAAAATCAGGGTACAAAACCACGTACATAATATCATCCCAATATTGCACAAATAAATAAATAAATAAATGGATGAAAGAAAGGAGGGAAGGCAGGAAAGAGGATGACCTGAGAGAAGTTATCAAAATGGTTAACAGTCATGGTCTTTGGCTTTCCAGTGTGAAATAATAGTTCTTATTTTCTTCTTTTTAAAATCTTTATAAAATTATTTATTTTTTAAACCAACTAATAAAAAGTATATATATATATATATATATATATATATTTACTGTGTACAACATTACATTTTGAAATATATATATATGTTAGAATGGCTAAAGTAAGCTAATTAACATCTGCATTACCTCACATATTTATTTTTTGTGGTGAGAACACTTGAAATCTTACTCTTACTGATTTTCAAGAATGTAATGCATCGTTATTAACTACAGTCAATAGATCATAGGTCTATTCAAGTTCAAGTCATAGATCTCTTGAAATTACTCCTCCTAACTGTAATTTTGTGTCCTTTGACCAACATCTCCCCAGTTCCCCTACACTCAACATCACTAATCATCAAGGAAATGCAAATCAAAAGCATGATGAGTGTCATCTCACATTTGTTAGAATGGCCATTATCAAAAAGACAAGTGTTGGTGGGGATGTGGAAAAAGGGAACTCTTGCCCACCATTGGTGGGAATGTACATCAGTACAGTCATTATGGGAAACCGTATGGAGGTTCCTCAAAAACACAAAGATCAATGACAAATCAAAATACTGTATGTTTGACAAATGTATTACAAATCAATTTTGTATGTATTACAAATCAAAATACTACATGACTGCTGACAATCCCACTCTGGGGATAGATCCAAAGAAAATGGAAAATGAAATCAGTATGTCAAAGAGATACCAGCACTCCCACATTCACTACGGCATTATTCACAGCAGACAAGGTATGGCATCAACCTAAGTGTCCATCAACATAAACGCCCATAAAGAAAAGCAGTGCACATATACAATGGAATGCTATTCAGCGTTTAGAGGAGAAATCCTGTCATTTGTGACAACATGAACGAACCTGGAGAACTTTATGCTAAGCGAAATAAGCCAAGCACAGAAAGACACAGAGTGCACCCTCTCACTTACACATAGCATCTGAAAAGTTGAACTCCTATTTCCTTCTTTATAGTTTTGTGTATTTTCCAAATTTTCTAAACCACAAATATTCTTCTTTATAATCAGGGGAGAAAACTAAAGCATAATAACTTTATAATCCTAAACATGCTTTTAAAGCATTTATTTCACTGTAATGTGTTCTTTTCCCATCCAGCCGTACATGGGCCCAAGGAGCTGGCCTTCCCTGCTCGGTGGCCTGATGTTCAAGGGGACGGGAGGAGGGGGATGGGAGAGGGGGACGGTAAAGTAGATCATGCTTTGCAAAGCTGTGCAAATCTTGAGTTAATAAACCTGTTCCCAAAATCCAAAAGCCAATATTGACTATTGCTTGGTTAACTGTTTTGCATGGATAAGTGGCTAAAGGAGTATTTGGTTTCCAATTTCTGCAAAGGGAATAAGAGTTTTAAAGGCATGAACTAAGATTTCATATACTATGCTATTCTATAGTAGGTTTTCGTGCCAAAACCTCTACTAGGCTGAAAGAATAATTTGATTTATGGTTGAGACATTGTCGGGCCTGATTTAAAGCCCAGAGTCAAGCCCAGAGAGGATTCTCTTAAATATGTGCAATGGGTATTTTTAAATTAGCACTATGGCATTATTAATATTTCATTTATCCTGAGAGCATTTACCTGACAACGTAAATTATCCGTAACACAGTTGAGAAGCCACAAAGGATCCAAAAAGATGTCACAAAGTCCAGGAAGAGAAGCTCTGCCAGAGAAAGGCACACTACCAGCCGCGTGAGGTAACAGCTGGCCTCATCAAAGCAACAAAGTCAGAAAATTATGTAAACCAGACTCAAGAACTCAAAAAATACAGCCATTTGAGAACTTTGGTAAGAGTAAAAACTGCTCAACCCAGCTCAATTGCCCCTGGTCCGGCAATGGCAGAAAGTCAAGGTCAAGGAGTCACATGACCTGCAAGAGACCCCCTCCCACCCAACCCCCAGCCCTGCCCCTGGCCAGTGGGACAACCCACATCACCCCTGGGATTCAGTATTCAATCAGGCTCTGTGTTCCGTGTGGGGAGGGAGAAGAAGGCACCGGATCATCAGGAAATATGGACTGGAAATGGCCAAAGCTAAGCACATCTGAGTACCTGAAGGGTAAGCTTAATGTGTCAAAGCAGCCGTGATGAGGCAGAAAGAACCTTGAGCTTGGAGTCCCACGTTTGTGCAGACCCACTAGCAGCCAACGAAGCCTCCCTCAGCCTCAGTTTGCTCCTCTGAAAACTGGGAGGAAGAGGCTCTGACTCCAGAGAGGTGGTGCAAGTCCAATGAGACGGGGTTGCTGAAGGTCCAGATAGACAGAGGCAAAGCATTGTTTTCTGTTTTTGTTTTTGTTTTGATACAGGATTCTCTCTGTCATCCAGGCTGGTATGCAGGGGTGCCAACAGCTCACTGCAGCCTAGACCTCCCTGGCTCAAGTGATCCTCCTGCCTCAGCCACCCGAGTAGCTCAGACTACAGGAAAAAGAGCCATGTACCACTGTGCCTGGCTAATTTTTAAAAAAATTTTTTTGGAGACGTGAGAACTCACTATGTTGTCCAGGCTGATCTCAAACTCCTAGCCTCAAGCAATCCTCCTCCCTCAGCCTCCCAAAGTGCTTGGATTAGAGGGGTGAGCCACCATGCCCAGCAAAGGCATTGTTAAATTCAGGAACAAATGACGGCCTTGTTCCCCAAAAACACTAGGCAAGAGAACCACTCTCTATGCACAGATCTCCCTGGACACCACGTGTAAGCAGCAGTGAATATTCCATAGGTGGAATTGGCTACTGTGAAGAAAGAAAACTCCAGAAAAGGTACCCTCACTCCAGGAAGTAGCCTGGACCTTACGTGAGTGACAGCAGCCTGGGGAGAAGGCTCCACTGCCACCAGCAATGCCAAGGACACAGCGGCAGCAGTCATCCATCCCCACAGTCACGGTGAACACAGCCACGGAGCAGCCTGCTTTTTCCATTTATAGCCACACACAGGTGGCAATGGCAGCAGACACAACTGGCTGCCCTTCCTCCCTTATAGAAGGAAACGTACTTTTGCTTGGGTGTTCTGCCTGCCCCCACGTGACCCACGGAGGATGACCAGCCCCAACACCAGTGTAAATCCTATCACTGGGCACCATCTCTTCTCACCACTGATTGGTTTAGGGAAGGGCACATGATACAATTCTGATCAATCTAACACTCAGGGAAGCGAGCTAGAGGACTTCTAGGAAAAGTACTGGCTGATGAAGAAAGGCCACAGAGTAGCAGTCCTGTCTGTGTGGCACTTGGAACTGTGAGAGCCATCCCAGGACCATGAGAAGAGGTCACCTGAGGATAAAACCGATACGCTGTGGATGTCTAGGGGAAAGGAGGGAAGTCCCTGTGTTTTTATTTACAGTAGGGAAGAGCATTAACCAACTCTGAAGGCATCTCATGACAGGGCATCTAGGCACATCAAAGGCATTTTCCTTGTTAACTAAACCATTTTGAATTGGGCTTATTTTTGTTGTTATTGTTATTACTGGCAGCAAAAGTATCCCATACACTCTAGTATCCATGTTCAAAAAAGTCACTTTCAGCTCTTTTACCATCTGTATCCATACTCACACAGACATGCTGAATATGCTCTTCAGTTCTAATTTTAAAATAAAATGATCTGCTGGAAATTAGCTCAGCTTATAGATCTCCATACTTACAACACTATATCTAAGAATTAGGAAATAAATAACTATTACCAATGATGAGTGGCCTATCTCAGTCTATGCACATGTTGAGTGTCCAGGTACTGGAGGAGGCATGGAACCTCCCCTCAATAAACAAAGGGTATGATGTGGAGGTTATGCTTTTAATTAAATTACTGAGTGGAGGCAGAATGTGGTGAGGGTCACAAGAGAGGTACCAAAGATGCAGCAACAGAGCAGTTGATGGGCACTTAGCATTTCAATAACTGGGAACAGGGAGGAGAGCACGAAAGGTGGAGGAAATAGATGAGGAGAGGGAAGAAGAGAAGTGTTCTCCAAAGAAGCACACTGCAGGGGAAGAGTCTTTCACTTTATGTTCCCACAAGGCACAGAGTATGAGCTCAGAAATGTTGAATGATTTGTCTCTATAATTAAGGGATGATTTCACTGATAATATCGTCTTCTTCCATGATCTAAATTCAACCTGCCCTTCAAATCCATTCATTCATACAATTGTTCATCCATCCATCCATCCATCCATCCATCCATCCATCCATCCATCCATGTAGTTATCCATCCATCCATCCATGTATTCATCCATCCATCTATCCATCCATCCATCCCACACTGAGTTCCCTTCATGTGCCGAGTGCTGAGTTAAACACTAATTAGGGATGGGTTTTGCCAATGAATTCAGAGTCTAGTGAGAGAGACAGAGTTGTAAAGAAAAAATCACAAATGCCAACTCCCGCATTGCCTTGCTTGATCCCCGATGCCAGAGTGTAGCCTGGTTGAGCATCACAATCAGCTGGAGAGCTTTTTAAAAACAGAAACTCTGCAATCCTTCCTCTTTTTTCTTTATTGGAAGGTCCAGGGGTGAAGGGGGCAAAAGAGTCTAAGTGGGAGTTAGGGAGGCAGAAGAGGATTAAAGGCAGTGTCTGAAATATTTTCAGACTGAGAAGGAAAAGGAAAACAGCCAAGAACACAAGAGGAGCAAGCAGTCAGAGCATAAGGAGGAAACTAGGAAAGATCTAAGTCATGGAAGCCAAGGAAGGACATTCAGTAAGATGGAAAGTTCAGCGCTGCACCTGCAGAGAGATTAATGTCCAGGAGAAAGTAATTCAACCAACCATATGCATTGAGAACAGGTCCTGGATTTGGCAACTTAAAACCTCTTGTGGTCCTCTAAAAAATGTTGTAGGAGCCTGAGAGCAGTAAGCTGGTTTCCAAATGGCTCGGCAGTTAAAGACAGGGAGGATATGCAAAGGGCAATGTAGGCTACTCATGGAAGGAGTTGAGCAACAAAGTTAGGGAGGGAGTGGCAGTTCAAAGAAAAGCACTAATGCCACAGGGCACAGTGGCTCATGCCTGTAATCCCAGCACTTTAAGTCAGGAGTTCAAAACCAACATGGTGAAACCAACATGGTGAAACCTCATCTCTACTAAAATACAAAAATTAGCCAGGCATGGTTGTGGGCACCTGTAATCCCAGCTACTCAGGAGGCTGAGGCAGGAGAATTACTTGAGCCAGGGAGGCTGCGGTTGCAGTGAGCTGAGATCACACCACTGCACTCCAGCCTGGGAGACAGAGTGAGGCTCCTGAAAACAAACCAACCAACAAACAAAACCAAAAAACAATGAAAACAAAAATGAAAAGCACTAATTGGCTTCACCCACCCAACATTTGCTGGGCATTACTGTACTTCAGAAATTACTAGTAGCTAGGGATGCACCAATGCACAAGACTCAGTCTTGCCCTCAAGGCATTTACAAACCAATGAAAAGAAGGTTTATCTTATTTGCTCAGTCGGTTTGAAGGATGAGAAAAGAAGGTATGTTTAGAGACAGGATAAAGGGAGCCAGTGGAGTAGAGGAGACCAGGGGACCTAAAGATGTTACTGTCCGGCGAAGAGGAAGAGGAAACACCATGGTTCACAGCACAATGGTGGGGTCAGTTCTGGCAGGAAGGTGGGACCCCACTGTCTCAGAAGGGGTGTGCTGCCAGATGGCTAACAACCAGCTCTCACAGGAAAACTCATGATTTGAAATATTCGGTCATTTCTATGGAGTCAATATTTCCATCATGGGCAATTGCAAGGAACCCAGGGGAGTCCCTGAATGCAGAGTTGGGAAAAGATGCGCTCTAACGCATCACTGCCAGTTGTAGTGAGTTGGGAGGAGCCAGCTCTAGCACACATGGGCTCCAGAAGCCAAAGAGAAACCAAGGAGCCTGGAACTGTTGATAAGAAAAGGGTGTTCAGAGGAAAGCTGTGAAACCAGCATAACCAGCTGCTCTCCTAGACGCCGAGACCCTGTGATAAGAGAAGAAACCAGGGAGGCGGAGTTCCAAATCTGGAAAAGTGGCAGGCTTGGGTGCTCTTCAGTGACTTCCACTCGAGCAATTTTGCTTCCTAAACCCAGTTAATAGCCCAAAATGTGGGCTACTTATTGTTATCTCCCTTCACTCTGTGTGTGTGAGTGTGTGTGTGTGTGTGTGTGTGTGCTTTTCCTATGTAAATTGCTGCACCACTAACTCTGCTATACTTTAGAACTCAGTGAGGCAATCCTTAGAACCTTACACAATTCCCTAAAGGGTCCCCTTTTACTTACTCTAAGTCATAGAGAAATGCTGAACATTTAAACCATAACAGTGCAGTTTTGCTGGAAGAAAATCTCAAGGGTCTCCATGAATCATGCCTGAGCCATGTATTGGCCATGACCATACACTTCTTGCCAGTCTTGTTCCATTTGGTTGTTATTGTGGTTTGGTTTCATTTCATTTTGCTTTGGAGGGTCAGCCTTTCTTCCATTCATGACATTCAATCAACCTTTCTTCCCAATGCATGTCACCATTTTTTTTTTTTTGTCAGGAGACAGCAAAATAAACACAGGTATTAATGTGCCTGTGGGCACCAGTCTGTAAAGCCCAAGATGTTCTTGGACCCAAGTAAACTTTCAGTTCTTTCTCAGCCATGCCATTTTGCATGTGAAGGCATTCAAGGTGATCTCAGAGTTGAGGATGTGGCTGCCAGCTTCTACCAGAACAAAACACACAACAGCAAAACAGCGCAATGTCCCTCAGTGTGGGAACCAGGGTCTACCTGGGGCCCCCCGTAAAAATGAGAGATTTGAAGGAAAACAGACTGCATTTGAAAGGCAGATGACATCAAGAAAGTAAAAACAACTGCAAATATGACTTCTCTCCTGCTTTACACTGAGCCTTCTGTTCAAGAAAACACATTTACCGGGGATTTTTTCCTTAAGCTCAACTGGAAAAACAAATATTTAGTCATTTTACAAGAGTAGACAACTGAAAAGCAAGCCACAGATTAAACAAGCATTATGTATTTCTAAGAAAGTTCATCAAACACAATATATCTTTGAGAATACAATCTTGAAGTCCGTTTTAGAGGCAAATTTGACGTTCAAAATGAATTTTGTCTTGATATAATTACAAGGTCAAATCTCAAAGAAGCAAATGTATAGATAACCATCTTTGCAATGAGATCTGTTTTATATTTTCAAATGAACAATACTGGACAGAAAAAAAAAATACGTAATTATTTCTGAGGTTGTATATAAAATACCCAATTGGCAATTAATCAATATCATATTAGCATCTCAATATTTTAGATAAAGCAAAATTCCTAAGTACAAAATAATCTATAATAGAATGAAAATGACAAGTTATATTAATAGAGAGATTACATGTAAGAGACTTTATTACAAGTTATCATTTTTTAGATAAAATTTATTCTTTCAGCATCCCTTTGATACTTGTAGGAGGCAGATATAGTATAGAGAGGCAAATAGAGGTGAGAACCTTTCCTAGGAAAAATCAAGCAGCATTAAAAGCAGAAAGAAAAAAGAAAAATATTTCAGATTCTCAATTCTGTATATTACATTGTTGAAAAAAAAAACTTGCCAAATACTTAGAGAATACCAACAGGAAAAGGTTTCCTTATGCTCCTTAAGGGTGAGGAATTTCAAAGAACCGTGAACTCATGAAAATAGTCCTATCCCCATCGGCTTTGCCAAAAACACTTTGGGATTTCAGTGATGGGTACTGAGCCACCAGGAGCACCGAAATCAGGTTTTCCATTTCCACTGAGTTTTGGCTGGTTTATGAGGATTGCACAAAGATCACCTCATTTGTACCGGACACTATTGGGAAATAAAAATTTAAAAATCATCCTTGATATTTAAAATAGAAATCATGAGCCCCGCCACAAGTGTGCTTCCCCTACACTCAGGACGTGAGGTTGACAACACGCCTTCCCGTTAACCTGTGAAGCCTCACAGGTATGCACTGCATCTGTATAGAATTTTCCATGGACTCCATCATCAATGCGTCCTTTAACAAGTATGAACTGAGCGCTCACCCCATGCACAGAGCTGTGGACGGGGCCACACGGGACAGAAAAGTCCCAAGGTGTGTCTCTCACTCCCAAAGAGCCTACATGCCCTGCAGGAGAGGAAGCCTGCGGACCCAGGTTTTGTGATGCAGATGAAGAGGACACATAGCTGCTCCAGTAAGAACTGGAATCATTTGAAAGAGAGGAAAAGAAGGCATTTCAGCCTTGAATAGGAGAACCCAGATCATGAAAAATAGGAAGAACTTCTATGGACATCAGAGAGGAAGGCAATCCAGACAAAAACAATAACTTAGGCAAAACAGAAATCAAGTGCAGCTTGCAGAAGACTCTGTACAGGGAGCCAACACAGCTACTTCACGTGAGGAGTCAATTAGACCATTTAATAGAACCCCCGTCAGAACTGTAAAAACGATTTTGCCATCTTGGTCATCTCCTGAGATGGTTGAGAAGGGATTTGCAAAGCAAAAAAAAAAAAAAAAAAAAAAAAAAAGAACTGAGGGGTTTTTCACAATGGCCTGGAACAGAGAGGGTGGAGAGAAACCAGACAAGTCTCTCAGGCAGAAGTTCCAGAAAAATGAAGAAGCAGGACAGCACGAGGCAAGAGGGAGATGGCGGGTGCATTGGTGGATCTCAAAGGGCCAGGCCATGGGGAGAGTCCAGACTTTCAGGCTAGGAAGTCCGAATCTTGTTGTGAAAATAGCTGAGATTTTTGGAGCACCTGCTGAGCAAAGTTTCCCAAAGAGGCTGCTGGGATGATTCATGAGGCAGGAGACTACAGGGAGGGAAGGCCAGAGGCAGAGAGGTCAGTTCCAGGATGGCTGCCATGGTCCAGCCCAAGGTAATGAAGATGGGGTAGCCTCGGAATGCAGGAGACAGGGTGGAGATGAGAAGACATGTCAGAACCTGTGGCCAATTAAGCACAGAAGGTGCAGGGAAGAAAGGAAAGCAGGATGGAAGGGCAGGAAAGGTGGGTCTCAGTGAAGATGGGGAGTTCTGTTTCAGCCCCAAGAATGAGCATGTGCATCCTTGGACCCCGGGCCTGTGAGGTTGGCCAGTGGAAGCCCGGGAGCTCTGCTTAGTCAGGGTCTAGGATTGTTACTCCTGCTGGGGCCACCTCAGAGCAGAAGCAAGGCAGGGGCGGTGAGGGCTGGCTCTGGAGAGTTCCGCCCTTAAAGAACAACAGGACTTTCCAGAGGCAGTGTGTAGGGTTTAAGATGGAGACCGTGATAACGAACGGAGAGAGATGAAAGAGCTTCTCAGTGACAGGGGGAGAGGGTCCGCACCTGGAGGACAGAGCCTTCCTGGAGGGCAGCACCTCGCTGGTGGTCTGGTTTTCCACACACCTGCCTGATGAACCAACACACCACTAGCGGTTTCTTTTCTTGCTTGAAATGTCATTGTGTTTTCTTTTTTTTTTTTTTTTGGCTGAGAAACACACAATTAAGTACCAGAATTTTCTTTGCTGGCCTAGCCTTCTGGAATCTGCAATCCCAGGACCAGATCCTCTCTACATAAAAATTGGTGGGGGACTGGTGGGGGGGGAATCTCTTTTTATAATAGCTAGAACATCTAAATATTTTGTAAAAAATAAGCTCATCACGAACCCAGTTAACCCAGCAAGGCTACTGCTCTTCTGTGTGGTGGTAACAGTTTTGTTCAGCAGTGCAAGGTGCAGGCAGAGCCTTTCATAGTATTAATCACTAGGTCCGTTTATTGAGAGAGCTGTTCTCATTTCTCAGAAAACTGAGGCATGTGAAGATAATAGGTAGGGTAAGCAAACAAACACAAATTCAAACTCAGAATTCAAAGCCAGCCTCTATGTATTCCTGAGGACCATACTGTCTGCTAAGTATAGAGAAAGACATACGCGGGTTCAGCAGCAGAGAAAGCAAACAGGACGCACTTTCTGTGCGTCATCTCCACCACAGGGCCCTCTCTGTCGTGATCCAGCAATACTCATTCACAGTCAAAACCCAGGAAGCATGGAAAGATTGACCTTTGTGAGCCAAACAGTGTGACACTTGATTACTTGACAGAACTAATCCTTCTGTCCTGATGACAAAAATTCACCTACATAGTTACATGCAAGCTAATATCTGTTGTAATGCCTCCCAGTTTCTCTGGAAAATTTCTTAGCTTCCTGGACATCTCTGAAATGCTAAGTTTCGGTAACCAGAGGTATAATAAATCTTTTATTTTTATTTATTTGTTTGTTTATTTATTTATTTATTTTTGAGACAGAGTCTCGCTCTGTCGCCCAGGCTGGAGTGCAGTGGCACCATCTCGGCTCACTGCAAGCTCCGCCTCCCGGGTTCACGCCATTCTCCTGCCTCAGCCTCCCCAGTAGCTGGGACCACAGGCACCCGTCACCTCATCTAATTTTTTGTATATTTAGTAGAGACAGGGTTTCACCGTGTTAGGATGGTCTCGATCTCCTGACCTCGTGATCCGCCCGCCTCGGCCTCCCAAAATGCTGGGATTACAGGCATGAGCAACCGCGCCCGGCCAATAAATCTTATTATACCCATCTCCATGTCCATACATAAATGTACACACATGTGTGTTTATCTAAGATAAAATGAGATACCTATGTATGGATGTTTATGTATAGAAATATGTATAGACAGATAAACCAATTTCTTAAAAATACATATCATTATGTTGGTCCATATTTACAACTATGTACCTATGTGTATATACATATATATGTTTATAGGCTCCCCACACTGGTATTTAAGACATGCGGTGGCCCAACCCCAGGAAGACTCAGCTATCATACCACCCACCTTCAACCCAGTCACATCCATCTACATTTTCTGAAAACAAAAGGCAGCCTCCCCCAAAAGCACTGAGACCCTTGTGTAGGGAATCTGAGCAGACACCAGCTTCCCAGGGCTTCCTTTTATCAAGGAGAGCTTAGCTGCTCTTGTTAATGGTAATATCTTCTTCTTCCTGCAGCACCGGGCTGTGGCCCACTCTGGAAAACTTTTCTCAGAAGGAAAGATCATTGCTGGCCTGCCTTCCCAATTTCAGACTTTCCAGTCTACAATTGTGTAAACTAATTCCTTAAAATACATCTCATATCTATCATCCATCTGAATCTATATGCATATACGTATATACACATATGTACATAGTTATAAATATGGATCAATGTAATGAGATGTATTTTTAAGAAATTGGTTTATCTGTCTATATTTACATATGTATACATCCATACATAGATATCTCATTTTATCTCTGAATCTATAGACATATAAACACACGTGTGTGTACATTTATGTATGGACACTGAGATGGGTGTAGTAAGATTTATTTTAAGGAACTGGAAATATAAAGAGATATCTCTATATATATCTACACACACACACACACACACACACACACACACACACACACACGGAGAGAGAGAGGGAGAAAGATCTGTCTACATCCATCCTATTGGATCTTTCTGGAGCACTCCTGCATTGATGAGTCATTGGTTGTGGAATGTCCTGGGAAGGAGGCATGAGCTTGGACAGGGCTGTCCTCATCAGCAGGCACTTCCCAAAGAGGGCTGACAGCCGAGGCGTCTTCCAACCATACTGCCAGCATCTGAAGGAATAAGTCCTTCCTTCCTGATGGGAACCCAGACAGCACATCATAGAGCCCACGCCAACTGGGCAAATTGAATGTGCACAGAGTAAATTACCGAAACTGCCAATAAAACTCAGAATTATAAAGTCATATAATTTAGAAATTATGTGATATAATTAACATTTACAACCTGTTGACTTAAAGTCGATTATGCAGGAAATAACCGAGAGACTGTTAATAAGCACAAAACAATCCAGCAGAAATTGACAACATTAGGTGCTCAGGTTGTGTGGAGGTCAATCTCAGCAGACCAGAGTCACTGGGCTCGCCAGATGGAGTGAAGGACAGCCCTGATCTTGGACCAGTCACGTGCTTTACACATAGCAAGGACTGTAAGCCTGACTTTGCTCTAGCACCGGAAGGAGGAGGGCCTCCCTCTGAAAACCACCCATTTCTCCTAGAACCCCAAGACTCCAGTCCCTGTTAGGCTGCAGAGGTGATTTCCAACCACATGATCCATGAGCCACCTGCATCGGAATCGCTGAGGAATTCCTGGGCCCCATGCCCCACTCCTGGAGTCAGCAGCCGGACTATAAGACTGGCTCAGTGAACTCCACAGACAGGGTCACAGGCATGGAAGTGCAGGCAGCACAGTGCAGGCACAGAGGCTAGCAGTGATCATCCACCTGGCCCTGAACAAGTCCACCTTCTCAGAGGTTTAGTTTCCTAACCTGGAAAACACGGAATAACATCATGAAAGAAACACCAGACACAGCACTAATATATCACAAATGCCACATAAGCAACCGAGTGCAAAATGATGTGTTTCCTGCCATCGGCTGAGGCTCAGAATAGCACACAGAGCACGGCAGGGGTGAACTCTCTAAAAAAGGAAGCCCGCACATCCATGCACAACTCTAAGGGGTGACCTCAGCAACAACAGCATGCCCCTGCCCCTCTGCCTTCCCAGCCTCAAGTGTACACATGTCACAAACTCGTCAGTGCTGAGTATCCAGCTCCCACTGTCGCACAGGCGAGCAGGGTGGATGTGTAGAGTTTGCTCGTTTCTGCGCAGTATAAATCCTCCCACAATTTCAAGCAACCAAAGGAGCTGGAAGACATCTGCACAATTAGCTCTTATGCACCGACACCGATAGAAGAGACCGGAGACCTGGCATTCCTTCAGAGAAAGTTTGAGAGGCTGTGCAGCACCTCTCTCCACCCCAGGGAAAGAAAGGAAAGAGGAATGTAGGCAGGGAAATTTCACATCCATGTGCAGATGCACCAACCTCAAGGCCATTGAGGAAAGCTTCAACAAAACCATTTAGGCTGCCTCCAAGAGGTTCCCTAGGGTTCTCAGCTACCAGGGCACAGGGGCTAGTGACTGCCTTCCAGGCAGAGAAGTTTGCAGAGAGGCTGCCTGGGGACAGGTAAGGAGGAGAGGCCGTGGGGGAGTACACTGAGCTTCCATCCATGGTGAGGTGAGAGGACCTGGGTATATCCTTGTACCCAGGGACCCACGGCAGGTGACTGGACTTGCAGGGGTGAGCCAGCCCTGACAGAAAGAGGCTGGAGGTGTACCGGGGGTGAAGCTAGGGGAAGGGTTCCATAATTAGACACACACAGGAATGTAACCATGCCATGGAGAGCTGTGGGGCAATGTCAATGCAGGCGCCCTCTGGCACCCTCCCATGCATTCCACCAACAAGGGGCAGCTTTTAGACCTTAGCTTCACAGAGGGGAATCTGACACCAAATCATGATGCATGGTCAAGTAACCCTATTAATAGCCCTTGTTGTCCTCTGTCTTCCTGCTCCAACCCTCGAGAACCAGAGGCAGAGGTCAGTGGTAAAGAGAGGAGTGGGTGTGCAAGCCTCTCAGGCTGAGAGCCAGCCATGGCCCAGAGGCGTTTCTGATGCCGACACTGGCTCCAGATGCAAAGAATCTTGAAACAGGATGAAAAATGGACTTTTGAAAACTCAACCTCTCTGGACCTCTCAATGCTTGGAAATTAGACCATTTATTGTATCTGGAAGTGACAGGGAAAGTCTGGTGCCTGAGAAGACTCAGAACAGGGATGGGAAGGAGCTATCAGACTTGAGCCATGAATTTGGAGGAAGTAAAGTTGCACCTATATCATACCCTACTGAGAACAGCTCATTCAGAAAACAAAGAAGCCCAGTTTCTCATATGTCTGTTGGATGGCCCTGCCAGGTAAACCTACTGTAGCAAAGCCACACGGAAATAGGACAGTGTCAAAACCAATCAGGCCAAGAGTGAGCAACAGCCCGCTGGGTCTCTGAAAGAGCTGGGGAAACAAGAGAAGGCAGAAGAAGTGAGCTATGGGACCCAGGATGGGTGACAGGGCCAAGGAGTATACAAGAGTGAGCACATCAGATAGACAAACACCAAGTGGCAAAAGAATCTACAGATACAAGGAGGTCCAAACCTACCCACAACCCCCACCCAACTCCACCCCGGCTTTGGCTCCCCTGGGGCTGGTGAAGGTAATAAGTGAAAACAACCAGGTTTGAGAATGGCTGGGCATCAAGGCAGTCTTGACAACGTCAGAATCAGAAGTATTTGCCTGCCAGCCAGTGGCTGGGAGAAATGTCCAGCTCTCCGTAGATTTCCATAGCTGGGGTCCCATTTTCCTTCAAGGTGGAATGGGTAAGACAGAAAATATCGCCTGAAGGACAAGACTCAGGACAGCTCCAGCTCCAGCCTAGTGTCTCAGGATCCCTGTTGGCTCCACAGGAGAAAGACCCTCCAGAGTGCAATGAAGGAGCCCAGAGGAGACAGTGAAGGGAACCACGTGGTGACTCCCCTCATGGCAGAACTGTAGAATCCAACACCACATGGACCTCATCGATAACACTGACCACGCCCCTCTTTGCTTTTAAGATGGATAAGGGGCAGGGACAAGGGGCTCCATTGTATTTGACCAATAGCTGCAAAAGTAATAAATCTTAATAAGCATGGAATCACAGAAACAGTTGAATGTAGAATTAAACAATCAAGGCACATTTCTGACTTAAATATGCCAAGAGGTTTTTGTTTGTATTCTTTATGATTTAATTTTTTTTGGATAACCAATAAACACATGTTCATAGCATCTTCTCTAAGAGCCACAGAGACACCACTTGAGACTTCAGATGATTCCAAAACTCTGCTATCGCTCCTTGAAAAAGGCAGGCCTGGGATTCCAACCTATCCATGCCTCTAACCCCACCTGGAAATTTCTGGCTCCAAGAGTCTAATGGTGATGGTTGCCACTATTAGATTTCCTTTCTCTCTGGGTGTTACAATCGGGTTTACAAGGAAGAAACACCAACCAGGGTTATCACCTCTACCAGTGGACACAGAGTTCACCAGCTTTTATTGCTGGGACTGACAGATGTCAAGGGGATCCCTGGATTCCAGGATTGACAGGATGGAATGGTCAGTAGGACGCCTTCCCCAGCAACTCAGATGACAGAGCCCACAACACGGCAGCTAGATCAGGCAGGAATCCAAGCTAATGTTTCAATAACACCAGTGATGGGAATCCCCACTGAATCCCAACTGAAGGTGCGATTGAACACTGTGGGCCCAAAATACCTACAAAGTTTTGCAAAACCTAAAGAAAAGGCAGATCTCTTTGGTGGCAAAGGCAATGTGGTGAGTTAACTTTGAAGCAATCCAACACCATATTATTGTCACAGACATGCTCACTAAGAAAAAAAAAATCACATAGAGAAATAGAAAAATAGAGAGATAAATGAATAAAATTTATTTTGAGGTTTCACTGCCAGAGGCTAGCCAGAGAAATCAGGGGAAATACAAGGTGAAGATTGGAATCACAACTAAATATTGTTCCTGTATAAGGAGAATTTTGCCCTTTTGAATTCTTAGATTACTTGACTCCCTGAGTTTCTCATTCCTTTGACAGGCACCTATGAGCATTTCACTCTAAGCACTCACCCTCCTATTTCCATATGCCAGCATTTCCAGTCACTACCTTGATTTAAGTAGAGAGGATAACAGTTTTCTCCTAGATTAGTAACTTTAAAATAATAACAGTTTTCTTCTAGAAGCAACTTAAAATAAATTTATTGACATTAAAAAATTTTAAATGAGGTATAATCAAAGCTTAACCAGCACTTTTTAAAAAGGAACATATTTTACTTTATTTTTATTTTTATTTTCATTTTGAGATGGTGTCTCCCTCTGTTGCCCAGGCTGGAGTGCAGTGGTGTGATCTCAGTTCACTGCAACCTCCACCTCCCAGATTCAAGCAATTCTTAAAGAAGCATATTTCATAAAGAATACTTCTGAGTCACTTCTGTTGTCTTCCTGAGTGCTTTTTACCTGCTCTTTGCATGTGGCATAAAATCCTACTTCTCTAATGCATCTCAGTTTTTAACTTTTGGCTCTTTCACTGCAAACATAGGAATTTTTAAAATAAAGAAACCATGGCTGGGTGCGGTGGCTCACGCCTGTAATCCCAGCACTTTGGGAGGCCGAGGTGGGTGGATCACGAGGTCAGGAGATGGAGATCATCCTGGCTAACATGGTGAAACCCCGTCTCTACTAAAAATACAAAAAATTAGCTAGGTGTGGTGGCATGCACGTGTAGTTCCAGCTACTCAGGAGACTGAGGCAGGAGAATCACTTGAACCTGGGAGGCGGAAGTTGCAGTGAGCCAAGATTGCGCCACTGCACTCCAGCCTGGGTGACAGAGTGGGACTCCGTCTCAAAAATAAATAAATACACAAATAAATAAACCAAAACAGTTGTACAAACACTAGATATTCAAACATCAAATGACTTGATAAATGTGGACTTTAACGGGGCAGGGGATAAGAAAGGGAAATGCAGCAACTGATGTATTTATAGAAATTAATCCTTCCTCATCATTAAAAACACTGCTCCGTTTTGTAAATAGCAGCACAGAGCAACCACACTGCAGAAGTCATGCTTAATAATACATTCATTTGCGGGCTTTGTGATTTTTTTCCCTCTCAAGCCATTTTGAAGAAAATCTTTGAACACCTCTCGGTGGCTTGATGCTTCACATTAAACTCCTTTAAGTAGCTAGAAGTTTCCTGAAGAAAACACATGAGCCTTTCACTCCTAGAACTCCAAGAGCTGGTGGAGTCCTCAAAAAAAAAAAAAAAAAAAAAAAAAAGACGACGATTCCAGTGGGTATGAATTTCCTCCTGAGAAGTGAAGGGCAAACCACATCGAAAAAGTTGAGCTTCCTGCCTCAACTCAGAAAGTTAACCTAACCAGGGTCCAGGCAAGAACAAAATCTGCCAGAAAGGCAGGGTGAGCTCAGACAGATTTCAAGCAGGAGCACAGCCAAGGTAATGTTCAAAATCCTGTCCAGCCCCCAGGTACTATGAATACTCAATGACATCAAATGCAGCCAGTTCCAAATTGCTAAACTTGTATCTCATAGTAGGGTCTCCTAAAGAACTTGTCTTTAGAACCCCTAAAGACACCTCTGCCATGTGAAGAGACCCGAAACACAGCTCACATCCAGAGCAAGTCCTTTGTCAATGAAAATGTGAATGGCAAAGACGTCAAGGTCTCTAGCAGTGGACATAATTGAACATGTTTTAGGACTTTCAGATAAAATCCTATTAAAACAAATAGATTGGGGACAGGCGCAGTGGCTCACACCTGTAATCCCAGCACTTTGGGAGGCCAAGGTGGGTGGACCACAAGGTCAAGAAATCAAGACCATCATGGCCAACATGGTGAAAACCTGTCTCTACTAAAAATACAAAAATTAGCTGGGCGTCGTGGTGGGCACCTGTAGTCATTCTTTGCAGTTCCTCGCTCTGGGGCTGCATGAAGGACTTCCACCTGTGAAAAGAAGTGGTGAATCTGGGGCTCATCATTGGAAATGTCAGCCTTCTCACTGAATTAATCAGCTATTTTGCAAGAAGAATCATGAATAGCATTCCCCTTAAGTAAGTCTCTCAAGATATCGCCCAGGCCAGGGAATTCCCAACTTTGTTCTTGGATCGAGAAAGGCCCCTGATAGGGGTCTTAGAAAAATAAGAGGAGGCCGGGCGCGGTGGCTCAAGCCTGTAATCCCAGCACTTTGGGAGGCCGAGACGGGCGGATCACGAGGTCAGGAGATCGAGACCATCCTGGCGAACACCGTGAAACCCCGTCTCTACTAAAAAATACAAAAAACTAGCCGGGCGAGGTGGCGGGCGCCTGTAGTCCCAGCTACTCGGGAGGCTGAGGCAGGAGAATGGCGTAAACCTGGGAGGCGGAGCTTGCAGTGAGCGGAGATCCGGCCACTGCACTCCAGCCCGGGCTACAGAGCGAGACTCTGTCTCAAAAAAAAAAAAAAAAAAAAAAAAAAAAAAAAAAAAAAAGAAAAATAAGAGGAAAGTGGGAGAACAGTACTCTTACGCTAAATTAACATAACTGAAGTCACATTCTTTTGAAACCATGTCTTGAAATCTGAGTCCAGATTTTTGGGGGTGGAGATTAAAGTGTCCTTTATTTGCTGAAATGCTGATGAAATGAGAGAATAGGGGTTTTCCTCCTTTGTTAATGCCTTCATGTATTGGCATCTTGATTTCCTCCTTTTAAAAAACTACTAGTTTTATGTCTTAATAGCAAGTCTCCATTCTAAAATGTCTACAAAATTCAGAATTGTATTATATACATGAAAATATTTATTATGGAATAAATAGGAGAAAATGTAAAATATTATATACAGTATGATTACGATAAGAAAAAATAATACACAAATGTAAAATGAAGATAGTTACACAAGTGTGGTATAATTGGGGCAATTTTGAGTTTTTAAATAATTGTTTAATGTTCTTAAAGCATTATTTTTTAATTAAAAGAAATTTCATGTAAATGTTATAATAGATTTTTTAAATTACCTACCTACCAAAGCATAAACATCTATCTCTACAGACTAATAGAGTATGCCTTTCCAAAAATATTCAAATAAATGTTAGCTCTTTTATTACTAGTATAATGTGTACATTGTTAGTATTACTGATTGTGTCCTAAGTACGAATGCAATTGGCATATCCACATTAGGTCCTGAAGAATGGTCTCTGCCTTACTCAAGGACCCTTCTCTGCTAATGTCAGCTTGAATAGAAGCAACTTAAAAATCTCCAAGCAATTTCTATTAGCCTCATACCGCTGCAAGATCTACAAGCCATTTGCTCTTGTTGGGAGTGTGAAATATTAACCAGAAAGTGTAATTATTATAGGCCGTATTATTTCTTTTCTTGCTTGCTTCTTTCTAACTGAAGATTCTGCTCTGGTTCCCCTTAAAACAACCTTCAGTGTTTCCTAGACAAAATGTTTTTCTCCATCTGTCCTCTGTTCCAGCTCCCACACAGTTGTAGGCTTACTCTCTTGCTGAATTTTCAGTTTTTCCTACCAAAATACCGGCTAGTTTTGTTTTCTCCTTCCCTACTTCTGTCCACTTTTTAAACCATCATAAAGCAATCTATACTATCGCAAATGCTTTCAACACCAATAATACAAAATTATATTCAAAATGTGATCTTGGAGTGGCACAGTAACCACTGTCATGGGGTCACAAAAACCACTGTTTTTAAAAAATGATTTCCCTCACTGAAAGCCCCTGCTGTCCCTGGACTTCACGAGAAGTACAATAAATAATCTTCATAAAGAACAGTCTGAAATCACCACATGGTAGACTCGCCTGAGACAATCAGGCCTTATTCCAATTAGAAGTACATTGAAATGCTAGAGAAAATCTAACCACCACCAACATCCACCCTACCCCCCCAAAAAGAATTTACATACATTATATACATGGCCAAGAGCAAAAGAAAGAAAACAGAAATCCCCAAGGTCCAGAGTCAAAGAAAAACATTTCAGTTAGCAAGTGTTAGATGAATCCACAGGAACCCATAGGAATTTGGGTCACAAGTGTAAGTCCTAAGGACTGTGGGTGGGGTTCCAAGGCCCAAGCAGGGACAAAGGACACAGCTTATGACCCAAGAGAAGAAGGAGAGCAAAGATTGGAACCTTTCCTAGCAAAAGTCACTGTGTGCCTAAGGCTATGTGCAGCAAAAACAGTCATCTGTGAGAAATAAAAGCCACATTTCCATTACTTGTATAGTGTGTCGCAGCCCAGATAAACAGATAGATGACAATGATAGATGATAGATAGATAGATACATAGATACATAGATAGATAGATAGATAGATAGATAGATAGATAGATAAACAGGTAGACTGATAGAAGTAGGTAGGTAGTTAGGTAGGTACTAGATACACAGATGATTGATAGGTAGGTCATTAGATAGATGATTGATAGATGATAAATGATAGATGATTGATAAATGATAGAGAGACAGATGATAGCTAGGAAGATAGATAATTGACAGAAGATAGGCAGGTAGACAGATAGATAAATGATTGATAGAAGACAGGAAAGTAGGTAGGTAAGTAGATAGATGACTGACAGATAGAAGATAGGTAGATAGATGATACACAGAAGATAGGTAGATAGATAATTGATAGAAGATAGGTAGGTAGATAGATGACTGACAGATGATTAGATATATAGATAGATGGTTGATAGATAATAGATAGATACATAGATAGGTAGAGAGAGAGAGAGAGAGAGAGATAGATACATAGATAGATACATAGATAGATAGAGAGATAGATAGATAGATACATAGATACATAGATAGATAGATAGATAGATAGATAGATAGATAGATACATAGATAGATACATAGATAGATAGAGAGATAGATAGATAGATACATAGATACATAGATAGATAGATAGATAGATAGATAGATAGATAGATAGATAGATAGATAGATACATAGATACATAGATACATAGATACATACATAGATAGATAGATAGATAGATAGATAGATAGATAGATAGATAGATAGATACATAGATACATACATAGATAGATAGATAGATAGATAGATACATAGATACATAGATACATACATAGATAGATAGATAGATAGATAGATACATAGATACATACATACATAGATAGATAGATAGATAGATAGATAGATAGATAGATACATAGATACATAGATACATAGATACATACATAGATAGATAGATAGATAGATAGATAGATAGATAGATAGATAGATACATAGATACATAGATAGATAGATAGATAGATAGATAGATAGATAGATAGATAGATAGATACATAGATAGATACATAGATACATAGATACATACATAGATAGATAGATAGATAGATAGATAGATAGATAGATAGATAGATAGATAGATAGATACATAGATACATACATAGATAGATAGATAGATAGATAGATAGATAGATAGATAGATAGATAGATAGATACATAGATACATAGATACATAGATAGATAAACAAACTGATTCATGACCATCAGCACCCCCAGGGCTCTGGCAGAAGCAAAAATAAAACTACTCTGAAGAGACACTTTCATATCTTACATTATAGAGAATTCACAAAGAAAAAATAATCCCCAATGAAGATAAGCTCACAAGAAAATGTTATCAAGTACATGAAGAAGAAAAACAAGTAGATTTTAGTACATGTAGTAGACACAAAAAGATTGAGGATTAACACCCCAAACAGCACGGATGAAAGATCGAACGAAAAGCATCTATAAAGTTAATTTAAAATGACTTTTTAAAAACAGAAATTTAAACCATAATAAAAAGCAGCAGAGTATAAATCAATAATAGGCAGAGCTGAAATAACTGAAGACAAATTCCAGAAATAAAAATTTAATAGACTATCTTAAAATTAGTTATTCAAAAATGATAAAAGATATTACTGAACTACCTAGAAAGAAGGAAAAAGAGAAAGAGATGTTAAGGAGTGTGGAGGCTAGCATGAGATGTCCAAGTGAACAGTGAAAATTCATAAGATATATTTGGAGATAAATAATAACCAGATTTCAGAGAAAGAAATGTCAGAATTTTTTTTTTAAAAAAAGAGTCCTGAGCAAAATAAACATAATTAAATCCACATCTAGTCATATCATGATAAAACATCAAAGACAAAGAAAAAGTATTAAAAGTGACCAGAGAATAGAATAAAGATTATCTACAAAGGAAACAACCTGATGGACACAAGATTTCTCATCAGCAACAATAGATGCCAGAAGGGAATAAAAAAATGCCTTCAAAGCACTGCTGGAAAATAACTGGCAATCTAAAATTCTATGCCAGGCAAAATTAACATTCAAGAGTGAGTGTAAATTGAAGAAATGTTGAGGGAAAGACTGAAAGATTTTACTACTTACAGACATTTAATTAAAGAGCTATGAGAGTACATCTTCAATAAGAAAATTAAACCCAGAAAGAAAAAAAATGAAATTCAAAATACAAAGGTAAACAAAGACAATTATGAGTTGATATATGTGCATCTTAAATTCAATTTTAAAAAGAAAATTATGAGTTGATAAATTAAGATAAGTATTGATACAATTAAAGAGATAATAGTAATGATTAACTTTAGAATGATTTTAAAACAAAGCAGAACTAAAGAACTAGGTAACGGTAACCTGAGAGCTGGAAGGAGGGGAGCAGAGTCAGAGGGCCTTGGATCCTTTGGGAAGTGGGTAGAAACAATGCTTGATGTCAGACTTTGTTAGGTGAGGGATAATTAGACAATCATAAGAAGAGTCTAACCAGACGAAAATTAGAGTGTGTAACATTCCCAAAACAGTAGATGAGGATAGGCAGCATAAATACATTTGATAAAGTCAGGAAAAATGAAAGTCACAAAATAAGTTGACAGTAACAGCTACAAATATATTTTGTATATGTTGTAATTTACACAATATATAAATTAATCTCACTTGTCAAAACATAAATATTCTCAGCCTGGGTGACTTTTAAAAATACAGTTATACTCTGTTTATGAGAGATGTATCTAAACCATAAATAAACAGAAAAGTTTAACATATATTTACTGAAAAAGATATACCTGACATAACATACCAAAAAAGAAGTTCAACTATCAACAAAAAGAAAGCTGGAATAGCATCTTTATTATCAGGACAAGGTAGAGTTTAGAACAAAATTATTTATTAGGAATAAAGATAAGTAATGCTTAGTAATAAGGAGCAATCATTCATCAAGAATATATAAAACTCCAGAAGCTGCATGCACCAAACAACAGAGCCTCAAAATACATATGCAAAAATCAACAGAACTATAAACAGAAATAGAAAATCCTTCATTATAGAGAGAGATTGCCGCTCTCGCCAAAACAGCTAGATTAAGTAGACAAGCAATTAGTACAATGATTCTCAGAGGATGCTTTGTGAGACTTCACCTGTTACCTGACATTTAGTGGCCAGGACCTAAAGCTGAGGGTTTGGAGGAGTCTGGGACCCCACATTCTGAAGACAGATATGTATGAATCGCTAGGGGACTCAGGCTTATAAAGAGGTGGCTGACGTGGCCCTAGCCAGTTTTTATAAAAGGCCAAGGACTGTCTTAGTCCATTCCTGCTGCTGTAACAAAATTCTTAGACTGGGTAATTTATAAACAACAAAAAATTATTTCCCACAGTTCCAGAGGCTGGCAAGTCCAAGATCAAGGTGCCAGCAGATTGAGCATCTGGTGAGGGTCAGGCAGATTGAGTGTCTGGGGAGGGCCCAGCAGATTGAGTGTCTGGTGAGGGCCCATTCCTTATAGATGGACCATTCTGGGTCTCTTCACAGGGCAGAAGGGAAAAAAAAAAAAAAGCCAAACTTGAATTTGCTCTCTCAATTTCTTTATTAAGGGCATTAATCCTATTTATGAGGGTGGAGCCCTCATGGCCTAATCGCCTCCAAAAGACCCCACCTTCCTAATGGTGTCACCTTCAGGGTTAAATTGCAGCATATGAATTTCGGAAGGACACATACATTCAAACAGCAGGGACAGTCAAGTGTGTGTTTCCTATAGATAGGATGTGAGAGGCAATGAGGCTTGAACCAAGTGTCTTTCTGATATGAGATGGGCTTGGGAATCAGCAAAGGCTTCCGGCCAAGCAGGGGCCCCCAGGGCAAGCTGAAGGGTCCAGAGGTAATCAGGCCAAATGAGTCTCCCACTCCAGGGAAACCCACAGGACCCCCTGATCCACTCACATATGAACCACCACCCAATGGGCCTTGGAGGGACAGTGTCAGACACAGGCAGAATCAGCCAAGCTTCTACCATAGAAGCAATCAGACAATTTCTTTCACCTTCTATGCACTCCACATACAGGGGTGCCAGAACCAGTGGGGTGGGAGCAAAGGGGTGAGTACAAATAATGGAACAGACCTCACCCTCCAGATTCCCATGGACCATCCCCCATACCTTGGGAGGCAGTTTAGGGAGGAAGAAAGATAGAACCATGTGAGATCTTTCATGGGTTTTTAAACTGTATATATTTGTATACAACAGGATGTTTTGGATATACATAGACACAGCACAATGATTACTACACACTGATACTACAGTCAAAAAGATTAACATACCCGTCATCTCACATTGTCAGTGTTCTTTCTGGGGACAGGGGATGGTAAAAGAACCTACAATCCACCTCAGAGATTTTATTAGACCAGATCAGACTTTTAAGTGATTAAAGAAGATTGGAAAGCTCTTGAATCTACTCCAGATAGTAATAAGGGATGTAAAAGAGAGATTTGTCCAAACGTGGATGACAGCAAAGGGGAGGAAAATTTGTTGAATGCACCACTTATGCAAAGATCTGAAAACACAGTGATCCAGCTAGATCTAGCAGCAGGCATTAAGAGAACCTGAACCAAACTGAAAATATATACTTTTTTCATGCTCATGTGGAAGATTTCTAAAAACGACATAGTAAATCCCAAAGAAAGTATCCACAAATTTCAAAGAATGAAGATCCACACAACACAATCCCTCACCACAGTAAAACGACATTGGAAAAAACAAAGGTGTCTCAAAAAAAAAGACTTAAACTCAAAAAAATAAAAATAATTATGAGATAATCAAAGAAAATTATGAAATAATTGGAACCAAACCACCCCAAAAATCAGTATGTGAACGCAATCTACTTGTATTCATATGGATAAATCTTAATAACATAACCTTAAATGAAAAAGCCACTTGCAGAAGGATATGTATAGAATAACACCATATGTGCAAAATTATAAACACATTTATAGAATACACATGTGTGCAGGTGCACAGGCATATGTGTGAAATTTGTGATGTATACAGGCAAAGAGAAAGCAGAGTCACGTCAACGGGAAGAAAACACACCCACTTCTGGATACCGAATGGAAGAGGAAGCGACTGGGCAAGGAAAGGATGCAAATGAATCATGCACTCTGTAAGTTGTGTTTCTTTAAAAAGACTCAGAAGACATTACAACCAAGCATTAGTATATGTTGAATTTGGTCAAAGGCTTTTTTCGTTTTATTATGACTGTACTTTTGTATATTTCAAATAAATAGAATTAAAGGAGAAAAGTTACTCAAATGCTCCAAGCCATTTCTAACACGGCTTCTGCTCCTCTGAGCACCAGCTCCGGCTGGTGCCTTTAGAGTGGCGAGAGATGAGAGGCCACGAGGGAAGGATGGAGGGAGATTCAGGTTCACAGGTTCTTTGCAATTTAACATAGCAACTTTGCGATCACTATTCAAACACATAGCAAGTAATGGATGGCACTTAATATGCACTTGGGTTTCTCCCACTGCCCTCATGCAAAGTAAAGCTTCCCAGAAAGTAATAAGAACTTAAATGTTTTCCTGAAACGATGCTAGATTCCTAAAAGCAATACCCAGGCTCCAGCCATAAGGGATTCAAGGGCAGTGGATGAAACACATCTTCAAGGTTACCGTTAGTTCACTGCCATGCAGGCTTCTATACAAATGGCAAGATTCACCACCCAAGAAAGTACAGAGCCCAGCCTCGGTCTCCCTCTTCCACAGACCAACTGGGCCCACATCCATCCACTTCTCTGCATGCAGCTCTTTCATTAGTAAACCTGATACTAGTAGTTCCGTGTGTGTGTGTGTGTGTGTGTGTGTGTGTGTGTGTGTGTAGCAAGAGGGGCTTGGATTCCTCGAAGTCTCAATGAAAATTCAGGGTAGACTGAAGCAGGGGAGATTGAATTGCAATTGTACCAGTGCTTAAGCACAACGAATGTTTGATCTGAGCAATCATTCTGGGCTGTGGCGTGAGAAAGGAAACCTAAGGAATAATACCCCTCCTTCCTGTGACCACACGGGCTGGACTGTGCATCTTGGCCACCTCTAATGCAATGCAACACCAACCCACACAGTGTCTCTCCCCGTCCTTGGCGAGGTCCTACATACAATGCAAGGAACTGCTTCACCGCACCGGCCAAGGACAACAAGAATAGGCTTGAGGGGAGATTGAAAAATAGGAAGAAAGTGTTTCACACAGAGGAGAAGAGAAGTTTTAGATTAAAGGAGCCCTCATCACTTCCCATGTACTCCCACCATAACTGCCTTGGAGGGAAGCAATCCCTGCTACCCACAAACCAGCAGGACCGGCAGAAGGTGGAACACAGAGGCGAAACCCCTTCCAGGGGCTCAGACCCAACACAAGGGCTTCGCCCTTGACTCACTTCATCTCCTTGCGCCACACATCCAAACCCTATGCAGAATAACACGTATGCCCCCATCACCACCCACCTCCCCACCTCCACTGCAACATCCCTGGTCCAGGCCACCGTCACCCCTCACCTGGATTATTATATTAGCTTCCCATGTTCCCTGCTCCAGTCCTTGAAACTACTGTTTCAAGGGAACCAGCAAGATCTCGTGAAAACATCCATCAGATCACATCACTCCCGCTGCTCAGAACCCGCCAATGCTGGGCTTCCCATCACACAGACCCACAGCCCTTAGGGGACCTGGCAGCACCCCTTCATCACGTGGCCCCCCTTTCTCTGACCTCATCTCCACCCCTCCCCTCTCTCCATCCGGCCGCCCTGGCCTCCCTGCCGTTCCTCAAGCTCAGAAGGCACTGGCAAGGCACTGGCTATTCCATGTGTCTGGAATGTTCTTCCCCAGATAGCTCCTGGCTCCCCCTTCACCTCCCACAGGCCCTCACTCCAATGTCAGTCTTTCCATGACTGTCACTCTATAAAATCCTAACCCCAACATTCTCCATTTGCTGCCTCTGCCTGATGTTTCTCTCCTTAGCATTTATTTCCATCACAGCCGGCCTTTGCCATTTGTCTTATTTTCAGTCTGTCTCCTGCCCGAGGATGGGGACATTCATCTGTTTGGCTCCCGCTGCATCCTCGGCACCCAGGACGGGGTGGACACGGAGTCGGCAGGCAATAGGTGTTTGTTAATGGAATTCTAAAAGTGAACGACAAAAGAGAAGGGAGATGAAGGCAGATCTTTGTTTTCCGGTTTATAAACTTGGTGCTAGGCAGGAGGAAAAAAAGCGGGGGGTTCATGTGGAGCTCCTTTCCTGAGTCAACATGGTGATCTAAAATAAACTAAATTTAGTTGGAGACCTTTTAAATCATTTTTCTCAAGTCAGTTATATGTGCTCTAGCTCATAAATAGGAGGAAGAATGTGGGTGACATTCCCAAGACTGCAGCAAATGTCGGCCAAGTGAAAAACACATAGAATGTCCTGAAGATCCAGCGACATCCTGAATGGGACACGTTCCAGTTCACAAAAGAGGGGTCCCAAAATGTTTACAAACCTTTACTATTCCATTTAAATGGACCTTAACATTTTCCTCAAAAATAGCTTTCTAAAATTGTTACTGGTTTACATTAATTTTCCCTTTCTTCTTTTTTTCCCCTTTTTCTTTCTTATTTTAGAAATAAAGTAACAGGATTAGCTTTTTGATTAAAGCATATTAATAAAATTTTGACATTTTATTTGATTTTAAAACATGTTCCAGTTTCCATCATTGTACTGGGTCCTGTATGCCATGTTTATTTTTTGAAAGGCTAAAATTATGTGTGACGAACAAAATTCTTTTATATCAAGAGCATTTGTACATATTAAATCCTAAATATGACTTGAAAAATACCCCCTCACCTTTCTCTATCTTGCAGTTTATCTGAAGCATTGTAAGTCTTCATGAAAAACAGAGGACAAAATGAAACACAGTAACTAACTAGGAACCATTAGAATTATTTTCTTTGACATTTCCTTTCTTTTTTTTTTTTTTTCTTTGAGACAGTCTCGCTGTGTCACCCAGGGTGGAGTGCAGTGGTGCAATCTCGGCTCACTGCAACCTCCACCTCCTGGGTTCAAGCGATTCTCCTGCTCCAGCCTCCCGAGTAGCTGGGACTACAGGCGCCCGCCACCACGCCCAGCTAATTTTGTATTTTTAATAGAGACGGGGTTTCACTGTGTTAGCCAGAATGGTCTCGATCTCCCGACCTCACGATCCACCCACCTTGGCCTCCTAAAGTGCTGGATTATAGTCATGAGCCACCACGCCCAGCCCTTTCTTTGACATTTCTAAGCAGCAGATATTTGCAAGGCATGTTAACAATTTGTAGATGTATATATCTAACAGGCAGGGTCCATTGAAATCCTAACTCTCCTCCATTTGTTTGCTGTTTCTTATCAGTGTAAATAAAATGTTCACTCTTAAACTATGTTTTAAGCACACACTTGGATCAGTATAGGAGGAATGTGTTCACCTGAGGAAGCAGTGAACGGACATCATAAACTTAGTCAAGACTGTTTAGTAAAGTCACAGATACACCAAGCAGTTTCACAGCCGTGAGTTTAAAAAACAAACCACTGATCCTTAGTCAGACATAGTTTTCTGAATGGAAGTCAGCACAGGCAGCCCCTTTCCAGTCTACAGTTGACGTGTGTCTTCTAAGTGACTAGACTATGAAACCTCTAACACTCTCATTAGAGTTAATCCAGAGCTAGTTACTAAAGCACACCCTCGACCACATTGTCACTAGTGTGAAAAGCAGTCCTTATAGAAATCACAACGTTCTTGTCCTTCCCTGTTTGCAGTAGGTTGTTCATCGTTTTCATGAGAATATAAGGGCCCTCTCCCAAATAGCTCAGACCCCAAAACGCAGACATCAGCAAACGACAGCAGGTAACATCTGCAGACTGGTGCTCACCATTCGCTCTGAAGGCAAGCAGGCTTCTGCCTCAGTTTTTTACCCCCTTTCTCCTCCGATTCATTCCAACCAACGCCAGTGACAGCGGACAGACTGCTGTCCGGGTGAGAGTGAGGGGGACAGAGGGCCTGAAGTTGCTCCATTCGTCCTCATCACGAAGGATAAAGAAGGGACTTCATGTCCACGTGCAGTTAGCTTCCAAAAGACAAGGAAATCTCCCACCTAGAAGGGGACCCCAACCACACCAACCACAGGCTGGGGCCCCCCTCCTCAGCTGGCCCCTGCCCAAGTCCTGCTGACCAAACCTCCTCAGGACACAAGGTCAGTTCAGGACATTAGTGGCCTCATCCCTTGCATCCCACCCTCTGAGTTACAGTCTTTCAGAAACACAGCACCATGAGCTTCTAGAGCTGCCTGGAACCCTGGAGATCATCCTACTCCACTCGTTGAACAGCTGGGGAAACCAAGGCTCAGCAAACAGAGGGGATTCTTCCCTCAGGCTTCATAAGCAATGGAAGGGCACCAGCTAAAAGCTAAGTGCTTTGACTCAGAGCCAAAGGCCAGGGACCTTTCTAGCACCTTCCTCCCTCTCCATAACTTATATGTAGGAAAAACACATAGAAGCAATGTGATGTCAAAGTATGGAAGAACATTGGATAGCATTAATGTCTAGTCAATACACATTCTCCCCTTGTTCTTACAGTGAACACCAATGTTGCTCAGGGCCACAATACCTTTAGGTACAAATTACATTCCCAGGCTTCCTTATAAGATGTGGCAGTTCTGGCCTAGGAGATGTACGCAGACATCTACGCTGGTTTTCTGGGAAATCCTGCCCCTGCCCTGCCCTTCCTCTTAGGGACACCTTCCTACATCTTCTATCCTTAGGACCATGCAGATGAAACCACCTGCAAAGATGGCAGGCAGTGGCTAGAAGGGGACTGGGTTGGGGATGAATGGCTTCCTTGAGCACTGGACTAGTCCATGACTGCTCAGGTCCAGACCTCTCCTTAGGCAAGACAAACAAATGCATGGGGAGGAAGGCCGATTTATCTGATTGGTGAGTTGGGAAGAAAGCACAGAGCATGGTCAGTGTGGCCTCAGCAGGGGGTCCCTCCTTTGGGGAAATATCCTGTCCCAAGGCCAAGGTATTATTCTGGTCTGCCATTGGATGAGATTCCTGGGACAGGCTCTCCCTCTGGGGGAGGCCCAAGATTGTCAGACTCTATTCAGCACAAATGCATAAGTGTGTATCAGAGGTGAAGTATCAGCAGTCTTACGTATTTCATTATTATTAGGGCAAAGATTACATCACTGCCAGAGATACCCAAATCTCATCCCAAGCAGTTTCCTAACAACCCTCTTATTAAAAGGCCAGTGCAAATTGGATTCTTAGAGACACTATTATTCAGTACAACAAGAATCAGAAAGTCATCATAAAACCATGGATAATTCCTCACCTCACTAAAGCAAACAAACTGCCTTTAGAATTAAACTGGCAATACCAGTGCTGCCCTCAAAACTCACTGCTGCCTCACCAATGGATAAAATGTCAGATGAGATTATATAAAATAAATTGAGAGATGCTGAATTACCTCACTGAATAAAATGGTTATCTGAACAAAATGTTATGTGAACTGACTTGTCATGGAGCCTAAATTTCTTAGTCCCATTCCCTTAGGTGAAGGCAGGAAGGCATCACAAAAAATGCAAGTGTGGGGCTTTGAAAAAGTCTTTGAGAAAATGAGGCAGTAAAGTACAAAGGGTAGAATCATGAGCTTTCAGTTCAGCGTTGGTTCTGGTTCTGGCTCTGACATGTACTAGTTTTGTGATCTTTTTCTAATCAGTAGACACCATCTCAGAGGTAGCTACAAAGATTTTGAGATGAAGTCTGTAAAGCATCTAGTATGGAGAAGCATAGCATAGATGATAGCTGACGATTATTAGAGTGATTATTATTTAGGGTGTTTAGCAGTGGTGTGCTGACAAAAGGGTTTTTGAAAAATCATTTGTTTGGGGAGGAAGCCCTGGTTTGTACTGACTGCCAGTTTCCATGGTATGAATACTCCCATTATGGCCAACTTCAAGCTACCAATGGGATGTCACTGAATGCAGAGTTGAGAAGAGATGCATACAGTCAGCTCTCAGGAGCTGCCAAGTCAGCAACAGCTCCTCTCTGGTTCAGGCACTGCAGTCACACCTATTGACACGGTTTGGTTCTATGTCCCCACCCAAATCTCATCTCAAATTGTAATCCCCACGTGTCAAGGGAGGGACCTGTAAACCCCACGTGTCAAGAAAAGGAGGTAATTAGATCATGCGGGCAGTTCCCCCATGCTGTTCTCGTGATAGTGAGTGAGTTCTCATAAGATCAGATGATTTTATGTGTTTGACAGTTCCTCCTTCACACACTCTCCTCTCTCCTGCTGCCTTGTGAAGAAGGTGCCTACTTCCCCTTCCACCATGATTGTAAGTTTCCTGAGGCCTCCCCAGTAATGCAGAACTGTGAGTCAATTAAATCTCTTTCCTTTATAAATTATGTAGTCTTGGGTATTTCTTTATAGGAGCATGAGAATGTACTAATCTACCCATCTTGCTCATTGGGATTCCTGTGTGTGTGGCAAAGCACCTAGTGAATGAATGATGTATTAATGATGGGTTATTATTAACACACAAAGCTATTTTTGTCTCAATAATTTTGCATACCTTTGAACTGAGACTCAGAAAAAAAATGTTTTCATGAATATTAGCATAGATAAGGGGGACATTAGAGCATGGACTGTTGCCTATACTTGACTGTGAACACCGAGATAGTGCCTTCCCAACACCTAGTACTATTCCGGGTATACGGTATATGGTCTGTAAATGACTTCTGGGTTGGACTGGATTGGTTTGGACTGGATGCAATTGGGTTGGGTTGGGTTGGGTTGGATTGGACTGGACTGGACTGGACTGGATTGGACAACGGTGCAGAAAGAAACTGACCATAAGTCTGCTCAGAAAACACTCAACCTGTAAGAGGCAGGGAAGTCTACCCTCCCCCACCTCATTTTTATCCTAAGCATTGCCTGGAGGAAATGCCTTCCAAGTCCCATAGTGGAAACCATCTAAGATGCCCCTCCGTCCATGGGGCTTGCTCTTTATTTTAAACACAGTTCAGTTTTGATTGCTAAAATTTTCTTGGAGCCAAGGGATTCCAACAATGCTACTACTCAGAACATCAAGAAATTCCCTGGAGATTCCCAAAGTAAATAATGCGATGTAACTCTTACCTACAATTAATCTATGCAAGAAAAGATATTGAGGGATACGGCATCTTCTAAAATTACCTGCCTGAATTTCTAGCAGAGAGACCTAGGGAGTTACATCATACGCTGCCTCTCCAAACCCAACCTCTGAATGACCTCCATGAAGGGATAACATAATAATGCGGCTGTGTCTTGGTAAATGTCATTTATTCCCTCATGAATTTTGACAGAGATGACATCAAGTTTCTTCCAATTCTAAGATTTGATGGCACCATAAATATGACTTCAATTTTTAACAATTTAATGAAAAAATATTTCTGGAAAGAGCTGCTCATGGGGAAACACACCTCAGGTATGAGGCACATTTTCTTTTCCAGCCCTTCCTCCAACCATAACAGATCCAAAATGGACTTCCAGGAGGATCCTGAAACGAGCCCATGTGTTCAGCCTCTCCCTTAACCACACAGAAAGGGCAGGCGGATGACCTGCCCAAGGTTGGGAATTCTCCACACACTAAAGTCCATGACTGACATTTAGGAGAACATTTTGTTTAATAAATTCAAAATGTCCTTTAAAATTCTATCCATGCTTTCATTGTCAAGGGTCTTAATGGATATGTTTAAAGTATAAATAAATATAGTAGGCGTTCTGCTTGCTTAACCTTTCTTCCTCACCCCTTCATCTCTTCATTTAACATTCATTGAACATGAGACAGAACAAGTCCTGAAGTCATTTCTATTCCAAGTACTAACTCGAGTCCCTGGAAAGGTTTCTATTTCATTTAGATGGTACAGAGATGTTCTGCTGTTTCTGTACCATCCCCATCTAATTGTTGATATTTGATATGTCATGTTCAGATCTGTTGTCTTTGTTTACCAGAGGGTTTGTTTAGAGTCCACTGCTGAAGAAGAACTAAATGGAACCTGTCTCCAGGCAGAAAGGTAGGGAAGGCCCTTGTTTTACCCCACAGTGGCACCAACCCAGACAACAGAGGACAGAGGGAAGAGACCCCAGGCAGGACAAGGCCAGCCTGGAGCAGCACCTGGCAGGACGAGGCTTAAAAGAATGAATGAGGGATAGGTCCAAGCCCACATGTGTCATGGGGTACCATTTACAACTTTGCCCACTTGTCAATGGAAGTGGGGAGAGTAGAGCCTTCCAAACTATCAGCAGTAGGATCAGAAAGTAGAGTCCAGAAAAGCGAGACTACGCCAGAATAATCCGGAAGAACTCAGCCCCAGTGAGAAGTTGACAGCCAAACGAGGAGCAAGACCATCCTGCTAAGAGGCACTGAGTGATGAAAACAGCCTTGTCATGAAACAGGGCAGATGATCATCTCAGAACCAACAGGTGCATTCAGGAAAGATAAAAATGAAAACAGGAAGATCAGGAATTATTAACTGGTAAAACAATGCATGCCCCTAAAATAACAACTGACAAGAATAAAGTGGCACAGAGTGAGAATCACAAAGTAACAGAGCGGACTGACTCCAACAGACCTTTTCTGGCCCCAAAAGCAAGAGGTTTGGTTGGTGACATTTTAAGACACCATAACTATAAGGTCCCTAAGTGGACAAGAGCAGACAAGCTCTCTCATTTTTGGGGGGTGGGGAGCAACTTTTAAAACAGAACTTAACAAAATGGCTAATACTAACTCCTTGAGAATAGGATTCTTCTAGAGAAAGGCAATGGTTTGCAGGTAATGTAGCCATTCTGTCGATAGCATCAGCAACAGCACTGCCTCCTTGACAACATGGTGATATTCAGGACCTCTCAGATCACCCTCTGTGGGGCAGGAGACAGAGTGAGCAGAGGTTAGTCACATCCAGGTGGGTTACAGTTCCCTTCTACCACTTACTAGCAGCGTGACATTGCTCAAGTCACAACTTTGTGCCTCTGTTTCATCAACTATCAAATGAGAATAAAATTATACTTACCCCCCAGGGTTGCTGGGAAAACTAAGTGTTAAAGGGCAGAATCCAGTTCTGAAAATTTAGCAAGTGCTCAATAAATCAAAGTTAGTCCCTGGAGAAGGACCCAAAACATTAAGTAGATGCAATTCGACCAGGGTCATGCAAAGCCAGATTCGGTGGGAAGACCACTGGGTCTGTCAGACACCTCACATTAAGCCGAATTCAGTCACTGCGGCCCACCACCATCCTCTTCCCTGACTTCTCCAAGATGGTGTCAATGACACACTCTACCTGTAGACCAAGTTCCTTCCCCATGCTCCAGCCAGTCCAGACACTAAGCTGAATGTACTTCAGAGCTTCAGCTTTGTAAGTCGATGGAGTCTAGAATTATAGCCCACACACCTGGTATCCAGAGAGCCAGTGAAGAGCCTTGGGCATATATTTCTCCAAGACATGGGATGTGTTTCTCTGAGACATTTCCTCATCTTCCTCCTCTCTATTCCCCTTGCTCCCTCCCCTGATTCTTCCCTCCTGCTCCCCTTCTTAATCTCACTGTGATCCTAGGCCTACTTCACTCTCTGGCCTTGCAGCTAATTAAAACTGTGGCCCTTAGTTGTTTATTTAAAGACCCCCCCCCCAAAAAAAAAGGCACAGGAGATCTAGCAATCATAAGAGCATCACTTTTCTGAGATTCTGTCTAACAGAGATAGCGCAGGAGGCCTTGCACAACGTATTGGTGAATCTATTATAGTTCAGCCTACCTTGCCTGACACTGTTTATAGGGCCAGAATTTATTACCAGCCTTACGGTTTCATAAATTAACTAGTCAGCTATTGCCACACCTCAGTGTATTGTCATATCTGTGAATTTATGGCGTTGTGGCTTAATGTAGCATCATGTCATCACTTTCCAGTTCCTGGAGCATCCATTTTACCCTGGAAAATAATTCATCATGGTTATTATGAGAATACCAACATAAACAACAGAGGAAGAAAACATGTAGGTTATGGTCTAATTGCCTGAATCAATCCCAGAAGAAAAGAAGATACTGGACGAAATCTGCAGTCTTTGAATGAATCTTGAATGTGCTTAGTGTTACTCAGACTCGAAATGCTTTGCACACTTGAATGGGAACGTATGCAGTGAACATCCCGTTGAAACTCCACAGAACACCAGCCAAGCTAAAGTGCTGCACTCGGTCCGAATATCTGGGCTCCGTCTCCTCTGTAAATCAGCATTTAAAGTGTCAGATACAGACAGTCCATAAATCAGTACTGCATTTCTTCAGCATAAGCTAGTGCCTTCAGCAAGTGTTTTCTGCTATTTGGCTGTTTGTTCTGATCTGGTTTGATATGGCTGGTGTGGGTTTGGTTTGGTTCGGTTTGGGGGATGAAGAAGTTACGCAACAGAAAAGCGATGACTTACTCTTTTGCTCTTGCTCACAACTCCAAGGGCTAAAAACAATGCCAGTTCAACCCTCCTACTCACGTATGACGGCCAAACCTGACTTCTGGATTCTAACTACAAAATCCCCAACGCACTCTGCAGGCCCGCAGCCAGCTCGTCTGCTTAGGAAGGAGCAATAGTGTGATTTGAACATGACCAATAAAAAAGAACACTCGTCTTATTTGCTTTTACAGGTTACATTGTCTCACAGGTAAGGAATGGAATTTTTTTAATACATTTAAAAATATTTAATGTATTAAAAATTTTTATTACATGACCGGGCACAGTGGCTCACGTCTGTAATCCCAGCACTTTGGGAGGCTGAGGCGGGCGGATCACAAGGTCAGGAGATCGAGACCATCCTGGCTAACTCGGTGAAACCCTGTCTCTACTAAAAATACAAAAAATTAGCCGGGTGTGGTGGTGGGTGCCTGTGGTCCCAGCTACTCGGGAGGCTGAGGCAGGAGAATGGCGTGAACATGGGAGGCGGAGCTTGCAGTGAGCTGAGATCACACCACTGCACTCCAGTCTGAGCGACAAAGTGAGACTCCGTCTCAAAAAAAAAAAAAAAAATAGAGATTCCTAACCAATAAAATATCCCCATCACCAAGATTTTAAGGATGCCATGAGTAGCTGGTATTATCAATGACATTTGTGTAGTGGGAAAAGCATGGATTTTGGAGAGAGAAAGATGCAGGCCTAAATGTGGACTCTATCATTCACTATTACCCAAGGACAGGCTTTCTCTCCACCAGGCTAAGTCAAGTTTCCCAGTACACGGGTGTGGCGGGGAGCGGAGTGGTTCTGCAGCAGCAGGCTGGTAAATTTAGTCCTAAAACAAGACAGGTCTAAAAATCTTGGAAAGCAGAATCTGTTCAGAAGCTCCTTCTAGACATTCTCTTAACCACTGCCTTGCTCAGTAAGAAGGACCTTAGACATACTTTACCCATGGCTTCCCAGAAAAAAAAGTTAAGGATGATGTCATCAGTTTTCAGCATTTATTGAGAGAACTCAAACTACTAGAGGATTTCAAAGATGCTTATTGGGTATCTAAGTAAGATGTCAAGTAAAATTTTGGGTACAGGAATTTGAGTGTGAAGGGGAGCCCAGGAATGAAACTATTTGGGAGTCATCGGTATGGGTGGGATTGGAAGCCATGGGATGGGATGAGATCACTTAGGAAGCAACAGACTAACCCCCTTCTGTGATAAATAAATTCCAGCAGATTAGTGTGGATTATTGTCCCCAACTCTTGTGTCCTACCTCCTTTCACGCAGCTCCACACGTCATCTTGTGACTTGTGCTTGCCTGGCAGTAGGCAGCACATCTTCCTCTCCAGGAACCTTGGGCTTGGCCACGTGTCTTGCTTTGACCGGTGTGAGCAAAAGTGAAAATGTGTTCATTCCAGGTGGCAACTTGAAGAGGAATCATGCATTTCTGCTTGCCCCTTGCTATCTCCCCGCTGCCATGAGAAGAGCATGCCTCAGAGAGCTGCTGTCCCTCCAACCTGGGACCCCAAATGAAAGACACATGGACCTCCATTAGGCCCAGCTGAGCCTGACAGAGCTCCAGGGACCTGAAGTCCTCTGAGTGATAAACAAGTGGTTGCTGTTATAAGCCACTGAGAGTTTTGGAGGCCATGTTCTACTGCAGCAAAAGCTGACTAATACAAAAATAAAACCCATCTCTTCTGGCAGAACCCTCCAGAAAGCAGGGTTAGTCTCCCTCATAGATATCAGGCCACTAAGCCTAAGAGAGCTCCAGAGGGCTGTGCAAGTTCGGCCCAAGGCAATACACGAAAATGCTCTGAGTTTACCACTGAAATTTCCAGACTCCACTTAGATGATCCCCTGAGTCCCCACTCGTGCCTTTCCAGAAATAAAACTCTGCTCTGAAGAAACAATGGCTGACATCAAGACGACTCTGAGTACGCAAGGCTGGGAACTTACAGGAGACAGAGGCTCTCTCGGATCTCCAGGTAAACACACACAGCTGCTCAGGAAGGCAGCCTGATCCAGGAGCCTTTGGGAGCCTGGGTCATACCTAGACGGCCGGGTGCAGCCCCAGCTCTCCCAGGACATCGGAGGAAAGGTGACCACATGCCGTCAGATAGCAGTTCAGGCACCACTGTGCGGTGCACAGCCACACACCTGTCATAGGCTTTCATTCATAGAGGACTGGATTTGCCCTCCTGTTAGCCAAATGTGGGCCTTCTGATGCTCCACATGTAAATACAACTCACCAAACAGAGCCCCTCTTGCTTTCTGGGCCAAGTCAGTGGAGGGGACTGAAGGCCGGTTCATAGCTAGGAAAGCAGGGCTCTGCCGCGCCAAGGGAATGGGTCCCAGGTCTCTTTCAACATCAGTAGGTAACAAATACACTCACAGCACACACCACACACACCACATGATCATGCATACCACACCACACACACACACACTTCACACATCACACACCACACCATACACATACACACCACATGCTCATACATACCACACACACCACAATACACACCACACACACCACATGATCATACATACCACACCATACACACACACCACACATCACATACACACCATACCATACACATACACACCACACACACCACACGCTCATATGTACCACACACTACACGTCACATACACACCATATCACACCCATACACTCCACACGTCACATACACACCACATCACATATACACCATACCACACACATACACACCACACACACATGTTCATAAATACCACACATACCACACACACACACATCACATACACACCATACTACACACACACACAATCACAAATACACCACACATACACACATGTTCATACAGCCCACACACCCACACCACACATACCACATGATCATACATACCACACACACCATACACACACCACATGCTCAGCCATACCACACCATACACACACATCACATACACACCACACACACACACATGCACACACCACACACACATCACACACACACATTACATATACACAACATACACACACAAAGCATGCACATACCACACACACCACACACACTACATACACACAAGACCACACACACATATATCAGACATAAACCCCACATACACACCACACACATCACATACACACCACTCTCACACACATCATGCACACACATCACACACACCACATATACATGCCACACACACAGATCACACACACAAAAAATACACACCATATGCTCATAAATACCACCCACACATCACACACATACCCCACACACATATCACATAACACTCCACCCACACACCACACTCCACATACGCACTACACACACACACACAACCACACGCCACACACACCATACACATACACATAAAATTTGCATGAAATAAACATACAGGAAATGAACACCAAGATTGATTTCTCTTGCCCTGCATATTGGATTGAAACATGGAGCAGACTGGCCAAATTTAAGATTTGTGTAATTTACCTCTGAAATCTTCATCAGATTCAAAACACAATTTCACTTCCTGCCCCATCCGGCAGTGTTGGGGGATTTGCCACTGGAATAACAGAGCATAGTCACACCATACAACAGAGTTCATGTGTGTGTTAGTTTGTTGCAGGCGTCCTGGTAGCAGAGCGTGAGATCCCAGACTCACAGTGAGTTCCTCCCTCCAGAAAGGAAGCACCTAAGTTGCTCAGCACTGACGGCAAACACGTAAGTAAGGCAAAGGTTTCCACCAACGCAGCAGGGGTTGAACTCGAAATGAATCTGTGCATGTGGGCCCCTTGCCTTTGACCCATGGGGAGCATCATTCATAAATAAACATGGCAATACCTAACAGTCAGCCATTAGATTTCTTCAAGGCCATCTCTGCAATTACTTTGATGAAACAAAATTGAAGTTCATAATTTCCTCCCAAGCAAATGTTTTACAATAATTTTTGTAAAGATCCCAGAGTCACAGTAATCACATATCAAATAAGAACATTTTTTAGATGTTTTTCATTTGAAATAGTGAAATTATTTATGAAAGCATCTTGGCCTTCATCCTTCAGGCTATATGTGAAGTCTTCAAGCAAAGCTCCTCGTGAGCTCAACCACGTGACTTGGCAGCCCCCACTCCTACTTTCTAGAGCATCCCCGGCCATGCCCCGCCACACATCCCACGGTCCAGCCTCAGCTAAGCCCTGGCCGTCTCCACAACGCACCAAGCACCTGGCTGCATGCTCTGGCATACACCGCTGAAACTCTCCTCCCTGGGAACATCACATACCGGGGCCTGTCGGGGTGGGTGGGGGGCAAGGGGAGGGAGAGCATTAGGACAAATACCTAATGCATGCAGGGCTTAAAACCCAGATGACGGGTTGATAGGTGCAGCAAACCACCACGGCACATGTATACCTAGGTAACAAATCTACACATTCTGCACATGTATCCCAGAACTTAAAGTAAAATAAAAAATAAAAAAGCTCTCCTTCCTACTCATCCCAGCGAACTCCTACCTGGCCCTTAGACACAGTCCACGCACCAGCTCTGCTGTGAGACACCCCTTCTGGGACCTCCACAGAGCTCCTGTCCACCTCCGTTCACAGTGTGGGGCTGGGAACAAGGCTCTGTGGTGGGACCACCTGGGTTTGAATCTCAGCACCGCTCACTGGCTATATGACCTTGGACACTTAACCTTCCTGTGTCTCAATGTTCTCGTCTGTAAAACTGGGATAATATAAGGACTCACTTGATGAAAATGTAGTAGGGAATAGATATTTTAAAAAATGTAAAGCACCTAGAATAACACTTGGAACATCACAGCCTTATCACAATGTATTAAAGTTTTCTGTTTATGTGGCTATCTCCCCTACTAGACTAGAAGCATTTTAAAAAGAATATGCCTTATTATTTTAATATCCCCAGTATTTAGCAAATAACCTGGCATATAGGAAATATTTTTTTCAGAATGTTGAATGAATGAATGAATGTGTGAAATTAAAAATATATGTTAATATTAAATTCCTGTTACCCTGTCCCAAAAGACAATGTGCTGTCATCACTGCTTGAGGAAGAAGTACATTATTTCACACATCAACCCACCTTCATCCTTTGAGAATTTTTTTTAGAGCAGAAATAGACTCTATCCAAACCATATGGCATAAAGCTGTGGTTTTTAAAGATAAAGGCACTCTCCAAAAAAGCGCTGACTCATTTCATCAGAATACTCATTTCATCAGTATACACAGAATACTCATCTTCAGCATTACAAGCTTGTGATGGAAGAATACAAAATTTTAAAAATATATAAATTCACCTCTTAGAGGTAAAGGTTTGAAGAACAGTTTGTTTTTTGAAGAACAGTTTGTTTGTCTGTTTGTTTTAATTTTATGTTAAATTCTGGGATACATGTGCAGAACATGCAGGTTTGTTAAATAGGTATTCGTTGTACCATTAGTTTTTAAGAATCCTTGATTTTTAAAATGCTACCCACTTGGCCTCCTCTTTTATTCATAGCCTTGTTCTCCAGGAAAGAGGCTGAAGCATCCCTTAGGGAACATTTTCTGTCAAGGTGCTAGATCAGGAGAGTGAAGCAGTGAGCCTTAAATTGCAGGAAGTCAACAGCAGAAGGCAGAATGCTCCTCAAACTTGAATACAGAGCCTGGTGCTGCTTCTAAGAAGTCCCAAGTCAGCCTGACCTCTGACAGCTGATCTCAGGATCTCAACCTATGTTCATTTTCACATCAACACTTTATTTTTGAACAGGTTCCGGGATACAACACCAGCTTTTTTATTGAAGGCAAAGCATTCTCAATTACTTAGATACTTACTAATTAATATGATTGGTGATATGGTGATTATTTAGAATAATCTGAGATAAAACTCATTGAAGCAGCTTTAAAAAGCCCATTTTAATAAAAATAACACTTGAAGCTCTTTTTTTTTTTTTTTTTTTTTTTTATGAGACAGAGTCTCACTCTGTCATCCAGGCTGGAGTCTGGAGTGCAGTGGTGTGATCTTGGCTCACTGCAGCCCCAATCTCCTAGGCTCATGCACTCCTCCCACCTCAGCCTCCTGAGTAGCTGGGGTTACAGGTGCATGTCACCACAGCTGGCTAATTTTTATATATTTTTGTAGAGACAGGGTTTCGCGATGTTGCCCAGGCTAGTCTCAAATTTCTAAGCTCATGGAATCCACCCACCTCAGCCTCTCAGACTGCTAGAATCAGAGGTATGAGCCACCACACACAGCCCGCCTTTTCTTTCTTTTGCTTCTCTGTATTTATAGTTGTTTTTCCACCCTGGATGCTGCCTATGTCATAAGAAACAAAGACCACAGAGTCATAAAAGGGTCACACACGTTTAACCCTTTAAAAAACATTGTCAGACTGAATTAAGAAAATGTGGCACATATACACCATGGAATACTATGCAGCCATAAAAAAGGATGAGTTTGTGTCCTTTGTAGGGACATGGATGCAGCTGGAAATCATCATTCTCAGCAAACTATTGCAAGAACAGAAAACCAAATACTGCATGTTCTCACTCATAGGTGGGAACTGAACAATGAGATCACTTGGACACAGGAAGGGGAGCATCACACACCGGAGCCTATTGTGGGGAGGGGGGAGAGGGGAGGAAGCATTAAGAGATATACCTAATGTAAATGTTGAGTTAATGGGAGCAGCACATCATCATGGCACATGTATACATATGTAACGAACCTGCACGTTGTGCACATGTACCCTAGAACTTAAAGTATTAAAAAAAAAAAAAACATTGTCAAGAGCTTTGCCCATCTAAGGCACCACATGAGCATCAGTGACTGATGGGCTCCATACACTACCCAGAATGACTCACACATCAATGAGAAACATGATGATCTAAGGACCGAGGGAGGGGTCAATCTCAAACACAAAATGTCCCTGCTCAATAGCCACTTGCACACCCACAGCTACTGTGTGGAGAAAAGAGAGAGCTGGCTGCAGGCCCCCTCCTGGGGGAAACTGTGAAGTACAGCAGAGACCCGCCGTCTGGAACCTGGTGGCTCCCTCCCCACAGTGAGCACACCACACCTGCACTCTCATGCCCCCCGCCTCTCATGGAGCTTCCCTTCCCCTTCCCTCCATGAGCTACAAGCTCTCCGAATCACACCTTTCATGCTCCAGAGTCAACCAGGCTGAGTTTGTGGTGAGCAACAAACAGACTAAACATTCACACCATTTCTCATTAAACAATCCCTGTTCATGAGATCTGCATTAAAACCTTTTTCTCTTTTATCAAGACATAAAGAAAGCAGCAGTGCACAGCTTTAGAGGACTAGGGCCATCCCCAGTAACCGTTTCCTCCAAACCCTTCTAAACAAATTATCATTATCATTAGTGCTCTCATCACTATCATTAGTACTATTAATGCCAAGAGATGACCTGTTTTAGGCAATAACATTCACAATTCAACAGTAGAGTTTCCTGCACTGATGGCACTATTCACAGAGTCCTGCAGCCCCTGGACAAGGGAACACAAGGCTCCTAGCTGCCTGTTTGCAGAATCCCCCTGTGGGAGGCAGTAAGATGGAAACACTGGATGAGAGGCCAGGAGACCTAACCTCCTCCATCCCTGGTTCTGCCTCCAGGGAAGTAAACTGAGGCAGATCGCCCACTCTCTATGCTCCTAAACCAGAGGCAATTTTAAGCGGCTTCCAGCACTGATACACTAGGTCTCTATGAAAAGTGCAAACCTTTCCACACTCAATGGATTCTCATCACAACCAAAGCAGCAGGGCAGTGTATTAGCTAAAATCCATTTCAGTTGCAAGTGACGGAAGATAACACTGATTTTTTAAAAATAATGGTGGCTTAAAAACAAACAACCCAACTCAAAAATGGGCAAAGGACATGAACAGACATTTCTCCAAAGACAATATATAAATGGCTAATGAGCACACAGAAAAATACTCAACATCAATGAGATACCACTTCACACTCATAAGGATGGCCAGTAGAAACAAAAATAGCAAGTGCTGTTGAGGATATGGAAAAACTGGAACCCTTGTTCACTGCTGGTGGGAGCACGAAATGGTACAGCTGCTGTGGAAAACAGTATAACCGTTCTTAACAGATTAAATAAAGAAGTATTATGTGATCCAGCAATTATACTTCTGGGTATATACACAAAAGAATCAAAAGCAGGAATTCACACAGATACTTGTACATCAATGTTCATAACAGCATTAATCACAATAAACAAAACATGGAAACCACCCATTCATGATCAACAGATGAACAGGTAAACAAAATGTGGTCTGTACATACAATGGCATATTAATCAGCCTTAAAAAATAAATGAAATTATAATCCATGCTACAAAATGGATGATCCTTGAAAACGTTATGCAAAGTGAAGTCAGTCAGTCACAAAAGAACAAATATTGTATGACTCCACTTACATGAGCTACCGAGAATAGGTAAGTTCACAGAGACAGACAGGATAATCCAGGTTACCAGGGGCTGTGGAAAGGGGGAAGGGGGAATTAGTGTTCAACAGGTACAGTTTTTTGGGGGGTGAAGATTTTTAAACTTCTGGAAATGATGTAGTGATGCTTGTACAATATTACAAATGTGCTCGATACCCCTGAATTATATTCTTAAAAATAGATAAATGATAAAATTTATATTATGTATGTTTTACCACAGCAGAATTTTGTTAATAATGGTGGCTTAAACCATAGGAAAACAAACAGATAGGCCTGGTATGATTATCAGGGACCCAGACCCCATCCATTCTGCCAGCTCAACACAGGGTTTCCTCTTTAGGATCAAACATGGCTGCCCCAACTCCAGTCATCATCTCAGTCATGCAACAGGGAGGTGGGAGGAGGAAAGACAAGGGCATTCCTCTACCTAGAAGTTCAACCTTCTCTTGAGGGATACTTTCTGGAAGTTGCACACAGCCCTTCCATTCTGTTGGTCAGAACTTGGTCACATAGTTGCACGTGGCTTCAACGGAAGCTCGGCAATGTTGACTTTGTTCTGGGGACCAATGTTTTCAGCTAACATTGAGGAAGAAGAGACAAAAAAGTACCGAAAACAACAACCCATCCTGCATAAGATGAAAATCACCCTGAGTGCAAATGTTTTTTAGCACAGGACTGCACACCTTTATGTTTTCCTAGGATCACAGTCAAAAAGAAGGAACTTTAAGAAATGGTTCTGAGGACTTTCTTCTTTGATAAGCTCACTTTGCAACATAAGAGGAATTCACCATATACCCTCAGGAAGAAGTAGAGCTAAACTGAGAAGCACGACAAAGAAAAAATAAATGAAGAAGAACAAAAATGAAGACAAAGGGTCACTTTCTTAATGCCTCATCCTATGCATTTTGTAGAATTTGAAACCCCTGGAATGGAATGCATAAAGCTCTGACAATCTGGGCTACATTCAGTCTTGGCAGAAACCAGGATGTGCCCACTGGCTCATTCCTAATGTTTCAGGTGGGTAACAAATATTTTCTTTTTCCTGGGAGTTGACCACACACCTTCTTCCACTTCCTTCAACTCGGAGTGCATCTTGCCCTTGAGAAAAAAGATTTGGCACCTTCAGAACACACCATTCCCCACACTTCATTTCCCATTAAGGTTGTCTTGGTTAAAAATGTTATGGGCCAAGTACATGGTTTCACATATTCACATGGTTAAGAAACAGAATAGGAGTTCTGTGAGTCACAGAAAATTTGGTTGAAAAAAAAAAGGAATCAGGAAGAATCAGTAACACTAAACGCCCACATGTCTCGTCTCTTTAAAGCACATTGGGGGAAATTTTGCTTTTAGTGGAAACTGAACATTCTGTTGCTGCTATATATGTCATTTTCAGCAGAGATGAAATAACTAACAGCCTGGGAAGATTTTTATAGCCTTCCCGTCCTTTAAGGGATGGCATGGTCCCAATTTTGACCTCCCTTTTACTACTTTCCTTTCCTTTGGATAAAATCCATGTAATCCTCTGTAACACTAGAACGTCTCTGCGTTACTGTGTGCACACCTGATTTCCATGCCGTTTTCACCCCTCATTTTGGCAGCAATCTATGCATCAAGGCAAAAAGTTCCCACACCCCTATCCTGACCTCTTGGTAGCTGTGACCCTCATCCCAGCTCAACCCTCCTGGCATCTCCTCTCTCCTGCCAGGTTCGTGGCTTAAGTCAGGAAGCACGTCAGCCCTGAGACCTGCAAACCAAATCCCACAGACAGTTCTAAAGGGTGTGCTTGACTTTGGAAACCCAGTTTAGCTGGCTTCTGCTTGAATCATCACTCCATTAGCATCATCATTACAGAAAGTCGTTGCTCAAGGTCTAAAGCACTTGAAACCTTCCCTTATATTTAGTATTTATTGCCCATCTTGAAGGAACAGCATCCGAGGACATCCTCCCACCTTGTAACATGGCTCCCCTAGGAAGGGTATAACACAGTGATTGCAAAGTAGGACTCTGCAGCCAACCATCCAGATGCAAATTCTGATTCCATCACTTGGCCTGAATATAACTTTGGATAAGCTGACTAACCTTTCTTTGTCTCCACATCCTTATCTATAAAATGGGGACAGTAAAAGTGCATCCTCATAAAAAAATGGTCTACAAGCATATGAAAAGATGCTCAATATCACTAATCATCAGAAAAATGCAGATCAAAAACACAAAGAGATACTACCTCACACCCATTAGGATGAATACTATAATTTTTTAAAAAATTAAAAACAAGTGTTGGTTAAGATGTAGAGGAGGTAGAACCCTTAGGCACTGTTAGTGGGCGATATGGTTTGACTCTGTGTCCCCACCCAAGTCTCACCTTGAATTGTAATAATCCCCACGTGTTGTGGAGGGACCCGGTGGGAGGTAATTGAATCATGAGGGCAGGTCTTTCCTGTGGTGTTCTCGTGATAGTGAATAAGTCTCACGAGATTTGATAGTTTTATAGAGGGGAGTTCTCCTGTGCATGCTCTCTCTCTTGCCTGGCACCATGTAAGACATGACTTTCCTCCTCCTTTGCCTTCTACCATGATTGTGAGACCTCCCCAGCCATGTGGAACCATGAGTCAATTAAACCTCTTTCCTTTATAAATTACCCAGTCTTGAGTATGTCTTCATTGGTAGCACAAAAACAGACTAATACAGTGGGATTATAAAATGGTGCAGCCACTCGAAAACAGTATGGAGGGTCCTCAAAAATTAAAACCAGAAATGCTATGTGGTCCAGAAATCCCACTTCCGTGTCCATATATCCAAACTAACTGAGATAGATATTTGCATACCCACATTCTTGGAAGCACTAATCACAATGGCCAAAAAGTAGAAGCAACCCAAATGTCCATGGATGGATGAATAAATGAAATTTAGAATATACATACCATGGAATATTATTCAGCCTTAAAAAGTAAGGCAATCCTATCCCATGTTACAATATGAATGAACCTTGAGGACATTAAGCTAAGAAATAAGCCAGCCACAAAAAAAGACAAATGTGGTATGATTCTAGTTATACAATGTATCTAAGGGAGTGAAATTCATGGAAACAGAAAATAGAATGGGTTACCACAGGCTGGAGAAAGTAGAGAGAGGGGAGTTACTGTTTACTAAGTATAGAGTTTCAGATTTGCAAGATGGAAAAGTTCTGGAGTTTTGTTTCAGAACAATGTGAAAATACTTAACACTACTGAACTCTATATTTAAATACGATTAAGACGGTAACTTCCATGTTATGTGTTTCTTTTTACCACAATAGAAAAAAATCATTTAAAAAGTGACTCTTCATAGAGTTTTTGTATGGATTATATCAGTTCATGTGTGTAAAGCATACAACACTGGATGGCACGAGTGAGCATTTCTCAAATGTCATCATTATCAACGAATTCACATACGTTGCTCCATGCTATATCAGCACGCATGAATTATTTTATGTTTGTTTGGATGCTTTTTTATTTGTTTGTATGGAGTTTTGTTTTCTTATTTGTTTTTGCCTTCTCAATTTTCTGTGTCAATTTTCTGTGTTTTCTGAGGCCTGTTTTAGAAGCTTTACACATCTATTTTTTAATTATTCCTTATCAGGATAAAAATAAAAAGTAGAAATCAATGTCTGAGAAAACCATCATCTCCCTCTCCTTTAATTTCATAAGATACAATTTGAAGTTTCGAATTATTTTGTTTGTTTTGGGTTTTAAAGGTCCTTCTTTTTACTGAATGAGAGGGATGTAGATTGGCAGCAGTTGATATGGAAAAAAAAAAAAAAAAGATCACGTTCCAAAGGCAGCGTGATGGGCTGCCCTAAAGCTGCTGCCTCAAAAGAACCATAAAGTCCAGATCACAAAATATAATGGTCTCAGATTTCCTAGAGCCTGTTCTGTATATAATTCTCTAAGAAGAACATTGATAAAAAATAATATGTCCAGCAAAATAAAATCAATATATGATAGCTCTAAAATACATATTGTAGAAAATCAGGTTAAAATAAGTAGTTGTATTTTATCTGCAAAAGAGAAGTTTAAGGAAATACTGCCTTGAAATATACAAAGATAATCAAATATTCATTCATTTATTCAGTTTTGATGTGCCATTTAAGGCACATCAAGTGGAGAGAATATCTGTATTAGGGTGACTTCAGGACAGAATGCTAAGAAAATCTTCATTACTGACTTTCATGTCGCCTGAACAAAGACCCAATATTCCATTGTTTTTAACATAGACCCATAATGAATCTGTAACACTTATTCTATTAAAAATAGTCAGCTCCCTTTGCATGGATGCAGATTGATGATCCATTCTTAGAATCTCAATAATGATTACAATTGCACAGCATGTCAACTGGAAGGTATCCTGTAGAATCCTTGCCTACAGGGTTTCACTGAAGCTTTGAAAAGAACATGAAGATAACTGCTAAACCTTGGAAGCAACCAAGGTTCCTTATATAGGTGAATGGATAAACAAAGTGTGGCACATCAAGACAGTGGAATATTATTTAGCAATGAAAGGAAATAAGCCACCAAACCACGAAAAAACATGGAGGAATCTTGAGTGCATATTGCTAAGGGAAAAGTAAATATGAAAAGCCTATCTACTATATGACTCCAACTACATGATATTCTAGAAAAGGAGACAGTAAAAAGATCAGTGGTTTGTAGGGGTTAGTGGGGAGGAACAGAGGGATGAATAGGGAGAGCCCCCGGCATTTTCAGGGCAGTGAAACTTTTCTGTATGATACTATCATAGTAGGCTCACTAAATGTTTTTAACACAAACCCATACTGAATCCTTTCTGAAAAATATGAGCCTACTGTAATAGTATAGCCTACTGTAATAGTAGGCTCACATTTGTCAAAACCCATAAAACATACAACACCAAGAGCAGGCCCTAATGGAAACTATAGACTTTAGGTGATAATGCTGTGACAACCTAGATGTATCAATTGTAACAAATATAACACACTAAAAAACAAAAACAATAAAACTACACTGAGATACCAGAAAAACTAGATACATGCATAAACAAAGAAATAGTGAGTAATTCAATAAATGAAAAAGTAATCAAGCTGAAACTTCACAGGCATGATTCCTTTAAGGAAACAAATAAATAAGAGTAATAGTAATAACCTTCTCATTTCTAAGACCCAAAAACTATTATAAAAGGATTCAATGTTATATTTTTAAAGCACAATTATTGAGCATAAAATATAATCTGGAGGGCATACAATTTTGCAATAACCTATTCTGTGTTTAGGTAAGGTTGACTGCCTAGTTGAAAGCTGGGCCATCAACATTTTAGGTCATGGTGGCAGCAATCCACCACTGTTACCACCTATGTCAAACATAGTTGACCCTAGCATGACTCAGGTTGAATAATATTCGGGAAATGAGGCCTTGGGCTAGGGTCCCAGCTCTAGCAATCACTAGGTTCCACAATTTGGGGGAGCTGACTCTTCTGGGTCTCTATTTTCCCATAGAAAATGACATGGTTTGGCTATGTCCCCACCCAAATCTCATATTGAATTGTAGTTCCCATAATCCCCATGTGTCGTGGGAAGGACCAGGGCAAGTAATTGCATCATGGGAGTGGTATCCTCATGCTGTTCTCAAGATAGTGAGTGAGTTCTCATGAGACCTAATGATTTTATCAGGGGCTTTCCCTCATTGATCAGCATTTCTCCTTCCTGCCGCCATGTGAAGAAGACATGTTTGCTTCCCCTTCTGCCATGATTGAAAGTTTCCTGAGGCCTCTCCAGCCATGCTGGAACTGTGAGTCAATTAAACTTCTTTCCTTCATAAATTACCCATTCTCAGTTATGTACTTATAGGAGCATGAGAATGAACTAATACACAATAAATGCACAGAAGAGGTCAGCTGGCAGTTTTCACACCCGTCTCCAGGAGAAGAGAAGCTGGGAGGAGCAGGAGGGCAAGGAAGGTCCGGCTCCCACCAAAAGAGTTCACCCTCTGAGGGAAGGGCTACTTATTGGGCTTTTATGCACAATTTTATTTGAACAAAAAATTCCTCAGCTTTAAAAATAGTGGCATCTGGTTCTTTTTCCCTGAAGGTATTTACTCAAGCCAAGGAATGAAGCACCTGTGGGTGAAGAGCAGATGAAAGCTGGAACTATAAAAACTGGAGGGAGGCTTTTTCTCATTTCTAAGGAGATTATCAGGAAGAATGTACTCTGGCTCCTGGAAACCCATCCAACCTCTCCTCTCCCACCTGGGCTGGCTGCAGCAGCTCTGCAGGATGTCACCCAAAGAGGTCCCTTCCCATCCCTGGGGCCCACATCCTGATGGGAAAAAGAACTCTCTAAACCTGGATTCTGGGGCCCTGTACTCTGAGAGAGGGCTGGACACTGCCTGTCTGTCCCCCTGCTTAGAAGGAAGCAAATGTTTATTCAAAAATATTTATTAGGTAATACGACAAACTGTCAAAAAGGAAGAGGCAAACACTGTTATTGCTTACAAACATGAACTGTGGATTCTTAACGTATGAGAGACTTTAACTGGGGATGGGAATAAAGCCCCAAGGAGGGAAAAGATGTTGTGGAAATTCTGCCCAGTGGGAGGCAGGTTTGGAACCCCATGCTGGGCTGGTTGGTCATAATCTAGTCTAGATGAAGGTCTGGACAGCATCCTTCTGCTCAGCCACTAGCCTCTCTTTGCTTTTTAGTCAGTGTAAAAAGCATCTCAAAACCATTGCTTTCCCAGACTCAGTCTCCTGAAACGTGTGTGTGTGTGTGTGTGTGTGCAGTCTGTAGGTGTGTCATTGTGTGCTTCTGCCAGCCTTTCTGTTGAAACTTGCCAGAGAAAATGACCCACCTGCAAATTGGCAAACAGAACCTGACTGAATAAAAAATCGTTGATTCAGAGCTTAAGAAACAATCTAGTGGATTTCTTACTAACCTGGGTGTTCAAAATAGCCTTTCTACTTATTTGGCCTCAATATTTTCAAAAGCTACCGTGGCAAAATGAGTGAACACGTTGGAATTAGGCACTGTACTACTAATTGTGTGTCCTTGGAAAGTTGCCTAACATTTCTGAGCTTCCGTTTCCTCAACATAAAATGAGGATAAAAATGTCCATCATGCAAGATTGTCCTGACAGCTGTGCTACTGTCTCCAGGATCCCAAGAAAGAGCAACTAAAATTACGTTGATGTTATTAATTATAATTTTAATCATCAATACTATTAATAATAAAAGACTTTAAAATAATTTCCTTGTTTTTAACTTACTGTAAATCAACAGTCTGTGGTAGCCTGTTCACTCGCTTTGTCCTCAGTCTTGTGATCCACATCTATTTCTTATCTGTCAGTTTTATGCTGTGTCTCTTCACAAGTTCCTTCTGTGTGTGTGTGTGTGTACACACGTGTATGTATGCAAATGTGTGTGTTCCAACAAGGGTTCCCACTTGCCCATTAGAAGTTTATTCTGGGGTCTAGATAATAAAAAGCAGGAAATCCAAGACTACAAAAATGTTAGCTGAGTGGATTGAAGAGCAAAAGAGTTCTCAGCACAGCCAAACCCATGAGCACAATGGTTTGGGCATATCAGAGAAAACGAAGATCTAAGGTAAGGGGTGAAACACAGCACCTGCAACTCTGGAAAGGCCCAGGGGAGGATCCAGTAGGGGGGCCTGGATTGTGAAACTCTTCAGATCTGGGTGCGCCAGTCCGGGTGCAATATCCAGCTCAGCCACTTCTCCCCATGGGACCCTGAGCAAGTCACTCCATGATTCCATGCCTCAGGTTCCTGCTCTGCTCTGTGAGTTGGGAATAACAGATTCCCTCCCAGTGGGTTGCTGTGAGGATATGCGGAGTTAATCCAGGTAAAGCCCAGCACAGTCAGCATTCTATAAGCCTGAGCTTCATCATGATCATCTTATCACTTTGCGTGCATCTGGCCCTCCTCATTTACAGCTACTGCACCCTGTGGCAGAATGCCACACTCATACAAGAAGACTTGCAACTCACTTCATCTCTAAAATGTAACAGGTCCAGGTAAAAAAGGGCAGATTGAACTTGTGGGCTCACCTCTAGAATAATATCACTAAAAGTAGAAATTCAAATGGACAAAGGGAAGAAAGAAGAGACAACAGCCTGTGGAAGATGTTTGCAAAATCTGAAAGATGGAAAGCAAATAAGAGAATGGCAGCTGATGAGTGAGGGGACATTCCTGCCAGAGGATGGGGGGAATCAGCAAAGGGAAAGGCAGTTTGCACCATGGGACTCTGAGGGGTTTGGAAATTTGAGGTCCCAGCACCTCAGAGGGTGGGAGCAGGGCAAGGAATGGAGCTGAAAACATGACAGTGTATGAGTGTTGGAGAAAGGGGAAATTCAAGTGCTCCCTTCTCCTCCCACATCCCCTTTCTGATCCCCTGCAGCTAGGTAACCATCCTGTGCCTAGCAGGTAATTTAGGGTTCCTCTCCGGAGAGAAATCAGGGACTCCAGGCTCTGCAGAGTGAGGGAATGAGGCAACATACTGAAAAGGGGAACCAAGTGAATGGCAAGGTACCTCCCCCAGGATCTTCCCTCTACTTCACCCTCAGAACCCTGCGTCCAGGCTCCAACAACCCCACCCTCATTCCACCACCCTTTCCACAGCTGACAACGGCAGGATTCTCCCCAGGAGATGCTGACCAACCCCAGAGAAACAGCTACTGAGACAGTCACTTATGCATCCCCAATGACAGTCAGGCGCTGATGCCCATCATGGCACACACCCCAAGCCAACAAGCCCCGCCTGGGCACACAGCTTCCTAGTGAATTATTCTTAACATGAAGAGTATCCAACGTCCACCAGACACTTGTGAAAAACTTCCAAGCCTGAGAAATGATGACCAAAATCCAACAATCACGAAGAAAAAATGTGAAGCAAAAAGAGATGTTTTAACTTAAAAAAAAAACATGAAGATCCTAAAGATAAGAACAAATAATACAGCCATTAAAAAAAATGTTAAAGATGCCTCAAAAAAAAAAAAAAAAAGGATCAGAGAGGAGGTTCAACATCTAAATAACAAGAGTTCCAAGAAGAGAAAACATTTAAAAATGGAAGAGAAAGTTCTCAAAGAAATCAAAAACTTCCCACAACTGAAGGGGCCCACTGAGTACCCCACACAATAAAAGGAAGGAGACGCTTACCAAGGCACATCTCTGTGACATTTCAGGACACTGAGACGAAAGAGAAAAACCTAAAACATTCAGAGAAGAGAAATGGGAACGAGGATGGCATCCCAAGCTTCTTGATAACAACAATAAGAGCTGGTAGTCTATGACGCATCACTTTCCAAATCGTGAGGGAAATGTTTCTTAAAGAGAACAAACGCCCAGCCAAGCCATCAATGTGAGGAACTACAGCAACCGTGAGGCTGATAGGATAACCTGGAGACAGGGAGTCCAGCATGAAAACAAGAGAATCCTAGGATGCCAGAGGGCAGAGATGCCAGGACAGCCACACCTGGAAGCAGCCAGTTCCATCCGTGAGCACAGGGCTCCTTAAAGCAGCCTCCCCCACAACCAAACAATAAAAACCCTGAGAGATAACCAAATTCATTCTATCACACTGAAAAGAGGAACTGGTTCTGCCAAGGAGTTTAAGGGAGTCTTATTGTAAGTACTTAGAAAAACCAAGGCAATAAAAATATCATTGAAAATCAATGAAAAATCCATTGAAAACCAATGAAAAAATCATTGAAAATCAATGAAAAATCAATTGAAAACCATTGAAAATCAATTAAAAGTTATTAAGTTTTTGAAAAAAAACAAACATCACAGCACACTGTATGACTCAGTTCTAAGTAACATTTACATAGTTATAATAATGTCACAAATGCATACCAACTTAACCAACATTACGGTTTACCTACATTGGAAGGATGGAGAAACAGGAGATGGGGGAAGGGAACATGAACTAAATTCTCACCTGCCTTAGAAGAAAATTGATAATGTCTGATATGGTTTGCCTGTGTCTCCACCCAAATCTCATCTTGAATTGTAGCTCCTGTAATTCCAATGTGTTGTGGGAGGGGCCGGTGGGAGATGACTTAATCATGAGGCGGCCTCTCCCACACTGTTCTTGTGGCAGTGAATAAGTCTCATAAGAGCTGATGGTTTCATAAGGGGAAACCCCTTTCACTTGGCTCTGATCTGTCTTGCCTGCTGCCATGTAAGATGTGCCTTTCCCCTTCTGCCATGATTGTGAGGCCTCCTCAGCTACGTGGAACTGTGAGTCCATTAAGCCTCTTTTTCTTTATAAACTACCCAATCTCAAGTACGTCTTTATCAGCAGCGTTAAAATGGACTAATACAAAGTCCAAATGAAAAGCTCATGAAAACTCGGTAATGTATCAACAAGGAGGTAAATGACAGAAGAAACAGCTAAGAGGACAGCAGCTACCTCTAGGAAACGGGGCTCCCTGGAGGGCAGAGAACTGCTATTTTTCATTATAAGCCCAGAAATACTATTTGACTTTTACAACTATGTATTAGCATGAGAAATATAACAACTACAGTAGAACACTGATAAAACATGTAGAAAATTTCACAGTGAATAAACTAACGCATACATAGATAGGCAACCATTTCCTGAGAGTCAGCTGTGAACCCAGAAAAGGCATAAAGCCCAGTTCTGCAGAGCCATCCCATGCTCATTGCATGTACCACAAGTTTGTTTTCTCTCAAAATTCACATGTTGAAATCCTAACCCTCAAGGTGATGGCATTAGGAGCTGGGGGCCTTTGGGAGGTGATTAGGTCTTGAGGATGGAGCCTTCATGAATGGAATTAATTTCCTTATAAAAGGGACCAGAGAGAGCTCCCTTTACCCCTTCTACCATGTGAGGACACAGCAAGAAGATGCCATCTACGAACCAGAAAATGGGCCTTCAACAGACAACAAACCTGCCAGTGCCTTGACATTGAACTTCCCAGCCTCCAGAACTACGTGAAATAAAGTCTTGTTTATAGCCATCCAGTGTACAGTATTTTGTTATAGCAGCCTGAATGAACCCAGACACTCATCATCAGAGCTGCTGCATCTGCCCCTTCCCACCACAGTCTCACTAAAGCAACCAGAAAGTGGCACCAAATACACCCCCCTTTGTTATGTTAGTAACATGGTCATGCTACAATACCAAATAAACTAAGCAATGTCAAGCAGGTCAACAAAATTATTTAGTATGACATAAACCTCTTCCAAATGCACATGCAAATTTTTTCATTCTTTACCTTTTAAAAGACTTAAAGCTTAAAGTGAAAATTAGTGTGGAAAAAAGACAAATTTCTGAATGGTAATTTGTCACTCTATATCGAAAGATTAAAGATACATATCTTTCATCACACAATTCCACTCTCAAGAGCATATCTCAGTCTGATAAACTACAGCGTGGTTTGAAACAGTAATTTTCGTCTTGGAGGCATGTGAGAATACTGATTCCTGGGCCCCACCCCAAGACAGCCTGATTCAATTGGCCTGGGATAGGACCTGGGCATCTGTATTCTGCACTCAAGATTGGGAATTCCTGGTTTATAATATAGAAAGCTAGACACAGCCTGAATACTCAACAGAAGAGGACTAGGGAGATAAATTTATAATGACAGAGACATACGATGGAATACCAGACAGTTCAAAAGTAATGTGGCATTAAAAAAATATCATTAAGCATACCTATGAACAAGGGCAGATACTTCTAACGTGCTGGTAAGTGAACAAAACAGGTGCCAGCACATATATATAAAAGTGTATATATAATATGATCCCCTTTGGGGAAAAACATATGTATAAGAGAGAAATTCCACTATCTGGAATTAAATGCATTACTTTTCAATAGCCATAATGTCGGAGTGCAGAAAGATTTAATTTAAATACTTTTATTCATCTGTATGCTCACGGTAAACAAAGTATTATTGACACCACCTTCTAAAGTTCAAAAATGCTGATATATGTCACTTGTACGTTTTAAACATTTTAGTACTGTTCATACAGATTTCACCTCACACCCCACTCTGCCCCTGCCAATAAATCCATATACACAGACCCACTCAAACTTTCACCTGCAGATTTTCACAGCACACTACATCCTGCCAAGTCTCCAGCACGAAGAACAACTTTTGCATAGGTTTTGTCTTTCCTTTGTATGAATAGGTAACAAAGTCTGGCTGCCTCAAACTCAGAACACCCTTGCAACACCGTTACACCCACTGATCTCCCAAGTTCACCTTCACAAATGTGCAAGGGACGAGGGGGACAAGGGCCAAGTCATCAGGACGACTCCTGTTCGCCCAGATTCCAGCCCAGGCAAACCATTCAGCAACACTGGTCAAAGGTATTGGGTCGCTGAAAGAGGAGAGGGGTAGAAACAAGGCATTGATTCAAATACTTCCAAAATATGTATGTGTTTTCCCAAGCAGTTGTCACTCCCCAGCTTGAGGAAAGTGCTGAGTTACAGATGATGGAGTATGAAACACTGAGAGAGTGCACGCCCTGTGCCTTCACAGCAAGGAGGGCAGAGTTACAACGGCTTTGGTGTTTTACTTCACTCACTTTTATGCCTACCCCTTTCTTAGCGCCCCCTTCCCTTACTCATTGCATCAAAGTTATCCACTGAAAAGAATCAAGTCAACTGCAGAGTTCCAGATAGCTATCCTCAGGAGTTTTGAAACTTAAGATGAAAGCAGTCAGGGAATTAAGACTAAATCCTGAATATATAAGAAAAGGGCTTTCCCACGTGGCACAATACACGTACTGTCTGCTTCACAGGTCCAGCCTGGTAGCAATCAGGCAGGATACCAGAGCACGCAGGAAATCCAAAATTAGGTTTTACTACCTATAATGGAAGATTTATGGGATGGTTTAATTGGTAGTCTCAGGACTAAAACCTGAAGTAGGGGAACAAAAACATCTTTCTGGACGCAGCCACTGAGCCCACGTGCACCCCATGACACTGGCTCACAGGGCACACAGGCCCGAGGCTGCAGGGGACGGAGTAAGACCACAACACCTCCTTCTCCCAACCTTGACGCACACCAAAGCCAAGAACATAACTATGCCCTGTTCCTTTTATTTAAGAGGCAAATTTGTTTCTTACGGTAGGTCTTCAAGCTACACGCACAAACTCAGCTGTTCTGCAAAACAAAAGAAATCACTCAATTCAGTCCTCCCCCAATATTTCCAAACCACAGTGGCAACATTCACAAGCTGCAAAGAGGATTCCACCCCACCAGAATGCATCAGTCTGCACCCGTCTGTTGCCATTTTCAGGGTTAGCAGGGCCACTGGAAAGTTTTCTCAGTGCCATTTTGGGTCAATGTAAAGAATAATTGAAGTGCATGTTTCTGTCAACCCCACGTGTTCAGAGAGATTTCAAGTAAATACGGGAAAATAAGAACTGTGGGCTTGAGCCATATGTTGGCTGGCCAGAGATTTCAAGTAAATACGGGAAAATAAGATCTGTGGGCTTGAGCCATACGTGGGCTGGCCACGTGGGGCAGAAAGAACACACATTCTGTCCAGGCAGTGAGTAACTGAAAACCAAGTGCCCACAGACACCATCCACTGCCAGAACTTGGGAAGCTGGGGTCCCAAGGGACAGTCCCCTCTGCTCACCCTCTCCCCTCCTTTCTTTGTCGCCCTCTCAACAAACGTTAGTGGAGCTGACTTTTTTTCCTAGAGGCCTTCATAGCCACATTTTCCCCTCTCCAGGTGGTAGCCTGGGACCCACTGTGCAGAAGGACACGCGGGCCTGAATTGAGGTCAAGCCAGGGAGAGGAAGAAGTGCAGAGCAGGGCAGCTACTGGCTCCTGAAATCCAACCAAAGAGGCGGCACCATTCAGTAGCATGACATTCTGTCTGCAAACCACCCTGATGATATTGTTACTAAGTAGAAGTATCCCTTTTAAAAGAACTTTTGATGTACTGTAACATACTATAACAAGATGGGAAGACATTTTTCCTTCAATGAACTGATTTTTGTAAAGGAGATTTCAACTTTCCAGTGATGGAAGCACTTTTCCTGGCTTCCACTTGTTTTCTGAAGGTTTCCATTTGGGTGTGATTTCTTAGCAAACAGGAACCTTCCCAAACACTGCCTGCAGACATCTTGGTCTGTAGAAACCCCTTATAAGATGATCAACATATAACACAGTCTTTTTCTACCTAGAGAATTAGCATAGGGCGAAATGTGGTATGACAGGGGTCTTCCAATGCAGTCCAAGGAAGAACTAACTTAGGCTGAATTCGAAGCTTTAAGACAAGGCTATTACAACATTTACAAGATTATTCATCATGATTATATCAATTAAAAATTTGGGGGAAAAAACACTGCCATACAAAAACCATATTAAAATTGAGCCAAGTAGTGAAACAACGCCAAAATGGCCTAGAAAACTAACATGTATTTGATATTCACTTTTTCTGAATACAGATGTGATCTTCATGTCATCATTGACCCCAGGCGGTGAGGATCATCAATGTTTCTAAATTCCTACACTGGGCGGCTCATGCCTGTAATCCCAGTATTTTGAGGGGCGAAGGCGGGAGCATCACTTGAGCCCAGGAGTTAGAGAGCAGCCTGGGCAACACAGCGAGACCCCGTCTCAGCAAAAATACTTTAAAACTTAGCCGGGCATGGCGGCATGCACCTGCACTCCCAGCTGTTTGGGAGGCTGATGTGGGAGGACCATTTGAGCGTGGGAGATGGAGGCTGCAGTGAGCTGTGGTCACAACACTACACTCCAGCCTCAGTGACAGAATGAGACTCTGTCTCAGAAAAAAAATAAATGATTTTAAAAATTTAAAAGTTTTAAAAATAAATAAATAATAAATTCCTACACTGTTGTACAGTTAACGGCCCTAATTCCTAAGCTCAAAGGGAATTCCCCAGAAAAGGCAAAAACAACGTAAGGGTGAACTATGGCTGTAGAGGAACAAATATATGGCTTGTAAGATAAAGAGGTGTCATATAAATAAGTGTGTAGGCATACATTGGAATATATCATCTCATCTGACCCTGCTACCAAATAAACCACAATGTGATTCTGCTACTGTGGAATCCGCTGTGAAACGAGTCATATTTCGAAGAGGTATTTTTAGTGGTTTTTAAGGGCAAGCATTCACAGACTTCAAATCTGGGTTCCACGTGACCATGACAAGCACCTGGTCAGTTCTGCTGCTTGGCCTCCAAACTCGATCTGTGGATCACCACTGACTCAAACTAACTCTATCTGTAAGATGATTCAAAAGAGACAATTTGGAAAAACAGAAGGGAGGAAAGACTGGAGGAAGAGTGAGCTTTTACAACTAAACAGTATTTGCTTGAATTTAAACATCTCTTAAAACATAGACAAGAAAGACAAAAAGCATCAATGGAAACATATGTCCCTTTTACATTCCAAATACAGGCCCATAAGAAAGCAATAAGCAAAAGGAACAGCTGGGCTCCGTATAGCCGACTTGTTGATGTTTAATGCGGTACTGCTCTGATCTCACCCCTCAGATAGAAGCAAATGCCCTAGTGATGCCCCAGGAAGACATCTACCAGCAGAAAATACCACCGCACCTCCTATATTCTGAGCTGGATGCAACCATTCTCTTAGAAACCTACTCTTGACTGGGTGTGGTGGCTCACGCCTGTAATCCCAGCACTTTGGGAAGCCGAGGAGGGCGGATCACTTGAGGTCAGGAGTTCAAGACCAGCCTGGCCAACATGATGAAACGCTGTCTCTACTAAAAATATAAAAAAATCAGCTGGGTGTGGTGGAATGCACCTGTAATCCCACCTATTTGGGAGACTGTGGCACAGGAATTGCTTGAACCCAGAAGGTGGAGGCTGCAGTGAGCAGAAATGGCGCCACTGCACTCCAGTCTGGATGACAGAGTGAGTCTGTCCAAAAAAAAAAAAAAAAAAAAAGCAAAAACAAACAAACAAAAAACAGTCTTTGTGCCTTCTGCACTCATGGTGACATTCTTTACCATTTAATTTCCCCTAGAAGACAGGGCATTGCCGTACAATTACTCACTTGAAGATGAGAAGTGGAGGATTTGTTAGGACTGCAGGTGATGAGGAGAGACTCAAACAGAATGTTAGATTCTGACCAGTCTGCACTGGTTTCACACACTTCTTTCCCTTCCTAAGAATCTGCTTTTCCCCTCGTGTACTTTTTCCTGTTTTTAGTATCATTGGGTCATTTCTAGTAACTCTGCTTAAGCGATCCTGTCAGCTACAGGGCGTGGGTGGGTTATTCAGCTCTGCCTCACAGAACACTCACCCTCCATCTGAGTCAGTTGCCTTTTAATGGGAATACTATTCGCTGATCGTGTTCATAAAAACATGGGCCGGCCCGGTTTTGTTTCTCTTGACAATGGCCCAGGTGTTTTTCTCTTCTGATTGAGCTTTGGGTTAAGCTCAGCATGTCTTTGTTGTTGTTGTTTGTTTTATTCTATTTCCACTTTTACTGGAGGGGAAATATCAGAGTCAATGTGATCCAGCTGCTGCACGTCAGCTCCGCCACACAACCTGCACTGTTACATCCAAGGCGTGCAGGGAAAAGGGTGCGTGCTCAGGTCCAGGAAGTGGATAAGGGCAGCCTCTCCCATCAGCTCGCCGGCCGGTGGATGCCAGCCTCCATGCCGCCTTGCTCTCTCTAGGCTACTAGTTTTTGCAACCTTCTGCTTTTGTCCACTCGTAACTTTGATAAGTACTGTGTCACCTTCTCACACGTGGAAAACGTATGGTCAGCGATTCTGCATGTTCAATGGTGCCTGAACAACACGAAGGAGAGCTGTCATTCATCTTTTGTTTTCTCATTACCAGTTTTCAGGCCACGTTCTAAACAAGGACGACAACCGTCAGAACATCATTCCCTGGCATCCTAATCCTTGCTTACTTCGAATCTCCTCACCACCTTCAGTCCTTTCTAAGATCACGTATGGGCATCCACCGTCTTTTTTCCTAAACAGAATATTTTGCAAAGTTAAGTATCAGCATTGAGTATTTAAGCCATGCATCCTCAAGGAAGCTAAAATTAGTTCTTGAAGGATGAAAAGAGTCTTATTCTTTTTCTGTATAAAGCACAGACATACCTAAATGTAGACATACGTATATGTATAATGCAAAGTACTAAAACAGTGTATCTGTGGTATTAAATTTCCATGTGAGGAGGGACAATTAGGAAAAAAAAAAAAAAGAAAAGGCTTTTTAGGAGGTTGATCATGAAAAACATGGTTGAAAAACACTAATTTAAGCCTAAATGTAATTGCATTACAAAATGTCACTACTTCTTGCTGGTTTTGGCACCAGTGCCTCAGGTGACACAGAAATACTAAGTTTTCTTTTATTCTGATATGCTTAAGGTATCCCCAAAATGATTTATCTATGGTGGGAATTGAAAGGGTTATGTTGCACTCATTCACTCTTCAACAAGTGACATACACGTCACCTCCTATTTTAGAAGCCAATGGGTGTAAAGCACAAGAAATCAAACCACTGAAAAAACGAAAAATAAAAAGGAAAGAAATAAAGACTCCGCACTCTGACACAGATGAAGCAGATGATTATATTTATTTAAAACAGCGACTTATTTTTTAATGTTTATGCACTAAAGATTTCTCAGTTCATAATTTCTTATTTCATGTTAAGCATCCAATGCAGTAATCTTTGCTTTGCAAAGTCCATTACAAACAGGCTCGTGCATTCCAGAAAGGAAGCATGCATTTAACTTTCTCAAATATATAATAGGCAATTCTTTTTTTTTTTTTTTTTTTACTTGCTTGGAGCAAAGACTGAAAGCAAGTATTTAATCTCGCTTCCTTTGCCAGTGCAAACGTAACTAATTCTGATCCTCATTTCCATTTCTTCTTTAATCTTTTTAAATCAGGGTTGGGCCAGCATTTATTCCCACCCTTTTGGAGAAGTAGCCTGTTATTTCAAACAGGGCTGTGACACTACTGCACGTTGTCCTGACCAGCACTGTCCGGGTCCTTGCTGGAGAAAGAAATGGAGGCATTTTACTCACAATCACAGAGCTTATGTATGCAAGCATCACAGAATGCAAAAAATAACTTTGCAACAATCTGAAAGGGTAATTTATGGAGTGTGGACAGTAAATGGGGTATGTTTTCTATCCTGAAAATCCCAGACGAGGGCAGGCTTATGAATAATTTTCAAAAATCAGGAAGTCTGTGGAAATCCCCGCTGTCTTATAAAGATTGCACCATGCTCATCGCATCTCCCACGGCCTCTGCCTCCTCCACCTCTTCCGAAGTTCCTTGGTCCTGACTCCCAATGGCAAGGGCCAAAGAACACAGGCACCTGCCTCCAGCAAATCCACTCCGATTCCTCCTCATTCCCAGACACAAATTTCCATGAAAACCAGACAGAAGACAGAAAGCAGGGGCAGGATATTCCAAAAGCACTTCAGATCTGCAGCCTGATTTCATTAGACTCGCTGACTTGTTTCTTTTAGTCCCTGGGTGTGTTGACTGCAGGAGAAACCTCCCTAAAGATGACACTTCAGAGCTGTGAGTCCGAACACGTAAGGAAGGACGTGCCCAGGCAGAAGGTCTAGAAGCTCAGAGACAGTGAGGACGGGGCCCTGCTCAGCGATGCTCAGATGCCTTTATGAGCTCACTGTACTGGGAGTCACTTGCCATTTCTCTGAATCCACCCACACATCCCTATAACATATGAAAACTGTTCAGCCCAAAGGAAAAAATAAACTCGACGGTTGTCATTAATCCAAGTTTAACTAAACACAACAGTTTCCAAGAGTACATTTCAGCCATTTCGCACCCATGGACACCCAACCTGAGACGCTGATGGGGAACGATTGTTTTGGCACCACTGAGGGCTGAGGCAGGCAGCACCCTGGGGGTTTCTGTCTCCCCTGTTGCTCTGCAGCTGAGAGCCACACCCATGAGCTGATGACGTAGCGTTGGTCTCAAAGGTCTTCCTTGATGATGTGGCAAAGCTGCAAGGCCCAAGCACAGAGGTACCTGGACACCAACCCTTCCCTGCAAGCCACACGGCCAGCCGAACGTTCTGGTTACCAGGGATGAGATGCTTTTTCTGACAAGATTTTAAGCACATGTGGCTTACATCAATGTGGTCTCGTATTCATTCTGTGTTTAGACCACTTGCCTCGCACGTTCTCATATTTACACATGTTCACTGAACGTAACCTCAAGTGAATTGTTTAAGAAGTCTTAATGGGCTTCAGACTCCTCGAATATAATTTAGACTTTAAATTAAATTTGTACTCTGATAGGAAACTACAATGCTTGAATGCAGCTTATGGCATCAAATGGACGTGCAGGAGGTCTTGGAATAGAATTTCAGTTACTTCTAAACGGCTCACACCTGTTGGCCCACATTCCTTATAGGATGAAACAAGATTCTACCACAAAATCCAACTCACTGCCTGCATTTGAAAGCTGGAGAGTCTGCAGTACACAAGATAAAGTCTTGCTGTTCCATTTGTCCTTAGATGACCCTACAATGATGCATCGCAACACACCAGAGACATATAATGCTAGACGCGAGAACACACAGCCATGCTCCTTGGTTTGAGCTTTCGGGTTTGGTGGGGTGTTTCAATAAACCACAGTTTTCCTTCTCCTTTACTGTTTGGTTACCAATAATTGTGCTGCATTAGGCATAAAATTCAATATGGTGATTAGAGTCTAGAGAAGCCACACTTATTTTATTTAGCAGTTTTTGTTTTATTTTATTTTTACAGTAAGCACTGCCCACCGGGAAAAATAAACCAAAACAGTAAGAGTGAAATTCTCTTAATAGGCACTAGCGATAATGAAAGCAAACTTACCTACAAGGAACCACAGATGAGAAATTTGCTAGAGACCAGCTACTGGAACTAAAAACAAATCTCTTATTCAGGAAAATGTGAATGAGTAAGAATCTGCTAGTGAAGTTTCTTACTTTGCACAAAAAATTAAATGAAATCTTAACTTTAAGAGTAGCACAGGCTGGGCACGGTGGCTCACGCCTATAATCCCAACACTTTGGGAGGCTGAGGCAGGAGGATTGCCTGAACTCAGGAGTTCCAGACCAGCCTGAGCAACATGGCAAAACCCTGTCTCTACTAACAATACAAAAAACTAGCCGGGCATGTTGGCATGCACCTGTAGTCCCTGCTACTCATGAGGCTGAAGCATGAGAATCACTTGAACCCAGGAGGCGGAGATTGCAGTGAGCCAAGATCGCACCACTGCCCTCCAGCCTGGGCAACAGAGCGAGACTCTGTCTCAAGAAATAAAAATTAAAAAAAAAAAAAGAGTAGCATAGTTAAAAGGCTAATGGTTACTCACTGATGCATCACATATAGCACACATATAGCACATTGATAATAACAAATGGCATGTGAGCACTATGGATTGACTTCAGAAGACTTTGCCATAAGCTTCAGTATCACAAATGAAGGGAAAGGCCTGCGTTATGTGCAACTTGTCATGATCAAATAGTGTGAATACGTCCTTGTAAAGGTTAATTCTGTAGCAATACATTTAGTTGATATGCTTTCTTCCTCTGGGATGCTGGCCCTTTAAGAATGCCGTTCTTCAAAATAATCAATTGTATTATTCTCAAGAAACATGCAAAACAAAGAAATTTGTCATCAGGCTGGAATTACCTTTAAATAGAAGATATTCAAATAGCATTTTTATGCGTGGAGTTGTCGCAGCATGATTCCAACAAAAGCCGTACTATTTGTTACCAGGCATACAAAGTTTTGGCCTGAAAATCGGTATTTTATTTTGCCCTTTAAAAGTATGAAGTGACTCAACAGGAAATCATACATACATTTTTCCCTCCAATGTAAAAACTGCAGATTTAGTACCGAACACGTCACGTTGGCATTCAATTTTCTATTGCTATCATATCTGGTTCCTTAGTGACATAAGATCACAAAACGTCTACTCCTGTGGCCAAGTTACATAATAGACGTTGTGGTCGCTCATTATATCAAATTTGAATTCCTGAGCTAAACAGACCTGCACTGTTCAGCATGGGGGCCACTAGCCACATGTGGCTATGGAGCCCTTGAAATGTGATCAGTCCAGAGGGAGAGGTGCTGTAAGTATAAACTACACAATGGATTTTGAAGATTTCATATAGAGAAAAATAAAGTCAAATATCTCATCAATATTTTACACTGATTACATTTGAAATGATAATATTTTCAGCACGTGTTACATAAATTACATTATTAAAATTAATTTCACCTGTCCCTGTCTTTTTTAATTTGGCTACTGGAAGATTTAAAACTACCCCTGAGGTTCACTTTCTATTTCCTTTGCCCAGCACTGCTAGGACCTTACACGGACTCTGCCTCCACGTCCCTCGCTCCCTTCTGGTCACTTCCGTAACAGGCCTGCTGCTCTGACCAAGATAACTACACACAGCAGAGTCGCATGGGTGGATCTCAGTGTCAGCCTGCCTGGTTCTGATGCTGCACTGGCTCCCACTACTGTGTGACTCCAGGCAAGGTGCTCAGCACTCCTGAGCCTCACTTTGCTATTCTGGAAAATGAGGACGATTAGAGCACCTCCTACAAAGAGCCACGGTGAAGATGGTCCTGGCAACATGTCTCCTGTGGCTATACCATCTGATGAGTGAATGTCACCTGCCACCTTCCACAACATCACACTTCTCCCTTCCCTTCCATAAGATTACTTTCTTCCTTACCTCTTAACTTTACACCTGAGATATTGAAGTAGGTGTCTGGTCCGATCCCTCCAACACCCCAGAGGGTTTGGTCAGTTTCCACACTGTGTGACTCACTCCCAGGTAACATAACACTTCCACCCTCCAAACACACCAGCGGGCCTGACTCCCCCACCCTCCTGCCCACTGCTATCTCTACCATCCCTGCCAATCCAGATCCAACATGCCACGGCACAGCTCAAGGGCCTCAGCCTCCAGGTAGCATGCTGTGATCCTCTGATCTTCCTATGGAATGGCGTCGATTGCTTTTTGATTGCATGATTCTATTTTATGTTATGTATACTCTACCTTGTTCCCAAAAAGGGACTCAAAGTGGTCTACAAGGGTATATGCAATATGACAAGGTTGTTTAAAATTCAGAAGCAAAATAAAAAATAAAGATGAAGCTAAAGGGAAACAAAGGTAAGAACATAAACTTGAGCTAAGAATGCAATGGCCTGCCAGGCAGGCCTCAGGGTCTTATATATCTGCTGGAGTTGGGTCATTCACATGTCTCCAGATAATGAAATACAACCAAATGCTCAGACAATGACTCCTGATGCTCAGGCTAAAAATGAAATCCTTCAATGATTTCATAAGAAAGAAAGACCTGAATGCCCATGAACGGCCCCACAGCAAACCCAGTGCACTGCATGAGGCTGTCTCCCTGCTCAGGAACATCTCCTCCATTGCCACACAGTCTAGAGCCCTGTTCACTGCCACGCTGGCCCAGTCCAACCAGGTTGTCCCACTGAGGATGCCACTCTTGTTGGTGTGTGAACTCATCTCCTTCGAGATTTCATGACGCGCAGGTTCACCCCCTTTCTAGATTTCATGACACAAGCATTCACCCCTTTTCTAGATTCCATGGCAAGTATGTTCAACTCCTTTCCAGATCACATGGCATTCGCATCCACCCCCTAGATTCTAGATTCCATGGCATGCACATTCGCCCACTTTCTAGATTCCACAATGTGAATGTTCCCCTCCTTTCTAGATTCTGGGGTGTCAATGTCTGCCCCAATTCCATGGCATTCTTGCTCACCTCCCTCTCTAGATTCCACAGCATACGAATTCATCCTCTTTCTGGATTTTGCCTCCCTGAAGGCATTACCCAAGGCTTCTGCAGTGTCTTGCATGAAGTCTTACATAGAACATAAGGCAAAAACATGGACTAAATGGACAGCTTGCCATTCCACCATACAGTGTGTAGCTTCTAGCCTCTCTGTCCTTGCATATGCCTTTCCCATGATCCGGAGCACCCCCTCTGCCGCTGGAGTCCTGTACCTTCACACCTTGAGTCAAATCTGACTGCCCACTGATCTCTGCCTACTCAGCATTCCCTGAATTCTGACGCATTCCACTTGTCCTGCATTAATTTCCACCTGTAGGTATTTATCCTAAGGACACTGCGTTTAGAATGTCCTTGCAAGGGGGGATTCTCCTCTCTTCAATTAAACTTAGCTATTTGAAGGAAAAGGGGTGGTACTTTTGTATACCTGTCAACACAACTTGTGGAAGACAGAGAAATTCAAGCATGCCACTAATTGCTGCAGTCAGACAGACAGGTGGATAGGCGGGCTCCATAGAGGAATGTTCTGGCTTCTCCCACTAAATTCACAGTTGTTTGTCTAATCTCTAGATGTGTCCCATGTCTTAACAGTCCCTGTATGACTTATGCTCCCATCTCTTTTTTGGGACAGTGCTCTCATTTAACAGATGCTCAACATATTTTAATTCAAAAATGTATTTCCAGGTGGCTTAAGACCAATAAAGAAAATTTAATACAATTTAATGCTTACTTTTGCAAAGAAAAAGTTTATATTGATGCTAAATGCATTTACAAATGTGTTCTTAATGTACAAGCAAATACAGCCCTTACTGTGGGTTACACATACTTACGAAATGATTTTATTGACTTACCTTTGGTTTTACAATTTGGCTATGGGGTACTTAGAAGCAACTGCCCTTGTGGGACATTCTGTTTAATCACTTATATTTACAAGTCTTAGAAAACTGCAAAAATATATTCAGTTTCATTAAGAGATATTCGATCTTCAGAACTGATACTATTTCATCTATAAAATCCTTTTATTGACCAGGCGCAGTGGCTCACACCTGTAATCCCAGCACTTTGGGAGGACGAGGCGGGCAGATCACCTGAGGTAAGGAGTTAGAGACCAGCCTGGTCAACAGGGCGAAACCCTGTCTCTACTACAAAAATTACCCAGGCCTATTGGCAGGTGCCTGTAATCCCAGCTACTCAGGAGGCTGAGGCAGGAGAATCATTTGCACCCAGGAGGCAGAGGTTGCAGTGAGCCAAGAATGTGTCATTGCTCCAGCCTGGGCAATAGAGCAAGGTTCTATCTCAAAATAAATAAATAAATAAAATACGTTTACTTTGATACCTCAAGTAGTAATCAATACTATTCCTCTCCGTTCTAATGGCAGGGCCTTTAGGTAAGGTTTCCAGAATTGGGGATAAATACTAATAATATGCTGATCTAACATCTCTTCTCCAGAAGACGCCCTAGATTTGATTTTTACTGTAATTATTTCTATTTTAAAATACTGTCATGAAGTAAGTTTTACTGCCACGGTCAAATAGACCAGAAAGTACTTTTCAATACTGAAGAAGAAAATTTTTCCTCCACTTTTGCTTATTCTGTCCTCTTGCTGCTGTATCTTGAACTGCAGAAAAAGCAAGCCTTGCACAAGGCAAGTTTAAACTTTGTGCAATTATAGACCCAGATTTGTAAATCTGGCAGCAGGCTCACATCAGCTTTGTGAGGTTGGGGATAATTTTAATGAGAATCCATTCAACATATGAAATCTTCTTAGAACGTTTCTCAATTCGCACTTAGTTTCTTTTCAAAATGTTTTTACCTCATTTCCTAATAAAATAAATCTCAGCTTTCTGATACAGTTAATTAAAAAGTTTTATGTTGAGATTGTAAATGTGAGTGGTTTCTGTTTCAAAACATTTCACTTTACTAGCACATGCTTCACTTATTATTTATACTCTGCTTAGATCTCTGCATTTCCCATGCAAAAATCCTGAAATGCACCTCCTTCAGTGCGAGGTCTAAAGTTTTCCCTTCCTAAGTTGTGCCACAGTCATCCCCTCTTCCTCCCACAGGGCCCTCATAATAGCCTCTTTCACTCCTTCCTCTGAACCCTGAGACCTCCGTTCACTCTCATGTCAAGCAGAATTCCAAGCCTCCTTTGCACACAGAGATGGGTCCAGGGAGGTCTCCCGTGCTTCTGAAATTCCTGCTTTGCCTGTGCCTAACCTTCCCAATTCTCCCAAGAGTCCTCATTTTAAGAACACAGCATTGCGCTAGCATTCAGCATCTCCCACCATACATGGTAAATGGATAATCAGCTTGATTGCCAGGAAATTCACCTTGCTATCCCCTCTTCTCACCCTTTAGCAACGTGTGTGGAACGCACTTGACTCCGTACAAAATAATTGTGTGTGACGGGTGACATCTGACTATGAACAACTAAAAAGAACCATTTAATCAGGCCAAATTCCCTTCAGGCTTATTGAGGCTTGACTGTGGATTTTCAGAATGTAAGCAGCGCTGTCACTGTAACCATGAAACAGTCATGGTTTTAAGACGTGAATTTTTGGGGGACACCAACATGACCAACAGACTCTATTTCAGCACCCAATTCTTAAATTAGTTAATACACACTTGGGCCCCACTTTTCAACAGAAACACAGCTCTAAGTAAAGGCTGGTACCCAGCTCTGCCCACTCAAATTATTTGGTGAACAGGGCAAATTGGAGGAACTGCAGGTAGTACTGCAGAATCTGCCTGCCTTGGAGAACAGGCTTTCCATGAAATATTGCTTTAAGGTCCCCAGAGGCCAGGGCTCTCTCCCTACCCTACTCTTCACTGCGCCCCCCACCAGCCCACACGTGACGAGAAACCACTGCCCCTGCAGAGGCCCCAGCAGCAGGCAAGGGTCTGTGGATGAAAGACAGGAATATTACAAAGGGGTTTCTGGCTGGAGGGGGGTTCCAGGGAGGGCAGAGAGGTTCAGGCTCCAAAGCTGGCAGCAGCCCCTACAGATGGAAAGCTCCAGTGACAGGACCCATGAAGGGACACAGCAGAGCATGTCCCATGTCACTGGGCCATCGAGACATCAAGGGCTGCCTGGATTTCAGGAACTCACATCTGCAAACCAAGAAGGAACAGCAGGTTTCCATGGCCAATTTCAATCAATTTATTAAATTAAGGCAATAGGTAACTAACAGATTTACTAAGATCTTGGGATTCTCTTACTGTCCATCTTAGCTCAGATGGAAAGATTCACAACTCCAGCTAATCTGATTCCAGGATGCAGCTTCTGACTTTGCACAAGCTAATATTTCCTCAAGATAGTCACACAAACCTCCCTGCCAGGCGTGCAGAAAAGCGTGCATGCTCCAATTTAGTCTTTCTTTTACTTTACAACTTTAAGTACTTTAGTGAGCCCCAAGAATGCATAGCCCACTGTTTCCACACAGTTCTAAAGAAAATTAACCTTTCCGCCAGTAACAGAGAATCACTTAATGGAAACGGGACGATAGTACTTCACTAAATAAAGCTTCACTCCTTTGCTCCCCTGCTCTCAAAACTGAGGTGCAAATGCATTTCTACACTTTCAGATGAACATTTGGGAACTTTTGCTGAATGCTTACATCTGTGAAAGTAAGTTTCCTATTTTTTAAAAGTCAGTCTATATGTACCTGTTTTCTTTCCTGTTCCTTAGAGAGATGGCTTTTCCCCCAGAGTACGTTTTGCAGAGGGAATAATTACTGCAATAATGTTATCCTTAAAAGGGATCACATATAAGACAAAAGCAGGTATAAAAATCTCATTCCCACTAAAACAATTCAAAAATCATAGGTTAGGCTTTAAAAGGAGGCAGCTACAAATCTAGGTTTGAAAAACCTTTAGACACACTAAAGATTTGTCCCAGATCACATCTGATGTCTATTTCTCTGGGATCATAACAAAAAAAAAAGTGATAAATTAATTCAAATGGCCTATTTTACACACTTGAAGGATATTTCCATTGTCTCACACAGTCATTCTGAATAGGACAGAGTCGCATAATGAGACTTCCTTTGCACATTCTTCTGAACACGCACTGAGTCAAAATAACCAAACCCCTTACTTTCATTGTAAAATTACTGTTTCTCATACGCAATCAGGGTCTCCCAGATTATGACATGCGACCCTAAAAATAGGAGAACTTAAAAGTTAGTTTAAATCTAAAACTTAGACCCGGCGCTCCATTTTTAGACGCACCCTTTAATTTCTTGGTGTTGTCTACATTTTACTTGCACTTAAATTTAGCAAAGTAATTTTAGCTCACCCTCCTTCACTACCTTCACTAGACTTTGCAACATTACAAACACGAAGCATTCAAGCCTCTCCCTTTTTAATATGAAAATGTTTTAAATAAAAGATTAGGTTAAAAGGGGAAGATCTCCCTTTTAACTTTTAACTTTTTCAGCTATGTTGAACTGGTTCAGGTGACAGCCCAGCCATTGGAAAACTCCCGCTGTTGTTTACAAAATAACTGCTTTCAATCAATCATTGTGAGAGGTCCCTACGCTGACAATGCATAATGGACAACTAATTAACTGACCCCTAATAAGGGTGCGGGAAATACCAGGGAAGAATGCTATCATGCAAGGAACAGCAACCATATGGAGGGGTGGCTGGTCACTGACAAGCATGAGCATCCTCAAATACCGCAGTGATTTTCAGAGTTTTCAAAAAGCCCCTATTCAAATGACTGCCACCAAGTATCATCATCATCTGAAACTGTGCCCCAAAGATCTGAACGTCTCTGTCACATCAGCCTATTTTTCTTACAAATGTTGCTCCTAAGGTTCAAATTCAAGGTGTAGAACATAAAACAATAGCTGTATTGTGAAGGACCATGCTCCCTGGGAAAGCCCGAGTATCCTTACACACTGGGGAAGGAAAAAAGAACTCCTTTGCCATCCTCCTCCTCTCTGGAAAACTGCCTCGGACGCAAAGGGTAAAGAAGTAAAGAGGTGACAAAAAGAGACCTGCATTCAGAGAGATCAGCTGTCAATTTAAACTGAGAAGTGACTTGATGTATCACAGAGCTGGGATTTTGCCACCTTGACCAAACTGCTTCCTAGACTCCATAAGTCGCATTTGAAATGTAGGTGGCTCTGTGTCGACACTTTCTCAATGGAGTTCTATGAAATAACAGGCAACACAGACGTTTATTCACTATGACAATGTCTTCCCACCACTCCAGATCCTATGACTGGGGCTGACTTGCTATCGGTTTTTGCCTGGGAATAGGAAACGATTCCAGAAACATTAGCTCTTCTGTTTTGAGAAGAAATAAAACCCCCCTTTTATTTATCTTTCGTTTAAAGATAGCAAGAAAAAAAATCAAAGCCAATATTACTTTTGGAAAAAAAAGTGTTGAAAGTTTCCTATTACCCTACTTACAATATGATACGTTTAAAATATACATAACATATAACATTGTTGAATACTACGTAAGTTACAAATTCCTTTTGACGTCTTTCAGAGATGCTTTCCTTCTTACTTATGTATCTGGGATTCCATTGGGATCTTAGGTCTTACAACAAATAAAATACCTGATTTTATAAGATTAAAAATTCAACAAGGTTTTTCTTTAATAACAAAGCAAAATGTGGAAAGTGGAGGGGGAAGTTCATATACAGGTGTGCATGCAGGCCCCTCACACAATCCCTTCAATAGTAAATGCTAATTTTCTAAATTTTAGCTAAAGAATTCGCATCAGATTAAATTACCAATAATTCCTCATGAAATAACAGATAAATGTGAAATAATATACTACAATTCTACTCTAATTTTTTTAAATAGAATGAAGTAATTATAAAATGTTACAAAAGAGAAGAAACTGAAATTATAAGTGCCACTGGAATTATATATTCCTTAACAAATATCTCGAGATAGATTACCCATTTACTAATTTAGTGTACTTTCCAAAAGCCATTGACCCAAACCGAAGCTAGGATTACCAAATGGCAAATAGCATTTGTGATGTGTGTAGCTCTTCTAAAGCCTTTCTTGAGAATTGTAAAACTTGACATATTAGCCACAAGTTTGCAGAGGTCACACTTTTTCGGCTAGAATTATAATTTCGATGGTGTAATTAGCTTATTAATAACTTGACACATGGTGAATTAATTTACATGATTGGGTTTTTCACAACGTCTGTTGCTTGATCCTCCTATGGATGAAGGCTTTGAGCTCTGGTCTGCCCTGGGAGTGGGCACCAGCCAATGCCGGCGGTGCAAGGGTTAACTTTGGGACTATGACAGTTCTCCCTTCAGGGGCTCTAAACTACTTGGAGAGAATGGAAAACAGTCAAAAATAGTCCCAAAGGTAAATAAACTCTGTGTCCTATGTATGTCACCCAGGGAAAAATAAAATGTGTTTGTATTCACATTGAAAGTTTTCTGAACTACAAAAGCTATAGAGATATGAGTGTGAAACCTGTAGCACAGAGGAATATGTTATTTTGAAAGATAAAGGAAATTATCTTTAGATCAACGAAGAGTTGTGTTAAATCCACATTCTCATTGAAATTGTTTATCCATTTTAGTGGGCAGTGTAGTCTGCTATTAATAACAGCATGTGTCTTGTACTTAAAAGATAATTAATGCCTCTATGCATCTATGCAATATACCATAGCAATAAACGGATAATATATTTCAGACAGAAACCAGGTAAGGCTAGCTGATAAAATAAAGACCATATTTTTTTTAACATGCCAAGTTTTGCAATTAGAGTGGTAAATTGGAGGCAAATCAACATAACAGCTGCAGGCTGAGGAATAGGAAGGTGAAAAGACGGAGACCGAGAGTGGGAGAGGAGAGGGACCGCTCCTGGCGCTGAGAGCTGGTGCCAGAGCCGGTGTTGCGGCGTGTGCGGGAGGGCGCCGTCGGGAGTCATTCCACCATCAGGACCCAGCGGACAGTGACAGCCCAGCCTCACACCTGGTCCCTACTTCAGGCCAAGCGTGAGCTTTAGTTCAACCCTGATTTCCATTCCAGACAAGGACAAACAACCTCCTGGTCGGGGCCCCAGATGAAGTCCCTGCGGTGTGCTCTCCTGGCCCTTGTCAATTTCGGGGTGCCTCCTCATCTCCATCCGCACCTGACTGCACGCGCCTCCAGGGGACCCCGCACTGGCGAGCCGTCCCTCCCGGCGCTGCACGCCCCACCTGTCCCGGCGCCGTCGGAAGGGCCCTGCAGAGTGCGCCCCTAAGGCCACCCGGCTGCCTTCGTCCCCGTCCCCGCAGCCGCCGTCGCCAGGGCGGGAGCCGGGCAGGTCGCGTGGGGCGCGGGACTTACCGAGAGGTTAGCGCCGCCGTCGGAGGAAGGCGTGTCCCGCACGTGTGTGTCCGCGCGTGTCCGCGCCCGCGTGTGCCCGCGCGCGTGCCTTGGCCGTGGGCGCCGAGCCGGGTCGCACTAACTCCCTCGGCGCCGACGGGCTCAGCCCATGGTTTGGGCGCCGGGCTCAGGGAGGCTCTGGCTCCCGCCAATCGCCGAGCAGGGCGGCCGCCCCGACGCGCGACTTGCGAAGCCGGAGTGCGCGCTGGGGGCGGGGCGGAGCGGGGACGCGTGGGCGGGAGTGCACGCGCGTGGCCAGGTGCGCGTGGGTGCGAGCGCGCGGGAGTGTTCGAGAGCGCGCGTGTCCGTGTGCGCGTGGGTATGGGTGTGCTCGCGTGTCCGTGCGCGCGCCCTCGGGCAGGTTTGGACACTACGCGCCCTGCTCCGGTTTAGGACGCGGCCGGCGGCTCCGGGAGGAAGAGGAGGAGGCGGAGGAGGAGGAAGAGGAGGAGGCGGAGGACCAGAGACTGGGACGGCTGGAGGAGAGAGTCCGGCCCCAGCAGGAAAGGAACCCAGGACGCGACTACTGGAGGGGCGAGGAGCAAGGGAAGGACCAGAGGGGAGGAGTTGGGGTCAGGGGAGGGAAAGTGTGGGAGGGGGAGCCGCGGGGGTGCGCGCTGCTCCTAACTCGGGGTCGCTTTTAGCGAGAAGTGATGTTTTTCCAGCCTCAGTGAAAACCGTTACAAACATTGAAAATGGTAAAAGTGAAAACGGTTGCGACACTAGACGTTTATAAAATGACCGCGGACTGCCCTCGATGCTGATGAGAATTAGGAAGACGTCGCGCGGAGCGTCCGGAGGGAGAGGCGCTGTGGCCCGGACCTCGGTCGTGGGGAGGAGCCGGATGCAGCCGCCGGGACGCGGGGATGCCGAGGGGACCGCGGCCTGGTCTGACCGACGCACGCGGTGACAGCCGCCCTTGGGAGACGACGGCGTCTGCAAGAAGCAGCCTCCAAAGGGTGCATCCAGGAGGCTCGGCTCGTCTGCGCCCGAGGCACGGGGCTAAGCCCCTTCCAGATGTTTTCGTTTCTACGCGAATTCCGACCTCAAAATCGAGCTTACCTGAGTGCTCCTCTTCTCTCATGTCCCTCGAGGGCCGTCACGACCGTCCCGGAGCGATCTCTAGGAACCTGTCCTGGAGCGATCTCTTGCACAGTCTCCCCATTCCGACCAAGTGAAAACTACCCGTGTCCCTCCCTCTCCAAACTTTAACAGCCAAGAATTTCAGCAAACAGCCAGAAAGAAAGCTAAGTCTCCCCCCGCCCCCCACCCCAAGGGAAGGGAGGGAATAAGCACTCCTTTAATTTGAAAAATAATAATTAAAACTCCCTCAACTTTTAAGGCCGAGCAACATAATCTATTAATTGGTCGCTATTAACATGCAGTTTTATTGACCATAGCACACAGAAGTCTGATTGTGAGGGAGGAGTGTTTTCAATGAAAGTGGAGTTATTTTAGCTGCAGACGTGTTTACATTTCTGTGGTTTAGTCTATAACTTTCTCTTTTTCTTGCTTCAGAATTCTGCTCCATGAAGCAAAGCCCTTAGCTCCCAGACATTCCAAAAAGTCTGCCAAAATAATAGAAAAAAAGAGAGGGAAGAAAAAACACGCGGAGACCCCCAAGTCTGGGTCAGGCTCAGGGTTGGATGTGGGCAGGGTGAGTGTGCCCCCTCCCCGCGCACTTTCCAGTTAGGAAAAAAAAAAAGTTTCAGGGCTCCATTTCCTGTTTGCTGGGGGAAAAAAATAAAATGGACTCGAGCAGCTGAGTTTAGAAACCGCCTTTTCCAGTACCTATAGGTTCTGAGAGGACCTTTAACCCTAGAGATGCCAAAATGGGCTCATTTAAAACTTGAGACTCCAGTCAAGGAAGGTTTTCCCTTGTTCAGATGGACAGCCTTCGTGAAACTACAAATGCATTCCTAGGAAATTTCTTGAACAAACAGGCACACCATGGTAGTTGGGATACAAGCCCACTTCTCCATAGGTGGCCAAGAGAAGATACCAATAAAAATAGATATTGAAAACAGATTAAATTTCTGACAAGCATGCATCCTTTTTTTCCCCCTGAGGTACAAAGAGCAGAATGTATATTTAAAAGGGGTATTTAGTAATAGGGTCTTGTCAGTTTATACACTCTGCTCGAATCGTCATTTGCAAAGTCGATTGCATTTCCTTTAGTATTGAACGTGCTCACTAGTCACACAGAAGTCCCCATACTCCAGTTCACATGGTCTTAAAAAATATTTGATCTGACTCTTCTTAACTACCAAATGCATATTTTGGTTGCTTTTCTCTCTAATTATTCTCCAGATATTCCAGATCCAAGATATTTTACTGGATTTTTAAATCTTCCAATTAGCCACTAATTTTCAAATTTCACCATAGTGAACCCTTAACATTTAGGGGAATGCTTTAAAGTAAACAGGTTCTGAACCTATTCAATGAGATCAGTAGCCCACAGGCCAATGACTCTTTTTTAATACTTTAAAAGCTTTTTAATACACTGCCAACGTTTCTCAATCATCATCACTAGCACTGAATATTATCACAGTACAGAACAGTGCTAAAAACAATATGCGTGCTGATGAGCAAAATAGTGTTTAACATTTTAAGAATAATGAACTGCACTTTAGTAGTGGAAGGAACATGATTTCAAAATGAGCTCAGAAAAACCCCGATATTTGAAACAATGTTGTTTGTGACTCTCCCTCACTACCATCTCCAGTTCCCCCGAAAGACACTGCAGAGTGAGAGAGAGAGAGAGAAAAGAGAAAGATAATTTCTTAAAAGATGAAAGACGCATACCGAGCCCATTCATAAAATGTGGGTCATTAACCTTGAAGAATCTCAGTATCCAGAATCCGAGAATTTTGCATATGACATCATCTCCTCCAACTGATTGCATCTTGTAGTTATAGTTAGGAAGTTCTTTCTGCTGTCCAATCTAATCCCTACCTACGGCCACAGTATTCCCTTCAGTCTGGCCCGTGATTTAGGTCAAATAGGAGGAAATCAGTTTCAGTGAATTAAATCAATTAAGTTAACTTGAGAGGTCAAAAAAAAAAACTAAGAGACAACGTCAGTTTCTGTATTGCAGGACAAACATCATAATTCTAATTAAAATGTCATTTAAAAGGAAAGTTTTTGTAAAAACACCACTTGACACATTCCATAAGAATTAGTATTTTAAAAGTATTTCATACATGAGATGGTCTTCTTTTTATATAAAGTTTTGTGGTCGACCTAATTCATTTTAAAATCCCTTTTATCCAAAAGATGTTTTGGATTAATTTAAGTATTTGTTGCTGGATAATGTCAAGCTCCTTTTCAATGAAATGTCCTGTGTTGGGTTGTCACACCTGTTAAATATAAGCCTCCTTTTCTTTTGATATTCTGAGAAGGGCTTTAAAAGGTTTTCATCCCTCAATATGGAGATTTAATTGCTTTACCTATAATAAAAATAATCCCTATAAAATTCAGATTGTGGATATTTCAAAGCTGAAAGAACTATTGGATTGGGATGTAAAGGTTGCAGTTCAAAAAGTCTTCCACTTTTAATATAACATGCATGGTGTTATGAGTTATAAAATCCTGGTTATCATTTTGGAAGGTCTGGTTTTTGTTGTCCTTGCACGGAGCGTCTTTGAGCTTACTTTATGGCTTAGCAGTTCTGTGTGTGCATGTGTTAAATATGGAAAGGGTAGCATATCCCTCTACAGTAAATGCTCACAAGGGAGGAAGTCTCAGATTCTGTTTTAAACGAGGCACTGGAGTGAGATTCCTCACACTGACCCACTCACATCTTTGGTGAGCTCAAATCTGGCTTGAAGCCATTCTGAGGATGGCCATGGTTTGAGAAAGGAGATAGCTGTCATGCTTCAGCCACTGCCAGGTGTCTGAGCCTTACCCCCCCCAATCTCCCAATCACCTGGGACCTTCTTTTCATCACGCAAATGGGTCGGGCAGCACGGAAGCTTAGGAGTCATTAGAGGCCCCTGTCCTGTCCCATTCCTAGTTCCACTTCCCCTCATGGCAAATGATTAGAACACACTCACTCAAGCAACCAAGATATGGAAGCAATGGGAATATGTGTCAGAACACGACAGTTGGGGGTTCCAAGTGGAGCATCCCTGGGTCCCTCTCTCCCCCACCACCCTCAACTCATTCCCTGATTTCCATCACTGACTGTTAGTGAACAGGAGGACAGATGTGTATCTTCTCTTAGGAGAGTCTCTAACCTAGTACACAAGCATCACTATTATCTTTTATTACTTGCTGTTAAGAAGTCAGTTTTAGGTGTTCTTTATCCTTCCAGACAAACTAATTTCATGCAACACTCTCACCCTCTGAAGTGCTTTTTTAATCTACGTCAGATGCAGTTTAAGTCTTTAGTACACACAGCAGTTCTCAATAACACGTGGTGACCACAAACTGCTCCGTAAAATTGCATAATGTATAATTCCTATCAACTTGCATAACACACAAAATAAGTTGATATGAAACACATTGTCCATCTGTCAATGAGCTTTGGTGACAAAGATTATACAAAACAAATCAGGAGACTCTATTTGTATTTTTAAAGTGGAATTACATAGAGTACAACAGGAGATTTACTCCAGCTTTTCTGACAATTATACTTAGGCGGTTCAGTTTTGAACTTCGTATACTATGACACTAAATCTATCACGAACAATTTTGTCCTGTACATTTTCATAGCATGATTACTCATGAGTGTAAAACTAGTTGCAATTTTAGAAAATTGAGACAATTTCTTCTCAGCGATTTTTTTGTATTGATAAAGTCACTAGCTGATATGGTTTGGCTGTGTCCGCACCCAAATCTCCCAGAATTCCCACATGTTGTGGGAGGGGCCCAAGGGCAGGTAATTGAATCATGGAGGCTGGTCTTTCCCCTGCTATTCTCATGATAGTGAATAAGTCTCACAAGATCTGATGGGTTTATCAGGGGTTTCCGCTTTTGCTTTTTCCTCTTTTTTCTCTTGCTGCTGCCGTGTAAGAAGTACCTTTTGCCTCTCACCATGATTCTGAGGCCTCTCCAGCCATGCGGAACTGTAAGTCCAATCCAACCTCTTTTTCTTCCCAGTCTCGGGTATGCCTTTGTCAGCAGCATGAAAACAGACTAATACACTAGCATAACAGTACGTCAATGCAAATAAAAGCAGTATCTTTTTTTTTTTTTTTTTTTTTTGAGACGGCAGAGTCTCGCTCTGTCACCCAGGCTCAAGTGCAGTGGTGTGATCTCAGCTCACTGCAAGCTCCACGTCCCAGGTTCACACCATTCTCCTGCCTCAGCCTCCTAGCTAGCTGGGACTACAGGCGCCCACCACCACATCCGGCTAATTTTTTTTGTATTTTTAGTAGAGACAGGGTTTCACCTTGTTAGCCAGGATGGTCTCGATCTCCAGACCTCGTGATCCACCTGCCTCAGCCTCCCAAAGTGCTGGGATTACAGGCTTGAGCCACCGTGCCCAGCCAAAAGCAATATCTTAAGTTCTCTTTTGTATCCTAAAATAGTAAATCATTATGTTAGGATTATGGATGATCTGATACAATTTAAATGGGTAAAACGTCCATTGCAGGTATCATGCACCAGCAATTATTAGTAATGCATGTGACCAGGGATCCAACACTTAGCAGCCACATGACCTTGGGCAAGTCATAACCACTTGATTAAAGCCTCAGTTTTCTTATTTAATAACTGAGGTTGTTGAGGTGGATGACCTCAAATATACTAAACACAGGACCTTCCAGGGAAGAACTTGGGTTATTCATCTTCCTCTCTACTCTTTGGAGTAGTGACTAATTGATTGATTAAGGGGAAACCTCTTGGTAATTTACTTCTCTTTGATTAAACCCTTATGCACACACTTCTTGCTTCTCTTCAGCAGCACTGCAGCAAGAAGTGTGCCTTTCTGGGATATGTTCTGTTACCTTTGCATGCCATATCCACCTGGTATGGGTGGAGAACTACAGTCCACAGAGCAGCAGTCTGGACCCTGCCTCCACATCAAAACCACTTTGATGATGGAGCTTCAAAACTATTGCCATCATCTGGGCACCATCTCAGACCCAGTGAATCAGAATCTCATGGGACAGAGAGACCATCGTGGCACTGACAGGTACATTTGAAATTCTCCAGGTAGTTGAAATGGACTTCCAGGATAGTGGGTCACAGCGTTTGACATTATAGCCATTAAATCAATGATGAAGGAATTCCGAAAGCTTCATCTTATTAGATATCTCTGGGAAAGCACATTTTTAAAATGAACCTCTGGCCAGGCACAGTGGCTCAAACATGTAATCCCAGTACTTTGGGAGGCCAAGGTGGAAGGAGTTTGAGAGCAATCTGAGAAACATGGTAAAATCCCATCTGTACAAAAAATTTAAAAATTAACTAGGCATGGTGATGCACAGCTGTGGCCCTGGCTACTCCGAAGGCTGAGGCAGGAGGGTAGCTTGAGCCCATGAGCTCAAGGATGTAGTGAGCAACTGTGATCGTGCTATTACACTCAGCCTAGGCAATAGAGCAAGACCCTGTCTCGTTTTTTAAAAAAACTTCCTACTCCCAAAACAGCTTGAGTCCACTCCTTCCATTGCTAGTGTCATTCTTCACACAGTTACAAGGTCCTGGATACTTGGAATCCCTTCCTCATTTTGTCCCCTTGTCCTGGAATGTCCTTCCCATTCTTACCGTAGCAGATGTTCATTTGGATCTACCTTTTACAAAGCACTTACATGCATATTTGCCCTGGGGATAAACATGCATGTAAGTGCCTTGTAAACGCCCATCAGTCACTTTGCGCAGGGGTGACAAGGTGGAAACTCCAAGTTCGCACAACTAGAAAGTAAGTCAAGACTCAAACCCAGGCCTTGGGGCTTTCCCTGCATGGCCAGCTCACCACCCTCCCTTATTCAAGGTCTCTTTCTGGGTACCTCCCTGCCAGCCCTGTGCCTAATTTAATTCCTGCCCTCTGGCACTCCTTCCCACCTCTGGGACAGCACTTACTTCTCCTAACTTCATCATCCACGAATTGGAACTGTCTGCATCTTTTGCTTCCCTTTTACACATCAGCTCCTTGAGGCAACTTTAGTTGCCCTTGACTTTGTTTACAACAGTGACTCAAAAAGAATCAGATCTTTGAACCCTGCCCCTCACTTGCCCCATTGCTAAATAGTCACCATAGGCCATGTTGACTCCCCACAGCTCCCATGAACAGCCCCCTTTGTCTATTTCCAGGACCAATTTGCCTCGTTCAAGGTTTTATAACCTCACATCTAGCCACTGAGGCTGTCTCCTCACTGCCCACCCGGTCACTGGTGTCTGCCTGCACCAAGTCACCCTGCACTACAGCAAGCACCATCATGCAGTCTTAGAAACCTTCAGGAACGCCTCCTGCCTGCTGAATAGATTGCAGATGTATTTGCTAGGTGTCACAGAATGAGAATTAGAAAACTGTGAGCATACTTCTTTGCTTTTGCCTTGCAGAGGGCAAGCTCTTCACCAGGGACAACGTTTGATGTCTGCCTAGCTGCCTGGAGGAGAAGGGGAGATTAGGATTTGTTACAGAAGAAGTGTAAGGTGCAAAGTAGGATTATGGAGCAGAACAGGAGCTGCATTCCTTTGAGACTGTGCACTCAGCACTGCACCGGCCTGGAGCACATGCACTCAGGGAGTGTGCTGACAGTGCAGACAAAAAGAGAATCCTGTGTGCCATTAAGATGTAGCTGGAGAGTTTGAATTCAGGAAGGGGAGAGAATAATATAGGGGAAAGCCTGCTCTTTCTGAAGTCCATGAATTGTGGGGAGAGATCAAGGAAGGAGTTATAAAAATGTCTAGGTCCCTACTGTCTTCTCTGGCTTCTGCCCAGAGCCGGGGGCCAGGTGAGGTCAATGCTCAGGGCAGAGGGAGTTTTTGCACCCAGTCCCTAATGAGGACCGTGGAAGCTCTTGCACTCCAGAACCTATGGTGGTGGAGGGCGGCCTGGGTGTTCCTCTGTGGTACAGATTCTGAGTGGAGATTTGAGGCATCTGCTTCTGTGAGGTAAGGTCACAGTGAACCTTGGAAATCAACCTCTGGTCTTGCGGGCTGGGTAAAGGGTGTGGCTGAGCCTGGTGTTAAACAGCCGGCAGGCCCTGAGGGAAGGCCAAGTGGCCAAGAGGTGCCAAGGCAGGCCCTGGACAATGAGTTCCCCCAGCCACAGGCTTCAGTCATGTAGGCCAGCCCAGCAAGAGGAACCCAGAGGATAACAGACTTTCCCCAGAAACCCAAAGACATTGTGTCTGAGGACTTCCGTTCTTCCAGAAGATCTGTGCTACTCCAAGTGTGGATCAGGAATGGTCTGTGAAATGTGTTACCAGTCTCAACAAGATAAGTCCAGAAACTGAGGGTAAGAGTGTAGAAACGTTTACAGCTATTTGACCGCGTATGTTCATGTCTGTTCAACCTAATAAAACTTGAGCTTGGATTTTGTATGTCTTTTTCATTTCCTTTTTTCTAGTAACTTATTTTTCTCATACTTCACAAAATGTCCATTAGCACCATATTGAACATTTTAAAACAAACAAACAAATTGGTTTTTTATCGTGGAACGTTTGAGAAGCACTGCAGTAAACCACAGCAAGCCCACAGGCCCCAACACCATCTTAGAAAGAGACTCAAGCAAAGAGTTACAGCTCATTTTATCCAAGGGAGACCTGGCCCTGCCTAGAGACTGTTTACTGGATCAGACTTAAAGCACTGACCAGGTCTGGTGATAAAGCTCACATTTTTCCTGCTAACCAGCAGGTGGGGCACAGGAGGAAGCTCAGATTGACTGAAACAATGACCCTTTCTCTGCACACATAAGTTGTGGTGTGAATTAAGATTTGTAACTCCTATATGTGGGTATCCGGGTCTCCCACAATCTGGGTCCAGGTTTTCTTTCTAATTAAACGCCCATCACTTTCTTACATGAATCTCCATAGGCCCAGGATTCTCTCCCGAATCCTTTCTGACGGTGCACAACCACAACCTATGGTTCTTATGTTTGCCCCATTTGGCACAGCATCAGAAAGATACTCCATCTTAACAAATCTCTATTGATTTCTTGGCCTTTGGTATCACATTCTAAGCCTCGGGCAACAGTGTTTGTAACCCAACTCACCTCCTAGTGCCTACCTATGACCAACATAATTGACTCTCACCCTAGATCCCACTGGTCCACCTCCCTGAGTTCACCCACAGTTGCAGTGGACCATTCACTCACATACCGACAGGTTCTTGGCATGAGCATCTCTGGCTTCTCTGAAACAGGCTTTCTCTGGGGCCACTGAAGCTTGCTCAGCCTTTGTGCAAAGCAGCCCAGAAGGGCTGAGGATGGGCTACCCAATTCTCGACCCATAAGGGAGAGCAGTTGGTGGATCAGTGCCCCAGCTCCTCACTCCCCAGAGGCACAACTCTGAAGTTCATTCCACAGGGTTCCTTGGAGGCTTCCCATGCAATCAGGCCTCGACTGTCCACTGAGGCAGTAATGAGCTTCCAGACGTTTTCTTAATTGGCCAGCCTCCCTTGTTCCTCTTCTCCACTCCCTCACTTTTGCTTCCTGGGATCACTTTCTAGGTAAACTACTCGAACCCAAGGTCTTGTTTCAAGTCTTCTTTAAATGGAAACCCAATAAAGGCACCATCCCAGTGGGCTCTTCGTTATCTATATTTGCCCAGACCCTTATTCTTCCAGCACTGGTGCAGAACCAACCTGGCTTCCAGGTGGAAGGTGCCCATGGACCTGATCCAGGATGGGACCAAGGGCCAGGTGATACAGCCAAGAAGAGCTAGAAGCACATCTCTGTGGAGAATTGAGCTTTGAGTGATTCAAAGGCCTCATCCTCTTGCAACCTGACTGATGAAGCAGCTAGTGTCAAAGAAGATGGCAACTCTGTCACTTTTGCCTAAAAATACCCAAAGCTCCCTGTGATCCAAGAGGCCTTCATCTTTGCAGCTGTCACTACCAGCACAAACAGAAGACAGCCCTAACCCCTTACATACCACCTGATTTCTTTCGCTGCTTTGTAGCTCCTTAGTAATCACTTTAACCAAGGAGGCAGAGGAAAAGATGGTACAAAGAAATACAGAAAGATCAGGATACAATACAGATGATGTAGCTCTGCCTCACCCATGGGTGACTATAACTGCTAGAAGACTGTGGGTGTTGGGGAAAGCAAGTCCCCACCCAGGACTGAGCACAACTCCAAAGCACATGGCCCCACCGAGTACTGGGCCTGCAGGTGCACATCCATCAGTCTGTGAAGGTCGCAGAGAAAGGGAAAGAAAGCATTGCAATTAGGAGTGTTTAGTATTTCTCATGCAGCCTCTCGCACAGGCAGGGTGCACTCTGTTCCTGTGCTGTTTCACACGCTCTTCCATTATGGAACTCAGCACACGATCTTGATGATGTTGGTCTCTGTCTCCTGCCAGCCTGTGTTTCTTGATGGCGGGTTTGTCTTATTTATCTTAGTACTCTCAGAGCCTGGCACATGGGAGATATTGAATAAATGTTTTTCAAATTAGGTTGCAATAAATTAAATTGGGTCTACTTTGGCTTGGATGAAAATACACTGGAGATAAAAACAAAGCGTAGTGCAGTTTGATTGAGTTGTTCTGTCTCTCTCTATATATGTATATGTATTTATATTTAGTTGTAAAAAATATAAATTTATACACACACACACTTTCTTCTAAATTGGTCTGAGTTGAGGCAAACCAATGTGTGTACATTCCATTAATCAGCCAGGTCCAGTGTTCTGTTCATTTATGACTATATTCAATAAAGGATTCTAAATCATCATCATAGAAAGATGACCCCAGAACTCAGGGCCTTGCAGCCCAGTTCCAAAGAAAAGAAAATGTGAACTTTTTCTCCAAAGTGTTAAATTGTAAGGAGTGGTTTTCCTTGCGTGTTACTGCTAGGCCCACAATTGAGTGCCAAATTGCTAATGAATAGGTAGACCACGTTGTCCATTTTCCCTTGGCAATTAAGATTAAAGTTACATACCTTTTATGATATCCTCCCCAGCCCCCAGAATAAGCCATGGCAGCCACACCTTTCCCCCTGAAATATCCCCTTCATTTCTCACCCGCTCTGTGGCTATTCCTGGGACCGAGCCCCTTTTCGTGAGTTCCAGCAGGTCCCCATCAACCCCCAAATCCCACCACAGGCCACATCGTCCCAGACCAGACCACGTCTGTTGAGCTAGCTGTCTGTTTCTATGTGAGTCTATCACCAAAGTAAGTTACATTCTTTCACTACCAAAGTTACTGGGCCTTTTTTTTTTTTTTTTTTTTTTTTTTTTAACAATCCTTGGAAATGATCCCAGCTTTAAAAAGAACGAAACTCTCAACAGTCAGCCAAATACAACTTTTGAATAATTTAAATGAGAGCTACTAAGTCTTTTGAAAACAACCCCAACCCTGTGTTCTCTGATGTGAACAGGAAAAAAAAAATTATGCACCAATGTGCAGAATTTGAGCCTATGCAGATGGCATGTTTTGCACCATAGACTGCTGTTACTGTTTTGGCCGACACGTTCCTATGGGGTGTTGAGTTTTGCTTGTGGATTGATCTCTAAGTTACTTTATAGTTGAATCTATCATCATATTTTCCTGGGATTTTATTTCTCTTCATTTTAAACAGATACATCAGAGATGGAGCGAGGAGCTTAGGCTAGTAAGCAGCCAGCCTCCTCTGTTTGACCAAAATGTTCCCTCACTTTCAGAAGAATCCGTGAATGTTGTTTGACATGAAAAGAAAGAGAAAAGCATTTAGATAGTTCCTAAAGAAAAATAAAGCTTAACAAAGCCACTGCAGAGAAATCTCCTTTCTTCTGGGGCCATGACCAACAGCACTATATAGAGAATCACATAAATAGACAACCTGCTTTCCCGTCCATTTGGGACACTCTAGACAGACAGAAAGGAGAGAGTCCAGAGATCTTTACTAAGCACCCATGATGTATGATGTGCTGTGCCTGGGATAAACTGTGATTTCCAGGAGCTTCTATTCATCTTCTATTCTTATAAGCACACAAGAAGCTACAAAAAGATTTTGTAATCTAAGGGAAAGTAGGGATAGAAACAGAGCGAATTACTATTAACGAGTTTAGCTGCAAGTACAATTTTTTCTGACACTGGGCACCGAGGTGAGTTTCTTGTAAGTGGTTCGAACTTGGATTTATTGTCGTTGTGTTCTCATCATCCTACCATAAGTGAATCAGGCACCACCGAGAGAAGCACATGTTCATTTATGCATTCAGCACACACGTATGGTGCACCCAGTGTATGCATCATGCCAGGAACTGAGGAAGAGAAGATGATGAGGACTTCTGCCCTCCAGACACTCATGATCAGCTAGGGGAGACAGGTATGCAAATGCATCCTTTAAGAGTACTGTGAGAAGTGCAATGAGAGAGACAAACTGTCCATTCACAAGACTCACTCCTTCATACCTGGATGCAATACGGATGGAGGTAAGATTTAGGACTTTCTGCAGAGCCATTGAATTTTAAGTAGGCCCAAACTGCATCTGTCTAGGAAGTTAGGCAGTATATATCTGTCCAAGCAAAAACTGAATGAAGCAGATGACGCCCATGGATTCAAACATAAACAAGGTCTCTGTGGGAATGTACAGGATTGACTCTCCCAGATTAAAGTTGAACCCTACCGTCTAGAAATACTATGATTCTTATCAGACAAAATCAAAACATACAAATTTAAATTGGAACAAAAGAATAAAATGTATTTGACTCACTTCATGTAGCACAGATTTGGATTTTTGTTGTTGTGTATAACAATTCAAGAACTAAGAATTCAACCCAAGTTTTAAAAGATAAAACTGACTCCACATATCTTTAGTAAAAGGCCAGCAATACCTCCCAAAGCGTTCATAATGGTTTTAGGAATAAAGTGCTAGGGGTTGACTAACACTATTAAGAAAATTGGGTATAAATTTGAAAGAAATTGTGTGTGGGTCCCTCCCAGACCATCTTAGCCCATAGAAGTCTCTTATTTCCTTGAGATTGTTTCAAGGCATCAGAAATCTCCTTCTCATGTTACCTACCCTGCCCCATATGCCAACAGTTCTTTCTCTCTTTGCATGAATCATTTCTCGCCTGTAAAGAATCTCTTGCCCTTTTTTTTTTTTTTTTTTTTCTGAGACAGAGTCTCTCTCTGTAGCCCAGGCTGGAGTGCAGTGGCGTGATCTTGGCTCACTGGAACCTCCGCCTCCTGGGTTCAACTGATTCTCCTGCCTCAGCCTCCTGAGTAACTGGGACTACAGGCACGTGTCACCATACCTGGCTAATTTTTTGTATTTTTAGTAGAGATAGGGTTTCACCATGTTAGTCAGTATGTTCTCAATCTCCTGACCTTGTGATCCTCCTACCTCGGCCTCCCAAAGTGCTGGGATTACAGGCGTGAGCCACTACACCCAGCCTCGCTTTTTGCTTAGACTGAGGACTTTTCAAAATCATGAGTCAGTTCTCCCTCTTCTCTTTTTGTTCCTCAAATTCTCTGGAACTCTATTAAATACAGGAATTTAAAAATGGCTGTTGAATCAGTTGTTTCAGCTCCACTGTTGCTAAGCCACCTTTGAAACAATTAAGACACCATCAATTTTTCTACAGTTTATATAGTACCAGTGTACAAAGTAGATACTCAGGAAAAGGTGTGGGTGAATTAACTGATTCTGAAGAATTGAGAATTGTCCCTGAGTTGTATAAGAATGATTGTGTATATTTTTAGTTAAAAGCTTGTAATTGCCCCTAAAGAGCTTATAATGCAAACGACAACTAGGTTCTCAGGTTTTAAATCTCTGGTTAACAGGCTCATGGGCACTACTTTGCAGGACATATTTTAAAATAGAATGGGGTCGGGGGGAATGTACAGAAGAATTATTTGAATTCTATCATCATTTACTTACTTAAAACTTATTTTTGTATTTCATGTTAACTACTTTTGTTTGCTTTGTTTTGATGGAAACTAAAATCCACCTTCTCTGACAAAATACTATTTTTGATATTCAATAAGCAGATTTCTTATTCATCCTTTTCTTTAAAAATTACTTTCCTATATTACAATGTGTATTTGTTAATCACATATGGAATCAGCTTTTAAACAGAAGAAAACAAGCATCAGCTCTGTAGAAACTACAGACGTTTTGGATAAGATTAAACAAGACAGCTTCAAAAGACCAAAACATGAATCTACCCCAGCCCTTGTTGGTCAAATCACATGGGCCTTCAGCTGTCTCGTCTTTCTAGACTCTCATCTTATGATGAAAGTTAAATAAATTCAGTTGTACATGATGTTTTTTTAACTCTAAATTAGAGAAGCAATGGAGACTTTACCCCCTAATAATGGGATCATATATGTAATTCTTAAAATCGATAAAGGCCATTTGTGCTGTAAGAATTACTCCATTTTCTGTTGTAAAGGTGACTATTTTAACTTGAATATCTTAACAGGTCAACAAGATATGCCCCCAGTAGTAGAATGACATTTTTTTTGTTTGTTTTCACTCCTCAAAAGCCATTTTATAAGACAATGCACATTTCAACATCAGCATAAATAACAGCCTTGTTTGAAAACTCAGGAGGCAGCTTTACTCTTTCTCCGCCTTTTTCCTACCCAGCCCTCCCCCTCCTCTGAACTGAACCACACCTCTCTAGAAATACTCGCTTTCTTAATGAAAACCATATTTAAAAAAAAAAAAAAGGTTTGCATGACCCGCTGAAACGCCTGGACAATCTTTAATGTCAGCTTCAGACGACACGTGTCTTATGAAAGTCTGGGGCCCTGCTCGTCTGGCAGAGCAAGCTCTGTCCCACATCTTTATGAGAAAGAGGGACAAAACTTCTGTTTTTGGCATTTTATGTTGGAGTCTGTTTTAAGCAAGGAGGAAAAAAATAGCAACGTAGAGTCTAGACAGAAAAGATGGGGGTGAAATCTGGAAGCCATTCACCCCGGCAAGGGCAGCGGCAGCCCGTCGGCAGCAGGGATCGCCTTACGCTGCCTAATTACACATGAAAAATGTACACACCGCGTCTCTCAACTGCTTGGAAAAATAGATGGTAGGATGGCGCTTTTGGACGGTGGCAACTGAACCACTTGTGTATTCTGGATGTGGGATCTCTTACTCCACGCATTTTGCAAAGTGATTTCTTTTTTCAGGGACACGGGTATTCTGTTCATGCTCCCCCCAAGATGTTTTAAATGTATTCTCAATTTGGCAAATGGTCACATTCTGTGAAGAATATTTAGATATTAAAGTAGGCTCTGTATGAGATCAAGTTAGACACATTTCTATAGTAGAGAGCTTGCCTAAGAGTAAGATGAAGACTGTGGAGTCCTCAAACCTACTTTAGGATCTCACTGATGGCTTGAGGTGATTTGCAGTCACAAGGGCAACTTCTAAATCATTAGAGTGGCCTGCTTGTGCAATCACAGACTTCGTGCCAAACATAGGTCTACATTTTATGCAGGATAATGATTTTTTAAGAATCCTTTAATATAGTGTCTTTTTCCAGGAGTTCAAAGCATTTTTCACAGATATTAGCATTCAGTCACATAACATTCCTGGGATCTAAGGGGGGATGAGGCCGTAGCCAGGAGCTGACTGCAGAGGAGGTGTGTGCGCAAGCTTTGATGCTGGAGAGATTCTCCTGAAGGAGAAATGGTAGGAGAGAAATTTAGAACCCAACCTTAACGAATGTTGAAGAGCAGAGCTAGCTGTGTGGGTGAGAGAGAGACTGACAGACAGACTTGGAGAGGTGGGTAGAGGTCAGGGAAAGCCTGGGATAGAGAAACTGTCCAACAGAAGCTCAAAGCAAGTAAAAGAGGATGCCAGGGAGCTATTTGGGGCCCCGAGAAGGGGTCATCTATGGAAGGTTTGGGAGCATCAGGATACCAGGAAGGCTGGATGCCATGAGTGGTGAAGTCAATGGGACCAGCTCCTATGGGCTCTGGGTAAACACTGGGAGAGGAGTCCGGAGCTGTGGGCAGAGTGGGTGACATGGAGTGGTTCAACGTGGGGGAGGCTCCCTGGTCAGGAGAGCAGAGACTGTGGGGGCTCTAAGGGGAGACTTAGGGAGAGACTGTTGTTCTCCTAGCAAGAGATGGTGATGGTTTGGACCAAAAGAGGAAGAATCTAGAAACATTTCCCTAAGGCTGATTGAAGGCTGAGTCTGTCATCCTGCCAGTGTCCCAGGGTTCAGCAAACATCAAACACAAGGGCCTCCTTCTAACATGAAACATCTATGTGCCCTTCAGTGAGGATTATTAAGCATAGCGGAGCAATCCACACCAAAGACCACCAAAGAACCACACCAAAGACCACTAAGCAGCCACTAAAAATGATATCTTGGGATGGTAACTGCAGCAGGTGTATACCTCAGTCAAAATACATCAAATTGTGCATACACTTAATCTCTGGCCACTTTATTATATAAGAACATGCTTTAATAACAAATAGTAAATTAATTATTTAACCAATGTAAGGCTAGGATAAGCCTTGTACGTGCCTCTGAATGTCCCTGGGGCTATACTTCTGATTGAAACCACAATAGCAATAGCTAATATTTTCCTCATGCTGCCAACGTGACCAGAATTCTTCTAAGCATTTTGCATAGATTAATTCAGTTAACAGTTCCAGCAATGCTATCAGATAGATACTATTATTATCTCCATTTCGGTGGGGAAGAAATGAAGTCACAGAAAGTTCACGAGCTTTGGCCAAAATGTCTCATCAGTGGGAGCCTGAGATTATTTGCAGCCTCCTTCCCTCACAGGGCAACTCTAAGAACCAAGCAGAGGCAGGCACCAAAGGGCTCTGACAAGTGCAAGGATCGGCCAGGCACGATGGCTCATGCCTGTAATCCCAGCACTCTGGGAGGCCGAGGCAGGCAGATCATGAGGTCAGGAGATCGAGACCATTCTGGCTAACATGGTGAAACCCCATCTCTACTAAAAAAATACAAAAAATTAGCCAGGCCTGGTGGCAGGTGCCTGTATCCCAGCTACTTGGGAGGCTGAGGCAGAAGAATCGCTTGAACCCGGGAAGCGGAGCTTGCAGTGAGCTGAGGTTGCACAACTGCACTCCAGCATGGGCAACAGAGGGAGACTCTATCTAAAAAAAAAAAAAAAAAAAAAAGTGCAAGGATCCACATCTGACCAAAATGCCACCAATTTTTCCACAGTGATAAGGAATAGCTTGTCTGTGGTAGGAATCCGGGGAAGATTCTAGTGACCACACCACCCCCCAGTTTCCCTCCAGGAAACAAATAATTACTTTAATTACCCTTTCCAGAGCCCTGTTTTCCATCCTCATAATCATTACTTTTGCTCTTTTCTGAATTCTATCCAATTTTCTTACATCTCTCTAAAAATTTGTGGACACTATTGACCTGCAAAGAAAGTTTGAAATCGTTGACAAAAAAGATGTTTGCAGGAAAACCTTGCAATAGACGGGTCAGGTCATCAGAAGATTTTGATATCTGGGAGTTACACATGAGTTACTAAAACCCTGGCTTCTGTCCCAAATATAGATCCCAGGTGTTTAAGTCACCAATGAGGAACTGTTTTTGTTACAAGGCTGGAGGTCTGGTGGTGTGGGGAGGTGGGTCTGTGGCAGTGACAAGGTTACAGCCCACAGTGATTATCAGAGCTTGTTGACCCTTGAAGTCTCTGGGAGTGCTCAAGTTCTCCCAGCCTCGTATCCCAGTCCCGTATCCCAGCCTAGAGCCCTCTTTTGAAGTAACCTGACAGGTTCTGTTCTGGGGAGGTGACCGTCTTAGGACTATACAGTGTCATTTCAGAGGTCCATTGCTCCCCCCACCCCCATCAGGCACAGGAAGACCCCAAAGAAAACCTTGCTTCCACCATGAAGCTGTGCAACTTTACACAAATTCCCTAAGCTCTCTGGACTTTTCTCTCCTCATCTGTAAAATGAAGCTAGCAATATCTTCCTCATAGGGTTTCTGAAGATGAGAGGTGATAGCAGCTAAAAATGCCTGGTGTGGAGTAGCCTTTGTGACAATGGGGAAAATTTGACACCCAATTATGTCAACCAGTCCTTGGGTTGACATTCCAAGCCTTTCTCACAAGCAGGTTCTTACTCGAGGTTTGAAGATTCACTAGAATCTTTACAAAGGGAAAGGAAGGGAAGGGAAGGGGAAAGGAGAGAAAGGAAGGGGAGGGGAGGGGAGGGGAAGGGAGGGAAGGGAAGGCAAGGCAAGGCAAGGGAAGGGAAGGGAAGGGAAGGGAAGGGAAGGGAAGGGAAGGGAAGGCAAGGGAAGGGAAGGGAAGGGAAGGGAAGGGAAGGGAAGGGAAGGGAAGGGAAGGGAAGGGAAGGGAAGGGAGAACTGGAGGGCCTCCAAGGGCACACATCAACCATGCAGGAATTTCTACTTTTAAAATTCTGGGTGAAATTGTATTTCCCCATTTCCCAGGCTGGGGTGTGGATGTACCCAGGGAAGGGTCATAGCCAGCCTGTGGGACTTTGAACCCTGTTCCATCTCCCAGATATCATATTGAGTGAAGGGCACCAAAGTCCTTCCAGAGCTAGTACACATTAATGAGATCACATTGGAGAAAACATGAGGCAAACCTCAAGATCATCACAGTTGTTCTTATCTGGGCATACTATCATCTAACAGAAGGAAGTATAGTCTATGACCAAGACTAGGTAAAACAGTTAAACAACTGTGAAGGGGCTACTGAAATTGGACTGAGCATACAAAGAACCACCAGTGGGAATCTATGCCACCAACAACAACCCCTAATATCTCCCCAAAAGAAGAATTGAAGAAGTGTCTCTCTTGTAGTTAGAGTCCATTTTTATCAACTGTGCCATATAATGCCAGAGTAAAGAATTGTGCTTGTAAAATGACCCTTAGGTATGATCCCAGAATTCAAAAATGCATACCCTTTGTGACCAGCAGAGACACATCTTAATTTGGGTTAAACACTGGCAGAAATAGGAACGAAGAGATGGGCCAGACCCTCAGTGGATGACCTTGAGCTGTGACTTTGCAAAGTCTTTGCTTGCCCAGTATGGTTGTTAGATGACCTGATTGACAAGGTCTGGTCTAGTGATGACCTACCAGGACTCCTAAGTATAACTTTGTCTATTATTGCTGTTTCTCGGCGGTCACTAGGTGTAAGAGAAGCTAACCAGAGGAAGTGAATCACTTCCTGTGGTCATTGTTCTGCCCACAGTTGAGCTATTTTTAACAGTCCATATAAAAATCATAAATCCAACCCTGGGTGTGTGTTTTACTTAACAAGCGTCCAATAAATTAGGTGGAGGTGGAGACAAAAATGGGAAGAATTGAGCCAGTAAGGAGGAAACCATTAAATAAATTCCCCCAGATAATGATAATCTCTGTAGCTTCTTTTGGAAAACTTGTCACAAAGAACAAGAATAATTTTTTTTAGGGTCACTCCTATGGTAATTTCCCATTCCCTATGGAAGAAACTAACGTATAAAGCAAAAGAGCTGCCCAACTTTCACAGTGTCTATAGGAAATTACTCAAAATATTCCAGCAACCAGCCAGGGTGACTTTTGAAAAATCTTTCTCTTTTTTATCAGTGCTATTTCTTTCCGTTCAAATGTGGTGGTATCATTTATACAAAATCTGTGAACAATTAGATAAGGAATGTGAAATGATTTAGTAAGAAATGCTTGGATATTAAGCACAATCTCACTCCAGCATTGAATGAGGGAGAGTAATAGCTTGGGCATCCATTTCAAAGGACCACAGACTGGGCAGCTTAAAACAATAGAAATTTATGTTGTCACCGTTCCAGAGGCTGGAAGTTCAAGATCAAGGTGTGGGCAGGTTTGATTTCTTCTAAGAATTGAGAAGATAGAGTCTGCTCCAGACTTCTCTCCTTGGCTGTAGATGTTCATTTTCTCCCTGTGTCTCCACATGACATCTTCCTCCTATGACTGTCTCTGAGTCCAAATTTTCTCTTCCTATAAGGACACTTGTCATACTGGACTAGTGTCCACTCTGATGACCTCATTTTAGCTTAGTTGCCTCTGTAAAGACTCTATCTCCAAATTGGGTCACATTCTGAGGCAATGGAAATTAGGACTTCAACATACGAATTTGAAGTGGGGCATGTGGGGGGAGACACAATTGGCCCATAACAACAAAAGAGTTTATTTCATTGCATCATGACTTTATCACATATCAGACTTTCATAGTATTAAATATCTACCAAACACCTCTAGTCTGCCTTCCACTCATATCCCCCATGTAGATGTAGCCCACCCAGAGAGAGAAAACCCAATATAAATTCTGAACAGGGTGCTGCTCCCTGGACCTGCCCACTGGAGGCACCATTTTTCAGAGAATTTCTGGTCTAGGTGCTCTTCCTAACAACTTCTCAGGTGCTTCTAACACTAGACTTCAGATAGATCGCAGACAACACTCAGAGGGCTATTTATAATTTCATATACACAACATATGATAAAATGAATGTTCCATCATTTTATAATATGTTGAGATGTCTGCAGCTCTCTTCATCAATGGTCTAAAGCAGGAGTCTGCAAACCTCTTGATATGGTTTGAATCTGTGTCTCTGTCGAAATCTCATTGAATTGCAATTCTCAATGTTGGCGGTGAGAACTGGTGAGAGGTCATTGGATCATGGGGGCAGATTTTCACCTTTGGTGCTATTCTCATGATCGAGTTCTCATAGGATCTGGTGCTTAAAAGTGTGTGGCACCTCCCCGCTCTCTCTCAGTCCTGCTCCTGCCGTGTAAGGCAAGCCTGTTTCCCCTTCACCTTCTGTCAGGATTGTAAGTTTCCTGAGGCCTCCCCAGAAGCCAAGCAGATGCTGGAACCATGCTTCCTTTACAGCCTGCAGAACCATGAGCCAATTAAACCTCTTTTCTTTATAAATTCCCATGTCTCAGGTATTTCTTTATAGCAGTGCCAGAACAGACTAATACACCTCTCGTAAAGGGCCAGACAGTAGATATTTGAGGGTTTGCAGTACATTCAGCCTCTTCGAAACTTCTGAACTCTGCTGTTGTAGCATGAAAGCAGCCATAGGCAACACGTGCATTAATGAGCGTGGCTGTGTTCCAGGAAACTTTATCTATGGACACTGAAATTTGACTTCTATGTACTTTTCATATGTCACAAAATATTTTGCATCTGATTATTTTCCAACCGTTTAAAAGTGTAAAACTGAAATATTCCTTATATGATTCTTTTCCAACCATTTAAATGTATAAAACCATTCTTAGTTCGTAGTCCACTGAAAAACATGGTGGTTGGATTTGGTTAATGCTTTAGGTTTGCTGAGCTTTGTCCCTTTTTGTTGCTGGTGAGCCATTGTCTACACCCTACACCTGTTTCCTCCTTGAAGGCCCTAATTTATCCCTCTCCATCCATACTACTCAGCTCTCCCAACACAGCCTTGAATCCTTCTCTACCGATTTCCACAAGAGGCCCTGATCCTAATCCATTGTACCAGATAATAACTGTATGCCATATAGGGAGGCACCACCACCATCTTTCCAACAGGAACTTTCTAAGTCTTTGCTTCCCTTTATCAGTGCCCCTTTTAAGATCAAGATTACTTTGCTTCCTCTAGCCAGTGGGGTGGTGGTAAGAACCAAAACCTCTGGTGGTGGTGAGGGTAATTTTTTATGTTGAGAGGAGCTGAGAACAGCTTTCCTATTGAGCAAAACATCAACACCATGATGCTTCCTACTAAACATTCTCCAACCCCTCTCTCCCTCCTCCGCCCTCCCTTGAGCAGCAACCCTCACATTCCTCTTTGGCCATTTCATGCTCAATATCACCTTGCTTGTTTGCCAGCTTAGTAGAGCACTGGGCAGTAGTCAGTAAATTCCCACTAAACACTGGCTGAGTGCTGAAAACCCCTGTGATGATGGGATTTCTGTACTGCAAAAACATTTCTTGAACCTGAGGCTCCCCTCTACTATGTTCTTCAGGTAAATCCAATCCTCCAAGGGAAGGAAAACAATTATGAAAATATTTTAGGTATGAAATCGTGGTACAGGTTTGGATGCCAGAAACTCTGTGACGGGTGACATATTTTTCATCCGAGTAATTAATTAATCAACAAGTGGTGATATGGTTTGGTTCTGTGTCCCCACCCAAATCTCATCTCGAATCGTAATCCCCATGTGTCAAAGGAGGGACCCAGTGGGAGGTGATGGGACTATGGGGGTGATTTCCCCCATGCCGTTCTCATGAGAGTGAGAGGGTCTCCCGAGCTCTGATAGTTTTAAAAGCAGCAATTTTTCCTGTGCTTGCACTTCTCTTCCCTGCCGGCTTATGAAGAAAGTGCCTGCTTCCCCTTTGCCTTCCGCCATGATTGTAACTTTTCTGAGGCCTCCCCAGCCATGCAGAACTCTGAGTCAATTAAACCTCTTTCTTTCATAAATTATCCAGTCTGTGGTATTTCTTTATAGCAGTGTGAAACAGACTAATACAATGGGGTATATGCAACTTGAGTGAGTGTATATCAGAGGGTGATCACCTTTCAGAGGAGGTATGAGGTTTTGTGAAACTCATTTTTTCAGAGAATTGTAACTTTAATAGCATTAAAAATGTAATGTGGATGCCAAAATTGGCATTGTCCCAATCACTGCAAATCAAGGTACTAATTACTGTTTTCATCATTCTCCTATGCTACCCATATTTGAAAATGAAGATGTCTACATGGGATGTTTTTCCCAAGGATCAAGTACCAAGGCCAACCAAAGATGCACCTGCTGATTGAGTTTAGACACGGCAGTCACAAGACCATTGCTTCATCTCCACCTTGGATTGCAAAATCTTTCAGGACCAAGGTGTTGGCTGAATAACTTGCTCCGTGATACCAGGATCTGCAGCCCTTGGTGCAGATTGCGGATGGAGGTGTGTGGTGAGGCAGGGTGGCAGCTGTCCTTGCCCCTGAAAGAAGTTTGGTGACTCTCCTGGGCAGGTATGCTTCGAAGGGAGCAAGCCCTTCCAGCTGAAGAGGGACCCCGCACAGCAGAGTCCTCAGCAAACCTTGGCATTGCTTGTGGGCAGCCTCACAGCTTAGCTGTGTGCTCAAGTCAGCTCCTCTAGATGACGCTGTAATTGGATAGCAACTTTCTTCACTAGGTCACAGATTCAAGAGCAGCCCAGACCCTTCAGATATGATCATAAGATGCTGCTTTGTCCTCCCTCTCCCTGTCTGCACAGCATCAAGCTACTCCTGGGGCCTGCCTGTCCTCTCTTCTGCCCCTTAACCAAGCTGGGAGCTGAGCTGAAGCACAGCTGGCTTTAAAGCCCTGACCTCTGTGATGCAAGGACCACAAAAAGCCTGGACCACAAAAAGCCAGGCTGCAGAGACAGGAGCAAAACCAAGGGATGGCAGGAAGCTGATTGACATGTGGGAATCCAACAATGCCCCAGTCTTCCAGGAGGTGTGGGGCATCTCAGCCAGCATCACTCCTCAACTGAGAATGAGACAGGTCACCATGGGTCACAGAGCCTCTCTACCAAAGAAAGAGAATGAGACTTTTGTATAAAGGGAACATAGGGACTGGCAAAATAAATCAGAGCTGGCCATGGGGTAAGTCTTCTTATCCCAAGACTGTAGCCATTGTTCCAGTCACCTTGGCTCTAGAATAAAGCCCACACCCTCATCCTGACTTCTGCAGATGAATTTTAAAAGATTAAGTAATGTTCCTTGTTGTTGCTACCAGGATGTGAACTTGGGGTGTGGCCACCCCAAAAGGGCTGTGCGGAATGGTATTGCTCTAATTCAAAGGATGAGAAGGGAATATTGGTTTTCATGAATTATATCATAGGGTTTTTTGTTTTTGTTTTTGTTGTTGTTGCTGTTGTTGTTGTTGTTGTTGTTTTGCCAAGAAACCATCCTGAGTGCCCTGGTCCTCAATTTGACCTCATTAGGGGTAGAGGTTGGAGCTATGTCCCTGGCAGCACCAGCCTCCCACCTAGAGCAGCAGTGCTACCATGAAGAGGAGTTTCTCACGGTTTCGGGATAAAATGAACTGAAGAGTTCTCACCATGGCTTCCCAGGCAGTTGACGGGGGCCACAGTAATGGACTCTGGATCCTACGTTCCAGCTGAACACCAAGGTATGTCTTAGTCCACATGGGTGGCCATTGAAAGCACCACGCACTGGGCAGCTTAAACAACAGACATTTATCTTCTCACAGTTCTGGAGGCTGGAAGCCCAAGATCAAGTTTCCGGCAGGGTTGGGTTCCTAGCCAGGGCTCTCTGGTTGGCTTGCAGACGGCGCCTTCTTGCTGTCTTCTCACTTGGCAGAAAGGTGGTGGGGAGGGGGTACAGTGAGCCCTAGTATCTCTTTTTTAAAGGCCACATATCCTTTATCGGATCAGAACTCTACTCTTATCACCTCATCTAACCTTAATGACTTTTGGCTGGGCACAGTGGCTCATGCTTGTAATCCCAGCACTTTGGGAGGCTGAGGTGGGAGAATCACTTCAGGTCAGGAGTTTGAGACCAGCCTAGCCAACATGCTGAAACCCCGTCTCTACTAAAAATACAAAAATTAGCTGGGCATGGAGGTGCGTGCCTCTAATCTCAGCTACTCAGGAGGCTAAGGAACGAGAATTGCTTGAACCCAAGAGGCGGAAGTTGCAGTGAGCCCGAGATGGCACCACTGCACTCCAGCCTGGGCGACACAGTGAGACTCCATCTCAAAATAAATAAATAGGTAAATAACCTTAATGACTTCTTTAGAGGCCCTCTCTCCATGTACCACCACGCTCAGGGTTAGGGCTTCAGCATAATAATTTTGGAGAACCATGAACTTTGACTGTTGAATGCAGCCCCCATGCTCACTGCTGACTTTCTTAGACTAACCAAAACAATAGTATTCAACATTATTGCTACCGGAGTACTAAACTGCCCAGGATGAGAACTTGGGGTGCGGCTCCCCAAGTCCATAACAGATATGTGAAAAAAGCACCCTCCTGGATCACTTTCACTATTTATTCATTCATGTGATTGTTCATTTACTTAATACCTACTCACTGCAGTGACTGAAGGCCAGGTGTGCTCCCAGAGGCAGGGATAACAGCTGTGAGCAAGGAGCTGCCATACTTAGGGAGGAGTCAGACAAATAAAATGGAAAGACAGAAGGAATTAGAATGTGGTACATCCCACCATAAGAACACGTTGGTTTTCATTTGTGCACAACTTCACATTCTTTTTAGAGATGGGGTCTCACTATATTGCCCAGGCTGGTCTCAAATACCTGGCTTCAAGTGATCTTCCCACCTCAGCCTCCCAAGTAGCTGGGATTACACACATTTGCCACTGTCCTCAGCTACATTGGTTTTGACATAATCTACCCTGTAGCAGCTGCCTTTTCCTATTCCTTAAGTTTTTCCAAACAGATGAATATCTTTCCATTTTCAGCAAAGTAATATCCTCAAACTCTTCAAACTACTCCTCCCTTATCTGCAGAATTCAAACAATACCTCTTGCTTCTGTGTGTTGTTCATGGCATGTCATAACAGTCACAAGTACCTGAGCTGGATTTGAACAGAAAAGTGAGGATGATTTTAACATGAAAATGTATCAAGATATTTATTCTCCGAGGCCAGGTGTTGTGGCTCACACCTGTAATCCCCGAACTTTGGGAGACTGAGGCAGGAGGATTGCTTGAGGCTAGAAGTTTGAGACCAACATAGCAAGACCTCATCTCTACAGAGTATTTTAAAATCAGCCAGGCATGGTGGTGTGTGTCTGTAGTCCTAACTACTTGGGAGGCTGAGGCAGGAGAATCATTTGAGCCTAGGAGTTTGAGGCTGCAGTGAGCTATGATTGCACCACTGCAGTCCAGCCTGGGCAACAGGGGGAGAGACCCTGTCCCTTGGAAAAAAAAAAAAAAAAGTATTTTTTTTTTTTGGATAATTGTAAATTATCAAAGAGGTCATTGTTTCTTTCTTCTCTAATATCATTTTAATTGGTGGATCTCCACTTTTCCTCCCCAGATTTCTTGCTCTGAAAATAAAAAGTGGCATAAGTAGAGGAAAAGACACTGGTGGGTACAGTCATGACAAATTTGACATTTCTAAACTGGGCTTGACAGTGGAACTTTGAAAATATTTATCTATCAGAAAATAGTTTCAGCCATGGGCAATTTGGTAAAAGGTTTAGTTGATGGAAAAAACATAACTCAGTGTGACTGGCTTTCATGTAAGATGTTCTTGAAGGCCACAGAATCACCAGCATTTCCAACAACCTGGAAAATTTAGACCAGCTTGGAAAAATAACCGGGGGCTGGGGTCGTAGCCAAAACACTGTGCAGGATTAGATAAATTTATGTGCTTTAGAGATTTGGATTTAAATATTAAATTATAAACGAAAGCAATGCTGAGGCTAAGTGTTTAAACAGGGCTCTCTACCTATGTTCTGGTGTCTTTTGCCTCCAAAAGATTGGAATAATTTTCCAAAATAAGGTGTGCTGCTGCGTCTATATATAGTTGTTTCCCATTTGCATTTCTCACAAAAGTATGTGCTCCTATGGCTCCTTTAAGAAGTTAAGAAGCACTCTGCCCTGTGGGTGCTGGCCTGTGTCTCAGTATTTTTGTGTGCCTTCCAAGCCCAAGACAATGACTTCTCTGAGAGGCAGCACGGCTCATCTGAGGTCCTTCCTCTTGCCACCCTGGCTGGTTTAGAGTTTCAGCCTCTGCACAGGCAATGGGCTAGGACACTTGAAGTGCTGGGGCCATTCCTTCTGCCTTTTTCACCTGCAACTACCCTAAAACGACTCTCTTCTTGAATTGTCTGGTGAACATAATCAGATTTTCTCCAACTTTGTTTCGTTTTTACACCAAAAATGAAGAAAGCAACTGTGTTAGTCCGTTCTCACACTACTATAACGACATATCCAGGACTGGGTAATTTATAAAGCAAAGAGGTTTAATGGACTCACCATTTCACATGGCTAGGGAGGCCTCACAATCATGGTGGAAGGGGAAGGAGGAGCAAAGTCACATCTTACATGGCAGCAGGCAAAAGAGTGTGTGCTGGGGAACTGCTCTTTATAAAACCATCAGATCTCATGAGACTTCTTCACTATCATGAGAACAGCAAGGGAAAACCTGCCTCCATGATTCAATTATCTCCCACTGGGTCCCTCCCACAACACATGGGGATTATGGGGATCTACAATTCAAGATGAGATTTGGGTGGGGACACAGCCATACCATATCAGCAACCTGCCTCCTGGGGGACAAACAAACCACCTGCAGAACAAAGGGAGAGGAAACCCAAGGCTTCATCATGGTGGTCCTCCCTCTGGCCCCTTTTTTCATCCCTCAAACTATACATGGAGTGGCATTAACCACTCTTAGGTTTAAAACCCTCCTCCCTGTTTCCCCGAGAGTAATTTCCAAAAACATAGCATGTGTGCAAGCCCCGCTCATCTTCCCGGTTCTAGAGTCCCCCAACGCCCGCATTTTGCTCTCTATTTCTACCATAGCCAAGTAGGTTCTGTTTCTTTCTACCATCCCAGGCCTTGGAACATTCCAGGCTGGAGTGTTATTCTAACAACTCTTGTGCCCCATTTCAGTTGGCCAACTCCCACTCACTCTGCCAGGGTTTTCCCTAACCATCCCCCCAGTGTTGGCTTAAGTGGCCCCACCATGAGCTGTCATGCCATATCGCAGCACTATTTTTGCACACTCCACTGTAATTGCGTTTGTACAGCTGCTCCCTGTTAGACTCCTGGAGGGCGACGGCTGTGTCGTGTTCCCCGTTGTGTCCTCACAGCCCCGAACAGTATTGAGTATATGATAAGTGTTGAACAAATACTTGATGAATGGATGAATACAATTACAGGAACCAATGTTTAGGTTGAGCCATATGAAATGGCTGCTATTTAACCATTTTTTACCTACAAACATGGCAGTTTTATGATTCTATCTAATGAACTGTCTTAGGAATACTGTGCCCCAGCACAAAAGACCACTTAAAGTCACCTCCAAAAGATGTAGGGGTCTAGGCCCCATGAAGAGAAGCTTCATATAACACAGGAGAGGACAAAGGTGGAAGGAAAAGAGGATTTTGTAAAAAGGTCTGAACAGGCATTTCCAATCAATTATATGCTAAGAATTTTTCCTGGTCTCCCAAATATTGTCCCTCAGCCTTCCAAACCACCTGGAAAATTCTTTCTTCTGGATGAAGCATGCTCATGCCAAATGTGAACTCTGTACCCTCTGACGGTCACAAGGAAGCCTGTCAAATCAGGCATCCCTACTGATAAAAAAAGAAAAACTTTTCTAAATCAGAAAATAATTCAATTTTATTCCGCTTTCAGAGAACTAAATAACCATGACATTAAAATACCAAATTGTATATCACACTGCAGGCTTGTAAGTACTGTTATTCAGAAAAAACTAGATTCTAGGAGGAAAATGAAGCCCACAACAAGAAACAAGAAAAAGTGAGGTGGTCTAATTTGGGTGGAAGTTGAGAACATTCCATTCTTCCCATGAGTAATTGAGAGTTTGATGGTTAAAAAGAAAACGGACCTGATACTCTTCTCCTCCCCTGCAAGGAAGGCCATCAAGGACATAAATCCTTATCGAATCCAACGCCTCTAACTAGGATTGAGAAAAAGCTGTCTTGCATAAGGAGGGCTGAGAGTGTCTAAGCAACAATTACAGTTCTCCCTGGTGTGAAGGTCTCAAGTTAATAAAATGAACAAATCTGGAAAATGCAAATAGAAAACCAACCCCAAAACTGTGACTGCCATGTTGTGCAGTATATGGAATTCTTAAGTGTTGTGCATTCGGGCTGCACAGATTCTGTTTTAGAAAGATGCTTCCAAGAGGTGAGATCTATTCAACAGAATATTATCCACAACACAGAAGATGCCCAGGGAATATCATTCAAAAATAAACCAGGACAATCCACGATAGCCGTTTATCATGCATTCATCAAGAACTTAGCTATGGGGTCCAGAGATACACAGATGAAGAAGTTGTAACTCTGGCCTCCGGGATTTTGCCTCTTGCGTGGGAGCTGAGCTGACAGAAGTTCCTGATGCCAAATGGGATGTACAGGCACAAAGCAAGGATATGAGGGGACATTCTTGGTTAGCTGCCAGGTGTAAGACGTGAACCCAGCATGCTGCGAGTCAAGGAAAGGATGGCAACTGACGGAAACTGGGAAAGTCTGTAAGACATCATGCAAGAGACAAAAGCTGATCAATGCTCAAAGGTTATGGAACCATTTCTCTGTTATGCTTTTAAAAAGCAACCTCAAAGAGGAAAAGGGAATGAGATGGTTTATGCTCTGTTCCTAAACCAAACTATAGTAAACTCTGAAATTCAAGTCCTTCAAGAAATAATTATTTGTCTCCCTCCGCTCCTTCCTTCCTTCCTTCCTTCCTTTCTTTCTTTCTTTTTCTTTCTTTCTTTCTCTTTCTCTCTTTCTTTCTTTTTTCCTTCCTTCCTTCCTAACTCCCTCCCATTCTCTCTCCCTTCCTTCCTTTTTCTTTCTTTCCTTCTCTCTCTCTCTTTCTTTTCTTTCTTTCTGTCTTTCTTTCTCTCTTTCTTTCTTTCTCTCTCTCTCTTTCTCTCTGTCTCTTTCTCTCTCTCTCTCTCTTTCTCTCTGTTTATCCTTCTCTCTCCCTTCCTTAAATTAGTGACATAAATTTAATTGAGGCCATGAAATCTCATACCCTTTGGGCTGATATGAAGACACTAGGAAAGTACAGCTTTATCTGACTACAGACATGATTACCCGTTGTGTTTTTCTAAAGAGTGTTTTCCTTTTATGGATAAATTTATCTCATTTACTTTTATTGATATGTTTAGAATTATTTCTGATGTTTTATTTCTTTTTATGCTTTCTGGATTTTTTAACCTTTAAATTGAAGTATAACACATACATAGAAAAATAAACAAATCAAAACTGTATAACTTGAAAAATTTTTACAGAGTTGATGCACCTGAGGAACCACCACCCAGATCAAGAAATGAAACATGATTTCTCACTTGTAATGGGAGCTAAACAATGAGTATACACGGATGTAAAGATGGGGATAATAGACACTGAGAAGTTCAAAATGGGGGAGCATAGGAGGGGAGTGAGGTTTGAGAAATTACCAATTGAATACAATGTTCAATATTTGGGTAATGTGTAGACTAGAATCTCAATCTCCATCATTACACATGTGATACCTAAACAACAAACAGGTACATGTACCCACTGAATCTAAAGTAAAGGTAAAAATAAAATAAAATAATTTTTTATTTTCAATCAGAAAACCAATATGATTGAAACCTTAATGCTTCCATGCTTCCTCAGACAATAAACATATATTGAAGAAACCCCTTCTATACCAAGTCAGCATGGTCTGAGAGCTTAAGTACTAAACATTTTTGTTGCTTTCTTAGGAAAAAAATAAGAGTTAGCTACACTGTTTTTAAAAGGAATGAGGCTAGGAAGAAGTGGGTTCTGATAAGCATTAAGGACTCCTTTCCAAGACGAATGAATAATGTAAACTAAATAAAGGCTGATGAAATGGCACACAATAACGGTTAAGAATTACCAAGATCATGCCAGAGGGTGGTTAGAGAACCAGATGTTTCCAGGAAATTATGGTCCTTGTTTTGAACTCAGCTGGCCAAAAGCTGGGTAAAATTGTACATGTTAAACTCACAGGGCTATCTGACAACAATGCTTATCCCACTTTGCAAAGAAAAATTTCCTGACATACATCAGGAAGAAAATGCTGGTAAGATTTTTTTAAACTCAAGGGATACATTTTTAATAATGTTTTAATTTAATAATTTAATAATTTTCTGCATTATTTTCTAGCATCATTAACTTCAGAAATGTTGAAAGAAATTGAAAGTGAACACCCAAACTGGCTGGAGACTTGGAAAGGTGAAATGTTTTCTAAGCCGCAGGAAAATGCAATGGAATTGCAGTGATAAAGACACATCCTTGTAATGGTTTCCCACAGATTCAAAAAGAGCAGGCCAGGTGCAGTGGCTCATGCCTGTAATCCCAGCACTTTGGGAGGCCAAGGTGGGTGGATCACCTGAGGTCAGGAGTTCAAGACCAGCCTGGTCAACATGGTGAAACTCTGTCTTTATTAAAAAACAAAAAAAAAGCATACCGTATAGGCACACAAACCTACGTACAAGGGCATAAAATATTTCCAGAAAGAGACACAGATCTTACCAAATTTATTTTCTCCTTAAAACTCTTCAGTTATTTGGTCCCATTGCCTAGAATCCCAGCTTTTTGGCACTGCATTCAAAGCCGTTTACGAGCTAGCCTTTCTCTCTCTCTCTGACTCTATCCCATAACTACCTGCTTTTCACCTCTTCCCTCTTGCATGGTTTTTCCAGCAATATCAAACTATCCCTACGTATTAGTTCATTCTCACACTGCTATAAAGAACTATCTGAGATTGGGTAATTTATGAAGAAAAAAGGTTTAATTGACTCACAGTTCTTCAGGCTGTACAGGAAGCATGGCTGGGAGGCCTCAGGAAATGTACAATCGTGGCAGAAGGTGAAGGGGAAGCAGGCACATCATTACTTGGCAGGAGAGAGAGAGAACAAGGAGGGAAATGGCACACACTTTTAAGCCATCAGATCTCATGAGAATGCATTCACTATCATGAGAACAGTATGGAGGAAATCTGCCCCCATGATCCAGTCACCTCCCACCTGGCCCCTCCCACAACACATGGGGATTACAATTCAACATGAGATTTGTGTGGGGACACAGAGCCAAACCACATCACTTTAGTTTATTCAATCTGCTTTACTATTGCAGAACGCCTTGTCTGTAGAACCCACTATAATCTGGCTTTGGTTCCCATTGCTCCACTCTAATTTTTTTCATCAAGGTCACCAGTGACCTCTTTTGCCCAATCAGGTGTTCCTTCCATTTTCAGTCCTCATCTTACTTGGGCCACCCTCCTCCAGAAACACATTCTCCGCTGTGTCCTGGAGCGTCTTATTATCCAGGTTTTCCTCCTACCTCTCTGGCCTCTCCTCATTGGCTCCCTTTGTTGGTTCTTCTTCCTCTTCCAAACCCCTACATGTCAAGGTGCCCACAGCCTCAGTTCTTGAAGCTCTTCCCTTCTTTATCCATATGACATCTGGATTTGATCTCATTTTCATGGCTTTAAATAGCACAGTATAGACCACTGATTTCCTAAATGTATATCCCCAACCCTGACTTCTTTTCTGAACTCTACCTGCCCACTCCACATTTGTACTTGGCTGTCTCGTAGGTGTTATAATGGACCTTCACCGAAATAGTGCACACTTCCCCCAGGAGCAATGATGATGACTGCCGATAGCTCACAGCTGTGCCCTTCTCTGGAGCATTGCCTTGGCTGATGAGATGCCTTTACTGATAAAAGACCACTCGCCAGAAATGTTTAGGAGATGATTCCCTCGAAGGGGTGAGCAGGTGTCCTACCTAAATGACTGACTGATACAGGAACACAAAAGCCCAGCTTCCATGCACTAAGGAGGAACAACTCCATGGTGCCCCTGAGTGTCCATGTGTGAGTAGGCTGAAGTGAGACCTAAGTTGGAACCATGTCTTTGCCCTGCTTATTCTCAGCCATATTTCACATCTCTCATCACTCCTCAGAGACGCCCTCAATAAATTACTTGCACAAGAATCCCCATATCAGGCTCTGCTTCTAGGAAACCCAATGTAAGAGAGGCATTTCTCACTTAACAGTCAAAACAGCGCTCTTGATGGACTCATCCCCTAAACTGGCCTATGATCCATCCGTCCTCTTCATCTCCGTAAATGACACCACTTGCTCTGCTGCTCGGTGCCAAAACCTAGGAATTGTCCTTGGTTCTTATCTTTCTCTCATGCTGCAGATGCAATCTGTCAGCAAATCCTGCTACCTTTGCCTGGCACACCCTGAATCTGACTTCTGTTCAGCACCTCACCTCCCACCTGGACCACTGAAAGAGCCTTCTTACTGGTGTCTGATTCCCTGTTCTTGTTCTTCTGTAATCAGTTCTTCACAGGGCTGCCAGAGTGAGACTCTCAAAATGTAAGTAGAAACAAGTGCCTCCTCTGTTCAGAATCCCATAGTGGCTACCTATAATGCCTAGAATAGAATCACTTGGCCTCTTGTCATTTCCTCAGCTAAGTCTTCCACCTCATTGTATTAATCAGGTAAAGCTAAGACATGGCACGTAACAAGCATTCCCCAAGTCTCGGCAGCTTGCTCCAACTGTCTTAGGGCTACTCCAATACGGGGGCAAATGACAGCCCCAGAATGTTTTGCAATCCCTACCTAAAGTACAACTAACTATACGTATTGGTTTCATGGGTGCTATAAAGACACATTTTTGCTTTTTCATTCATCACTGTTAAATATCCATTCCTTTAAAAATTCATAGTTAAAAAATGTTTGGAGAGAAAAATAAAAATAAAATAGAACATATCCTGTCTAAATAATATTAATTAACAAATGCAATATATGTTATCTTTAAAGAAAAACAGTAACAATGGACAATGGATGTGAATTAAGAAGTGAAGACTCACAATAGTGTTAAACTCAATATGTGTTTTCAATATTTACTGACTCTCTAAAAAATGGTATGAGAAGTGTACAAAGTGTTTCTCTTCTGTCATTCTCTTTTGTCCACTAGAGAAATTTTCTCCATTATGGCTCTTCTCTTTAAAGAGCTGGGTGAAATATCTCTGCAACAAACAAAGCTGCCCCTACTCCAGGCACTGCTGTGCCTCTATTTCTCCTTCAAAATCCAGCTTAAAAGTCACCTTCTCTATGAAACCTTCTAGCCTTCAAAAGCACCCATCCTATTTCCTCTGGGTTTCTATTTGATGTTGCCCTGTTCATCTTCTTTTCCTTAGCAACAAGCCCAGGCTCTATGCACAGATTGTATCAAATAAATGTTGAGTGAATGAAAGTATTAATGATCTAGAACGGGCACCGTGGAGTGGACTGCACAACTTCAGGCATCTCACAAACTTCTTTGGAGAAAAGGGAAGTTTCTAGAATCACAGGTAGCTCAGAATTTGCTCAAACTAATCCATCACAAATGGGCATGGAAAGATGCCTCTTTCGGGGCTCAGCATAATTTAGAAAATATGCATCTAATTCAATATTCTGCTGGTAAAGGAGCATCTAAAAAAACAGTTTTGACATCTCTTGATGAAACATGCTATTGCCTGCTTCTGTTTGGAGCACACAATGTCTATCATGGGTGTTTTTTGGGAGTCAATGAAAATGAACAACAAGTTAGTGGCCTGATCTATTCAAACGCTTCTCTGGACAGGCACTCAATGGTGGCTCACACAGAAAGTTTTCTCCTTGGGATGAACAAGATCCACTGGTCCACTTGCTAGGTTTCCATGCCCAGACAAATAGGGGAAAAATAGAGAAATCCTTCCACAGTTCTGGAAATAAATTCTGGGTGTGCAAGGGATTTGGCAAAGTTAAGCGTTAAACATTTGGAAAGTCAAGTTTTGGGAAAAACAGACAGACTGCGTTTCCATGTACTCCCCATAATTTCAAACCAGGAAGTACAGTGAACAATCCAAATTAGACAAAACACCAACACTGTAGTTTTGTAAAAATTCCACAGAAATGCATTTACAACATTGTTCTCCTTTCGTGTGTGTGTGTGTGTGTGTGCGTGTGTGTGCGTGCACTTGTGCATGTGGTTTACAAGGCAGACCATCATAGACGCTGGACCTCTTGGCAAATGCAATTAAAATAGCCTGGAGTACCCCACAGAGGATCATAGATGAGCATCAGAGAACCCTGGTGCCTTGCAAAATGCCAGGTAGCATCTTTATAAAGAATGGCTTTTGGTTTAACTACAGTGCGCCTCTGGCAAGCCACTTGGTTATGAGAATTGAGTATGACAGGAGAGATTTTTGTTCACTGGTAACCACAGGTAGAGAGTGCTGTATTCCCCCATGCCATCACCCTAATGAGAGCACAGCTGTTCATCCTCCCCTGGGGCTACCTCTGCCACCACTGTCAGTCTAGCCCACCTGTCTCAATCACATGGAAAGTGTCAGTTGGAAAGCTCCGTCCACCTCTGAAGCTGGAGCTGCTGTCAGTCAATGCTCAGAACCTCTTGGCAAAGCTCTGACTTAATACGCTTCTTCCTGGGGTGTTGATAAAGGGGCACTGTAGGTGGCCTTTTTTTTTTTTTTTTTTTTTTGACATGAGGTATGACCTGATCAGATTTGCATTCTGGAAGGATCAGAGGCTCAAGTGTAGAGATAGAAAGAGAGGGAAGCAAGGAGAGAAGTTGGGGGAACTTCTGCAACCATCCTGATAGATATGACGGTGCCTGCTTAGGACATGGCAGAGCTGAGGAGGAGGGAAGAGATGCATGGGAGGTGGCATCGATGGGACTATGCATTGATCATTACAGAAGTGTAAAGAGTCCAGAGCAGTGGTCTCCCCGGTCTGATTGTCACAGAGCTACATGGGAACGCCAGGGGATGGCTTCAGGGATAAACAAAGCAATCGATTTCATTTCACCCAAGGTGCAGTTGAAGGTATCTGAGCATCCAGCTGTGCCCTCGCTGGGAGGATCTGGATGAAGACCAGTATGAATCACCTGCATTGCCAGCATGAAAGGGGCTAGGAAATTAGATCTATGTTTAGCAAAATAGTAACCAATAAAGGAACAAAAAATCATCTTCCAATCTGAGGAATGAGAAATAAAGAGTAAACAAAAGGTTAATGTGTAGGTGACTTCTAAGTTTTTTGCTTTTGCTTGCCTATGCTTTCTAAAATTTCCCCGATGAACATAAATTATTTTTTAGAAAAGAACAGTCAATAGAAAGCTATTCTTTTTGTTGTTGTTTTGTTTTTGAGATGGAGTCTCGCTCTGTTGCCCAGGCTGGAGTGCAGTGGAGCAATCTTGGCTCACTGCAAGCTCTGCCTCCCGGGTCGACGCCATTCTCCTGCCTCAGCCTCCTGGGCAGCTGGGACTACAGGTGCTTGCCACCACGCCCGGCTAATTTTTTGTATTTCTAGTAGAGACAGGGTTTCACCGTGTTAGCCAGGATGGTCTCGATGTCCTGACCTCATGATCTGCCCGCCTCGGCTTCCCAAAGTGCTGGGATTACAGGCCTGAGCCACCGCACCTGGCTAGAAAGCTATTTTTAAGGGGAAAGCAAGGAGTCATCAGTGAAAAGGGAGAAAGCAAATGAAAGATGAACGTGATGCAGTAGGTGTGAAGGGCGCAGGGGGGAGTGCAGTGAGCCCTGCAACAAGGCCTGGGCCCTCCAGCCAAGGACACACAGCTCCCACTCCCGCCTTCCCCGGCATCACAACAAAGGGCTTCTTCAGATGGCTGCTCCTTTTCTGGAAGGTTCAGCCCCACATCAGGCTCACCTCCTGGAAACACACCCTACCACCACCACCTTCGTTCGTGTATGGCTTTCATCTTTTACCAAAATATACCAGACAGTATCTGTGCCTGTGGTGGGGCAGAGGGGAGACGAGGTGCTCCAGAGAGGAAGGAGAGTGGCACCCTGCACAAGCCAGTCCTCCACATCCTATCCCCTCCCTCTCTTCACCTTCACAGCCCATTAAGTGTTAAGATGCTCATTTCAGTTTAGAAACTGAATGTATTAGTCCATTTTTACGCTGTTGATAAAGACATACCCAAGACTGGGCAATTTACAAAAGAAAGAGGTTTAATGGACTCACAGTTTCACATGGCTGGGGAGGCCTCACAATCATGGTAGAAGGTAAAAAGGCACATCTCACATGGCAGCAGACAAGAGAAGAGAGCTTGTGCAGGGAAATTCCCCTTCATAAAACCATCAGATCTTGTGAGACTTATTCACTATCAGGAGAATAGCACGGGAAAGCCCCACCCTTATGATTCAATTATCTTCCACTGTGTCCCTCCCACAACACATGAGGATTACGGGAGCTACAGTTCAAGATGAGATTTGGGTGGGGACACAGCCAAACCATATCACTGACATTCAGCTGTATCAAGGAACTTGCCCCAAACCCCCAGAGATAGTAGGTAGCAGGACCAGGACATCTGGTGCTACCTCCCAGGCTGGAAAACCCCTGGGGATCAACAGAGTGATTCTGAATGTGCATTCAGGAGTAGGACCGCCTGGTTCCTATTCAGCCCCACCACTAAGAGCTGTGTGACTCAGGGAAAGATGGTTGCCAGCCCACCATCTGTGGTAGGTTCTTTATGAGCATTTGAGTGAGAGAGTTCATGGTTGGTACTTACACCATGCCAGATGCAATACAGGTGCTCAATACATGTTTGCAGTGGTTGTTTTCTCTTCAGCGCTCCACTCTGCACCTCCAACTACTTCAGAGCCTCGCTGTGAAGACACCCCACTCTTTGGCACCTCACTGACTAGTCCTCGGATAGGCTCCAAGATGGCGGATCCTCTGTGGTAAAGAGGATGTTGAGAAGATATCAGCTGTAAAGATCTGTTAAAACCAAGTTCTCTACTGCATTCTAGTTTTCCTGACCATCCAAGAATATCTCGGAGCACTGCAATCCCTGTCCTCAGAGCTGTAGGAAACATTCAATTTGATTCTTTCACCAGGTGTTGATAAAGTCACCGTACAAGCTCTGGGCAGTTCTAGAACTTCATGAAGTCTGACAAAACTCCCAGTACGTCACTGAGTCACTTATAAATTAGTCATAGACATGAGAAAACTGTTAGTGAACAAGGACTGCTTTGAGGAAAAGGAGAAGGAAATACACCCCAAGAACTGAGCAGAAGAGGATGAGGCAAGGTTGCAAAACTAGAGGCTGGAAGGCTGCAGGAGGGGAGGAAGGGAGCCTCCTGCTGGGATGCAGCCCCTCCGAAGGCATGGCACTTCCATTTCTGGCTCTTTCCAGTGGTTTGTCAGCCTACAAACCTAGCATGATACTGATGAATTAACTTACAAGAAATAGAATCATGTGGTAGCTGATTACCACTGCCCCCTCTCTGAAGGCACAAATACACAGGAAGACAAATTATCATGAAAAGGCAGGTTAGCCATCTTGAAACCCGAGCGATTGGAGTGAGTTGAGGGAATCTTATGGCTGTGGTCGTCAACCTAGGACCATGAGATCCCTGACACCTTCCTGTGCCCGACTCTGCACGTGACGCCGTCTCCTTGGGGCACATTGTCAAAGTTTTGCCATCTTATGGAACAAGATATTACAAGAGAAGCTTTCCCTGGGGCATCAAGAACGTGGTAGATTTTAGACTACAAGTGAATTGTAAAATAGACTATAATGCAAATATTTAAAGTAGGTGATCAAGAACTGGTGAAATAATTCACCCACATTAAGGGCATAAAGAGGTCAGGCTTGAGAAGCAGAGGGTTAGTGAAAAGGATTTCTTTAGAGAAAACTATGAGACACCTTCATGGGGGTGGATGAGGGAGGTGGGTGGGTGGGAGTGTGTGCCCCCCTTCATCTCAAGCCGAGAGACTGGATTCTATAGGGTTGATTGTGACCTTGCTCCGTGTGCCCTGGATTTTGGGAGGCCTGGTGGACTATGTTTGCCACCTGAGCAAAGAACCCACTGGTGAGGAGCTGTGGGCTGTGGGCTTGCCGCAGCAGAGCAGAGAGGAGCACTAGACATGGTGGGTGTGATGTCCACTTCCACCAAGAGGTGGTGCTATCCAGGGACCAGGTGTGGGCAGGTAGGAGAGACAGTGGATCTTAAAGCCTGCTCAGGGGACCTCCTGGAAAGGTGCTGGGACCACCACCAGGAAAGTCTGGGAAAGTAGATTTTGCACAACCATGGGCTGGAGCTGAGCAGCAGCAGGGAAACCTGTATCACCACCTCGGGAAGGGCCCATGAGCCAATGCAGCAGGATCTACAGTGATCCCACGGGGGACTCAGCTGCAAACACAAGGCCATGGCCGTCACTTGACTGAGTGCTGCTCTTCCGAGGGCTTGGTCACACATGGGGCAGCACAGCTGTAAGCCAAGGGCAATGCCTGAGACACACAGTAGCCACCACTCCAGTGACACTTAGATCTCTCTAAAGACAGGAAAGTAAGGAAAGAACCCAGAGTTCCATCAGGCAGAAAATCATTGAGAGAAGGAAACTTGCTGCAACCTTAATAGGATGCCTTTGGGCTACACAAATCAGATGGAGTAGTCAGGTAATGGTACAAACTATTAAACCCAAGGGGCAGCTGAAGCGTGGGACCTGAGGCTCCCCATTTTTTAAAAGGCTCAGCCAGTCCCAGTCCAGTGTTGCAAATAGAATCCTGCTTGTACCAGCTGGGGTTAGTTCAGAGAAACAGAAGCACTAGGAAGTGATAGACCGTATGAGAGATTTATTATAGGGACTTAACTTTATGCCATTGTGGGAGCTGGTTAGAGAGTCTCCATGAAGGTTTTCTTTGTGTCTAATGCTTGTGCTTGAAGTCTGCAGGGGAGGCAGTCAGATTGGGAGAGCTAAAACTGATAGCCTAAATCGTCCCCATACAAAACTAGAAAGAAAAATAGTGATGCCGTTGGCTAAGTTGCCTGCAGGAATAGGCAAAGAGAGCTCCATGCTGGGGGTGCCTGAGGTAGTTTCTGTAGATCCCCCAGAAAGCCACTGGCCCCAAAATTCTTCCTGGAAATGAAGGTTGATTGGAAAAAGCATTTACATTCTCATCCATCATTTCCAAACCAATAATCCATTATTAATAAAAACTCATCATCCATCACTAAGTAGGGTCAAGAGGAATGAGTTGAGGGCAAAGAGAATTCAGGTTAGGAAGTGGAGAAAGAGCTTCTGATAAACCTGTTGGTTGTCAAAAGCCTTTCATGTGCCTGTCGTGTTTCCCTGGAGCCTCAAATCACCCCGTTGGGCAAAAAGGCCAGGCCTTCTTATCTCCTGTTTATAGATAAAGAAACAGAGGCATGTGCTACTGGACTGGGCCTCAGTGTTCTGACTCCCAGGAAGGCAAGAGGCAAAGAACAGACTGGTGGGTGCCAGGGACAACTTCAGCCACTCCACTCCAAACTCCCCTGCTCATCAGACAATAAATAAGACAGGCCTCAGTGAGGTGCCTTCTCTTCCATAAGGCATCCCTGACACCCCTGAACCCCTCTCTCTGAATCCAACCTCACGCCACACACTCCCCAGCCTCTGTGCCACCAGCAGGATGGGTCGATGAATGACTTCAGGTTGTAAGGAGCCAGAGGATTTCACAAACTAGTATCAGAATTTCAGCATGCATCTCAGGCCATTCCTGCTGCTATAACAAAATATCTGATACCAGGTAATTTATAAATCATAGAAATGTATTCCTCACAACTCTGGAGGCTAGAAATCCAAGATCAAGGTGCTGGCAGGCTCGGTGTCTGGTGAGGGCTGCTCTCTGCTTCCAAGATGACTCCTGTTGCTGCATCCTCCAGAGGGGACAAACGTTGTGTCCTCATGTGGTGGGAAGGACAAATCACCCCCCTAGCCCTGTCATAAGGTACGAATTCATTCATGAGAGTGAAGCTCTCAAGGCCTGACCACCTCCTAAAGGCTGAACCTCTTCTTCTTATTGCACTGGGGATTAAGTTTCAGCAAGAATTTTGGAGGGGACGCAAACATTCAAACCATAGCGGCATCACAGGCTGAAATCAGTAGAGCAAGGCCAGCACAAAAGGTGAGAGATGGCTTCATCTAATTCCACCCTAATCTCGTAGATAATAAATCATGCTGAGAATTGGAGGCCCTAAATACAGAAGGGATCCCAATGTGACATCTGAGGTTCCCACCACATTCACTTACTGAGAGAACTTAAAATGCAGATGCTTGGAGCACCTGATCCAGCAGGTCAGGGTGGCTTTACACTTTGCACTTTTAGCAAACACCCTTAGGAGACTCTTAGGTGGAAAGCATCATTCCAGGGGAAGCATCATTATTCCCATTGTTTGGACAAGGAAAGGGGACCCAGCTGGCTTAAATGGTTTATCCCAGGCTCCACAGCCATAGAGCTGCACAGACAGGTCCTCCTGCCCTGGCCCAAGCCTTTTCTCCCTCTCACACTCCTCTTCCTGGTGGGAACCGTATCACAGTCACCTGTAACCTGGCAATAGTATAAACGAATGAATAAATGAGTGAGTGCTTTCTGGCAGGACCACATTCAGGCATGTCGCTGTGTATCCATCCGGGACAGAGGTGGGTAAGAGAAAACATCAGAAACGAGTGAGCATCCTGTGTTGCAGGCTCATGACATTTTGCCCCTTGGATAATTGTTTTGAAAGAAAAAAGCCTGTAGGTTTCTGTGTTGATTTTGAAATATTCACTCTTCACTAAGACTCTGGAGGGAATAGACAAATGGCAGAAGAGGAGAGGGTTGGTATTTATTTATATTCTCTACACTCTCCCTTCACTGTCTGAGCAGGCTCACATACGTCCAGGGCGCTTCACAGCCAAGACGCATCACTGGGCGCAGCTTAACTGTTTCCAACTTTGCTTTTGCAATCAAGCCAAAAGATAAACATGCTTTTTCACTTTAATTCCTTCCACCCAGATTGCAAATTGACCTTATTTTAATTTGAGGAGCATGCCTCAGCCCCCAGACATTTTACCTGTCTGACAGTGAGAACTGACATTTTCCTTAGGCAGCCCTTCCACTTTCGCCAATTTGACTGATTAATTGAAGAACTCTTCTTGATCCTCACAGAAAGATGTCCGGCAGCTGTGATATTATGGTCACCTCACCTCTGTGCTTTTGCAGCACAAGGACATCGTGAGCAGAACACGTTTATCAGCTGGCCAGGGGCTCCGGGACCTGCCGCCTGCCAAACCCAGCAGTTACACTTTGCAGTTTCCCCGATTAAAAAGTGTTTAAACATCTGCTACTTAAAAGATACTTAAAAAGTAATAAATTAAAAACGGGGAATGGAACTTAAATAGAGAAAGTGAGCAGAGAACTGAAAGGTCTGTATAAATAGAGAAGCCATATATTTTCGTTTCTGAAATGATCCCTTGACAACTTAAAAGTAAGCACTAACTCAAGTGTCCAGGGTATAAAATAAATCTGAATAAGCTTAATGAAAATCAGGCAGTCGTCCATAAAGAAATGGAATATCTTTGCCCTCTTGCTTGTAATGGGTCTGAGTTTGTTTTACATGGACTTTCAGGGAGGAGTCGGTCCCGCAGCCAGGAGGAGAGGAGCGGGATACTGAAGCCAATCTCCTCCACCGTGTCCGACTTGGCCAGGCTGGACTTTTCGGGGAATGGCCTGGGGACATTGAAAACTGTACACACAGAAGATTCTTTTACTGGTTCTGGTCACTTTTTAAAAGGGTTTGTCGATTTTCTGGCATGTATATTTCATTTTTAAAGAACTTTCTCTCTTAATGATTGGTCATAATTAGCAATGACTGTATCTTTGCAGCTTTACATCTTGGCATTTGTTTTCATCTCTATTAAAAATTAGAGGCTGGGTGTGGTGGCTCACGTCTGTAATCCAAGCACTTTGGGAGGCTGAGGCAGGTGGATCAGTTGAGGTCAGGAGTTTGAGACCAGCATAGCCAACATGGTGAAACCCCGTCTCTACTAAAAATACAAAAATTAGCTGGGCGTGGTGCCAGCTACTTGGGAGGCTGAGGTAGGAGAATTGCTTAAACCCAGGAAGTGGAGGCTGCAGTGAGCTGAGATAGCACCACTGCTCTCCAGTCTGGGTTACAGAGTGAGACTCTGTCTCAGAAAAAAAAAAAAAAAAATTAGATAACGTGTTGCCCATTTAGCTGAACCATCTCTTTCATATACATGCTGTTATTTCAGAATATTCTAACTCACAATATTCCTCACACCCGTCTCAAGAAGAAAAGTTAATTTCCAGAATTAAAAGTTGGGCCGGGGCATCCTATGTAAAAGGAAAGATGGAAATTCAGGGGAACACGGCAGCTTGAATCAGTTCTATCAGTACACACAAGTGCAATTCCGTGTCTCTTCTGTATCACACACAATTTCATCCCCCACCCTCTTCTCATTCCCCGATGAAGATCTATGCAACTTCGTACTAGTAGTTTACTCTTTATTAACAATAATTGCTTTGGCACTTAGCTCAAAAATAGATTTTCTTTCTTGCACATTGCTTACGTTACAGATGTGGGTGGAGGGATTTGTATAAATAAGCATTCGGAATGTGTATAATTTCTACAGCTTGCAGTTGTTCCTCACCCTTTTCCAGTCCGGACATAACACAAGCTTCTCTCTTTGGTCTCTTTTGCAATTACAGGGAACTTTAACTGGGGCTCTAATTGAATGTGTGTTTCACCCATGCGTGGTAGAAATCCCAGGGTTGAAACAGGAATTCGGGGCTTAGAATTTGCTGACCTGGGTCCAGCTCTCACTCTGCCTGACACTGGTGAGTGACCTTCAGGAAGACAGTGTTCCTTTCTTTTCCTACATTTTCCTTTCTTTCTCTTTCCTAGAAGTAAAAATGGACATAATAATAACCTCACATAACTCCCAAGACCATTGTGAAGTTCAAGTGAATGTATGTGTGCATGCAATCTTCCCAGGCTTTTACATGATGACTCTGTTCAGTAAGTTCGGTCTCACAGTAACATCCTTAAAAATAAATAAAAAGAAGGGCTTATAATCAAAGACCTATATAGGTGCCTCACTGTTACTTCCAGAAAAGCAGTAGATTTCTTGAGACTTGAGCCTTCAGTATTATTACTCTTTTAAATTACATTTGTTGTTTTTTTCTAATTTACAAATAAATACATGTTTTTTCTAAAAACAAAATTGAAAAAGGAAAAGAAAAATATCACTCAAAACAAGAGGTAACAATTCTTAACATTTTTATTTTGCTTTCTACCAGTCTACATCTATGAAGATACATGCTTTTCTTTCTTATAAAATTTGGATCACAACACATGTGAATCTTTGTTCCCGTTATTAACTATTTCCTTTGGATGGTTCCCAAAAGTGAAATTACTCCATCAAAGAGTAGTAACTCTTTGAAGGCTCTTCATAAATTCGTCTGCATCTTTTCAGAAAATCTGTCCCAATTTAAAATGCCATAAGTAGGGAATGAGAATACTTATCCTGCAGCAGCCTCCCAAGCACTAAATGTCATTATCTTTTCAAAATCTTTGCCAAATTTCATTTATTTGATTATTATTGATGCAGAATTATGTTTTAAATATCTGACTAGCCATTTGTGTTTCTTATTTTGCACATTGCATTTGTCACGAAAACTTTGAGCCGCAAATAGGAGAAAATATGACTTCCAATGATAGAAACAAAGAATGTTTTAAGAAGTCTGAAGAATTTGGCTTTAAGGGTTGGTCCAGCAGCTCGACAATGCCAATGACAGTTTTTCTGCCAATCTCGTAGCCTCTCATGCATGTGGGCAAAATGGCTGCTGAAGACCCAGCATCACATCCTTGTTCAAGTCAGAAAGAAGGGAAGAAGAACAAGGAAGCCATGTCTGTCCCCAAATACGTCTAATGAAGATTTCTGCTTATGTTCCATTGGCCAGAATTATGCAACGTGGCCACCTTAGCCACAAAAGAGCCTGGAAAACATTATTCGTTTTTCCAGCCTCTATAATGGTGACGGGCAAGAGTGAAGGGGGCTTGAAAATGGATGTCGGGTTACTCAGCAGTCATCATCTTGTCATTTGCACATCTTCGCCATAAGCTTTTTTTGTAATGATATTTAAAATCGCAGCCTCCCTGGCAGTCCCTGGAAGAAGCACTAGCTATTATTGAATAAATAAAACTGCTGGTGATAATCTTAGTCCATACTGCATCGGTTGACCACGTGAGAGGCGGCTGGATCACTTGCCTATGTCTACATTTTCAAAGCAGCGGTCTCCATGGGACTCATATGCTGATTGGAAACCAGTTTCTTTTCCAGTTCATGATACCTAAATGCATTTGGCATGTTTCTTCACTAAAGCCATCATGAAAAAATTTTGATATTTCTGCATGTCATACTCTGGGGGAAAATCACATCCTTATTTCAGGTGCACTCTGTCCTCTGGGGCCCTGAAGAGTGAATTCCATACATACCACACAGCCTATATATTATATCAGACCCTCCCAAGCTCACTCTCCAAATTTTATCAGAGTTCGTCGACAATTACACGTGATGGTACAACTGTTGAAGAAGTGGAAACTCAATTTCAAGTGTATAAATGGATAGAAATACTTTCATATTTTCCTGATTATATATTACTTAATTTTATTAAGGCTGTTCTTTGAAATACAGGCATCTTTTTATTTTTAAAAAAATTAAGGTAAATTATATCATTTTCATGGTGAGGCAGCACAGCGTTTGGGGAAGAACTACTATCTGGGTTGCAATCCTGGATTTGCTGTTTCCCATGGGGGAAGCATGGCAGTTATACAACCTCAGTTATGTCTTAGTATCCTCATTTGTTAAATATAGTAATATTAATAATACCAAAAACATATAATTTATGAGAAGATTAAATAAGATAACTTGCATAAAGCCGTGGCTCAGTGCCTGGTACCTGATCAATACTTAATGATGACTTTTTATTAGCATTATTAGATTATTGCTATGTGTGTGATATATATGTAATATGTGTGTAATATGTGGATGACATACATTAATATTTTTATGTAGCTCATTAATTCTTCTGGATTTATTTCAACACATATTGTAGAATCTAATTAAATCTTTTTTCCAAATACAGTTAATTTTTTATCACTACTTGTTGAGTAATTCATTCCTTCCCCATCGGTTTATGGCATTTTCTTTCTTGTGTATAGTTCTGTTTTATATACACTAGAATCTTTTTTTTTTTTTTTTTTTTTGAAACAGAGTCTGGCTCTGTTGTCTAGGCTGGAGTGCAGCAGCATGATCTTGGCTCACTGCAAGCTCCGCCTCCTGGGTTTACACCATTCTCCTGCCTCAGCCTCCCGAGTAGCTGGGACTACAGGCACTCGCCGACACGCCCAGCTAATTTTTTTATATTTTTAGTAGAGACGGGGTTTCACCGTGTGAGGCAGGATGGTCTCGATCTCCTGACCTCGTGATCTGCCCGCCTTGGCCTCCCAAAGTGCTGGGATTACAGGCGTGCGCCCCCGCACCCGGCCTACACTGGGATCTATTTGAACACATCACACCTGATACTACAGAATGTTACAGCAGTAATCTGTCATTTTAGTTGCTGGTAGAATCATTCATAGTATGTCGAAGACTGGTTAAAAATTCGTAGAACCAAATCAATTTGGATTGTTCCTTCAAATTATAACAAAAAACAATCCAGAGAAATTGGGAAGTCAAACATAATAAGTGAATTATTTGTTTTTAATCTAGGAGGAAAAGTATTGAGAGCTTAGTATGCACTAGGCACAGAACTAATAGTCCACCCATTACCCATGTGAGATTATGCCCATTGTACAGTCAAGGAGACTGAGGTAAGAGAAGCTCATCAAACAGTCACGGCAGAGCCATGACTCAGTCCTAGCAGCCCAGACTCTGAAGGGCTCTGCGAGGCGATCCCTTCGCTGATCTCTGTGTATACGAACAGTCTCTAAGCATAAACAACATGGAAAAGAATAACAGAGAAATATGTCAACAGATTGGACTAAATAACAAATATATATATTTGTTTTATATATGTATATATGTGGGCCATTTTGCCCACATACGTGAGAGGCTATGAGACTGGCAGAAAAACTGTCATTGGCATTGTTGAAATATATATGTATACATGTCTTAGAAGCAAATAACATTGCTTCTTGGCCTTTTGGCTACAAGCAAGTGTGAAAGCAAATGACAATGTAGGGAAATATCTGTAACAGTAAGAAAAAAACTTAGAAAATTTTCTTGGAAACTGATGAAAAAACACTAATGACGTCAAGGGCAGAAACCATCAAAGAAATGATTAACAGATTCGGCTTGATGGTCATTTAAGCTTTTTCTTATCAAGAAATACCATACACAGCCGGACGCGGTGGCTCAAGCCTGTAATCCCAGCACTTTGGGAGGCCGAGACGGGCGGATCACAAGGTCAGGAGATCGAGACCATCCTGCCTAACACGGTCAAACCCCGTCTCTACTAAAAAATACAAAAAAAACTAGCCGGGCAAGGTGGCGGGCACCTGTAATCCCAGCTACTTGGGAGGCTGAGGCAGGAGAATGGCGTGAACCCGGGAGGCGGAGCTTGCAGTGAGCTGAGATCCGGCCATTGCACTCCAGCCTGGGTGACAGAGCGAGACTCTGTCTCAAAAAAAAAAAAAAAAAAAAAAAAAGAAATACCATACACAAAATTGTTAGCAAAAGTGAAGTAACCTGGCTGGGTGCAGTGGCTCATGCCTGCAATTCCAGCACTTTGGAAGGCCAAGACGGGTGGCTCATCTGAGGTCAGGAGTTCAAGACCAGCCTGACCAACATGGTGAAACCGTATCTCTCCTAAAATTACAAAATTAGCCAGGTGTGGCAGCACACGCCTGTAATCCCAGCTATTTGGGAGGCTGAGGCAGAAGACTTGAATCCAGGAGGTGGAGGTTGCAGTGAGCAGAGATTATGCCATTGCACTCCAGCCCGCATAACAGAGTGAGACTCTGTTTCAAAAAAAAAAAAAAAAACAGGTAGCTAACTTGATTAAAATGTATTCTAACAAAGATAACACACACTTAATATCCTTTTTAAATAATTCTTATTAAATTTTGTTAAATCAAAAGACAAGCAATTCAATGTGAATATGAACAGAACTGTGTAAAATTTTTTCACAGGAAGAGAAATACAAATTGACAATTGACATACAAAAAAAATGTTCCGCTTCCCTCACTTATAATCAAAGAAATGCAAACAATGATAATAATGGAATTTGTTTTGGTTTATCAATTTGGCAAAGACAATAAACACATAACTCCTAGTGCTGACGAAAAAGTAGAGAACGAGACATTCTCATGTAGATGTTCCTTACAAGAATACAAACTGCTATCACCTTTTCGGAGGGCAAATTGGTCATGTGTGTCAATGACCACAAGAATTTGCATACATTTTTCCCAGCTATAATAGGACATTTAAGGAAAAGGTTTAAAGTTAAAGGAAAAAACTATGGGTATGCATAGTGATTACTCTTTGCTTTATTTATAATCATTAAATATTAAAACCACTCTAATGTCTAACAATATAGGATTGCAATGAAGTAAATAAAATATGATATTTATACAGAGGGGAAACTGATGCTTTAGAAGAATATTTAGTGATATGAAGAAACACCTGACAGTGTGGGAATCATCAATATAGTCACGTAATAGAAAATAATGCACTGATTAAAAATGGCATTGTGGAAACTGTGGTAAGATGTTCACAATTTATATGTGAATATAGTAAGCAACAGATACAAAATTATATGGTATGATCCTATTTGTAACATAAAATGTACTATATACACATAATTTTGTATATATAGAAAAGTTACTAATTTACTTATTTTCTAAGTTTATTCTAAGTTTTCCATAAGAAAATGGGATTCAGTTTCAGGGCAAATACTGTTAGCTGCAAAATGTAAAGCATTACTTCCTCTTTCTTGCTAACTAAAACGCAGTATTATCCACACAGACTGAATCAGCCCAGGGCATGAGTAATGACTGGTCTAAATTTAGAGTGGACATGATTTAAAGTAATGCTAATTAAACCATTTTCAAGAGAAAAAGCACTTTAACATTTTTTGAGAAATAAGGAAGGTGTCTTTGTCTGCTCAGTCTGCTATGACAAAATACTATGGATAAGGTGGCTTATAAATAGCAGAAATTTATTTCTCATAGTTGTGGAGGCTGGGAAGTCCAAGATTAAGGTGCCTGTAGATTCAGTGTCTGATGAGGATCTGCTTCCTGGTTATAGACAGATGTCTTCTGTGTCTGTCCTTGAAACTGACCCAATTGTCCCATAGACAAGTTTTTCGGGGGTTTTTTGTTTGTTTTGTCTTTTTGATAAACATAGAAATTCACCCTTCTAATCTTAAATCTTGAAACTTGCATTTGTTTTATCTGAGTTCCTTCCTCGGGGAATGACCTTCAGGCCTCTCAAAAAAAAGTATCATAGATCTGAAACTCACCATATCATCACATCCTGGCTATGAGATGCTGGATCCCTCATTTATCATGATTGTTTTCCTTGCCCCTCCCTAGTTCCTATTTTCTTACATATTGTTACATTGCTTCCCTGCTACAGAAACCCCTAGTTTTAGCGGGTCAGGGAGATGGATTTGAGACTAAGCTCCCATCTCCTTGGCTGCAGAACCCAGTTAAAGCCTTCTTCCTTGGCAAAACTCATTGTCTCAGTGATTGGCCTTCTGTGCCTGAAGTAGCAGGGCCTAGGCCACACCCCTGGTGTTTCAGTAACATCCTCACATAGAGGAAGGTGAGGAAGCTCTCTGGGACCTCTTCCGTAGGGGCACTAATCTCATCTGTGAGGGCTCCACCCTCATGACCTAATCACCCTCCCAAGGCCCCACTTCCATGCACACCACTTGGAGTTTAGGATTTCTACATAAACATTTTGGGGAGAGACAGAAACATTCAGACCACAGCAGAACGTCTAAGTATTTTTAAAGAAAAAAAAAGGAGAAGGCAGAGGAAGAAGAGAAAAAGAGAGGAGGAAAAATAGAAGGAGAAAAAGAAATCAAGAGATGTTAAAAAAAAAAAAAATTTAATTACACCTGGAGTCAGAAAACAACAGAGCCACAGTGACAACTGTGGGATTTAGTGTGGAGGAAAGTGCAGCAAGATATCCTGTGTGGGGATGTAGTATCATCACTTTTTTAATAAGCAACTTTCATGGAAAAAAATTTGACTTTACCACTTTTCATATATTCTGACTTGGTAATTTCATTCTAGTAATCTGTACTGAGAAAATAATCTGTGGGCAAAGCTGAGTTTAGTTTTGTTTTGTTTGAGACGGAGTTTCACTCTTGTCGCCCAGGCTGGAGTGCAATGGCGTGATCTCGGCTCACTAGAACCTCTGCCTCCTGGGTTCAGGTGATTCTCCTGCTTCAGCCTCCCAAGTAGCTGGGATTACAGGCACCTCCCACCACACCCGGCTAATTTTTGTAATTCTAGTAGAGACGGGGTTTCACCATGTTGGCCAGGCTGGTCTCGAACTGACCTCAGGTGATCCACCTGCCTTAGCCTCCTAAAGTGCTGGGATTACAGGCATGAGACACCACGCCCGCCCAGCTGAGTTATTTATAGAAATAAAACATCAAAGGTCTAAATGTCCAACATGAGGGAAAGGGTCACTCTGATGGGGTTCTATATCCTTCTTCAAACATGATTATTGAGAGATCTAAATAGCAGGAAAATGTTTGAAATACTATTTTTCAGAAAAATAATCAAAATTGTACATATAATATATCAACAATGTATGGGGGGAAAATGCCCAGAAATAAAAATGGAAGGAAATATGCCAATATATAATGAGTTGACTCAGGAATAGAGAGAATATATCATTATTAATTTTTTACTACTTGGTATTTGTATGTTTCTAGATTCTGTATAATGAGCATGCATTTCTTTGAAAAGATCAGAATAAAAGTAAATTAAAAGATTTAGTAATAATTATATGAAGAGAGCCCTTCTTTGGTAAGAAAATGGGTTGACTTTGCTATGCCTACTAGCCATTACACTGTGGCAGAAGTAATCAACCTGCATTGTATTCTGAGTATTTCCTCCAGAGAACAGCTCTGATAAGCAGTCCAATCTCAGAGGCAGGTGAAGGAGGGCATCACAAAAGTGTCCTCCAGTACCCCTGTATCTCTGTCTGCTTTTATATCAGCTGCTCCTGCAACACTCCTATAACAACCAACAAACCAGCCCCAAAGCTGGTGGAGTCTAGTGAGATATTCATTTCAGTGGGTTTGAGCTTCTGTTGTTTTAATGTGTGTGTCTTGTGTGTTAGTAAGTGATTTTCTCTATAGTAGAATAAATAGATTTTTCCATTTTTTCCTGCAATGCCTGTATATTACTCTAATAAGAAAGATGGGACCACATTTTTAAAATAATATTCTTAGAAAATAATTGAAGGGACTTTAAAAGTAAGGATTAAAAGAAGAAATATTTCTATTTTTTCTCAAATAAAATTTCAAAAGTGTTTCAGCTTTAAGTTAGTATCCAACAGTCCTGCAATACTTTGGAGAGTGAGAAAAGGTGTGGCATATGTCCCAAGGCACAAAGAAGAATATGTTAATTTATGTATTGCCAGTGGCCATTTCACACGACAACACCAGAGTTGTGCAGTTGCTACAGACTGTGTGTAGCCCACAAAGCCAAAAACATTTATTATCTGACCCTTTGCAGAAAGGGTTTACTAAACCCTGGCGTTACATGTCATGACATTAAAAACATTTGAGTTTGCAAAGTGTGTCTTAGAGAAGCTAGATATGTTTCTTTCAGTAATGCTGCTTTTAAAACTTCAACCTTAAGCTTTCTTTACAGAAGCACATTGAATCAATTTGGACTGCCTCTGGCTGCAAGGAACAGGAAAGCCAACAGTGGCTTGTAGTCACAGGGTGAACTCAGCTCAGGCAGGACAGACTCTCTGGTGCCATCTGGCTGTTTCCAGCTTTTCATCCTTAGCAAGATGTGCTTGTCTCTCTGCTTTTGCCTTAAGGTCACAAGGTGGCTGCTGCACCACAGGCCTCGTGCTCACCATCCAGCAGGAAAGAGAAAGAAAAAGATAACTAGAACAAAGGCAGAAAAGCAATTCCTTTTTATTCTGGAGGGCCTCCCTTTCCTGCGATTTACAGCTTCTTTTGAATGCCCTAAGTTATGTCGTATGGCTTTTGGAAACAGCAGCGTTGCCTGGCTGAGTTATTTTTCTTTAACTGGGCATGTTGAGGCCACAAACCACATGAGGGTTTTGTTAGATAGAAAGGGGACGACACGTCCATTGGATGGGCAGCTGATGGTGTCTGCTGCAAACATATACAGCATCACCACCAAGAAGCCTATGTATTGACACATTGAATGTGTCGTCTGCTTTCAAATTGTTTTACTGCAAGCAGTAAAATGAATGTAAACCCCTAGGTACTGACTAAGCTTGTCCTCTGCCCTGCCTAGTTGTCAGCCCTGTTTCTAATATGAGGCTGTCCTTTCTAGGGTCCTTTGGACTCCCTTCATATCTCTCCCACACGAAAGTGCTAAAGGCAGAAACAAAGCCTCTAGGGCTGGGAGGGCTCACCCACCCACCCTCAGCAGCACATCTGTTCAGGGATGTGAAATACCCTCTTCTTGCTATAGAAGCCCCTAATTTTACTGGGTCAGTTTACTTTCCCCCATCTCCTACAAGGAGAAACCATTTGTATCAGCGGAGACTGCCCTATGTCTCTGGTAATCCATACTCTGAGTTATTTGGGGTGTGTTGGGGGGCGGGCGGTGCATGCATATCTCATGGCTCCTTAAAGAAGTTCCAAAATCCAGACACATGACCAACTCCCTTGTCCCTGCAATTTTAACTCGTCTAGAAGAACCACTCTTGATTTCTGAATGGCTCCTCCATTGTACCATAGAATTCTGCCAGGTATTTCTTAATTAACAGTTCAAACTTTCTTTCTTCCCTGAACAGTTTAACAGCACAAAAACCCAACAAAATATGCATAATCTTTCAATAAACTCAACAAAGTCTGCTTCATAAAAGCATTACACTTTCCAAATTCTTTATTCTTCACCCACTTCTTCAATATTTATGAATTATAGATGTGGAAGAGGATTCATCAGGATAAAGTATCTATATTTCAAACCCACCAGTGATGTATTTCTCAGTGGTGACCAAACTTGCAAGATAAAAAAGATGCAGATTGATGGGCAACAATTGAACACAGGTGGGAATGTCCACTCTCTGTCACTGTGCTAGTTATACACTGTGTTGTTCTGTTTCCATTGTCTCTCCAGGAGCCACCTTGTCAGGCATGCTCTCACTGATTCTCACTGATTTGCTCACTGCCGTCACCCAAGGCAGAAGATACCAAGAATCATACAAACAGGGACCCATTCCAGAATTCTAACGGGCTAAAGTTGAAAATGACCCTAGTGATTCCCTGAGCAACCTTCTAATTTTAGAGACTAAAACCCCCAAATCCAAAGAGGCTGAGATCCCCAAGCCTCTCCCCCCAGTTTTAATTGGTGTGTTACATTCAACAATGTAATTTGGTTGTGCTCTGCCTTCCTGCACTGGACTAGAATTGGCCTTGAAATGACTGAATACAAAACAAGACTATGGTGCATTCACGTGTTCTATATTCTACTAACATAAAGATAATAAAACAGAAAGAAAATAAGATTGAACTAAAATATCCTCCCCCTTTGCCAATTGCACTCCCCTCCCACTGCTACCCGAGGTATAACCCAGTACCCAAGATCTCTGTCTGCCAGCTGTCAATGCAAAATTCTTTCCACCCATGGTGGTGTTTGCCATATGCAGGCAGGGGCAGTGGGGAAAAGTTTATAGAAACTTTGACTTCCAGTCATCACTTGTAAATGTTCCATGCACATTCACACAGTCAACCAAAAGCATATGTTCCGACAAGTTCACACTCTCCCACTCCCCTCCCCGGCATCCTCAGGGTTATGTAGAAGAGACTAGAACAGAAAGCTGTTTCTGGTTTTTGTTTTTGTTTCTATTTTTATTCTTTATTTTAAAGAAGGCAGTTCTTGGAAGCAATTGGCTAAACTTGTTGCCGAAAATTAAGATTGAAAAACACAATAGGTGACCTAAAGGGGCCAATCAAGTCATAGGGAAATGAGAAAATGCTGAATAACCAAGCATAACCTTAATCTCAAAGGGGGTGGAAAGTCTACACAGAAATTAAGCCAAAGAAATAGTGAGTTGATTTACAGCTGATCTAACTAATATATTTCAGAGGGAGGAATGACTTTCCTCCCATGACTATACCTCATGAGTTTGCAATGCATATTATAAATGATGCAATGAGAGACAGGATCCATATTTCCCGGTGTTAACTCTTGGAAAAGAATGTGATAATCTACGGGTTGCAAAGGAGATTCTTTATCTGTATATTAATATCTAAGTTACTGGCGTTTCTGAGGTTGGAAGCATTTATCTTGTTAAAGCCATTTCTTATTCATCATCATCACTGTCATAATAAAAGTAGCATTTCTTGATTGCCTGCTCTACTTAAAGGCAAGTTAGATCTTACTGGAGCGAAGTCTCTCTGAGTCAGGATTGTTGGGCTTGATGCTGCAAACACTCTCCTGGCTGAGCTCCTAAGCAGATCACTCAGCTGCTACAAATGCTCTACCTTCATTAAACAAGAGCCTAAATTGTGTAGGATTTTTGCCTCTTAGGGTGTGTTTGGGAACATATTTTCTTCAATATCTGTTGAACTGGCCACTGTAGATTCATTGAGTACAAGAACAGTCATTCCCCAGGCCCTCCTGTCAGTGTACATCACGTGGTTTGGCATTTGCACAACCTAGAAATAAGCAAGCTCATTCAAGATGAACTCAGGAATACACTGATGGCACCAGTCACACACCAGAGTTATTGATTTCATCATGGATCCTAACTTGTAAGTTACAGTAGCTATAGTAATGGACATCATACTTTATATGCCACAGGTCAATTGAAGAGATTATTTATCTGTGTTTAGTAGCTATCCTAGTGATCTCTGTCTCCTGGTATTCACATGCAAACTGAACAGGGCTGACTGGTATCACCAAGAGGATATTGTAGAAATAACTGTGTATGACTTCCAAGTCTAGCTCACAAAATATATCGCAGGTTCCATTTTGTTCTCTCCTGGATTACTAACTCTGGGGAAAGGAAGCCACCATGTTGTCAGGACACTCAAGCAACGACAGCCCTTTAGAGAGGTTCACAAAGACAGGACTAGTGGTCTCCTGCCACCAGACTTGAGGGCAATATGAATGAGCCATCTTAGAAGCTAATCTTCCAACCTCAGTCAAACTTTCAGAAGACTGCAGTACTGGCCATTGTGACTGAAATCCCAGGAGATTCCCTGAGCCAGAACTACTCAGCTAAGCCACTTCTGAATTCCTGACCCACAAAACCTTTCATATAGTATGTTTACTGTTGGAATTTGAGATTTTAAAATGCATCAATAGGTAACCACTACCTTGTAACTCATGAGCAATAGTAACTAATGTCATAGTTAAAAACAACATTACAGAGGCAGAAAATTTGAGTTCCATTACACAAAAAGACAAAACAGGCCTGGGGAAAAATGGAATTGAGGTTTCATGTGAACTTCACTTATGCCCTTGTTTGGTCTAGTCTACTTCTGACAAGCACAAAAACTAGATAAGGAAATTGGGTTTAGAGCAGCTAAGTAATAGTCCAAGAATCCACAGAAGTAGTAAATGGCAAAGCTCAGATTCAAACACAAATCTGTCTGCTTTCAAATTCCCGTGTTCTATCCCTGTATAAAGATAAAAGTTTCTCCCAAGATCAATGAAATCTGAAATACTCATCGTTTATCACTCTATTCATTCCAGAAAAGGTTTAGATGTCTATCATCAGAAATAGTGTTTTATGCCATGCAAAGTGGGTCATCGTATCCACAACACAAGGCACATGAGCCTCAATGTGGTTTGATAAATGCACATTTCCATTTGTTTCTGCACCATGTCTTCCTGTGGGCTCTGAAACAAAAGTGCATTTGGCAAGAATAAGGCAAAAGAAAAATTACTAATAGTGAAGACATTGCTCCCACCACCATCTTAGATGCACCAGTTAATACAATGTAGATCTGAGATATGAAGTCTACCCAGTCTGGAAGATATGAGACTGTGGTAGGCAGGTCTCAGAGCCTAGAATCAGAAGAAGGGTATTGCTAGGCAGATTTTGGCAATGGCAGTGTGTGAGCAACAGCAATTTCCTGCATTTGTTTTGGCCTCAGTTTTGCCATATGTGAAATGATGGCAATGTACTCACTAGATGTTCCTTAAGATCCACTCAGGCATCCTATGTTATACATGCACAGGCACAGACGCCAACACAAGGCAGTGGCTTGGAGAGGGAGAGAGGGAGAAAAAGAAAGAAAAGATAATGTAGCTGTTTGTTATCTGCCTGCTCGGCATTCATTGCTGCCTCTTTGAGTCATAAAGCCTGATTTGTTTTTATCGTGAAGCCGCCCCTCTTCCTCTTCTACTCTTAGTCCATGACCCTGGCTGAGTCTCAACTCAGTTCTAGGAGTGGAGAATGTAACTCAGCCTTGGCCAATGAAAGCCCTGCCATCCTCCACCTTGATGATTAGGTCGGGGATGGATGCATGACCTAAAGGAGTCCCTTTAAAATAAATCTCAGGACATCGGCAGGAGCTACTCCTTCCCAGCGAGATTGAATCTGGAAGGTTGTTGGCTTAGTTGGAGTTGCCATAGTCATTTTGCCACCAGTGGTAAAGTCAGTGAAAGAAGAGCCAAGAGACAGAGAGAAACTAAATCCTGATGACTCACTGGCATCCCGACACCAATGACCCTAAGCAGGAATTCTCTCTCAGGCAATGTTTCGGTGTGGGCTTCTGCACAAGCGGATAATGAGACAAGATTTCTAGTGCAAGTAATTGATTTGGGAGATGATCCCAAGAAAACTCATAGGGAAGTGGGGCAGTGAGACAGAGAAGGGAATGAAGCCAATAAGGGATGATGTGGTAGGCAGAATTTTGGCCCCTAAAGATGTCTCCATCCCAACCCCCGGAATCTGTGACTTGTTAGGGTTACAAGTCAAAGGTGAATTAATGTTGCAGATGGAATTCAGTTTGCTAATCCTCTGACCTTCTGATAGGGAGAATTTCCTGGCATATCGAGGTGGGCCTAATGCAATCACAAGGTCCTTAAAGGTGGAAGAGGGAGGTCAGAGTCAGAGAGAGACTTGAAGATGCTGTAATGCTGGCTTTGAGGATGGAAGACGGAGTCACAAGCCAAGGAATGCAGGCGGCCAGCAAAAGATGGAAAAGACAAGGAAACAAATTCTTCCCTGGAGCCTCCAGAAAGGAATGCACCTCGCTGAAACCTTGATCTTAGCCCATTTCTGACCTCTGAGCTTCATAACCATAAGGTAATAATATTTTAATCCACTTAGGTTGTGGTAATCTTTCACAGCAGCCAAAGGAAAATAACATGGGTGTGTTATCAGGTCAGTGACTGTGTGAGCAGCCGGAGCTCCATCCCACTGAGAAGCTCTGAGAGACAGTGCAGGGCATGCTTCAAAGTGGCTTCAATCCCAGGTGAGAAAGCTGGGCATTCGTCTGCCAGCCCACAGTCATCTGTGGTTGAGGGCTGTGTCCAGGCATGCTATCTAGCACTTCCATATTGTCAGAGTGGGATGTGTGGACAGACAGCAAGCCCACAGGCAGAAAGTCTCAGGTGTTTGCAATAAGAAGCCTTTGGTGGCCAGGCGCGGTGGCTCAGGCCTGTAATCCCAGCAGTTTAGATCACGAGGTCAGGAGATCGAGACCATTCTGGCTAACCTGGTGAAACCCCGTTTCTACTAAAAATACAAAAAAAAAAAAAATTAGCTAGGTGTGGTGGTGGGCGCCTGTAGTCCCAGCTACTCGGGAGGCTGAGGCAGGAGAATGGTGTGAACCTGGGAGGTGGAGCTTGCAGTGAGCTGAGATCGTGCCACTGCACTCCAGCCTGGGCAACAGAGCAAGTCTCCGTCTCAAAACAACAGAAGCCTTTGGTGTGTAGAGGGAAAGTCCAAGGACAACAGCACCTGCCACAAGCACCTCTTAGATAAATAGCTGGGCCAGGGGTGGTGGAGTGTGGGACATGGATTTTAATTATCATGATAATTAGGGGCTTCTACTAGTATTTATTGGCTGGAGCGGGGTATGTTGAACAACCCACAATGTTTGGGATAATTCTGTACCAAGACTTATCTCACCCCACATGCCAGAAGCACCTCCTTAAGAAACACTGGCCGAGACCAAGCCGCTCTCCTCCTAGGCCATTGCATCAGACTAACCAATGTATTTCCTTCCTCCGTGAGCTGGTTTGGAATGAATTCCTCTTCACTTAGCCCAAAGAACTTCAAGTGCTACTAGTAGATGACAGAGAGACAGAGATATATGGAGATCTAGGTATTCCTTTCTGTAAAAATGTCCAACAATTGCTTTCAGAAGAAAAGAAAAAGCCAACAATCCACAGCAGCTTGGACTAGATTCCCATCCATTCTTCACAAAATCCACAACAGCTTGGACTAGATTCCCATCCATTCTTCACACATCTTGCACAGTGTTGAAAGCAACGTAAAATCAGCTCAGCCCAGTCAGAACATTCTGTCATGAAGTAACAGAGACACGTTCCAAAAGGAAGGAGAAGGGGATTGCAACGTGCTTTTCTACTCCCCAAAGGCACATACACCATAAGCCAGTAAATGTTCAAAGATCGAAACAAGAGCCAAGCAACTTGCTGCCTAAAGCCTGTCCTGCTAATGCCCATGTCAGCAAATGAAGGACAGGTGAGGGAGAAAGACATTGAGGTTTTGAAATGGAAAGGATGAGGGGAAGAAAATATTTTAGTTTCTTGCTTTAAAATACTCCATGGAATTTTTCAGCACCTGTAACCTTTAATCAGCCTTCCGCTTGAACTCTGGGGTGGAAGAAGCCATATTATCAACATGCGTTTCCGAAGCAGGGGACCCTGAAGGAAAGATGCAGAGGGGAGAATCTGGGAAGCTGATGAGACAGGCCCGGGGGACCCACACATCACTTCTCTCAGGCACCCACCTTAGTGAATTTCTTAAGATATTTCCTGTGTTAGCCTCCTGGGGCTGCCATGACAAATGACCACAAGCTGGGTGGCTTAAAACACCAAAATGTGGCTGGGCGCAGTGGCTTATGCCTGTAATCCCAGCACTTTGGGAGGCCGAGGTGGACAGATCACGAGGTCAGGAGTTCGAGACCAGCCTGGCCAACATGGTGAAACCCAGTTTCTACTAAAAATTCAAAAATTAGCTGAGCATAGTGGTGCATGCCTGTAATCCCAGCTACTCAGGAGGCTGAGGCAGGAGAATCGCTTGAACCCGGGAGGCAGAGGTTGCAGTGAGCCAAGATCGCGCCACTGCACTCCACCCTGGGCAACAGAATGAGACTCCATCTCAGAAAAAGGAAAAAGAAAAAAGAAAAAAAAAATGTGGCTGGGCGTGGTGGCTCACGCCTGTAATCCCAGCACTTAAGGAGGCTGAGGCGGGCGGATCACTTGAGGTCAGGAATTCAAGACCAGCCCGATCAGCATGGTGAAATCTCACCTCTACTAAAAATACAAAAATTAGCTGGGTGTGGTGGTGTGTGTCTGTAGTCCCAGCTACTCGGGAGGCTGAGGCAGGCGAATCGCTTGAACCCAGGAGCTAAGATTGCGCCACTGCACTCCAGCCTGATTGACAGAGCGAGACTCCATCTTACACAAAAAACAACAACAGTAACCACAACATGTATTGTCTCCCAGTTCTGGAATCCTGAAGTCTGAAATCAAGGTATTGTCAGGACCCTGCTCTCCCTGAAGCCTCTGATAAGATCTTTCCCTCACCCTTAGCTTCTGATGGCTGCCAGCAACCCTTGAACATCCCTTGCTGTGTAGCCATATTGCGCCAGTCTCTGCCTGTGTTGCCACATGGTCTTCTCCTTGTGTGTGCACGTCTCGCCATGTCTAAATTTCTGTCTTCTCATAAGAACACTGGTCATTGGATTTAGGGCCTACTCTAACCCAGTACAACCTCATCATGATGTAATTACATCTGTAATGACCCTATTTCCAAAAAGAGAAGCTCTTTGTCAGTGCTCAGCCAGTCTTCGTCTAGCTGTGATACCCTGGGCATTTCTTCTAAGTTCCCTGCCTCTGAGTGGAGCCTCGTTCCCTGGGTCCCCAGAGCCTTTTCTTCCCTTCCCAGTTCAGTGCTATAAGCCGGGTGCCTGAGCTCTCTTGTCAGCTGCCTTCTGGCTGAGTTTGGCTGGTGGGAGGCACTGGCAGGGAACTGGTTGAAATATTAGGTTAGTCATATTAACTCACCAATATTTGACCTTTTTTTAACCTGAAAAGGCAATTTCATATAATTTTAAGTAGTTTTTGTTTTGCTGGTTGGACTTCAATTGATAAGGAATTGAGCTTAGCTGTAAAGATTGGTCCTGCTAGAAACATTGGCTAGCAAAGCTGAAAGTCACTCCCCAGGAAGAAGGAAAAACCACCCATTTTTAGTTCAGCATGGGCTAATTTATTGATCATACTCTTTAATTCCCTCCAGGACAAATCGGCCTTGGTAAAACTGCTAGGAAATGAAGCAGACATTGTCAGGAGCAGCATGGTATTTAAGAAGTGAAGGAAATATTGGTTTGATTTGTAATAATTTGCATTAATGGTTTTAAATCAATAATGTTGTAGGATTTTCTCCTTAGTTCAACTAAAACCAGGTTCTTGTCACATGACCAGGAAAGATAAGGCTCGCGGACACATAGAAGGGTGAAAAAAATGGAATTCTATTGTTTGAAAAGGAAAAAAACAAAAAACAGCAAAGTGAGAGGGGGTCCTGTTAACAGGCCTGCATCTCACAGACTAAATCCCAAGTTACCCCCCAGCAACAGGAGAGGCCAGGACCCTCCCCACTGCAAACAACTGGCACTTCCCAAGGCCCCGCCCCATCCCTCAGTGAGCAGGCCGGTTGCAGATTCTCCAGGGAGCCCTTTTAACTTGGCTGTCTCCATAATACCTACTAATAAAAATGCAGTGGAGGTCTTAGGCTTGTGGGACCCTAAACTACCATTATTTTATTTTAAAACCACGATCTAACATCTAAGTTAATGCATCCTTCTTTCAAGTTGTCTGTTGGAAAGGCTGTGACCTTTTTCCAGGATTAACATCAAAACATCTCTCGAGAACCTCCCTGACACAGCTTTTCAGACCCACCTTTTTAGTCCTAGGATACTTTCACTGACATTGACAACTCACTTTATTCGTCGGATTAATCACAAACTGACTCCTCGTTGTTACAAAAGGTTGAGCTCTCCCTTAGATGGAATGCGTTGTCACCACTCTTTAATGTGCTAAACAAGGCCTGAAAAAAGGTGTTTGCCACATGCTTTAAGCTATCATAGGAGCAAGAGTGTAAGCTCTCAAGCCAGCTACTCAGAAGAGGCCAATTTTTATTTAGAAATTTAAGTTCTGATACATTCATTTATTTTTAAAGTACCTTGATTTTATAATTCCACCTATTTATGACAAAACCTCTGTGTGTTTCATAGGAAACACAAAATTCATTCAGGCTTAGAAGTGTGAAAATGAATGAAGTTCTGCTCCAGCCCAGCTTCAGAGGAACCAAAGCCACTCAGACCACAGAGGATTCTACAAGGTCCTAACTGATCCCCGAATGGCTTCCTACTAACTGTCACAGAGCCGAGTCACACACCATTAGACCCACCGCTTAGGTTTGGTGTTATCAGAGGCCCTGCCCCAATATATGGACATGTCATGAGATCAGGGAATGACCCATCACGCTATGGAGTCCACCATCTGGTGTTTTTTTTGTTTTGTTGTTTTGTTTAGACAGAGTTTCGCTCTTGTTGCCCAGGCTGGAGTGCAGTGGTGTGATCTTGGCTCACCACAATCTCTGCCTCCCAGGTTCAAGTGATTCTCCTGCTTCAGCCTTCTGAGTGGCTAGGATTACAGGCATGCACCACCACACCTGGCTAATTTTGCCTCACGCCTGTAATCCCAGCACTTTGGGAGGCCGAAGCGGGTGGATCACCTGAGGTTGTGAGTTCGAGACCAGCCTGACCAATATGGAGAAACCTCATCTACTAAAAATACAAAATTAGTCCACCGTCTTTTATCATCTTGATTAGATAAACTGTGGGAAGCAGAGAGCAGTAGCCTGGGAAAAGGGGCTTGGGGAGACAAGCTTTGATGCATGAGTTGGCTGCAGAAACACCAGAAGCATTCAAGAGTTTGGCATTGAGCTGCTGAACTCAGGAGGCAGCTGCAGACACAGGGCTCCTGGCTGAGCCCTGGAGGTGATGGGAGCATGGGACTGTGGCAGCCTCAGGGCCTGTGTCAACGAGGTGGCGCTTGAGCAGGGGAGCAGAGTCGCTGTGAGTGTTATGAGAAAAAAGTTTTATTGTAGAAATTAGACCTTATATAGTAGTGGAGGGAGCTGAATAAGCCAAAGTCTCAGGGGCAGGGGGTGTGAGGAGAGGATCCTTGGTGGTGACACCAGCCAAACACACCTTGCTGCCAAATGAGGCCACAAAGGTAGAGTTCAAGAAGGGAGTTGCCGCTGACACTGTGTCACCTCTTAGGGTCTGCAGCCAAACACTTGGGAAGGCCAGCAGTCAGGATCATGGGCTCAGCAGAACGGAGGACAGAGAACCCCACCTGAAAACCCCAAGCAACCGCTACATCTCCCCACCACCACATCTGGCTGACTGCAAGGCCTCCAGACAGCAATGGCCACGGCTTCATGTCTGCTTTTAAAATCTCACTCAAATTTCTCTTTGGGTTAGCTTTAACTCAAAACCAGACAGGGACCATTCACCTGTAGACTCTGAAGAAGTTTGTTATGGAAACATGGCCTCATTAGAATAATCTGGGAGTAGATAGATTAGATTATTGATTGGAAATATTCTTTCTTCACCCTCCCATCCTTTCATGAAGAATACAGTGTATTTTCCTATTCCTTGACTTGAAGTTTGTCCATGTGCCTTGCTTCGGCCAGTGGAATGAGGCGATTGAGGATGTGCCAATTCTAAGCCTAGGATTAAAAGGCTTCATGGGTTTCCACTCAAATTATTTTGCTCTGCCATGGACATGAGACTAGACTGCCAGGCTGGACTCTCGCTCCTAAGAGGAGGATGAGAGACATAGGCAGAGCTGAACCACTCCAGCTGAACCCACTATACATCAGCCAAGTGCTGGCTGACCCCCAGATGTGTGAGCAAACCTACAAAATCAGCAGACCCTGACTAATCAACCCAACCTAGATTAGCTGACCCCCTGCTGACTCCCAGATACATGAATTACATAAATGCCTACTGTCGTATGCCACTGAGCTTGTGTGGTTGTGTCTTACACAGCATTACTATGGCCATAAGAAACCAGAACAGAAATCAGTACCAGAAGTGGAGTGCTACTCTAACAGAAACCCAAGATATGTTGAAATGGTTTGGGGACCAGTGGAAGGAAGTAGAGAAACCTAAGGAGGCTGAGAAGATAATGAGAAAAAAATAACTTGAGGATGCTGAACAGTAATGATTCATGTTATGGAGTCTGAAATAGAAAATGTACCTAATTAACTTATGAATCTAGGCATGGACATCTCCAGGCAGAATACTGAAAGTGTGGGTTGGTTGCTTTTGACTTCAAAAAAGAGATGAGCTTAGAAAAGAACTGGCCAGTTTGTAAGCAGAATTTGGAGGGACTATGAAGAATTTGGAACGTGCTGAGTTAGAAAATAAAACTGTTTCTCATTTCCAGCCTTTCCAGTCAGCAAAATATTTTCAAATTAGGATACAGCCTGGGAGCAATAATCAACCCCAGGGTGCTTCCAGCAAGACCTGACCTCAGAGTAAAGGCCAAATCAAACACACAGTTGTAAGATACATTGTTAAGAACTTCATAAGAGTTAAGGTGGAGTCTAGTAATCCTTTCAATTGTTCAAAAAGATTTTTAGAAAACTTAAGGGTGGGGTGTGAGAGCAGTCAGATACACCACCTATAATACCAGTGAGCACAACGAGAAAGGAATATTTTTAAATGAATTATGAGTATAGTTTTTGGTACAAAGACTAGACTGAAACCAAATATATATAAAACCACAAATTTTTCTGAGAGAGCCAGAAACTGTTCCAAATATAAAAGAATCCCTGGGCCCCTGTATTTGAGTTATCCAGAACTCTGAATAGTTCAACCGATCGATCGATCGATCGATAGATAGATAGATAGGGGGATGGAGAAGGATTGATTTTAAGGAATTGAATCATATAATTGTGGAAGTTGGCAAGTCCAAAATCTGAGTTCTCCAGAACTCTGAAGAGTTCAATAGATAGATAGATAATAGATAGATAGATAGATAGATAGATAGATAGATAGATAGATAGAATGGAGAAGGATTGATTTTAAGGAATTTGATCATATAATTGTAGAAGTTGGCAAGTTCAAAATCTGAGTTCTCCAGAACTTTGAAGAGTTCAATATATAGATAGAGAAAAAGAGAGAGAGAGAGAGAGAGAGAGAGAGAGAGAGAGAGAGAGAGACGGGAGGATGGAGAAGGATTGATTTTAAGGAATTTGATCATATAATTGTAGAAGTTGGCAAGTCCAAAATCTGAGTTCTCCAGAACTCTGAAGAGTTCAATAGATAGATAGATAATAGATAGAAAATAGATAGATAGATAGATAGATAGATAGATAGATATGGAGGGATGGAGAATGATTGATTTTAAGGAATTTTAAGGAATTGGATCATATAATTGTGGAAGTTGGCAAGTCCAAAATCTGTAGGGAAGGTCGGCAGGCTTGTGACCCAGGGAAGAGTCAGTGGTGCAGCTCTAGTCCAAAGGCAATTTACAGACAGAATTTTCTCTTCTCCAGAGAAGATAGTCTTTTATCAGTCTTCAGCTGATGGCATGAGGCCCACCCACATTATGGAGGGTCATCTGCATTACTCAAAATCTACTGGTTTAAGTATTATTCCCACCTAAAAATTGACCAACTATCTGGATTCCATGGTCTAGCTAACCTAACACACAAAAGTAATCGTCACAGTCCCAACTTTCTTCAAAAAGAAAGCCAACTGGGAAAGTTTCAGCATATTTTCTAAAGTCCTTTTCAGAAGTGCCCCAGGAGAGGATATAAAAGGGAGGGGAACTCAGAGAACAGAGCCAAGAGCTGTGCCAAACAATGAAATGAGGAATAGACCCAGTGACCTGAACCTGGGGCTAATCAGAGAACACGCACCACCATCAATGCAGGGGAGCCTGGCAACATCTGCCAAGTGAGATTTCAAAACTGCTGTGGACCAACGACTAATATGTGCCTCCCATTCTTCTCCCTTTTACTGAGGTGTGTTTACTATAAGTATTCTGTCCTCATTTTACTATATTATTCTGAATATGTGTGTAGAGGGGAGAAATCAATGTGTTCTTTTACTCCAAAAGGAGTGAAGAGGAGTTACATCCGGCCCTGATGTAGACAATGAGATCTTGAACTTTGAGTCTAACACCATGATTGGATGAAACTTTTGAAATCTTTTAATTGAGGTTAACATATGTTGATTAATATTATTAATAAGAGGGTGATTATATCAACTTATTATTCAAACATATTCATTTTCTCCTCCCCCCAATACACACACACACACACACACACACACACACATAAAAAATAGCAAAGTAAGTATTACTGCCTGTAAACTTTAGGAATGCCATATGACTTGCTTTGGTCAACAGAGCAATGTGGAACTGACGGTGTATCAGGCCTGAGTCTAGCCCTTCTGAGGCCTCATGTGTTACCACTTGCTTTCTTCATGGGAAAACATGTCCAGGTTAGCTTGCTGGTCACATAAGGAAAACAATAGTCACAGGGTGGTGGAGATGAGCCCAGTGTAGATCAGCTGACCTGCCAATTCATAGATGCATGAGCAAGTCCAGGCAAGATTGGAAAAGCCAAGCCAAATAAGCTGAGCCTAGATTAGATCATCTATCCCCACACACACGATGAAAAATAAATGAGCTTTTTGTTGTATAAAGTTGAGATTTTTCTGGGCTAGTCCATTTGTGATGCTATAAAGGAATACCTTAGGCTGGGTAATTTATAAAGAAAAGAGGCTTATTTGGCTCACAGTTCTACAGGCTGTACAAGAAGCATGGTGCTAGCATCTGCTTCTGGTGAGGGCTTCAGGGAGCTTCCAATCATAGTGAAAGGGAGAGAGGAGCCAGCATATCACATGGCAAGAGAGGGAGCAAGAGAAAGGAGAGAAGGTGCCAGGCTCCTTTAAACAACCAAATCTCATGTGCACTAATAGAGTAAGAATTCCCTTATTGCCTCAAGGAAGGGACCAAGCCATTTATGAGAAATATGTCCACAGGACAAAAAAGTCACTAACCAGGCCCCATCTCCAACATTGGGGGTCAAATATCTCCCTCCCTCTTCCTTCCTTCCTTCTTTCCTTCCTTCCTTCCTTCTTTCCTTCCTTCCTTCCTCTTTCTTTCTTTCTTTTCTTCCTTCCTCTTTCCTTCCTTCCTTGCTTATTTTCTTTTTCTTTTCCTCCTTACTTTCCTTCCTTCCTTACCTCCCTTCCTTTCTTCCTTCCTTCCTTCCTTCTTTCCCTGACACAAACACCACTCACCAAGCCCCACCTCCAACATTGTGAGTCAAATTTTTCTTTCTTTCTTTCTTTCTTTCTTTCTTTCTTTCTCTCTTTCTTTCTTTCTCTTTCTCTCTCTCTCTCTCCCTCCTCCCTCCCTCCCTCCGTCCCTCTCTCCCTCCCTTCTCTCTCTCTGTCTCTCTCTCTCTCTCTCTCTCTCTCTCTCTCCCTTTCTTTCTTTCAACAGGTTCTGGCTTTGTCACCCAGGCTGGAGTGGAATGTGGTGGCATGACCTCTGCCTCCTAGGCTCAAGCCATCCTCCCACCTCAGCCTCCTGAGTTGCTGGGACTACAGACTCATGCCACCATGCCTGGCTAATTTTTGTATTTTTAGTAGAGATGGAGTTTCACTATGTTGCCCAGGCTGGTCTCAAACTCCTGAGCTCGAGCAACCTGCCCACCTCGGCCTCCCAAAGTGCTAGGATTACAGATGTGAGCCACCATGCCTAGCCACGAATCAAATTTCAACATGAGATTTGGAGGGGACAAATATTCAAACTATATCATTTTCTGATTGCTTGTGATACAACATTTTTGTGAGCATAGAACATCTGTACAAGAAGTAAGCTGGAAAAAGCTTTAGGAGAATTAATGGGGGAGGGAAGATAATATTTACTGATGGCTTATAACATTGTACTTTTTAAATTCTTAGTAAAAAATAAGATGAGATAGAGTCTTGACAGATGCCTCATATTTAATATAATGAAAGCTGAATTCCTGTTCCCACTCCCACCGTTCCACCATCACCGCTTCCCACTGTCTTCACCAACTTGAAAAATGGCATTTTCATTCTACCAGTTGCTCATGTCAAAACCTTGAAGTCATTCTTGATTTCTCTCTTTCTCTCACCTGTCACATCCAATTCATCGGCAAATTCACTTAGTGCTTCCTTTAAAATATATCCAGAATCAAAAAATGTATCTCATCCCTACTATCCTGCTTCAAGTCATAATCATCCTTGGTCTTGATTTTGGCCATCCTTTGGCCACCCCTGACATCTTCCTGCTTCTCATGTGCCCCCCTACACTTCATTTTCCAGAGGAGAGCCAGTATTCTTCCAGAATGAGTCAGATCATGCCATTATTTTTCTCACAACCTTACGATGACCACCCCCCCAACCCCCCATCACTTAGAATAAGATTTCTTACAGTGGCCCGCAGAGCCCTAAGTGATCAGATTCTGTCCCTCACCTCTTTGACATCAGCTCTTACCACTGTCACCCTTGCTGGTTCTACTGCAGTTGCACTGGTTTTTGTAGCAGACCCTGTCAGTGCTCAGGCCACATCCCCACAACACTCACGGGTTCTCAACTCATTTGTGCCTTCCTGCTATAAGTATCTGTGGCTCTTGACCTGAGTACTTTCTCTGGCATACTGGGCCCACACTCAGGAAAGGCACAATGCTGCAAAGCAGCCCTCAGCTGATGTCAGACTGGATTTGGAGAATCCATATCTCTGCTTCCTCATCCCTTGGGTGGGAAAATACTGAGAGCTTATTTGACACACTGTTCTGGGTCCTGAGCAGGACTGAGCCACTGGTGCCTGTGGTGACAGCTTGCTCATTCATGCACCTAGTACTTTCTTCTTCCCTTCCCTGTCTCACTTTCCTTCTCTACCAGGCTTTCTGGGATCACCTCCCAAGTATTCTACTTATATTCAAATCCTTGCCTCAGAGTCTGCTTTGGGAAAAACCAATCCAATATAGCTTTCTTGCTGTTTCCTAAACATGCCAAGTATACTGCAGGGCCTATGCACTGACTTTTAACTGTATTCCTAATGCTCTTCTTCCACATAGCTGAATGGCTCACTCCCATGCTCACTCGGGTCTCCACTCAAATATTACTTTATCCAAGGCCTTCCCCAACAAGCACACTTTCCCCCATTCTTCTTATTCTTCTTTTTTGTTTGTTTGTTTTTTTGACAGAGTTTCGCTCTTGTTGCCCGGGCTGGAGTGCAATGGTGCGATCTCAGCGCACTGCTACCTCCGCCTCACAGGTTCAAGCAATTCTCCTGCCTCAGCCTCCTGAGTAGCTGGGAAAACAGGCACGTGACACCACGCCCGGCTAATTTTGTATTTTTAGTAGAGACAGAGTTTCAGCATGTTGGCCAGGATGGTCTCAATATCTTGACCTCATGATCCACCCGCCTCGGCCTCCCAAAGTGCTGAGATTACAGGCACGAGCCACCGCACCTGGCCTCATTCTTCTTCTTAACACTTTCACCCTGTTTATTTGTTGTTAGTCTGCCCTGCTAAAACGTCCCTGTGTGAGAGCAGATAATTTGTCTGCATTGATCACTGCTGTACACTTCATTCCCAGCACCTAGGACAGTGCCTGGCACATAGCAGGGGCTCAATAAACATTTGTTGAATTAATAGTGTTTTTTTAAATTTTTCTCTTTCTCTCACTTCTCACATCCATCAGCAAATTCACTTGGTGCTTCCTTTAAAATATATACAGAATCAAAAAATGTATCTAATCCCTACTACCCTGCTTCAGATATTTTTACAGATTTTATTTTTTTACAGATTTTTTTTTACAGATTTGTATTTTTACAGATATGCCTCAGTTTCAGTTGGGGTAAGTAGATTACCTCAGCTACACAACCAAGATAAAGGAGAGATAGAATTTGAACCCAGGCAGTCTGATTCTAGAGTCCACAGTCTTTGCCATTTTCCTTCGGAGTCCCAGAAGTGTCCACAATTACACTAGACAGCAGATCAGACCACAAACTCGATTCTTTGTCTGGGGTTTGAATTTTTACTTTTTGGTAATATTTCTCCAATTATGAAAACAACACATGTTCATTGTAGGAAATGTGAATATTTAAGAAAAAAAATAAAGAATATTAATCTCTTAGGAATGCTGTTCACATGTGGTTATTTTTATTCCAGATTTTTTTCATGTAAGTATGTATGTCAAATATTTGATGCAAAATTAGTACCATGCAATATACTTTTACATTTTGTCTTGCTTTTTACAATTTTAATGTTGCGTCAAGAAACACTTGTGTTAATATGCTTAGAAAATAGAATTTAAAATGCCTACACAATAGTGCATTGAACATGGCTTTTAATTGATTTAGAAATCTTCTTACCCTTAAGTATTTAGCTTGTCTTAGATTTTGGTTTGGAGTAAATGAACATGTACGTGAATTTCTGTGTCCGTTGCTGGACTACTCCTTAGGACAATTCCTAGTAGCAGAACAGCTGAGTCAGAGGGCATGCATGTGGCTGATATGGAGCTTGATTTATACTTGCAAATGGCGCTTCCAAAATATTTGACCAATACGCACTCCCCCGAGTGGTAGAGAAGACCCCGGAGCTCCCTTGCTCAAGGTTGTTTGGCTGAGTCACGCCGCCTCCCCAGCGTACACAAAACTGATCCTACAGACGAGAAAATAAGGCTTAGACCAGCTGGGTGACTTATTTGAGATTAGTGACAAAACCAAGCAGGCACAACAAACTGTGTTTCCTCCAAACCAGAAGAAAGAGACAGGAACCAAGTGACACCCAACTGGCAGAGATACCACAGCTTGAAATGTCACCTCTCCACCCACCAACCTCACCCCAGCCCCTGGCCACCCACAGACTCTCTTGCAAAGCAAACACAGCATACTATGTCTTCAGTGATTCCAGAAACTTCGCCTCTTGGAACCTACCGGAACATTTCCAAATCATGGCCAAATTCTAATTTCTCTCACCCACACAGTCACCAAACGACCCATGTGATGAGGAATTTGCTATCCACTGCAGACAAGATCCAACACCAATAAAATGTCCTGGCCCCAGGCTGTTCAAAAGAAAGCCTCTGTTTTTAAACCTCATATTAAAAATAAATACATAAATTTGACAGCTGCCAGCAAGACGTACGTGAACTAGAAACTCAGGTCATTGCCTTTGGCCTTTTTCTTAAAGCAAGATGGGGTTTCTGTCCTCTATTGTGATTTGAGTCACAGCAGAGAGACCACAACTTGTGTTAGGATTGCAGTCAAAGCTATCACTGGAAGAACGATCTGTATTGCTATGCCAAAGCTGGGCTGCATATCAAAATATTCCCACTTCTCCTTTTGTAACTTGGAGTTTCTCGTTTCTTTTTCCAAATGTCTATCAAAAATAATCTTTTTTTAAAAAGAATAGCAACTTGGCCCTTGAATCATTAATTTTATTTTTTAATCTACTTTAAATATATATATATATATATATATATATATATATATTCAAATATAGAGATTGTCTTAGTCCATTCAGGCTGCTATAATGAAGTATCATAGACTGAGTGGCTCATACACAACAGAACTTTATTTCTCACAGCTGTAGAGGCTGGAGGTCAGCGATCAGCCTGCCGGTATGGTTGGGTTCTGGTGAGGGCTCCCTCCCAGGTTGCAGACGGCTGCCAACTTCTCATTGCATCCTTGCACGGTAGAAAGAGAGCTACCAAGTTCTCTGGCCTCTTCTTATTAAGACGTTAATCCCATGTATGAGGGTTCCACCCTCATGACCTCCCAAAGCTCCCAGTACCAAGTACCATCATCTTGGGATTAGAGTTTCAACATATAAATTTTGAGGGAAACATAAATATTCAGTCCATTGCAGATATAAAATTCTGTTTTCATCGTCCACTTTGGAAATAGATATATTCAAAGATAGATATGATGTGTAAGTTTCCAGTTCTTTTTCAATTGGTTAGGATCATCTACACAAAGGGCAGCAAACTTCTGTAACCAAACGCAGGGTTTTACAGAGCTTGGGAGGTCTCTACAATATGTTGTCTTTTAGATATTTAGATATTTTTTCCTTTTAATCTTCCTTATACTTTTATTTTGAGCTTTAATTTTTTAGTTGAAATAAAAGTTAGACTTAACTGCAAACCCTTTAAGATGAGCTCAGTTTCCTGCTCACGTATTGTCTTCAGAACCCCATTCCACCGGCATCTGATGCCCAGCCAACTCTCGGTACACATTTGTCGTCTGTTTAGCAAAGAAGAAAACCTCATGGATGTGAAGTGACTTACCTAGGCTGCATCATAAGGCTGACAGAGGCAGGGCCAGAACCTTCTTCTGAGTCAAATCCCATCCCAACCTCCCTATCCAGAGAGAAAGCCTCGCTAAATTACCTGCAGGCCAGGCCCTATTCCAGCTGCATGGGATTATTTCTTTTTTTTTTTTTTTTTCTTTTGTCTTGCAATGCCACTGGGGGCCATGTTAAGAACATCCTTAGTTTGGCGCAATTTTAGACTGGTGGATTGTTGTCTAGAAATATTTTTTTCTACTAGAAAATTATTTTTTCAAGCTTTGGGAGAACTTGCAAAAAAAAGTCTAACTTTGTTTGAAAGTCATAATGAATGCTTCAAAACCCAGCCCGTGTCCTCATTCCAGTCCTCTCCTTTCTAGAGGAGAGCGCAGGGCTTTTCCTTTCCACTCTGCTGCCCAACCAGTAGCCAGGACCCTTTCCTGGAGAGGTCACCCGCCCACTATCCTGTCCCTTTCAACCCCCAAGTGCAAAATCACCAGGTGCCGGCTCCCTATACCCCTCACCCCTCACGTGCACTCTCTCCTGAGCGTGGCTCCTTGCACCCCTCACTCCTGCACATGGGCAGTCTGTGAGTAAGTTGTGGGAAAAGGGAGCCAGTTCCTTGGGCATACAGCTGCCCCCTAGGCAGAAAGATAAAGATCCACGCCCTGCTCACCCCACCTCTGCTCAGTCCAAGGGAAGCTATCATCATCCTTCCACCATCTCCTTGGCAAACCAATTTTTTAACCACACACCCAATGTCTGTTAAAATACTGATTTGATTTGTAAATAATATACAAGCTTTTGAATAATTTTATGTGTCCTATAAAAATAAAAATATCGAAATTTGAGATAAACATAAGTATGAAGAGAAATCCTAATATTTTCTTTCGCTGCCCCCAAGAGACTGCTTTCAGAGGTATTTGCTGGCACATACACACACTCTGTGCACACTCTTCTCAGAGCCGTTCCATCCAGTCTGTTCTGGAGTCTAGGCCTGCAGCATCAGTGCTCTGTGTTGACCACTGGGGAGCGGGGAGGGGGGCACCCATCAAACAAGCACTTTAGGCACACTCCACCCATCCTGTCCACCATGGAGAGAATGCTAGAGGGAAAAAATTTCCTCATTTTCTTGCCTGTTTCTGCTCTTGTATTTTTATATTACCAAAGCACATCCTACTCAGCGTTTAGAATTCTAAAGAATATAATTTATGTAATGTACAGTTGAGGGTATCAGGATGGCGCTCAGTTCAGTATTTTTATTTTTTCTTTTCCTTTTTTTAAAGACAGGGTTCTGCTCTGTCACCAAGGCTGGAGTGCAGTGGCGTGATCACGGTTCACTGCAGCCTCGAACTTCTGGGCTCCAGCCATCCTCCCTCCTCAGCCTCCTGAGTAATTGGAACTACAGGCGCACATCACCAGACCCAGTTATTTTTAAAATCATTTTTGTAGAGACAGGGTCTTGCTCAGGGTGATTTCAAACTCCTGGGCTCAAGCTATTCTCCCACCTCAGCCTCCTAAAGTGCTGGAATTACAGGAATGAGCCACCATGCCCAGCCTCAGTATATTTTTTTGTTTTGTTTTGTTTTGAGACAGTGTCTCACTCTGTCGCCCAGGCTAGAGTGCAGTGGTGCAATCTCTGCTCACTGCCACCTCCACCTCCCGGGTTCAAGCAATTATCCTGCCTCAGCCTCCAGAGTAACTGAGATTACAGGCGCCCGCCACCACACCCGGCTACTTTTTGTATTTTTAGTAGAGACGGCGTTTCACCATGTTGACCAGGCTGGCGTCGAACTCCTGACCTCGTGATCCACCCGCCTTGGCCTCCGATTACAGGAGTGAGCCACCTCGCCGGGCCAGCCTCGGTATTTTTAAACCCAAATTATTGCCAGAGAAATTGGTATATTTATTCAGAGGAAAAATACTTGCATTAGTAAGCGAAAAATATCTGTCATCGTCACTTTACAGAAAATGGAACAGGATGAGGATTGTACAAAAACTAGAAATTCCATCTCGGGTGTTTTTCCTTCTCAGCAACTGGCACAGGTCGTTCCAGTTTTGTCCAGGCGGTGGCGCTCGAGGCAAATGGTGCCATGAAACGGTCCCTGGATGCACTGACCCTGAAGATGCTCGCAAAGCACGAGTCAGTTCATCAGAGAGTGGACCTGATGCCCATCGGAACCATTCCCGGAGTGCCGGAGTGCATTGGTGTGAAGGTGGGGGGAGAGTCGGGGAAGCACCCCAAAGCCCTGCTAGGCGAATCTGTGCTGCTGAGATTACAGGGTGAGCACAAAGCAGAATAAAGGACTCGAAAATAATAGATGCACCGGAATACATGACCACTGTTTAAGCAGGAATTTGATGAAGAGCAGCCACCGAGTGCAGCCCTGGGCCGGCTAAAGGAAAAGAAAAATAATCACACAACTGCCGCTCGGCGTCGGGAATGCCAGGCGGGCCAGAGAACGGAAACAGGGTGCTTTGCAGCCTCGGTGCAGGCGCCGGGCAACCCCCTGCCCAGCACTTAAGTCTAGAGCGGGCTCTGCGGGTAAACAGGAGAAAATCCTAGCAAGCCTTATTGTGAGTCAACATTTAGAATTTTTCCCCATTTCTGCCCTTGAAATTTAATAAAAGGCCTTTTCAAGTTACACTGGTTCTCTTTTCATATGGAAATGAATTTGGGGTGATTGTTTTCGCTGGTGTCATTACTTTATGAAATTATGAGCATCCCTTTGCAAGGAAAAAGACCTTCTGTCCTTCGGATTGCTGTTTAAATACGGGTAGTTATCATTCCTATTTAAATAAACTTGAAAAAACAAAAGGAGGCCACGTAGGCAAAAGTTCATTTTCAGGAAGGAAGTTCTCCTAAAAGCTAGGGTAAGTAGATTTTGCTTCAATCTGCATATTTTTCAAGGAAAGACTTCTAAAACAAAATGCTTCTAAGACCTGAAATTTTAAAGGCAAATACCTAGTCTTTTTAATAAAGCGAAAAGCATATTCTGAAATCCCACCCTTTATGATAATAAAATAAAATATCTAGAGACAAATATATTTGGATTTGTGAAAGGGAAATAAATATTGGGACCACAAAATCACTAAGTCAAAGAGAAAAGTCAAACTGGAAACTGCTTAGGTCAAACCTGCCTCCTATCCCTCTGCTCACTGAGATGAATGCATATCTACTTGCCTCATTTTAAAAAGTTAATCAGAAACTCAAAAAAATACAATCATTTGTCTCTCTCTCTTTCTCTCTCTCTCTCTCTCCCCCACACACTCTCTCTCTCTCTCTCTCTCTCTCTCTTTTTGAGACAGAGTTTCGCTCTTGTTGCCCAGGCAGGGGTGCAGTGGCGCTATCTCGGCTCATTGCAATCTCCACCTTCCCATTTCAAGACATTCTCCTGCCTCAGCCTCCTGAGTAGCTGGGATTACAGGTGCACACCACCACGCCTGGCTAATTTTTTTATTTGTAGTAGAGATGGGTTTTTGCCATGTTGGCCAGGCTGGTCTTGAACTCCTGACCTTGTGATCCTCCTGCCTCGGCCTCCCAAAGTGCTGGGATTACAGGAGTGAGCCACCGCACCAGCTCATTTGTCTCTTAACTACCTATGACCTGAAAGCCCCATCTCTGCTTCAAGTTGTCCTGCCTTTCCAGACTGAACCAAGATACATTTTACATATATTGATTGATGTCTCATGTCTCCCTAAAATGTATAAACCCCAGCTATTGCCCCAACAACCTTGAACACATGTGGCCTGAGGCTGTGTCACCAGTGCACGTCCTTATCTATGGCAAAATGAACTTCCTAAATTGACTGAGATTTATCTCAGATAGTTTGGGTTCACAGATTCATTTTCAATTTCTATTAGACCTCTAATAGAGTCATAAAAGTCTCATTCCATTTCTTGGAAATTTGGGGACGGACAGAGAGAGAAGATTGTAATTTACAATGGGGCAATAAGGAAGAATAAGGAAAAAAAGAAAAGAAAAGAAAAGATCAGCATCCCGTGTGGGAATAACTATGTTTTATGAGGCTGAGCCATGAAGCAACTAGCAGAATCATATCCCACACCTCTCCCAGCAATGCTCAAGTTCAAGACAGGCTTTGCAGTAAGAGCACCTGAGTCTGTCATTTCATGTCCTATTTTTCTGTTTCATTTTGTACCAGTCCCTGGAAAATTCTCTGTGACTTCCTTTTCCAGCACATAAGGGCTCGTTTCTGTGAGAGAAGCCAAGTCGTATCCTTTCCAGATAGAATGAAAAACTAGGACTCCGCCCTACCACCCATTCAACCCATGTGCGCAGGAATTCTCTTCCCTCCCTCAACTCTCCCACAACCCCCAGAGTGTATGTGGATGTTGGGTTGTTATCTATTAATTGTGTGATTTGGAAAAGGGCAGCAAAATGGAAAGCATATTGCTCAAATGTGTCCTGGGGAGCTGCTTGAAAAACCTACACAGAAAATACAGTTGACGCTCTATTTTTTCCAGCTGCACCCCTTCTTCACAACAGATGTACACTTCGGTGAAATACTGCTGGTCTGTAAAAAAGAGAGGTTTATTTCTAAAACAGTGTAGTCATTCTCTCCAAAGTTATACCATAACCCAATTTAAAATAGGGTGGGAAGCAACCCACTAAAATTTGGAACCAGCTCTAAATTACAGTCCAGAAAAACAAATGCCTAAATAGTTAATTATGTGAAGGCCCATCCAGGCTTTGGATATGATGTACAGATCTTCCTATTTTCTTCCAAACAAAGAATAATGAAAAGAAATCAGCAGTAGAGCATTTCTGATTAAATACCCAGAATAAATACTCTACACCAAAAAGACAGTGTAGATTCAGTGGCAGAGAATAGTTTCTGGAAGTAGATTTCCTAGGTTCAAATCCCAACACTTCAATTTACTAGAGTGGTGACCTTGGGCAAGTCATTCAACCTTTCAGTGACTCAATTTCCTAACCTCCAAAGTAGAGATGAGAAAATTGCCTCCTGAGATAGCTGTGAGGTATGGGTTAATACATGTGAAGTATTTGGGGTAGGTTCTGTGCTAGGAAAATATAAAGTGCTTAGCGTATTTCACCATATTATCATTTCTCTTAACTGATCATTTTTTCTCAACACACAGATAAAAAACTTTACTTTCATCATGTTTTAACAGCCATGTCTAAAACACCATGTTCCGTAGGGTTTTCAAAACTGTATGTCACTTCACTCGCAAGAAGGGTAAAAAGGCTATATGATTTGGAGATGTTCCATACAATAAGCATAAAACTGTTAATATTTTTAAGGCATTTTGATGTTCTTGGAAACAAGCTAAATATCCTACAATAGGGAAATAGGAAATGGTTAAGAAAGCTATGGAAGACGGCCTTATGTTACGGGAGCAGTGGCTCAAATCTATAATCCCAGCACTTTGAGAGGCCAAGGTGGGTGGATCACTTGAGGTCGGAAGTTCTAGACCAGCCTGGCCAACATGGTGAAACCCCATCTCTACTAAAAATACAAAAATTAGCCAAGCATGGTGGCACACACCTGTAGTTCCAGCTACTTGGGAGGCTGAGGCAGGAGAATTGCTTCAACCTGGAAGGCAGAGATTGTGGTGAGCCGAGATCTCACCACTGCACTAGAGACTAGGCAACAGAGCAAGACTATATCTCAAAAAAAAAAAAAAAAGAAATAAAGAAAGAAAAGAAGTTACAGAAGGGGCAGAGGATTTTTTTAAAATAATTTAAATAATACAAATAAATGCTTGTGGTGTGTCAAGTGAAGCAAAAAGTGTAAATATTTTATAAGTAGTAAACTCTCATAAGACGGATAGGAATAGACTGAAAGTAATATGTTCAAATGCTACTAGTGGATTCTGCAAGTGGTGGAAAGTGGGTAATTTTTGTTTTCTCAGTTCTACTTTTACTGACTTGCCAAATGTTTCACAAAATTTACTGAGCACTTACTCTGGGCAAAGCACAGCTCTAAGTGCTTCACATGTGTTAATCTATTTGTGCTGCTATCACAAAACACCACAGACTGAGTAACGTATAAAGAACAGAAATTTACTTCTCATGTTTCTGAAGACTGGAACATCCAAAACAGAGGTGCTAGAGGGTTTGGTGTCCAGTAAGGGCTGCTCTCTTGGCTTCCAAGATGGGACCTTGTTGCTGCTTTCTCTGGAGGGGTCTCCTATGGCACAAGGGATGGAAAGGCCAAAAGGGCCTAAACTAGTTCCTGCCAGCCCTTTCATAAGGCACTAATCTATTCTAATCCACTGGGATTTAATCGCATCCCCAAAGGCCTCATCTCTCAATGCCATTGATATGGTTTGGCTGTGTGCCCACCCAAATCTCACCTTAAATTTTAATAATTCCCATGTGTCAAGAGCAGGTGGAGATAATTGAATCACGGGGATGATAATTTAATTTCTCTCATCCTGTTCTCGTGGTAGTGAACAAGTCTCATGAGATCTGACAGTTTTATAAATAGGAGTTCCCCTCCACAAACTCTCTTGCCTGCTGCCATATAAGATGTGCCTTTCTCCTCCTTTGCCTTCTGCCATGATTATGAGGCCTCCCCAGCCATGTGAAACTGTGAGTCCATTAAACCTCTTTTTCTTTATAAATTACCCAGTCTTGGGTATGTCTTTATTAGCAGTGTGAGAACAGACTAACACAGCCATCAGAGTGGGATTAAGTTGCTACAGGATTTTAGAGGAGACACATTTAAACCATAGCAACATACATTAATTTATTTCTCTCTCGCAAAGGCCATTTTACTTAGGTGGTTTATTGTTGCCGTTTTACAGATGGAAAAAAGAAGAGAGAGTGAGAACAAGTAACCTGCCCACAGCTCTATCCTTGGTAAGTGAGGTAGCCAAGATTCTGAAGCAGCCTTCTGACTCCATAGTGCTCCTAACCACCAGTCTACACTGCCTCCTTACGTGCACATCACTTCGAAACAAGAAAAAAGGTCATTTTAAAGAATTTAATTTTGCCAAATAATTTAACAAAATATAGTATTTACTTTAGAATACATTATTCATACATATTATGGATTAGAATTCATGCAGCCCAATATAGTATCTGAAAAATATTAGATTTCTATGGCTTGTTTTGATTTTTCTGAAATACTATTTCTTTCAAATTTCTTCATTGAAAGCAACTTCTAGAAATACAAATCCAGATTTACCCTCTAAACAAACACAAAGGATATAAATCTTATTATATTAAAAGAAATGTACTTTTAAAAGCATATTTGGGTGAGGATATATTGAAATATTTCTCTGCAATTCATATCTGGAAATGGCCCTGTGGAGAAGAGAATTATGGGATGAGTAGGTAATGAGGACTGACTTCTACTTATTTAAGAATCATATGGCTTCATTAAATTCCAAGGTTTACTTCATTTTCTATCTTCTTTAAACATCAAGTTTAAGAATTTGAACCAAAAAGTAGAAGAAAATAATTCTTTACTTAAAAATATATTTACTGTAACATCATAAGTGAAGCATAGCAAAGTCTTAAAAAATAATTGCAGCAAATCAGTCTGAGATTCCACCATTACGGCAGATTACAATGACCAAGGCCATTTGCCTCTGTCAATTGATATTGTAATATCTTCATTCAGCAAATATTTATTGGACATCTTCCATTGTGCCAGCCACTGATCTAAGATTTAAAAGTATTTGGCAAATTCTTTTTGAATTGCCTACTCAGTCCAGGAGTCTGAGGTTAAATAGTCTACAGATGTTTAGACCTAAGGAAACCGGACATCAGGGATATGTTGAACCTTCCAATGTCAACCCTGGACAAAGCTTTCTTTTGAAGAGGTAAATGGGAAGCATAAAGAATTCTCCTTGAAAATCTTGGTAGATGATGGCACAAAGTAGGTGAGGGTTTGGATGGTGATGGGGGGTGAAGCCTGGCAACTGAGTTTATGAAAGATTCTGGGAAAGCCTTACCCATTCAATGTGCCAGAAATAAACCTAAAATAAGTGGCACCATTCAAGCAACGACGTTTTGAGAATTAAAACGTAGACAAGTCTGAAAGCAGGACACACCCTCACTAACTCAAGAGAACCTTGACATAAAACCATGCCCTCCTGGCTTTCTTCTTGCTTCTCTTTGCCTGTTTGTTTAATCAAATTATGCTGCAGCCATCCTACAACTGCATAGTGACTTCTGAAAGGACTCCATTGGAGTTCATTCCATTTGCATCCGTCAAAGAAGTCATCTTTCCATTAAAATTGCCTTCCCTATAGCCTTCAAAATTGTAACAAGGGATGGCTTTTGTCTTCCAGCCTTACCAGAAAGATGAAGGTGAAACAATTTCCTTCTCTCTGCAACCAGTCTGCACATGACAATCTTCCCAGGAAACTGTAGTTATATTGTAAAATATTACTGCTCTGTAGATAAAAAGTGGTTGTGGTGAGATGCCAAGAAGTCTTTCTCTGTCCTTCTCTCTCTCTCTCTCTCTCTCTCTCTGGATCATCATGGCAGCTACGTTGGTCCCACGTCCCTGGACTCTACTGGTCTGCCTTCTCGTCTATATCTACAGTACTATATAAGCACTAGGAAGGCAGAGATTGTATCTTAAATATTCCATGTCTTGAAGGGTGTCTCACGCATAGTGAGATCTCAATTATTAACAAATATTTACTAATAAGTAAATGAAGGAGTCACCAGCAGGTGATTATTTTCCAAACTTCTCATTTTTTTTTTTCATGGAACACATCTTTGGACTCTTGTTCTAAAGAACAGACCCCTTAGGAATGCTTCTAAGGAACGCTGCTTTAGGAAAAAATGACAACAAACTATGATGTTGTCCAGGTTCTTTACCTAATATGGAAGAACCCAGAATTCATTATTATATTTGGTACTTTTTTCTCGTAAGGAACTTGTGTCCTCTAAAATTTATTTAAACTAAAAATGTCACTGTCATCATCAGTCAAGATAGCCATCTTGCTTTGTTTCTCTGTTGCCTGTCTCTGTCTCTCTCTCTCTCACACACACACACCCCTGCACAATGACACATGGTCATAATCATTAAAAATTATTTTCAGATTAGAAAATGCAGAAAAGAAAACTATTGGTAATCCCACCAGTTAAAATGTTGGCATTTTTCTTTCTCCTGGTCTTCCTTCTTTGCTTTTTTTTTTTTTTTTTTTCTGAAATCATGCTTTTTTTTTGAGAGACGGAGTCTCACTCTGTCACCCAGGCTGGAGTGCAGTGGTGCGATCCTGGCTAACTGCAACCTCTCCCTCCTGTGTTCAAGCAATTCTCCTGCCTCAGCCTCCTGAGTAGCTGGGATCACAGGCGCGTGCTACCACACCCGGCTAATTTTTGTGGTTTTGGTAGAGACGGCGTTTCATCATATTGGCCAGGCTGGTCTTGAACTCCTGACCTCGTGACCCGTCCGCCTCGTCCTCCCAAAGTGCTGGGATTACAGGCATGAGCCACCATGCCCGGCCCCAAATCACGCTTTTTCATGCACACACTGGACACGCCATGGGAGGGACCCGCCAGCTACCTTCCTCTCTCTTCTCTCAGAAGCCCGGTGGGCTCCGCATGCCCGCAGCCCCATTCTTGCGCCAATCCAAGTAGTTCCTTACGCATAAGGGACTGCCCAGAGGCACGGTGGAGCCACTGAGCCAAGCTGGCTGGAGCTTCCTGCACACCTGGGCATCTCAAAGGCTGGAAGCTGCTCTTGAGAGTGAATTTCCTAGAAGCTAAAACCCTCCCACTGCAAAAAGATCCGTCTTTTTCCCACCACAGTAAAAAAGAAAAGTAATTCCTTTTCCTTCTCCTTCTTTCTTATTCTGCATGTAGTATAATGTCTTTAAAAGCTGTTGCAAAAATAACTGCTCGATATGTCACTCCAGGACACTAATTGTTTAGTGGGACACACATTTCCTGAATTCATTGCAGGGTTATAGGTCAGTTGATTTATTATTATTTGTGCAAAAGCAAATGGCTTTTGAAGTGAAGCTGCTTCCTGGCAACAGAGGACGATCCCAGCCCTCCGAGTGTGCGTCTGCAGCTTACGCCTGGACGCATCCCGGTACAGGGCTGTGGCCTTTCACAGGGCCTGACTGGTCTGGCTCTCTCACATTGCACACTTCGCAAAGACCTGAACAACTGAGGCAGGCGAGTATTCGGGCATTTTTCCTGCTCACTGTTTTTTTGGTTTGTTTGTTTGTTTGTTTGTTTTCTGAGATGGAGTCTTGCTCTGTCGCCCAGGCTGGAGTGCAGTGGCGCGATCTCGGCTCACTGCAAGCTCCGCCTCCCGGGTTCACGCCGTTCTCCTGCCTCAGCCTCCCGAGTAGCTGGGACTACAGGCGCCCGCCACCACACCCGGCTAAATTTTTTTGTATTTTTAGTAGAGACGGGGTTTCACGGTGTTAGCCAGGATGGTCTCGATCTCCCAACCTCATGATCCGCCCTCCTCGGCCTCCCAAAGTGCTGGGATTACAGGCGTGAGCCACCGCGCCTGGCCCCTGCTCACCCTTGAGAGAGTGAACAAGCCGTCTTCTCCCCTCCCCAAAACATTGAACCCCAGCATTCCTAACGCGCAAGCAAGCTTTTCACAGAAAAGCGTTACAATCTTATAATTAAATTAGGTGCTTGTGGGAAACAGCACAATTAAAACCAGAAAATAATTTAGGAAGATTAAACCCATTAGGGTAGGACTTTTCTTCTTTAGTGGAGAGGAAATACAATTAGGTGAACTAACTTATTAAAAACACCTACACAGATATCTAAACATCTCCCAAATGCAATGAAATGCTTTGCTCCCTATGAGGCAGAAAGACCTCACTTCCTTTTCTCCCAAATCAAATTAGAAAGCCGAACTCAATGATTCCCCAGGAGAAATATTTACACCTCAAAATAGATTGAAGGAAATTTAATCCGAAGCTGCCCAGAATTTATTACAGAACTAAGTTATTTCCGTCATTTTACGCTGGTAAGCTCATGATTTCATGATAAGAACACCCATTCTATCACCTAAATTTATAGAAACCTTAAAGAATAAACAAAGGGGTAGAGATTACTTTTCAGGATATGGACAGAAAAGTTCTTGTGGTCTTAAGAGATTACAGTATAAAGATGGGTATAGATACGACCTGACACATTATACAATAGATAATTTATAAATTACCCAGTCTCCGGTATTTCTTTATAGCAATGTTGTGAAGATGGTCACTGTTAGAAAATAAAGGCATGCAGTCCTTGCTTTGGTCCTATGTGCAGAAATTTCAGCTGGAAGCTGAACCAGACTTAGAAAGGCATAGGACAAGTCACCAATGCCTAGAAAGATGCTTTAGTAATGTGCATCTCTCTCAGTTCATTCTCACATTGCTATAAAGAAATACCGGGGGCCGGGCGCGGTGGCTCAAGCCTGTAATCCCAGCACTTTGGGAGGCCGAGACGGGCGGATCACGAGGTCAGGAGATTGAGACCATCCTGGCTAACGCGGTGAAATCCCATCTCTACTAAAAATACAAAAAATTAGCCGGGCAAGGTGGCGGGCGCCTGTAGTCCCAGCTACTCGGGAGGCTGAGGCGGGAGAATGGCGGGAACCCGGGAGGCGGAGCTTGCAGTGAGCCGAGATCGCGCCACTGCACTCCAGCCCGGGCGACAGAGCGAGACTGCGTCTCAAAAAAAAAAAAAAAAAAAAAATACCGGAGACTGGGTAATTTATAAAGAAAAGAGGTTTCATTGGCTTACAGTTCCACGAGCTGTACGGGAAGCATGGCAGCATCTCCTCCACTTCAGGGGAGGCCTCCGGAAACTTTCAGTCATAGCGGAATGCAAAGGGGAAGCAAGCACGTATTACGTGGCAGGGGAGTGGCAGAGAGGGTGGGGGCGGGTGCTAAACACTTTTAAACAACCAAATCTCGTGAGAAGTCGCTCACTATACAGTGCCAAAGAGAGATGGTGCTAAACTGTTCATGAGAACTCCACCTCCATTCCCCTCCCACCAGGTCCCACCTCCAACACTGGGGATTCCAGTTCACACTGGGGATGACAATTCAACATGAGATTTGGGTGGGCATCACAGACCCAAACCACATCAACATCATAGGATGAGAAGAAGCCGGGCACTTTTTGAACTGCTCTTGATAAATTCTCTGCAGAGAAGTAAAACACTTTCATGTTTGGAAAGTTTAAATCACAGTGTATGAAACAAATGTTAGTTACTCCGTTTCTTTTTATTTCCCTATACTGTACATTTATAACTGATGCTAAGACAACCTTGAATGTTTTGACATCATGGTTTAAAGGTCACAGAACGCTCACAATTTTCCCATTAATTATTAAGACTGTTTTGTCCAGTTTCAGCTTGCACCATCACTTTTATGGCCCTGCTGTAAGGTGCAAACGCTATATTTGTTAAGTGTCTATACATGTGGAGTGTGTTCATTTCCTACAAGGCTGATCACAATGCTAGATGAAAGCGTGTCCCCCCCGTTCCTCGGACCCTGGTGGGTTCTGCTTCTCCATGCATTCTGGGCTGGCTTCCATCTCCAGAAGAGATTCTTCTCCTATGCTCCCCTTCCTTACACTCCCTAGTGATGGCTTAGCTACACTGCCTTCCCGCCTCTCAGTCTCATTCCTGCCTCTACTTCCTCCTGAAGCTCCAGAAACAATGGCACTTCCCAGGATTTTTTATTTTATTTTATTTTATTTGAGATGGAGTCTTACTCTGTTGCCCAGGCTGGAGTGCAGTGGTGCAATCTCGGCTTGCTGTCACCTCTGCCTCCAGGTTCAAGCAATCCTCCCACCTCAGCCTCCTGAGTAGCCGGAGTACAGCCACATGCCACCATGCCTGGCTAATTTTTGTATTTTTAGTAGAGATGAGATTTCACCATGTTGGTTAGGCTGGTCTTGAATTCTTGACCTCAAGTGATCCGCCCCCCTCAGTCTCCCAAAGTGCTGGGATTACAGGCGTGAGCCGCGTGCCTGGCCCCACGTTGTTCTTAACATCCTTCTGTTCCATGACAATAAGAGCTAACGTGTCGAGTACATGCTTGCTTGTAACTCATTTTATCCTCACCCTCACAAACTCCAACAAGGAGGGTGATACTAGTATCGCTCCCATTTGGCAGAGGAAACTGAGACACAGAGAAAGCAGGTCACTAGTTCAGACCACCAGAAAGTGTCAAGGCAGGCTTCAGACCCAGGTGGCCTGGCTTCCGAAACTGTGGGCTGGACCGGCCCACCTGGCTGCCCTTCTGTAGTCCTTGCCTGTAGTCATTTTTGCTATTGGGCCAAGGGACACAAGCTAGTCATGTAAAAAATATTTTAAAATATTTAAAATTGGGGAAAGGAAAAATACAGATTGTCTCCAGAATATGAAAACTGCAAAAACAAAACCAATCCATTTAAGTAAGTGTGTACACAATATAATATTTATGGCCTTTAAAAATAACTAAATTGTGGTGTTCAAAAAATTTCCATTCTATTGTAAAAATAACACAACTTTGAAAGCATTCCTTAGTGTACAGATTACTTGGCTAAACGTCATAGCGAAACGCAGGATAACTTACTTTTGTTTTTTGTTTGCTTTTTTGTTTTTTGTGTGAGACGGAGTTTCGCTCTTGTCACCCAGGCTGGAGTGCAGTGGCATGATCTCGGCTCACTGCAACCTCCGCCTCTCGGGTTCAAGGGATTCTCCTGTCTCAGCCTCCTGAGTTGCTGGGATTACAGGCACACGCCACCACGCCTGGCTAATTTTTGTATTTTTAGTAGAGACAAGGTTTCACCATATTGGTCAGGCTGGCCTTGAACTCCTGACCTCAGGTGATCCACCCATCTCGGCCTCCCAAAGTGTTGAGATTATAGGTGTGAGGCACCGCGTCCAGACTACTTATGTTTTTAAATAAATGTATAAAATCATTTCAAATTATTTTATACCCAAATACATACGCATGTGATGTGAATGTGGCTGCATTTTCAAATGTGTGATTTGACATGGGCAGGGGTCTCAGCTTTGAGAAAAAGGAGAACCCAAGGCCTCAACATGGTCTTACTGTTCCCTGGGCCCATAACTCCTGTGTAGGTGGTCCCAGACCAGTTACAACCGGATCCACGTGTCCAGCTCCTGCTGGAGACCACCCCAGCTGTGCCTCCCCAGACACTAGGGACAGGCTCAGGCACCTTGTCCAAGGCAGAAAGGCATCAGAGCTAAGGCTGCCTGGACTCAGTCATTCTCCTGCCGAGGAAAGGGATGACCTTGGGGGCTTACTTAACCTTGCTGATCTCAAACACGCCTGCTTCAAGGGGCTGTTTGTGAAGATTGTCAACCTGCAATGAAGAAGCTGGGGCAAAAATAATCCAAGTAGATCATTTATTTGGGCCAAGCTTGAGGAATGCAACCTGAGAGCATAGATTCAAGTTGTCCTGAATCTAAACTCCAAAGAGCACAGGTAGACATGGATTTTTAAAAAGAAGAAGAGAGGTAGGGAGTCGGCTGATACAAAGTTGTTTGCCAGGAATTCTCATTGGTGTACACAAATAACATTGATGAGCAATTGATTACACATGGTTAAGCTATAGGTTGTAGGTTACAGCGTCCCCTGCAAGTTGATGAAATCCATTTTCTTCACAAATTACCCAGTCTCAGGCAGTTCCTTACAGCATTGTGGGAACAGACTCATGCGATGAGGGGAGTGCTGAAGCCTGCAAGGCCATGAGTGAGGAGCAGGCTGGGAAGAGCATTTCAGGAAGAGGGAACAGCTGGGGCCGGGGCCGGGGCCCTGAGACAGGTGTGAGCCAGGATATCTGAGGAACAGCAGAGAAGCCAGTGTGGCTGGAGCTAAATGAGGAACAATGTGTGAGTTCCCTGGGGCAGCCAAAATAAACACCATGGACGGGGGGCCTTCAACAACAGACACTGATTTCCTCTCAGCTCTAGAGGCAAAAAGTCCAAGAAAACTGCACAGAGTATCTGTGAGGCCCTGATGGAGACCTGACCTGGTCCACACCCATGGCCTGGCAAGCTAGATAGGGTGAATTTTTCACCTGCCGCAGCTGCAAGTCAAAGCCACCAGCTTCTCTCTTCTCCCTCCCGTTGCTCCTGACAGTCAGGGTTCATCTTTTGCCTCATGTAAACAGGAAGGCACCCACCCAAGAATCTCCCCTCAGCCCACAGAAGCTCTGCAGAGAGGGCTGTGTTGCTCCGGTTCCCACCTGGACATGAGCACTTTGAAGGGCAGCTTCCCTCCCAGGGCCTGGCTGAGCTCGGGACAGGCATCAGTCTGGATGGACTGGATGGAGGAAGGCTGTGTGTGGCAGGAGATGGCACTGCCCTTGGGCTGCACGGTTTCTCTCTGTTCCGAGCCCTGTTGCTCCATCTTAGCAGAACAGCACCTCTCCATCCAGTTCTCATCTTTGAGAACGTTTCTTGGGATAAAAGCCACGATGTGGGAGATGAACAACCTGGTTGCCAGGTTTTTTGCATTTTTGCCTCCTCTCCTCTCTAAAGGGAAAAGCTGTCCTTGTTTGGGGCTGCTTCAGACCCCAGTGAGCAAAAGGAGTGATGTTTACGGGAAGGCAGGGAGAGCAGAAACTTGCATATTCCACACCTTCTGTGGCTGGGCACTGGGATGGGCCTTTCTCATGGCCGACGGGATGGGAGAGGAGAGAGGTCTCTATCCAGCACCTGTTACATCACACACATAAGTGACCTGGGGTGTTAGCGGCTAGGAGTGCAGATTCCAGGTACAGTCTCTGCAGGATCCTGTTCCTCCCCTACCACTCAAGAAGCCACTTCTCCCCCCAGGAGCCTCAGTGTCCTCCTGTCTAAAGTGGGGATGGCACACAAATCCATGTCCTTCTGACAGTCCCATGAGAGAAGCAGATAGACTCTGCTTACACACGGGCCTGCAGGGAGAAGCGCTCTACATGCGGCGACACCCCTTCCTCCCAGGATGGTTTCCTCTGCATCCCTGCTGTCACTCCAGTGTCCCACCTGATTCCCCAGGACACAGCTGACTGGAGATCAGCCCTGGACTAGCACCCGCCCCCTGCCAGGGGTGGGTACACTGTCTCGGAGGCCCCCATGGGGAGGCAAAATGGAAAACCACACCCAACACTCAACCTGCAGCGGACCACTAATTCCCAAGGCAATTCTGCTGTTTATATCTCCAGGAGAAATGCATTTCCTTTGTTTTTGAAAAAGCAGATGACCAGGTGTCAGGCAGAGGGGCTGCAGCAAGGTTGGTGAGGGAGAGGAGAGGAGATGAATGGACAGTGCAGAGGACAGGCCAGGGGGCCCACAACCAGGCAGCCAGCTCACGCCGCCGCTGCCGGAAACCGGGACGGATGACCAATCTGTGCCTGTGCCTCTCTGGCACACAATGGACAATTTCGGAAAACTTCAAAAGAAAAAGCCAAGTTGATTTTGCTAAAAATGTGAAGTTTCTCTCTATATCTATCTCTTTAATGCAATGCATAGTTTATCATTTTCTTGTCTTTAGGATTAATTAGAGACAGGGCTAAATTTGTTTAGACAAGCTCTAAAATATCAAAAAAGAAGAAGAAGGCAAAGTACACAGCGTTTCCAAGTCCAGGGAACATTCTGTTCCCTGGGCTTCAGTTTATAACTGAATGTGCTTTACGTTTAGAAGACAAGCTATAGCTTGTAAAACGAATGTGGAAATAATCTAAAGTATGAGGCCTCCATTATTTATTATGTAATTGGAGAAAATTTTGGCTGGGAGAAATCTTTAGCTGAAAGCCAAGATGATCCCTACACAATGGTTCTTAAACAAAATTAACATGTATCTATTTCTTTGATAATATTTCACTGGCAGGCAGTTCCTCTCGTAAGCTGCTGTGAGCAAATTGCCAAGCTGGGTGTCACCCGTATAATCATTATCATGGGAAACCGTCAGAGTTCCTTGGGCAAGAGAATCAAACATTTCAAGTGTTGACATTTTGTTAAGTAGGTTTTGTATAAAGTCTTACATTTAGAACTTTTCAGAACATATTGTCTCCAAAATCAGTAATCATTCAACGACACCCAAGACCATGTTTTTGAGATCCTTCTATACTCTAAAAGCATTTTAATAATATTATTCCATAAACTACCCCTTTTTTATTAAATACATATCACGATCTTTTCAAACTATGAATATGGTACTGGTTCATTCAAGAAAAAGAAGCCCTGCCCAGTGCAGTGGCTCACGCCTATAATCCAAGCTTTTTGAGAAGCAGGAGGATCACTTAAGGCCAAGAATCGGAGACCAGCCTGGGCAACAGAGTAAGACCCTATCTCCACAAAAATATTGAAAAGTTAGCCAGGGGTGGTGGCACCTACCTGTGGTCCCGCCTACTCAGGAGACTGAGGCGGGAGGATCCCTTGAGCCCAGGAGTTCAAGGCTGGAGTGAGCTATGATCGTAGCACTGCACTCCATCCTGGGTGACAGAGCGACATGCTGCCTCTTAAAAAAAAAACAACAACAACAACAACAAGAAAAAACAACTCATTGGTGATGACCTTCTTTATTGCCTTTCATTAGCAAAGTAATTTCCCCATAGATGCCTCCCTCCTGCCATCTAGGACTTGTGGAGGTCCAAAATCTCATGAATGAATGTTGACTTTTATAAAATGTTCTTCCTGCACCACTTGTGCCTTGAGAAGCTCTGTGGAGTGCGGGGTCATTCTCAGCTTTCTTGAGGAGGGGACATCTCCAACACCCCCACCTCCACTGTAGGCACCCTCTTCCCTTAAGCTGCTTTAATTTTTTTTCATAACACTTAATATTCACTCAACTATATTCTTAACAAGAAAATAAATTCCAAGAGGACAGGGACTTTTCTGCCTTGCTCACTTCTATATCCAAGCTTTTAGAAAAGCACCTGGCACATGGTAGGTGCTTAGTAAATATTTGTGGTGATTCTTATTAAGAAATGGAGTGACAAAAGGCACGGTGAATTCATTAACATTAAAAATATTTGTCTTATTGCATGCAATTAATGCATATATATAAAAATGGTGGCACGTAAGTGTCTACGTTATTATTTAATCCCTCATAGGTTTCTGAACCCCTGGGAATAACTCCAAGGATCAGAGATTGAGAACTGCCTATATCAGGGGGAACAAGTACTAAACTGAAGTGCTGTAGACTTGATTCTATTACAGGTTGAGTATCTTTTATTTGAAATGCTGACGGCCAGAAGTGTTTTGGATTTCAGATTATTTTGGATTTTGGAATATTTGAATTGTAGTTACCAATTGAGCATCTCAAATCCAAAAATCTGCAATCTGAATGTTCTAATGAACCTATCATTAAAGCATCTTGTCAGTGCTCAGAAAGTTTCAGATTTTGAAATATTTTGGATTTTTGGATTTGGGATGCTTAACCCGTACCTGCTAGGTAACTCTGAACACCAGTTAATTTTCCCGAGTCTTGGTTTAATTGTGTGGCAGATGGCAGTAATAATAGCTGATTTACCTACTTGACATAGCTGAAAATAGAATGATATGTATATATGCAAATAAATTTTGTAAACTACAAAGAACCATACACATATAGATTATTTTTGCTACTATAATAAAACATAGGTCTTGGGTCCATAATCCCAGCAAAGCAGAGGACTGCTGCCTGCAGCTTTAGTCAATTTGATCACCATAGTCTATCATCACTATCATTATAATAGAAACACTTACCCTCCCTGGGGTCTGTTGACCGTCCCATGTACAAAAAAACCCTATACAAATTTGCCCTGAATGTAGACTCCCCATTTGCCACAGTGGTTGTTTATTAGCTTCATGCTGTGTGGAGTCAATGACTCATAGAAGGCACATTTTTCACCTCTCAGCCTTGACAGCAAAGACCAGTTGCTCAAAATCTGCTAACAGGCTCCCTCAGCTATTTCCTGTTGTGTTGTAGTAACACCGCTCTTTCTTAAGGCCACATTAAATTTTAAAACACATTAGAAACATTTCATCTCTGGCCTTCCTCTTCTATTCATTGTTAAAAAAAAAAAAAAGTGTTGTGCAAACATGAGGATTATGATTGGTTAGTTTCCCTCCATTTTAACCAATGAAACGTGTTCCTTATCACTATGGTTACGTAACAACTAGCTCCCACAGGTGGAATCCAGCCTCCCAAAGCACCTGGGATAGTTCACCTAGTCCTGCTCACTGTTTATATCTAAATCACCAATAATGACCCAAATAACTTCGCATTTTTAAAAGTTACAGAGGTTATGTTATTTTTAGCCACTTCTATTGTGAAATAGACATCACATACAGAAAACTATGCAAATCAGAAATGTCTAGCTCAGTGAATAGCACATGGATTTCCTTGCTCTTCTTCAGTTAAACTCACCTAAGCATGACCCCCTCAATACTAGAGTTTACCTCTGTCTGTTTCTTAAAGTATATAAATGGAATTCTGTGATATGTTTTCTCTAGTATCTGGCTTCTTTTGCATGTCATTCTGTTTATGAGGCTCATTCATATTCATATTACTGTGGTCCAATTTTTTCACTGCAGTGTAGTTGTTTATTATATTTTAAAAACCGTTTTCGTGAATCCATTTCATTGTTGATGGACAGTTGGGTTGTTTCCAGTCTAAAGCTGCTACACACACTGCTGCTGTGAAGACTGCTGTACAAGTAAGTCTCTTGCTAAAAATAGGCTTTTCTGCTGAGTGTCTACCTAGGAGTGGAGTTACTCTGAAAGAAGGAATGCACATCTTCACTTTAATAGGTAGTACCAAACCTCTTCCTTTAGTGACTAGAACCAAATGTATGATATAAGAGAGTTTCCATCCCTCTCCATTGTCATCAGCCCCTGGCATGGACATTCCCTTTCATCTTAGCCACCTTGGTGAGTGTGTTTGGAATCTCAATGTTCTAAATTTGCATTTTTCTGATTACTTATGATCTGGGCATCTTTCCCTATGTTTATTCACCATTTGAATATCTTCAAGTGCCATCCATTTCTCTCTTTTATTTTATTTTATTTATTTATGAATTGGGATCTCACTGTGTTGCCCAGGCTGGACCACAGTGGAACTCCCTGCAAACTTAAACTTCAAGCAATCTTCCCTCCTCAGCCTACAGGCATAAGCCTCCATGCCTGACTATTTTTAACATTATTATTTTTTTATAGAGATGGGGATCTTGCTATATTGCCCAGGCTTCTCTTGAACTCCTAGCTTCAAGCAATCCTCTCACCTTGGCCTCTCAAATTGCTAGGACTACAGACCATTTTTCTTTTTAAAATATTATTTGGGTAGATTTATTTTTCTAGGAATTTGTCCATGATTGTCTTGATTTTTAAATGTTTTGCAAAAAAGTTTGCTATAATATTCTCTTACGATCTATGGTAAGAGAATATTATTTGAAGTGTTATCTTCTCTTTAATTCCTGGTGTCAACTGTGTTGTCTTTCTTTTTTCCTTGTTCTTCTTTCTCCCTTAATTTATCTTGTCATGGATTTATCAATTTCATGAGCTTTTTAAAAGGAATATCTTTTGGCTTTGTGAATTTTCTCTATTAAGTGCTTGTTATATAGACATATTACACACCCATCAATTTCTGCTGTTTATGTTATTTTATTTTATTTTTTGAGATGGAGTCTTGTTCTGTCACCCAGGCTAGAGTGCCGTGGTGCTATCTCCGCTCACAGCACCCTCCGCCTCCTGGGTTCAAACGATTCTCCTGCCTCAGCCTCCCAAATACCTGGGATTACAGGTGTGCACCACCACGCCCAGCTAATTTTTGTATCTTTAGCAAAGACAGGGTTTCATCATGTTAACCAAGCTGGTCTAGAACTCCTGACCTCAAGTGATCCTCCTGCCTTAGCCTCCCAAAGTGCTGGGATTACAGGTGTGAGCCACCATGCCTGGCAATTTCTGCTTTTGTTATTAATACTTCCATTCCCCTCTTGGCAAGCCCTGGGTTCTATATTTTAGCCCCATGAGGTTCATCATCTCAATTTGTGCCTGTGTGTGTGTGTGTGTGTGTGTGTGTGTGTGTGTGTGTGTGTGTATGTGATGGAGTCTCGCTCTGTCCCCCAGGCTGGAGTGTAGTGGTGCAATCTCAGCTCACTGCAACCTCTACCTCCCGGGTTCAGGCGATTCTCCTGCCTCAGCCTCCCAAGTAGCTGGAAGTACAGGCACACGCCACCATGCCCAGTTAATTTTTTGTATTTTCTTAGTAGAGATGGGGTTTTGCCATGCTGGCCAGTCTGGTCTTGAACTCCGATCCGCCCGGCTCGGCCTCCCAAAGTGTTAGGATTACAGGCCTGAGCCACCATGCCCAGCCTCATCCCATCAATCTTTTAGATCCCCTGCAGGAATCAGGAGAGAAGAGAAGAGGGGAGAGGAGGGGAGGGGAGGGGAGGGGAGGGGAGGGGAGGGGAGGGGAGGGGAGGGGAGGACCTAAGACTCAGGCTCACAATCTCAGGCTTTCTTTGTCTTCTGCATCTTCACTAATTTTTGTCAGCTTTTTTATGCCTTCAGGTAGGTTTTTAAGCCTCTTTTCATCAGATTTGCTGGCTTTCCTGGATTACCTCATCCACTGTTACAACACATAGAATTCCTACCCGCTACTGTGCCACAGGTACATGTGTGCACGTGTGTGTGCATGTGTGTGTGTGTATGCTTTAGTGGCAAAATAATATGTTGATTATAGAATCCATGTTCTGAAATAAGCATGACATACATCTTCCTGCTCATTAACTTAAGGATCAGCATGAACAGTAATTGTAAAATCGCACTGTTGGATTGACATAGATCCTTCCAGGTCCCCCTTTATAAGGAACTCACAGGACTCTTCACGAGTGCGTTTATAGGCATGGTCTGCTGTTGGCCTAGATGAGATTCTGCGTCTTCCAGGATACAGAGTTCTTTTCTCTATCTTCTCGGGCTTGGTTTTCCCCATGTTATTCTGGCCCCTTGCTGATCTGCCCTATGTGGCTTGCTTTGCTATTTCAGGACCCTGGACCATTTGCAAATCATCTTTGGACTCTGCTAATGGATTGCTCACCATTCACTCCCATGACTAAGGCTTCACTGATTGATTTTCACGAAATAAGAGAAACGGCTTGTCTTTAAATCCAGGAACTCTGAGCCTAGTTCCTTTGACATGCTGTAGTGACAGGGAAACAGGTAGCCAAACCCACCCTTTGGGCTAAAAAGAAACACTTCTAAAATGAGATCCAAACTGAAAACGGACTTCCCCAAGTGGCCAGAAACATGAGCACTATGCAACATCCCTCTGTAACTTTCCCTTCCCCATCTGAAGCTTCAATAATTGAGCCTGCCGAAATAAACTGATAATAGATTATAAAGAGAAAAGCCTTAAAAGAAATGGCAAAAACCACAATTACTTTAGCACTGACCTTATATTCACATGCAGGGGCACAAGAGTCACACAAAATATGAAACTCAAAGAAGGGCCAAATGGTTGATGTGTAAATACCCTCTTCATAGGAGAAAGGTAAGTAGGGGTGTAGGCAATTTTTGAGGGAGAGTAAATGATTTTAAGGCCCAAAGAATAGAAAATAGCCTGAGACAAACCTTCTGGTCTCTGGTGAGGTGCCAACAATTTACAGGAAAGTGAGAGGCAGAACCACAATGTGAACACAGGTTACCTTATTATGCAGATAAAGTCTTTCAGATACCAGCCCTCAATAGAATAGATGAAAATTCCCTCTGGGCAAACATGGTGAGGACATTTTTTTTCTTTGGGGATTAATCTTCCCTGGTAATGAGATTTTAGACAGGGAATTGAAGCAAACATCCCCTCCCATCTTGCTGCACTCAATTTCTTGTGATCTGATCTTCTTTAATCACTTTACTCTGCATTTATAGGCATTATACTGTTTCCCTGCGGCTGAATGACCATTGGGTATATCCTCATGGTCTATTTTTCAATTATGTGATAACATTCTCTCTTCTTAAATGTTATGGCAAGTTTATGAATAAAGTTAAGAAGCACAAGTTTCGAGCGTGCCTACCAACTAATGGCAGATTCTACAAGTCACAGAAACCATCAATCTCATCTTTAACCATATCCTAAGCATGTTTTTCTTCAGTGGTGGAAGTTCTCAGGAGATTTCACAAGTTTCCATGCTCCATTATTCCTTTAAATCCATTGTGCACACACCTACATGGGCAGTAGATACCTTGCCCTGCCACGGCCCAAACAGGAATTGCTTTAAAGTGTTGGTACATTGTATGTGTTTTTGTGTGTGCATGTGTATATGAAATGAAACAATTCTTAAAGTCCAAACGAAGAGAAATATCACCCATAATTTCACCATCATAAAACACAACCAACATTAATCCTTTGATTTTTCTCCTTTCAATATTTTTTTCTACCATGTCTTTGCCAGTGTTGGGGAAAGACCAGTTTTTCCTTAAATTTCCATTTCCTTGGAAAGATTGTTGCTGGGACCATTTCTTAGTTGCACTTCCTGTTTTGGTCTTTTTGTTGTTGTTGTTGTTTAGGATTTTTGGGGTTTCCTTTTATTATTTTTTGAGACGAGGTCTTGCTCTGTTACCTAGACTAGAGTGCAACAGCATCATCACAGCTCGCTGCAGCCTCAACCTCCCAGGCTCAAGTGATCCTCCCACCTTAGCCTCCCGAGTAGCTGGGACCACAGGCAGGCACCATCATGCCTGGCTAATTTTGTAAATTTTCTGTAGAAACAAGGTCCCACTATGTTGCCCAAGCTGGTATCGAACTCCTGTGCTCAAGTGAAGTGTTTTCAAAGTGACGTATTTCTATCTCTTACTATTTTCCTGAGTTCTGGTGTTAATTAAACGTAAAATTAAATATTTTGGTTTTTAAAAATATAGATAGCATTTTCCACTGTTTAATCGTATACTGTTTTTAAAAAAGAAAACCGGAAGAGTGCAAGCCTGTAGAGTAGGAAAAGGGAATGAATGAAATTTATCTTACTCCTCCTGCCAGATGTCGTTTCTTATATCTTAACACTAAATTCTCATTCTACTGAATTCTCACTTTAAGAATGTTCTGTTATATTTTAAACTCTTTATAGACATATTGATTTTGTGTTGGAAGTGATTAAACAGCCCTCAAGCGTTTTAAGCAAACTCTCTTAGTCAGTAAATGCATTTCCTCTTTCATTCATGTTCTTATGCCCATTCAACATTTTTTTGTGTGCCTGTCTCACTCAACCAACAAAGATTTTGGAAACAATCTTTGGATAATACAATGTTTTATTTATCATAATGTGACCTAAAGATCCACACGATTTTGTATTTTTGTCAGCCCGTGCCACCCCATGGTTTGGAGGAAAGAGATCCCCCAGCCCCCAGCCTTTCGAGGGGTGGGACTCCTGGAATTTTCATCCCGTGTCTTCGTGGGGATTCACGCTTGGGGCTGCTCCTGTATTTAGTCTTTGTCCACCCGACACAGACTCGCAGTGCCTAATGCATTCCAGGCACCGCACTGAGTGCTAGGAATAAAGAAACATCTGTACCTGCTACAGTCTGGTTGGGACCAGAAACCACCAACGTGATAAGCAAATGAATGTATAAAGTAACAGAACGTGGGCTGTACCCTGAAGAAAAATAAAGGAAAAGGTGAAGACTGACCAGGAAAGGGGACGGGCGTGGGGAGGAAAACCATATTAAACTGAATTATGCCTTCCACCTTGCCTTGTATTATGATCAAAAGAAATCCCTTTGCTATACTTTCCTCCTGATATTCTTCACACACACACACACGCACGCCCAACTGCAAGCCCCTGACAACAGTGGTGACGTCTGTCTCACCTTTGTGCACCCCCAAAGCTGAACACAGCTATGCATGACAGACACAATTTGGTTAAACCAAAGAAAATCTTTTCATGATGTCTCCATTAATTTCAGTGGCCAACCAGCCATTCCTGGAAGTTTCTTGAGTTTTCTGGAGATCCTTCTGCCTTCAGGCATCTTCTGTCTACTCAGCGAGTAGTTCCTGGGGCTTTCCTAAGAGCAGTTCTTCTTATCTGATATCTGCTGGATGTCGTTCAGAAAAATGACATTGGAGGCTGAGGCCTCAAACTTCAGCTCCATATTCTCGGTCAGGTTTCAGATTTTCACTTAAACATGGCCCTGTCTGCGATGCCAACAGACTTTGTCTCAATATATCGTCAGAGGGCGATCTGGCACTCCCACACAGCCCCACAAATACCTCTGACTGTCTGATAACTCATCATTAAACACCGTGTTCCCCAAGAGGCTGTGGAGGCCAGGCAGGGAGAACATCTCCCTTCTAAGAGAAGGAGCCTTTTCCAGGGCTCACAACAAAATATCAAGTTCGGCAAAAGAAAAGAATGGAAGTCTTTGTTTCACACCTGCAAAAAAGCTCAAATTTTCATGTGTGCTTCTGTTTATATTAAGTAAAAAGCCCATTTTTCTTGGGATAAAGGCATCTTAAGAAGAGTTGTAAGGAGAAGAGACTAGGTCCTTTCTTAAGCAGAATTCAACTGATTAGACCCCGGTCAGACACTCCAGTCAGACCCAGAAACAGAAAACGGCGCCAATCCGAATGATTCAGCTCAATCCGTTCAAAACAACAAATCATGAGATGGCGTTATGGACAAGCATGTTACGATAAAACTCCGCTAAAGTGGCTTTTGCTGCAAAGTGGGAAATGGTTCTAGGAACTCACAGCTTTAATAAGGTCTGACAATGAATAAAATGGAGGTCCGAGATGGAGACCTGGGCTTCGACCTGCAGAAATAAGAATTGAGGCCTGTCGGGTGCTTTGCTGCGGGCAGTGTGCTCTCACATGCCTTTTCCAGCTGGCTCTCGCCTGATTCTCAGACACCGCTGAGAGCTTGGTGGTGTTCTCTAGTACATGGTAGAGATGAGGAAACCCAATCTCTGACAGCTGTCTAGCCACCTGTTTGGAAGCGGCTGAATTGTGTTCCCCCCAGTTTCATCTGTTGAAGCTTTAACCCCCAGTACTTCAAAGTGTGACTTGATTCAGAGATAGTCTTTCAAGAGATAATTAAGGTGCAGTGAAGTCATTAGCGTGGGCCCTAATCCAATCTGACTGGTGTCCTTACAGGAAGAGGAGATTAGAACCCAGACATGACCATGTGAGGACACAGGGAGAAGGCGGCCGTCTGCAAGCCAAGGAGGGAGGCTCAGAAGGAACCACCCCTGCTCACACCTGGATCTCAGACTTCCAGTCTCCAGGACGGAGAAAATAAATGTTGTTGAAGCTGCCTACCCTATGGTGCTTTATTATGGAAGCCCTAGCACACTAATACATTAAGATAAGGTCTCTGAGGGCAGAATGGGGCTTTTGCTATTTTGATGAAAGTTCTTTGGATTCTGCAAAGCTGACCTCATATTCTGAGATGATTTTAGTAGAAGGCATGTGGGCTACCTGCTCACTCCCTGCTCCTCTCATTCCTCCTCACTTTCCCTCCTGTTTTCATCCTCTTCCCTCTCCCTTTCTCCTTCTTTCACACCAGGGGGATATGTTTGCCAACCATCCGCAAAGTGCCTATTGTGTTTCACGTAAACGCTTTTAATTTTAACGCATGCTATTTATCTGATCATGATTTGACTCTTTTCCTTTGGGATGGTTTTCAAACTCAATCCTTGTTGCAGGGTGAATATTTAACCTGTTACTTTTATTTTTGGAGACAAAGTCTTGCTCTGTCGCTCAGGTGGGATTGCAGTGGCATGATCACAGCTCACTGCAGCCTCAAAGTCCTGGCCTCAGATGATCCTCCCACCTCAGCCTCACGAGTAGCTGGGACTATAGGCATGCACCACCTCACCCAGCTAATTTTATTTATTTTTTTGGTAGAGATGGGGTCTTGCTGTGTTGCCCAAACTGGTCTTGAACTCCTGGCCTCAAGCAGTTCTCCTACCTCAGTCTCCCAAAGGACTGGGATTACAGGTGTGGGCCACCACGCCTGGCCTAACCTGTAACTTCTAATTGCTACCTCAACATTTCCGAAAATGTCTTTATTCTGCCTGTGCACTGGAATGATCGTTTCTATAGGTGTAGAAGCCCAGGTTGAAAACCACCTTCCGGCAGAAAGCTCCATCCTCTTGTCATTTCCAGAGTGGCTGCAGGGAAAGCTAAAGCCATTCTGAGTCCGGAGTCTTCACGGGTTGCCTTTTTTCTTCTCCCTGGAAGCTTGTAAAATCTTCTTCCTGTCCTCATTGTTCTGAAATCGCACAGCAACGAGCCTTCGTGTGGGTCTATTTTTATCTCTTGTACTGAGCCCTTTAGACCTGCAAGCTGGTGTTACTCATTTCTGTAAACGTTTCTTGAATTGCGTTTTAAAGACTTATCAGCTTCTCCATTCTCTCCTCCTGGAATTCGTCTGGAAGCTGCATTTCCTGATCTGGGCCTCCAACTTCATACATTCTCTCCCTTTTCTTCTCTCTTTTCACTTTGCTCTATTTTCTAATGGAATTTTTCAGCCACGCCTTCTAATCCTTGTACTGAGTCTTTCATTTTGGCTGTCATGTTACTTTCCCCAAGCTTATTGTTATTTTCCGAATGTTGCTTTTTTACCATCTCTCATTCTTGATGCATAGATGAAAACTCGTCTCATCTCTCTAAAGGTGTGAACAGTAGGTGGAGTCTCGCTTTCCTCCAGGTTTCTTTTGATTTTTATTTTTACCTGAGATACAATTCACATAACATGAAATTTGGCCTTCTTAAGGCTATTCACACAGCTGTGCAACCACCACCATCGTTTATCCCAGCCTATTTTTATCACCTTAATAAGAAGCTCCATACCTCTTAATATTCATTCCCCATCTCCACCTCTCCCCAGCCCCTGGGAAGCACTAATCCACTTTTCCATGTCTGTAGATTTGTCTTCTGGAAATTTCATGTAAATGACATAATACAATTTCTGGTCTTTTTTTTTTTTTTTTTTTTAAAGATGGGATTTTGCTCTTGTTGCCTAGGCTGGAGTGAAGTGGCGTGATCTCAGCTCACTGCAGCCTCCATCTCCTGGGTTCAAGCAATTCTCCTGTCTCAGCCTCCCGAGTAGCTGGGATTACAGGCACCCATTACTGTCCCCGCCCTAATTTTTTGTATTTTTAGTAGAAATTTTTATATTTTTAGTAGAGACTGGGTTTCGCCATGTTGGCCAGGCTGGTCTCAAACTCCTGGCCTCAGGTGATCCGCCCACCTCGGCCTTCCAAAGTGCTGGGATTACAGGCATGAGCCACTGCGCCCAGCCAATTTCTGGTCTTTTGTGTCTGGCCTTTTTCACTGAGTATAGTGTTTTCGAGGTTCATCCATGTTGTAGCCTATGTCAGTACTTCATTCCTTTTTAAGGCTGAATAATGATCCCTTGTACGGAGAGACCACATGTTGCTTATTCACGTGTCTCTCGACAGACACCTGGGTTGACTCCACCTGTTGGCTGTTGTGAATTGTGCTGCTGTGAACACGGGTGCACAAACTCCATGCAGTTTTGACTCACACTTCCCTGGTAGCTAATGGTAGCAATACTTAACATCTTTTCATGCGCTTATTAGCCTACATCGTTTTTAAAATTTTTTCATGTGCTTTTACCTTTCACATTTGTTACCTCCAGCAGGTCCTTGGTGGTCAGCCGGACCTCGGCTGCTTCATTGTCCTTTTTTTTTTTTTAAGTTGGCAAAAATTTTTTTTTTCTTTTTTTTAAATTTTTTAAAATTATACTTTAAGTTCTGGGATACATGTGCAGAACATGCAGGTTTGTTACATAGGTATACACGTGCCATGGTGGTTTGCTGCACCCATCAACCCGTCATCTGCATTAGGTATTTTTCCTAATGCTATCCCTCCCCTAGCCTCCCACCCCCCAACATGCCCCAGTATGTGATGTTCCCCTCCCTGTGGCCATGTGTTCTCATTGTTCAGCCCCCATTTATGAGTGAGAACATGCGGTGTTTTGTTTTCTGAAGCCATCATTCTCAGCAAATTAACACATTTATTTTTCTTTTTTTGAGACAGAGTCTTTCTGTGTTGCCCAGGTTGGAGTGCAGTGGCATAATTTCCGATCACCACAACCTCCACCTCCTGGGTTCAAGTGATTCTGGTGCCTCAGCCTCCCGAGTATCTAGGACTACAGGCGTGCACCACCACCCCCGGCTAATTTTTATATTTTTAGTAGAGACTGGGTTTTGCCATGTTGGCCAGGCTGGTCTCGAACTCCTGACTGCCCACCTCGGCCTCCCAAAGTGCTGAGAATACAGGTGAGAGTCACCATGCCCAGCCTGTCTGTTCGTTTTTAATCTGGGGAAACCCAAAAGCAGATTTAGCCATTTGCACAGGGGCCCATGCACCAAGAGCTCCCCTGTAGCATGCTCTGCCTGAACCATTTGTTAGGAGACTCCTGATGGAATTTTTTTTTTCTGGACCAGAGAAGATGCTTCCAGTCTGCCGCCTGGAAGGTAAATGTCTAGTTGCCATCTTAGGGAGCTCAGGGACTCTGCATTCTGCTGTGTCTGTTTCCTCAACGCCTGTTTTCTGTATAGTCCCCCCTGCCATTGTGCCTGAGGTCCTCCGTGCCAGCAACTGCAGTTCCAAAGAATAAATCCCCACGTTCAGCCAGGGTAAATGAGGAGCGGGCATTCATGGATCCAACTGCCTCCCAAACAACCTTCATCCTGTCCTCCTTCCTTAGGCCTCCTCCACTCCCACTTCTGGAGACACTGGGTCCTGAACATCAATGTTCTGCCATGCAGATCAGGCAATTTCTGCACGGCTGGTGTAGGATTTGGTTTTCTTAAATAGGCCAAGCCCAGCTCCACCATCCACCTGAGCTCCAGCTTCTAAAATCCGCATCCTGTTCTCTCTTCTCCTGGTCTCCCCATCTATCCTTGGAGATTTACAACTTAAAAAAAAATAACTTTCTTGAAGGTAGTTGAGTTCCCTCTTTGCCATGTTTACCTGGGAGCCTTCCTAGTGATGTCTTTAATTTTCACTTTGCGTTTCATGTTTTACAACGATTGTCTCATGAGACAATCCTCATGGGAACCTCTGGGGAAGATACTATAGTCACCTCCCAGTCAAGAGGAAATTGAAACTCAGAAAGTTTCAGGGAGGCATCCACATTTGCATATGGCAATGTGGAGCTGGGACTTGAGCCCAGATGTCTGACTGCAGACCCTGCACTAGCCCTGAGCTAAATGGTGCAGTTATTGCCAGTTACTTCATGGCTAGGCCTTGCCACAGTGGCTCAATGAAACCAGCACTCAGGAGGAGGTGCAGGGAGAGGAGGACCTGCAATGTCCAGGGTACCATGCTGATGGGCAGTGGGAAGCTGTGCCCAGTGGCAGCACTGGTCATCAGAGATGAGAGGAGATGAATGTCAGTGCAGAATTGGCAGGATGTCTGGAGCCAGCACTGTGCCAAGGCACTTCAACAGGACACAGGTAAGGGTGGGGGCATCCTCCTCCGCATAGGGGTATGCTCGGCTCCAACGGGGGCAATAGAGAACTGCAGCTATGTGAGCATTGATGAGTACTGCTCTGGAAGATTCTGTGACTTCTATTATAAAAATTTTCAATCTCTATTCCACTGAAATGCCCTCCTTAGAACAATTCATAGTCAAATTGCTTCCAGAGATAATTGGTGGAGATCACAGGTTGCTAGACTGATAGCCTTTGTTAATGGATCCAGGAATCATGGAAGTTTCACCTTGGAAGAGACTTGGAGCCCTTCTAGACAAACATGTTTCTCTTGGGGAAAATCAAAGAGGCCAACGGCCAGACCAAGGTGCAAGACTGGTAAGCAGCAGCTATGGGACCATTTTTGGGGGGAGAGCAGGAAGACGTGGGGGAAAGATGGCTCAGGAGCCTGGAGGGGGCATGGGGAAGGGGTCCATGAAATGCCAGCTCATGGGCCTGAGTAGGAAACCTTGCAAAGGACTCAGCTACCTCCCCAACCTCCACATCTAGGGCCAATCAGGAAGATGCAGCAATGGCCACCATCAGAAAAGGAAACCTGCAGAGGACATCTGTTATCGATATTTTGAAGCCCTAACTCCTGGGACCTCAGAAGGTGACTTTATTTGGAAATTGGAAATAGAGTCCTTGCCAATGAAATTACTTAAGTTGAGGTCATATAAGAAAGGATGGACCCTTCATCCAAGAAGATTGGTGTCTTTATAAGAAGAGAAGAAGAGACACAGACATAAAGGGTAGAGGACAGCCATGTATGTGATGATGAAGGCAGAGACTAGAGGGATGAGTCTACAAGCCAAGGAATGCAAGGATGGCTGGCAACACCAGACACTCAAAAAGGTAAAAAAGGATCCTTCCCTACAGTCTTCAGAAGGAGCATGGCCCTGCTGACATGTTGATCTTGGACTTCTGGCCTCCAGAACTGTGAGGCAGTACATGTCTGTGGTTTTTAGCTACCTGGTTTATGGTGCTTTGTTGCAGCAGCCCTTGGAAAGGTAATTGAATGTTCCATGAGGTGTCATGAGGGTGGGACCTAGAATTAGCTCTGCTGCTCTGTATGGCATCACTTTTTTTGTCCTTTGTTTGATTCCCCTTATTATAAGTAACTGGAGGTCAGGTGCAGTGGCTCACATCTGTAATCCTAGCACTTTAGGAGGCCGATGCAGGTGGATGGCTTGAGGCCAGGAGTTCAAGACCAGCCTGAGCAACATGGCGAAATCCTGTGTCTATAAAAAAAAAAAAATACAAAAATTAACTGGGCATGGTGGCACGTGCCTATAGTCCCAGCTACTCAGGAGGCTGAAGTGGGTAGATTGCTTGAGCCGAGGAGGTAAAGGCTGTAGTGAGTTGAGATCGCACCATTGCATTCCAGCCTGGGCAACAGAGTGATACCCTGTCTCGAAAACAAAACAAAACAAAACAACAAAGAGCAATTGTTTTAAACCCAAACCTAGGTGATAGTCAGTGTTTGCGTGCTAACTTCCGGTGAGCACTCACATGCCTAGCTCGCTGGAGTCCTATGTCCCCAGGCTTGCCTCTGTCTGCCTGTTCCCCCGGGTCTCCACCCACAGAGGTAGCTGTGGCTCTGCAGCTCTGGAGCCTCAGGGCTGGAAGCAGGTGAGGAGAGGCCTTTGTTGGTCCTGCTCAACCAATGCCCCTGCTGCTCCATAGAAGAAATGGTGGACGTGTTTAGAAAATGATACCAAGTTTACCCCTGAAATGCAATTGCACATCCTGTGTAGGCTGAGTGAGGCAAGGTGAAACTATTGACTGGTATCACTTGAGATACAGCCAACTGTTCAAACTGAAACTGAAAGACAGCATGGTCCCTGTGAGGAAAAAAGGGCAGAAGTAAAAGCACAAAATTGTCCCTTGTGTAGTGGCAAACAAAAAAGAAAGAGAAAATAGGTTTCACTTATTTAAATTAAAAAGTAGTTAGTATGTACTGATTCAAAAAACTTCAAAGATACAGAAGTGTATAAGATAGAAACAGAACTGCGTCTGCCTCCACCTCCTCCCCTGCCCACAAGTCAGCCCTCTACATTCAGACTCCCCAGAAGCAACTGTTTTAATGCGTGGTAAACATATTTAGAAGAACTTTCTCTGTGCATAAAAACATGCTCTAACATCATTTTGTTTCACTTCATTTTATTTTAAAACCACAGTATTTAAAACCACAGTATTCGATGACTTGCTTTTTTACTCACTGGTATATTATGGGCAACTTTTCATAGCAATGAATACAGATTTATCTCAGAAAGTAATCTTGAATCAATTTCAGAATAACTCTGTGGGATACATGGGGGATTATAAATTCACAACGTGCCTTGGGGGAATATACCGCCTGTTTCTATGGATTCAATTTGCAGTACATTAATTTGGCACACCACAAAGGCTGGATGGTTATCAATAGATTGGGTCAAGAAGAGAAGTATACAAAGCATTCAGCTAGTTTCAAAGCTAAGGTTGTCACCACAAATGTATGAAGGGTCTATTCTGTAAGTTGGAGAAAGAGATTATTAGAGAAGCCTCAAGAAAGGTCAACAGTTACAGATGATTTGAAATTTTGCCAACATAGAAAACAGTTGGAAAACCAGTGGAAATTGTATTTTTTATCTTGAGTCAAGTAGGGAATAAACTTAATTTACATAGTATAAGAATGGTTGATATACAACGTAATCCTAAATCTTGAAATTGCTGGAGATAATTCACAAAGAAAACCAAAAAGATCCAAAACAAAAAGTAGTTAAAAGAGAAGATTTTATCTTCTTTCAGAGGATAAACGATCTCAAGATTCCATAATTCTTTGAATGTCTCAGAAAAACAAAATTCGTTCAAGCTATTTCAGACATTTGGAAGAACAAAATTAATTTTCCCCACCAGATGAATCATTCTATCAGAGGTTCTCAACTGGGGGCAATTTTGTCCCCCACCCCCAGAGGACGTTTGACAATGTCTGGAAACATCTTTGATTGTCACCACTGGGGGCAAACGGTGGGAGGCAAACGGGGTGCTGCTAGTCCGATAGGTGGAGGCCAGGGGTGCTGCTCAACATCCTACAATGCGCAGGACGGCCCCTGTCACAGAGAACAATCCAGCCTCAAATGCCAACAGCGCTGAGGCCGAGAAACTCTATGTGATACTTTCCTAAAGGGATAGCTTTTTGTTTCATTCTCTTATTTAATCAACTTCATAAACACATCAGAAACATAGGTCACATCATTTTCTTGTGAATCTAAACCAGTCTAATGTAAAACACCCTAATCTTCCTCCAAAACAAAATAGAAGTGAAAATTTTGTATGAGAGTGACTCACATGTAAAACTATGAAGTGAGGATAAACAGTAATGCCCGAAACACATAGCTGACCTTCCAGGCAGGCAAGAGATGACTTCAGACATTGGAGGGTAGGTCGCGTCTCATGCAACGAATCCAGAAACCATCCTGCAACTCACAAGAAACCTACTTGTAGCTTGAAAAGGATTCTGAGCCAGGAGAACAAGGTTAAAATTATTTCCAACATAAAGGGAAGGAAGAGAAACTTAGCCTCTTACGAGCTTAATCACCTAATAAGACACATACACACACTCGCACACAAATCGCACACACACACACACACACACACACATACTAAAATACTTATTTTGGATTCTTGTGAAAAAAATCCAGATCAAGTCTATGGGAAAGAAAAAAAAAATCATGGCCAGAAAAGTCTTTCCATTTTCACTGGGTACCAGCCAATAAATCTTAGCCTCTGATGCTCTACTGAGTTCAGTCTCTCACTTTTCCACCCTGCTCCCATCCCACCCCAACACCGAATCAGCGCCAGCTCTGGATTTTACACTCGTAAGCTCAGCTAAGGCACTGGTAGAGGTGGAGTATCTGATTGCCTCATTCATACCTGCTTTGAAAGATACCCTTGTCTTACTCAGCTGGAAGCTCTTTAAGCCCCCCATTAAGGCCAAAGAATGTGAAACATCTCAAACAGCACAGCATCGTGTACGTAAACTGTTTATTTAAGAGCAGGCAGTCATAGACTGTAGGTGATCCGGGACATGCATCAATAGATTTACTGTGGCCTCAGAAAAATCCACGCAGTAACCACAGCAGAGAGATGACAAAGAGTTGGTTGCAGGAGGCCTCTGCCCGGGGAGGAGGGCCACCTACCCTGTGCAGTTCAGGCAGAGCACAAAGGCTCCTCGCAGGGCCCTGGGGAAGGCTGAATCCAGTCTGCCCCTGGCTTGCCTAGCTTGGCCCTGGGCAGACCACATTTCCTCCACCCCTCACAGGGGTAAAGGTTACTTGTACCAGCCCAATGCAAATACTTTGGTGAATGGGCTACCCTAAAACAGAGGATGATGAAGAACGATGGCCACTCCCAGAGTATAATGAGGGGTTCCCTTTAAGTAAGCTTTGCTCTGCCCTCTGCATTTTCATTAGGAGCCAGAAAACTGCTGAGCCTTATTTGTGTTTAAGCCATCATAAACTAAATAATCAGTTCCTATTAATGACCCTAATTATTCAGCTCCTATTTTTAAATGCTGGTCTTTCAGCATGCTCTATGTGGGTGGTTTTAATTAAGCCTAATTGTAGATACGTCACATCCAAACAGACACCCTACTCAAATGATTAACAGGGCTTGGAATCTAGTTCACTAAACAGGGGTTTGCAATGGGATCATGATGTCTATCAAGCTGAAACGTATCATATAAATTATTTCTCTGATAACTGTAATGGCAGAGAGAATTGTTTATTAGAGTCATTTAGGATTAGAGCCACCACTGGTCTCAGAAGCTACATTCTCAGATGTAGTTTTTGCTGAAAAGTTTGTCAAGTTTGCTGAAAGATTATTTTCTTAAATTAGCTCTAAGTTGGAATATACTGGTTTTTCTTTTGCATTTATATTCCCAGAGGCCTTCTTCTTAAAAAGTGTCTGCTGACATGGCAAAATGACTGTATCATTTAAGAAGCACTAGTCTTAAGTAAAAACAAACAATTCACCTTCAATGCAAAGACCGATTGCTCCTCTTCAGCCCTTCCCTAGAAATCGCTTTTGATCACTGACCATGCGCTCTCAAGCTTCTGATTCCCCTAAATCTCACCTGATTTTCCAACACCTCTGAGAGCTTGGAATTGCCACTTTTTACACATGAGAGGTGAGGATATTGAATTTCTGAAAAGTTATCTGACCAGCCCAGGATCTCCTGGGGCAGAGCTGGGCTTAAGAATCACCTGCTTGAGATTTCACCTGCAGGTGCCTGACCCATGGGGCTCTGACTTCTTCGGTTAAAGCATCATCCGTGCACCTTGTCACTCTACATGGGCAGAGCAAGCCAACCCAGAAGCCAATCAGGAGCCACCATAACAAACACAGCCGTGACTCAGCTCTCCAGCTGCACACCTCCACCTGTCCACATCGGACACTCAATGCCCACAGAGGATTTGAAATTATCCCAAGGGCCTTTCACAGGATGCATAAAAGCAAATACAAGCTGTCCTCAGTGCTGTGCTGCAGAATACATTATCCATTGGTTGACCACACGGATTCAGTGAAATATGGTCAGAAGTTCCCGTGAAAACTGGTGTCGCCATGGTGTGCTTGTAGAGCCCTCTGTCAGAGCAGATATGGACTCATTCAAATCCAGCAGCGTAAGACAAACGACCAGTAGAGACAGTCGTTTCCAGGGTAGGGTTTTTATTATTTTTAGCAAATTTTTCCTTGTAAGGGTTATGTTTCGGATGCTTCGATGGGCAGATTAACAGGTACTGTGACAGCGATAGAGAATTGGCGGTGGATAGAATGGAAATTATGACTCATTTCAGGTGTGGTCTTCACCAGGTCTCACTCATTGGCCTTAACTGTCAACTGAATTGAAAGGGGGTCCTTGTAGTCAAGGTCAGAATTTGGGAGGCTCAGAAAATCAAGAGCTGATTGCTGTCTGTGGACAGATGTGACTTTTAGGTGTTTATCCACCCAGTCCAGTTGACTTGGATGAAATGTGTAGAGAGGCTAGAGCCACAGACTTTGGTTAAATTTATCTGATAGAATTCCGAATTCCTTCTGTGTTATCTTGAATCGCTTTGAGTTTTCTCAACACAGCTATTTTGAATTCTCTATCTCAAAGGTCACATATCTCTTTCTCCAGGATTGGTCACTGATGCCTCATTTAGTTCACTTAGTGAGGTCATGTTGTCCTGGGTAGTGTTGATCTTGTAGGTATTCTTTTGTGTCTGGGCATTGAAGAGTTATGTATTTATTGTATCTTCACTGTCTGGAGCCACAGACTTTGGAATCAGACACACCTGATTATACATCTCGGCTCCTCCATTATTCACTGTGTGACTCCAGACATGTTACACAACCTCTCTGAGCTTCTGATTCCCTGCATCCATAAAACTAGACAGTCATACTTAAATTATTGAATCATCACAAGGTTTAAATGAATTAATGGAGACAAAATGTCTGACTCATAATAAACACCAGTAGATGTCAAAGGGAGAGAGTGTCTTTTTTATCTGATATTTGTACTGAAATGAGAACATTATGAGAGCAGTGAATAGCAAAGCCAAAGTAACCATAATTTTTAAATATCCCCTAATGAACTGACCATGTAGAGAAATAGTTGATACTCAAACCCCCTCCACATCTACCATCAGCCTTAACGGTAGTCTATTGGGTCAATGTCTATGCCAGTCTTAGCAACAAATGAAGATTGAAAGCACTGCAAATACAGTGCAAACTGATGATGATGTGAAACTCCAAATCTTGCCTATCGTATAAAATTCCCTGAAGTTAAAGAAAGTGATGGAGGAACTACCATAATTGTTCAGTGTACAGTGAAAGCTGATGTTACCACTATAACCTAAAATTCAGTACTAAAATCCCAAATTGGCTGGGTGCTATGGCTCACTCCTGTAATCCCAGCACTTTGGGAGACTGAGGCTGGCAGATCACATGAGGTCAGGAATTCGAGACCAGCCTGGGCAACAAGGAGAAATCCTGTCTCTACTAAAAATACAAAAACTAGCCTGGTGTGGTGGCACACAACTGTATTCCCAGCTACTTGGGAGGCTGAGGCAGGAGAATTTCTTGAACCCGGGAAGCAGAGGTTGCAGTGAGCCAAGATCGCACCACTGCACTCCAGCCTGGGCAACGGTGAGGCTCTGTCTCAAAATAATAATTATAATCCCAAATTACTTCTTTTCTTATTTTGTTTTATTTTTCAAGACGAAGTTTTCGCTGTCACACTGCCCTTATTGGTTCTATGAAATCATGTTTCCCATTTTAAGTAAATTCACTTTAGGTGGACTTTTCTTGGTAAAAATTACTCTTTGAAGACAGAGGTCTACGTACATATAAACTTTCATGTGTCATTTCACAGAATAAGGAAGAAATGGTTTCACAAATTATATTGCATCAATATGAACTCTCTTTGGGCACAAACACAGGATAACACCTGTCAGATGGGATTAAAGTGCGTGTGTGGCACTGACGAGTGGGATGAAAAGAGAAGGAAGATAATAAGAAGAGAAGGCAAGAAGAAGGCGAATCAAACAGACAGAAATGGAACTTCCCTCAAAGGTGGTGCAGACCTGCCTGGGGCCCCTGAGAGCAGGAAGGCTCTCCTCCTGAATCCGGCAGAGCTCTTCTCACCACGTGGCCAGAGTCTGCCTTGTGCATGAATGTCATTGCCTAAGTGACTTCGAGACGCAAATGGAGCGTGGTTTCACCCTTGGTCTCTCCCCCTCTGGTTCACACCCATGTCTGATTCCTGGGCATCGCTTTGCTTCAGAAGGCCACCTCCAGTCTTTCCCACCCACTTCCAATTTGCCCCTGCCCCTTCCTCCAAGCCGAGGCAGTGGTTGTATAAACATAGCTGTGTGTACAACACTCAGCTTTTACACTGGTCTCCATTGAATGAGTAATCGCATTACCAACCTTCTAAGCAAGTCGGCTCCCTCAGGACTGCCGTCTTCCAGCCCTCGTAGTACGAAAATGATTCATTAGTTCATTCATCACAATAACATGAGTCACATGTTATGAAAAGCTAGGAGGATGTATTTTGTGTACACTGAAATCTAAGGTTTGCAAATTTCTGCAATTTAACTTTATTGAGGAGGGAGTGGGGTAGAAATGAATTCCACATTTTTTCAAAGTATGAAAACCCACATCAGGCAACATCTGCTTGAATCAGTCTCCAAGGACTCAATGTAAACGGTTGTTGATATAAATAGATGTGCTTTTAAGCAAAGACAGATGTCCCAGCCCCAAATGTTAAGAAAACACAGAAAACAATTAAGTTCAAAGACATGTTGGTTTTCATTTCTTTCCCAATAGGTGAATCTTCACTGGGCTATGACAACGTGGGGTGGAAGAGAGAACACTGTGTTTCCCAGTGGAAAGGCATGTTGTGCCGTGGGTGGCAGGTGTGAGCCGCACACATGCAGGATGGCGTCCACTTGCCTCCCTAGTGTTGCTCGAGAGGCCTGGGTCATGACGCCTTCCCTTACTCATGCATTCTCGTGGCATTTGCTGATTTATTTGAAGACTCCCCTATTCAGAACCCTCGGAATATTATTTCAGGGAATACTAAGTGGGAGGCATTAGAAAACAAGTTCCCGGAATTTGGGGGTCCATGGGAGAAGAAACTAGAAGCCAGCAGGACTCTGGAACAAGAGTGGGCTATGGGACCATGGTCCTCAGTGGGAACAGGCCTGCCTCTCGTTCTCCCAGAGCAAGGATCTGAAATCCAAAAGATGATCAACAAATCTACATTTCAGCAGGAGGAACATTCCCAGTGAGCTTATCAGGAAAGCTAGCACCAGGCAGAAAGGGTCATTTCTACATAGAGAAATTCACATTGTGTCAGGCACTTTGTCAGAAAGCATTCTGACATAGATTCTCTTGTTGAATGTGAGGGATGTGATGAAGAATTTAAAGCTTCACAGAAATTAGCGACATAAGGCAAGTTCACATTTTGACCATACCACCCTTTACACAGTAGAAAATTCTACCCCACGTGCCCAAAGCAGGTCTTCCCTTCCTTCTGAGAGGCTGAGGCAAAGACCTTCCTGGGCTTTGGGCCAAGCTTTCCCAGGAAGAGAAGGAAACTGTAGCTGCTTTGGAGGGTTCCTCGGACTAAATTGGGGGTGCCAATGCTGGAAGATAAAACAGGCTGGCAGGCCACCCCCAACCCCAGGCCCCAGCCAGAGCATCCCAGGCCCCATCCCAGATTCTGTGGTACAGGCAGGGGGAGGATGGTTGGTGCCCTTCACCCCAAGGGCATGGCCACCTTTCTGACATCACCTGGGAAGGGGCACCCAGGCTGGCTGAGGTTTAAGGTAGAAAAGCCTAGCTCCTTTGTTGTTTGTCATGAAGCCAAATGATCTGGAACGTGGTTCTTTCTCAAATGGTCAGAAAAAAAAGTCAAAACAAAGCCCCGGGCATCACAAATCACCTCAGGACACATGTCACACTCTTCCTGGGCCCGAGCACTGTTAGTGATTGGAAATAACCACTCAGCTGTGAGCACACAGGCTGGGCAGACTGTCAGAAGCTGCAAAAGCAGTCTCTGGTTGTGTCAGGCGGATACCAGAATCAGTCAGCAATCTAAAAGTCTGGTGTCCATGCTGCCAGACATCTGTGAGTATTAGGATAAAATGTCATATTAATCAGGCATTCACATGAGGCCACAAGCGATGCCTGGTGTTTGTAGACGTAGTGTAGTTAGATAAGCCACCCCATGCTCTCTTCCTGGGCACACAGGAGGACCACCTTTCCCTTTCCTCCCATTGGGTTCTAGTAAGGGGAGTGTGGACAGAAGTGATGGGAGTCCAGTAGAATTGGCCATAAAGCACTCTGAGTGATCTTCGACACACTCTCTTCCCCTTCTGTGGCAACCCTGGAGGCTGTGTATTGACCATGGTGGCTTCACAAGACATAAGGAGACTAGATCCCTGGGTTATCACACGGAGAAGAGCCCAGCAGAGCTGCTTAGACTGCATCAGAATGCGGATGAGGGGAAGCAAACCTTTGTGACATTACAACATTGAGATTAGGAGAATGTTAGCGCAGCTAGCACTTATTATTCTGACGCATGCATATTGTTTCTGGGACGTAAGATGGATACCACCAAGCAAGGTGCTTTGAAGTAGTTTGTTGATTGGCATTTTCCAGATCAAGTGTATAGTTTAAAATCAGTCCCCAAAAAAATCACAGTTGGGAAGAGAAAGAGAAGCCCAAGAATGAAAGGAGTGTGATGCTGCTCACTTTGGGACCGAGTCCCATTAGATTCCCAGAGTAAAAAGAAACTGCAAGGGTTACTCAGTTCATTCTCTGATTCTGAGCATAGCCGTGCCCAGATCATCCTTGAGGGACAGTCTGTTCCCTATTCCCAAATGCAGCCAAGCATGAAATTCCACAGCCCACCCTAGTAATTTAGTGACTTGAAACCCAGGCCCCGGGAGCTCTTTCTGAGGGCCAATCCGAGCCCCTTGCTGGGCCGTATCTTGCTCCCATTTCTCCTTTTCCCTGAGGAAACAGACCATTGCTTATAATTTTGATATGGTGTGTCTGCATTTATTTGATTACTAACATCATATGAATTCCCCATCACTCTTTATTCTTAAAGTAAAATAATGCATTTCCCTTAAATTTATTTAATCCATCCAGCAATTCCTGACTATGCAGGCAGCTCCACTCTTCTAAGAACTTAGAAGACTCAATAGAGAAGTTAGGACATTAGGAGAGAATTCTAGAGGCCAGGATGAATGTGGGGAAACATAGTGAGAAAACCAGCTTGGTTGGAGTGGAAACTTCCACTGGGGAATGGACAAGAAGGGCTGGAGGGGAAGAAGAGTAAGAGCCAGTCTTGGAGGGTGTGGTAGGTGGGATAATGGCCCTCCAAGGGTATCTGAGTCCTAATCCCTGAAACCTGTAAAAATGTGGCCTTACATGGTCAAAGGTACTTTGCAGATGTGATTAAATGCAGGACCTCAAGGTGGGAAGATGATTCTAGATTATCCAGATGTTCCCAAACTGTAATCACAAGCATCTTCAGAAGAGAGAGATGAGTCTCAGACTCAAAGAGGGAGATGAGGTAATGGAAACAGAGGTTGGGGAGAGAGACTTCAAGATGCGATGCTGCTTGAAGATGAAGGGGGGACCCTGAGCCAAAGGATGCAGGTACCTGTAGAAGCTGGGAAGGGCAAAGAAATTCTCTGCTGGAGCGTCCAGAAGGCATGCAGCCTTGCAGATACCTTGATTTTAGGAATTCTGACCTCTAAAATTGTAACATCATATATTTGTGTTGTTTTAAACCACTACGCTTGTTGTCATTTGTTACTATGGCCAGAAGAAATGAATGCAGACAAGTTCAAATTTGAAGCTGATAGGACTTTAACCTGCCAAAAAATCGGGGTCTTGGACTCAGAAGGTCTTTGCACAGAGTCATGAAATCATTCATTCTTCATGTGTGTGTGGTGTGAGCTCTACATAAGTGCCATAGAACACGTCCTTGCCCATATTGGTGCCCAAGAACCCCAGCGTGGATGACAGTGCTACATACAGATGAAACTGGTAGAGTATTTTCTGGATGAATGAGCAAATAAGTAGTAAATGCTGCAATCTCTCTCGGTGAAGTCCTCAATTCCTCTTGCCTGAACCATTTCAATATTCACCTCATAAGCCTCCGGGCTCTGATCTTGTCTCCATTCCAACCTGCTGCCAGGGTCTTCCTCCCATGCAAGTGGTTATGTACACTTCATCCAAATAAAATTCAAATTCCTTAAAATAGTATATAAATCTTTTTGGCTTCCCTGGGCAACATTGGAAGAAGAATTGTTTTGGATCACACATAAAATATACTAACACTAACAACAGCTGATGAGCAAAAAGAAAAAAAAAAAGAAGAAAACACACACACACACAAAATCTCATAATGTCTTAAGAAAGTATTGGGTCGCATGTAACCTGTGTGCTGTGGGTTGGACAAGCTTGGTCTAAAGCCTTCTACAGCCTCAGACTATCATCCGAGCAGAAACCACCAACACCCACATGGTTTCCTGTCTGTGTTGGCAGAACTTCGCTATTAAATTGCCCTCTCTAATATGACTTTACTATTCTAAGAAATCATTGCCCAGGAAATAAAATTCACTAATTGTATTGTTTCAGGAACTTCCCAGAAAAACTAATTTAAATGACTATCAAACTACTCAACTCTTCAATAACTAGGATCAAGGATTATTTACTCTCCAAGACACTTCTGAGAGCCCTGCCTTAAAACCCTCACCTTGCTGTCTTCAGGAATCCTGAACCATTATATCATGATCCTTAATCCTATTCAAGCTTCTTTCCACATTGAAAGACCTGCCAAACCCCCTAAACCTTACAAATACCCCAACTTTGTCATACTCATGGAAAATACTATGCAGACTTTGTTGAGATAGTTGTGTTGCTTACCGTGAGAAGCAGCAAACTCAGCTTTGCCTGACCAGCAGGTTGCTGGGGTGATGTTTTTGGGGAGTCAGTTCTGGACACCCAAGTAAACTTACTACTTCAGGCTTCCCTCTTCTAGAAGGCAGAATAATGGCTGTCCAAAGATGTCCACATCTTAATCCTAGGAACCTGTAAATATATTTCCTTATATAGCAAGGGGGAAATTAAGGTAGCAGACAGATTTAATGTTGCTAATCAGCTGACTTTGAAATGATGAGATCATTGATACGGTTTGAATATATGTGCCTGTCAAATCTCATGTTGAATTTTAATCCCTAGTGTTGGAAGTGGGGCCTGGTGGGAGGTGATTAGGTCATGGGGGCGGATCCCATGGCTTGATGCTGCTGTGATAATGAGTGAATTCTCAGGAGATCTGGTTTTAAGTGTGTGGCACCTTCCCCCCACTCGCTGTCTCTTGCCCTCATTCTCACTATGTGAGATGCCTGCTCCCTCTTCTCCTTCCACCATGACTGGAAGCTTCCTGAGGCCTCCCCAGAAGCCAAGCAGATACAGTCACTATAACCTGCAGAACTGTGAGCCAAATAAACCTCTTTTCTTTATAAATTACCCAGGCTTAGGTATTTCTTTAGAGCAATGCAAGAATGGTCTACTACAATTATCCTAGAGTCTCCAGGTGGGAACCCATATAAACACAAGGCTCTTTACATGTGGAAGGGGGAAATTGAAAGAGTCAGTGTCAAATTGATGAGATGCAGGAAAGACTCAACCAACCATTGCTGACATTGAAGATGGAGGATGGGGCCACAAGCCAAGGAATGGGCAGGCTTAGAAGATGAAAAAGGCAAGAAATGCATTTCCGCCTGGAGCCTCTAGAAAGGAATGCAACCCTGCCAACACCTAGATTTTAGCCTGGCAAGATCTGTATTAGACCTCTGGCCTCCAGAACTGTAAGATAATCTTGTGTTGCTTTAACCCAGCAAATGTCTGTTCATTTATTTTGGCAGCAGTAGAAAACCAGCTTATCTCTCCTTGCTGATGCTCCTTTCTCCATCTGAAGTCTCAGTCTGATCTCACTCTTCTGCCTGTTGAAATCCTCCTACCCTTTCATTTCAATGGCAGATTCACCTCCTCCAAGACACATTTCTCTGAACACCCCTTTTCTGAATTATCTCAGTATCTGGTTTGTTCTCCTATATTATTTATTATTATTATATTTTGATATGGAGTTTTGCTCTTATTGCCCAAGCTGGAGTGCAGTGGTGCGATCTCGGCTCACTGCAACCTCTGCCTCCCAGGTTCAAGCGATTCTCCTGCCTCAGCCTCTCGAGTAGCTGGGAGGACAGGCATGTACCACCATGCCAGGCTAATTTTGTGTTTTTTTAGTACAGACAGGGTTTCTCCATTTTGGTCAGGCTGGTCTCAAACTCCTGACCTCAAGTGATCTGCCCTCCTCGGCCTCCCAGAGTGCTGGGATTATAGGCATGAGCCACCACGCCTGGCCTGTTCTCCTTTATTTTATATGATAACATTTACTAGGGTATGTAGTGTATATCGTCTATGTCTTATAAATAACTTTTGCACAGCTGAATGATAAAGATATGTCTATTCTTTCACTGTAACCATATCATTATCCCTTTAGCTAGCTAAATAACGTCCATGGTGGGTACAAAAGTATCTTGACAGAAGTCATATGTTTCAGGAATGAAATGTAAGTTCCTCATTAATTAGGGTTGGGAGAATCTTCCTCTTTTGGAAACTAATATATCAAGTTGAAAGTAGATTCTAATAAGAGGGTTGAAAGAGTGATATGGAATTTGTGAATAATAGAAAAGAAATCAAAGGAACATTTTCTGTAAGGCTTGCTTCTCCACTGGGCATCAGGGGCTGTTGCTTTGAGCCTACAACTTTTCTAGGGCCTATGAGAATGTTTGAAAGCCTAGACAAGAAAGAAACATTAGGAAGTTAAAATAGGTTCATCAAATGTCTATAAAATGTAACCTTATCTCAACTCATTAACTGAATTTTGCATACATACAAATTCCATTACGTTTGAAAAAAAAATGTATAAGTTTGTTTTTCTCACTTCATCAGAATTCAGAATACTCAAGTATGCACCAGGAATGAAAATAACTACTTTTAGCCGACGAATTTTGAAAGCAATGTTTTCTCTTAATTGTTTCAAATTATTTTACAATCAAAAATATTTAAGATGAGAAGTAGATTCATTTTAACATATGTGATGGAATGTGTCACGGGGCCTCCAAAACTGAGAGACCCTACAACCTACCCAGGGCTTAAAGCAGCCCTGTTAGTTACTAGGCAGAAAGGAACGGGGTGTGGCTGACAGGTAATGTGCACGATGGTGGTAATAACAGTGACTCAAGTTCCTTGCACATTTACCGTGTGTCCTTTACTTCTTAATCATTTTTTAAAAATTGAGGGCCGGGCGTGGTGGTTCACTCCTGTAACCCCATCACTTTGGGAGGCCGAGGCAGGCAGATCACGAGGTCAGGAGATGGAGGCCATCCTGGCTAACATGGTGAAATCCCATCTCTACTAAGTAAACTACAAAAAATTAGCCGGGTATGGTGGCAGGCGCCTGTAGTCCCAGCTACTTGGGAGGCTAAGGCAGGAGAATCGCTTGAATGCGGGGGGCGGAGGTTGCAGTGAGCCAAGATTGCACCCCTGCACTCCAGCCTGGGCAACAGAGCAAGACTCCATCTCAGAAAAAAAAAAAATTTTTTTTTTGAGGTAAAACTCACATAACATATAAGTAACCTCTTTAAATGCACAATTTAGTGCATTCACAGTCTCGGGCAGCTACTACCTATCTCTAGTTTCCAGTCTTTTTCATCATCCCAGAAAAATTCCCCATAACTATCAAACAAGACCTCTCCACTTCTTCCTCCCTTTAGCCCCAGGAAACCACCAATCTACTTTCTGTCTCTATAGGTGTGCCTATTCTGGACATTTCATATAAATGGAATCATACAAGTGACTTTCTGTTTCTGACTTCTTTCACTTTGCATGTTTTCAAGGTTCATCCATGTTGTAACATATGTCAGTTCTTCCCTCATTTTATGGCTATTTTCTTGTGTGTATTTTGAGCTATTATGAATAATGCTGCTGTGAACATTTGTATACATGTTTCTGTATGGGCATTTTTTTTTTTCTTTGAGACAGGTTTTTTCTTTGAGACAGGGTCTTACTCTGTCACCCAGGCTCTGGAGTGCAGTAGTGCAATCATGGCTTACTGCAGCCTTGAACTCCTGAGCTCAAGTGATCCTCCCACCTCAGCCTCCCAAGCAGCTGGGACTACAGGCATGTGCCACCATACCTGGCTAATTTTTGTATTTTTTGTAGAGACAAGGTTTCAAGGTTTCACCACGTTGCCCAGGCTGGTTTTGAACTCCTGAGCTCAAGCGATCCGCCCGCCTCAGCTTCCCAAAGAGCTGGGATTACAGGCTCGAGCCACTGCTCCGGCCACATTTTGATTTCTCTTAAATATATGTACCTGGGAGTGAGACTGCTGGGTCATATGGTAAGTCTGTGCTTAACTTTTTGAGGAATGATCCCTTTCATCTTTTCAACAGCAATATGGGAATTGGAAATCAGTATGATCACGTGCCCAAGGTGACACCCTGTAAGAGGTGGAGTGGAATTTACAGTCAAGTCAGTCTGATTCAAGAGCCCCTATCCTTGCACTCAGTCAAGATGTCTCAATAGTGTACATGAAATAGAGACTAGTGGGAGCTGAGATCTGCATGCAGGGCACGGCAAGAGGTAGAGGCTAGCAAGTATAGTTTGTGCTCAGGTGCATTCAGAATCAGGGACTATGAGGGTGGGGAGGGGCCAGATTCTTGAGAATCCTGAAGGCCAGCAGAGCAGGAAGCCACGGCTCCAAAGTCAGGCAGCCAGAAGTAGATGGGCTTTGAGGACCAATGGCATCAGGGTGTGTCACTGGGGCCTTTTAGGAACTCAGGTAAAAAATGATGGCCAAGAGTAGGCAAGGTTAGAGAGTTCATCCTCAGGCACAGACAGGGCAAAGTGTGCAGCACCGTGGACTGCCTTTATGATTTTTATGATTAGATTGAGAGAATCACCACCTCTTAGCAGAGACGGCAACAAACAATGCAAACAATGCAAATACAGACACACAAAGAAGGAGAAACAATAGCCCTCATCACCATAGCCCTAGTGGTGGCAGCAATTAAAGAAATTGTATAAAGAAGTTGGAGGAGCCTGTGCAACCAGCACACAGAAATGTTGAGATGTATGAACGCCTGGATCTCAAGCTTATTTATCTTTCTGTTCTTCTTCTTGAACGTTAAGATGGATGCATTTCTTATTAACTTTCAGCCTTGCCCTTTTCCCCCAATATGTATAAGCAATTTCAAGCTATAAATGTGCATCAAGGTTCTGCTTTAGCAGCACATCCTTTTTCTTTTCTTTTTTTCTTTTTCTTTTGTTTTTTTTTGAGACGGAGTCTTATTCTGTCACCCAGGCTGGAGTGCAGTGGTGCGATCTCGGCTCACTGCAACCTCCGCCTCCCTGGTTCATGCCATTCTCCTGCCTCAGCCTCCCGAGTAGCTGGGACTACAGGCACCTGCCACCGCACCTGGCTAATTTTTTGTATTTTTTAGTAGAGAAAGGGTTTCACTGTGTTAGCTAGGATGTTCTCGATCTCCTGACCTCGTGATCCACCTGCCTCGGCCTCCCAAAGTGCTGGGATTACAGGCATGAGCCACTGCGCCCAGCCTCCTTTTTCATATTTAGTATTTTCCTAATCATTCACTTGTAAATATTTTTAATGTCCATTATGATTTCTTCTTCCACCTTTTGCTTTGATTATCTATTGCTGCATTCCAAAAAATAAATAAATAAATAAACTTAGCTTAAAATGACAATCATTTCATTCTATCTCATGATATTGTGGGTCATAAATTGTGACAAGTTTCAGCTGGTGATGATTCTCCTGCTGTTCTGAACATTAACTAACGGAACTAGTGATCTTCACCTGGTAGATGGGCTGGTCTGGAGGGTCCAAGGACTTTCACTCACATGTTGGCATCTGGGTGCAGATGGCTGGAAGGCTAACTCAGTGAGATTGCTGGACAGTGGCTACCTCTGGCCTCTGCAGCTTGGCAGGCTCAGGGTGGTTGGACCAACTCAAAGCAGCTCAGATCCCCAGAGAGAGAGGACCCAGCCAGCCTAGGAATTGAATCTGGAAAATAGCAAAGCACAATTCCACCATAGTCTGTGGCTCAAAGCAACACAGAAAGACCTCCCAGATCATTGGAAGACACACAGCTCCTGCTACTGAGTGGGAAGGGTAGCAAAAATATTTCTGATCATTCTTTTTGGGGAGAATTGTGTCCCCCAAAAATTCGTAAGTTGAAATCCCCCAGAACCTCATAACATGACTTTTTGCAGGTAGGGCCTTTATAGAGGTAATTAAGTTAAAATGGGGTTGTTAGGGTGAGCTTTAGTCCAGCACAACTGGATTAGAAGAGGAGATTCTGACACAGACACACAGGCAGAAAGCCCATGTGAGGACAGTGAGAAGGCAGCCATCTGCAGCCAAAGAGGGAGGCCTTGCAAGGAATCAAGCCTGTCTTCACCTCAATCTTGGGCCTCTTGCCTCTAGAACTGTGAGAAAATAAGTCTAATGTTTAAGCCACTCAGTCTGTGGCATTAGTTATGGCAGCCCTAGCAAACGCATACACTATCTTTAATCTATACATTCATGAATTCTTCATAGTTACCTTTTTTTTTTTTTTTGAGACGGAGTCTTACTCTGTCACTCAGGTTGGAGTGCAGTGGCACCATCTCAGCTCACTGCAACCTCCACCTCCTGGGTTCAAGCGATTCTCCTGCCTCAGTCTCCTGAGGAGCTGGGATTACAGGTGTGCACCACCACACCTGGCTAATTTTTGTTATTTTTAGTAGAGATGAAGTTTCCCTATGTTGGTCAGGCTGGTCTCGAACTCCTGACCTCGTGATCTGCCCACCTCAGGCTCCCAAAGTGTTGCGATTACAGGCATGAGCCACCGTGCCTGGCCCATAATTACCTTTCTTAAACTCCAATCACATGGGTTTCTAACTCAATAGCATGGTGACTGGAGAATGTGGTCTGTCATGTATCAAGCATTTGAAATTGGTTGAGGCTTCCATTTCAGCCTTTGTGTATGTGTAAGATATTGGAAAATAGTCTTGGTAAAATTGACCAGAAGGTGTATTCTACAGTCACTGATTAAGAAACAAGTGAAAATGGTGGTTAAAATAACCAAAACAACTAAACGTGTGTGGAAATAAACAAAGACGACCCAAAGGAGAGCAAGCAGAGACGATCCATTCAGAGCTTGCTGCAGCATGGGAGTCAGACACTGTCACCTGTGCTTGGCAGAAACTCAAAGGCAGGCTGTTGAGCAAGTCCTTATCACGAGGGCAGGTTTCAAGGCTGCCATTCATTTTCCACTGATGGTTTACTTTGGGCTTACCAGGATAATCACTCATTGTTAACCAATCATCAGCTTCTATGTAAATCAAAATATTAATAGTTGGCCAGGTGCAGTAGCTCCCACCTGCAATCCCAGCACTTTGGGAGGCTGAGGCAAACAAATTGCTTGAGCCCAGGAGTTCAAGAGCAGCCTGGGCAACATGGCAAACCCCGCCTCTAAAAAAATGAAAAAATTAGTCTGGCATGGTGGCATGCATCTGTAGTCCCAGCTTCTCGGGAGGTTGAGGTAAGAGGATGGCTTGAGCCTGGGAGGTCAAGGCTGTAGTGAACCATGTTCATATCGCTGAACTCCAGCCTGGGTGACAAAGCAAGATCCTGTCTCAAAACAAACAACAAAAAATTGTCTCTATTTACATAACTTAAAGAAGGCCTTTGGAGAAGGTAGAAACAGACTTTGCTGCCCTCTCTGAGCAAACATTGTCTCATTAATCCTCCCCACAATCCAACAAGGAGGTTTGACCTACTGAGTTCCATTTTATGAGATAAGAAGCCACTGTATGCCTCAGTTGGCTACCCAGTCTGGGGGCAGTAAGCTCCCACTTGCTATAATAGGTTGTGATTGTTTGAGGTATTAAACTGAACTTTAAAAAGTCATTTCTATTCTGCTACACAGCAGTGGGACAGAACAGAAACAAGGAAATTATATCTTCCGCTTCGACTGTTTTTCCTTACTTTGTGTTTCTAGATTCTCAAACTTGATCACTCTAGCAGATTCTCAAGTTAGAGGAGAAAACAATCTTACTTTGCATAAAAACATGAAATTGGTCCTTTATGGATGCTGTGTGGTCAATCACAGCATTTGTTTTCCCAGCATAGATTGTGCTGATGCGTTGTGTATGTGGCCTGGTCTATAGCCTGTGTGATTGATAGATGATTGAGAGAGAGAAAGAGATTTGTCAGGAGGGTTAATGATCCTCACAACACAACTGGGGTAGGTGCTGTGGTCCCCACATTACAGCCGAGGCCCAGAGAGAGTTAGTACCTCACCTAAGGTCACACAGCTTGTGAATAGCAGAGCCGTAATTTGATCAATGCTGCTAGGCTGCCTGTCAAAATACATCCAAAACAAAACTTACTGTTTGTGTAGCATGAGCATTTAATTCTATGGGTTGCTAATGCATTAAATTATGCCCTAGTGTAACACAAACTAAAATATCCAGTTGCAAAATTAAGTAATAAATAAATAGTGGGTCTGCGTGCTGTTTATCAGTCCAAATGTGGCTGCATTTTTTTGGCCAACTATGTCTTTTAAGATTACATCCTAACATTAAGTTTTTGTTGGTTTCTAATCCCAGTCTTGGCAGTTTTGGATAAAAGCTACGGGCATAATTATCCTCTTGGCCCTCCAGGCAGGGATGCTGCACATTCAGGGCTGGGGGTCAGTGGGGGCAGCTTACAAAATGTTTTTCTGTGAGGGCCTCGGCTGAAATAGAGGGGAACACTACTGAGTTGCAGCCTCTGTGTCTGTATCTTGACTGACTTTGCTGAATTTTTTTTTTCTGAAATTTCTGTATGGCTGACGAATCTGAGACTACCACAAAGTGGCCACAAAATTTGTTTAAATGTTGTCTGTCGAGTTGGAAATTTTATGTTAAAATTCGTGGTGCAATGCATTATAATAAACCTTATTTTTCCTTCTGCAGTCTGTTTCTGGATGCTGGCAGTCATTCAGAAACATTTGCTGAGCACCTCGTGCCTGCTGAGTGGACCCACGTGAAGGAGAGCCAGGAGTGCAGATCATTAAAAAGCCTGTACTTTCTTACTCCGCATTTGACCCCACAGAGAGAAAGTGCATGCTCCTGATTTGGGTAGATCTAGAATCTTCTTATGAATACGGTGAGTTGAGCAAGGGATCCAAGTTCTTATGATACATGATAAGAAAGGCCGTAGCTTGATCAGACACAAATAAAAGCCGAGCTTTTCTAAACTCCCTAGCACCATCACCCCCTTATCAACCAGTACACAGAGCTTAACATCGCTATACCAGATAGTGAATGTTTCTAATAGGAATGGCAAATTCTTATTGTGAAAGAGATAAGGGTATTCATGTGTTAATTCAAGAGAAATACATATATGGTTCTTTAAATGATTTACTTACTAATAGCATTAAGTATGGTGTAAAGGAATTTACATACCCTAATTCTCGTCTATATACTTTTTTTGGATTTTTAAAGTGGCAACTTGTCTAAGTTGGCATTAGTATTAAGCCCTAACATGAGACAGTATTTATAGCATAAGATTTTTGCCATCTATTTTTAATTGTAGTGCTGTTTTATCAATAAGTCAATTCAATAGTTGAACATTTGAAAAGAAGAAACATGAAAACGAATTTCTAATTGTACAGTATTGAATACATGAAAGTTCCTTTAAACTTACTCCAGAGTCTCAATAAACATGGTAAGTATGTAGTAATTCACATTTACAACCACCATAAAAACGCTATCAACCAAATTATTTTATGATGTCAAAATTATCTGAAAAAAAAATTGAGGAACTAAAATTTTTAAAAATAGGTTCTCTGTTAGAGCTGTCTATTAAAAGGATAAATTTTAAACTCTCTGAAGTTGGCCTTCCTGGTTCCAGGAGCAGACTGTTGGCCTCCTGTTGCAAAGCTCAATTCTTTTCCTCCATTCCGAAGACCCTCAAGCCTGCCCCATGCGCCTGGTTTTACATTTTTAAATGTTAAAAGGAAGACCACCGTGAAAGACTGGCATGTTAATTGTAGGCTAAGACAACAGGTGCTGTGGCTCCAGCTTAGAGATCCCCACAGATTCCGTGATCCCAGGGCTGGCTGCAGCCATCTGCCCCCACCCACCCCTACCCAGCCCAGCCCTCCCCTCCGGGAGGTGGAATCACGGCTTGCACAATCCCCACTGGGCCCCTGGGGGAAATGCACCATATTGATTTTTTCGACCTTGTTTCTGTGTCTCTCACCAGTCTTTGCCGGGCACAGTGACTCATTGGCGTCCCTGTCAGGACTTTCTCCCTCCTGATAACATCTAAATGACTCATGCCTATACCACCTGGAGAACTCGGGGAAGGCACAGTTTGTTCAGGCCACCCTCACTCCAAGGGCCAGTCCTTTTATGGAATAGAAACTAAAAGTTGGTGGCCTCCATTTGTAGTTCCATCTAACAGAAGAGTCCATCCACTCACATTACTTGGCTCACAACTAAGCCAACCAGTGCCTCCGGGAACATAGACTCAACTGGCAACCCCGGCACTGAAGGTCAAGGTGTGTCAAAGGCACTCATGCAGAAGGTTGGATGCTCTTCCAAGTGTGAATGACTGGCCTGCAGCGGCTCACTACCTCCCTTCCTCCTGTCAAGATTCAGCTTCAGCTTAAATCACCTTTGCTCCAGTCATCAAAGAGGAATATTTACTGTTATTGTAATGACTCTTCTCACAATACACAAGGCTACACCTGAAACACACAGGCCTTTCAGAGAGCACAAAGGAGCATTGTGCAAGCCCCCACCCCTTGAGATGGATGGGGGCGTAGACACGCCAGTTAACAGCCGGGCTTTGCAGGCCAGAAAGACTTATCTGGGGCTGCACCATGGCCACTGAGCTTGTACCTTACTTATCTTAAAAATTGCTCCCTCATTATAAGCAGAGTTAAATACCTGGACATGTGATTTGTGTTGAAATAATAAAGCAACAAATACACACTAAGCTGGGGAGAGAATCTTGGCTAAGGTAGGAAGCCGTGGGTCTGGTCTCAGTCTGTGCTGCTGACCAACTGTGGGACGTCAGAACTCAACTGTCCACTCAGGACCACAATGTCTCATCTGAAAGGACGAGGAGACGGGAACACACCAGAGCCATGATTCTCAATGTGTCATCCAGAGGCCCTTGGGGGTCCCTGAGCCTCTTTCTGGGGATCTGTAAGGTCAAAACTACTTTCACAGGTATGGTTTGCCTTTTTCACTCTCACTCTCTCATGCTTGAACAATGGAGTCTTCTAAAGTCTTCCTGATACGTGATGCTGCAATGGATGGAATCCAGAGGGGGATAGGAGAAGCCAGCTGCCTTCTATTAAACCAGAAATGACGAACATTTGCAGAAATGTACAACAATGCCATGCTTCCCATTAATCATTTTGTTCTTTAGAATATGTTACTTTCCAATGAAAAATGCTACTCATATGATTTTATGTAAAAGGTTTATTGTTGTTACTTTTAAATACATATTTTAAGTGTTTTTTAGTTTTGATTTCTAATACGGCAAAAATTGGAAAAATCACATAGACAAGGGCTTTTGGGGATCCTCAAAACTTTTTAAGAGTGTAAACGGATCCAGAGACCAAAACGTTTGACAACCACTGACCAAAAACTTTGACAACCATCATCTTGAAGGGTCCTTGGACTTTCCGGAATTTGGATCTCCCTTACCTTGTTCAATTTTCTCTCTTTTTAGCCATCTCGCACTTCCTGCCATTTCAGTTCCTAAGTACCTGACTTATTAATTATGCTCATTGTTTACCATGTGTGTTCCCCTCCCATATAAATTCCATGAGGACTGAAATATTTCTCCATGATGTTGATCAGCACATCCCAGGCTGCCTAGAACTGGGTCTGGCCTTTAGCAGGCACTTCATCTATGTTTTTGGATGGGAGGGAGGAGAGGGGAGAGGAGAGGGCAAAGCTCTTTCAGTGTCTGTATAATGGACAGAGCAAGGTGCACCACCCCGGTGTGATAGAAGAGATGGAGACAGGAGGAAGGAAGCTCTGCACAGGATCACATGGCAGGTGGCAAAGCCATGGCTGTCACAGCTTCTGTTGTCACATGACTCTGTTATCTGACCCTTAAGGCAGCCCCTTCTCCTCCAACAGAGCTTCAGGGTACCTGAGTGCCCTGCAGTTGGTGTTAGCAGAAAATCTGTGTCCAGCTGATCCCTAAAAGTTTGAGGAACACTCATTCCCCAGTGCATACGTTCCTGATAAATAAATGACCTCCCTTCGTAGGAGGTTGACTGGAAGGCTCAGATGCACATGGCTGCTGGAAATGAGGTCCTCCCACAAGAGAACCAACATGTCCTTCCAGGGTCTCTGGGTCTGTGAACAGACATGGGCAGCAGGATTGGTCGAGGGGCTTCCAGATTCAATCCTGGTGGCACAGGTGGGGCCCATTCACCAGACCAGAGTGTCTCCAGCCATCCATAGCAGGTGTGCCCTTTGTGGCTGCCTATGGCTTTTAGTGCTGAAAAGCTCGGGATTAAGCAGCCGGGAGCACAGACCAGATGCCTCTTCTGGACATCTCTGGGAGTGAAAAGGGAGTTCTACGCTCAGCCACCCAGGACCTGAGTTTGTGGAGCTCATTTCAATCTCAGCCTCTCCCATCAGCCTCCTGGTGACTCCTCTAAGAGGTCTCAGTGCTTCCTTCACCCTCAATACTCAAGGCCTTGGTGAAAGGGAATTTTTTCTGGGACTTGAAGCATAGAGTGACGAGGGAGAAACAGTCAAGCAAAATTGACCATTACTGCCCAGGAGATAAGACCCAGGAGTCAGTTCAGAGAACTCGGACATGACCATAGAATTGCGTACACGGCAGGCCTTGCCCTCAGTGGATACCCAATAAATTGCTATGGGCATATGTTTTCTTTTCTGCACACTCTCTTGCCCTTCCCTTGGCTGGACCTTGGGGCTTCTGGGAGAGTGATGGGGAGGGGAGTATTGGAAGAACAGGCTGAGAGCGCAGATGAGAGTCATCCCATCTGTTTGGATTTCATTTTAAGAGCAGTGCAGAGGCTTTGAGTGTTTTTAAGCAGAGAATAATATTAAGGAATGTACAGGTGTACTTCAGAGATATTGCAGGCTCAGTACCAGACTGCAGTAATAAAGTAATTATCGCAATAAAGAAAGTCATATAAATATTTCAGGTTTCTCGGTGCATATAAAAGTTATATTCGCACTATATTGTAGTCTAGTGTGCAATAGCATTATGTCTAAAAAATGTACATACCTTAATTTAAAAATACTTTATTGCTAGAAAGTGGTAATAATCATCTGAGTCTTTGTCAAGTCATAATCTTCTTGCTGGTGGGTGGTCTTCCTGGATGATCTGGATGGCTGCTGACCAATCAGGGTGGCTGTGGCAATTTCTTGAAATGAGACAACAGTGAAGTTTGCTATATTCATTGGCTCTTCCTTTCATGAAAGATTTCTCTAGCACGCGATGCTGTTTGATGGCATTTTACCTACAGAACGTCTTTCAAAATTGGAGTCAATCTTCTCAAACTCTGCCACTGCTTTATCAACTATTTATGCAATATTCTAAATCCTTTGTTGTTTTGACAAGGTTCAGAGCATCTTCAGCAGGTGTAGATTCCATCTCAAGAAACCACTCTCTTTGCTCATTCATAATAAACTACTCCTTGTGTGTGAAAGTTTTATCATGAGATTGCAGCAATTCAGTCACGTCCTCCAGCTCCAGTTTTCTTGCTCTTTTTTACCACATCCGCAGTTATTTTCTCCACCAAAGTCTTGAGCCTCTCAAAGCCATCCCTGAGGGTTAGAATCCACTTCTTCCAAACCCTGTTATTGTTGATATTTTGACTTCCTACCATGAATCATGAATGTTCTTAATGACATCTAGAATGAGAATCTTTTCCAGAAAGTTTTCAATTTACTTTGCCCAGTTTCATCAGAGGAACCACTCTCTATGGCAGCTATGACCTTATAAAATGTATTTCCTAAATAAGACTTGAAAGTCAAAATTACCCTCTCTATCTGTGGACTGCAGAATGGATGTTGTATTAGCATACATGAAAACAGCACTTATCTCCTTGTAAATCTCCATCAGAGCTCTTGGGTAACTGGGTGCATTGTCAATGAGCAATAATATTTTGAAAGGAATAGTTTTTTCTAAGCAATAGTTTTCAACAGGGGGCTTAAAATATTTAGTAAACCATACTATAAACAGATGTGCTGTCAGCCAGGTCTTGTTCCATTTCTAGAGAACAGGCAGAATGGATTTAGCGTGACTCTTAAGGGCCCTGGGATTTTCAAAATGGTCAGTGAGCATGGGCTTCAACTTAATTACCAGCTGCACCAGCCCCACCAAGAGAGTAAGCCTGTCCTTTAAATGTTTGAAGTCAGACATTGACTTCTCTCTAGCTATGAAAATCTTAGATAGCATCTTCTAATACAAGGTCGTTTCATCTACATTGAAAATCTGTGGTTGAGTGTAGTCACCTTCATCAATGATCTCAGCTAGATCTTCAGGATAACTTGCCACGGCTTCTCCATCAGTATTCGCTGCTTCGTCTTTCACTTTTACATTCTGGAGATGACTTCTTTTTTTCAATGTCATGAACCAACCTCTGCTAGCTTCAAATCCTTCTTATGCAGCTTCCTCATACCTCTCAGTCATCGCAGAATCAAAGAGAGTTAGGGCCTTGCTCCGGATTAGGCTCTGGCTTAAGGGAATGTTGTGGCTGGTTTGAGTTCTCTCCAGACCACTCAAACTCTCTGCATCGGCGTGAGGCTGTTTCCCTTTCCTGCCATTCACGTGTTTGCTGGAGTAGCACTTTCAATTTACTTCAAGAACTTTCTCTTTGCATTCACAACTTGGCTAACTATTTGGCACAAGAGGCCTGGCTTTTGGCCTATCTCGGTTTTGACATGTCTTCCTCACTCAGATTAATCATTTCTAGTTTTTTTATTTAAAGTGGGATACACGTGACTCCTTCTTTCACTTGAACACTTGGAGGCCACTGTAGGCTTATTAACTGGCCTAATTTCAATATTGTTGTGTCTCAGGGAATAAGGAGGTCCAAGGAAAGGGAGAGAGACAGGGAAACGCCCAGTCAGTGGAGCAGTCAGGACACATACACGTTTATTGATTCCGTTCGCCGTTTTCTCTGGGTACATTTTGCGGTTCCCCAAAACGATTATAATAATAATATCAAAGGACCACTGACCACAGACCACCATAACAGATAGAATAATAATAATATATTTGTGCAAATAAATAATAAAAAAAACATTGTGAGAATTACCAAAATGAAACACAGAGATAGAAAGTGAGCCCATGCTTTTGGAGGCATGGCACCAGTGGACCTGCTGTATACCACAACCTTCAGTTTATCAAGAACACGGTATCTGTAAAGTACAATAAGGTGAACCACAGTAAAATGAGGTGTGCCTGTGTTGGGGAGCACATCTGGCTGCCTGGCATAGTATTGACTGAAAGAAAGATAACAGAGGGAGGGTATCTGAAAAGCAACTGCCAGATGCCATCGTGCCTGCTCCTGTGCGATCAGGGAGAGCAGAAAGAGGAGACTGATTATCAAAGAAATTCCAAAGCTAGAATCCACAGACCCCCATTTCAGATTCATTAAAAGTGGCTAAGAGATAGGGGAGCCTGAGGATTGTCCCTGGTTGACTGGAAGATCACCCAGGAGGAAGGGGTGTACCTCAGAGATGGACAGGGAGGGGCCTTCTGCTTGGCCTACAGGTGCCCATTCTCAGCACAGGTTCATCTAGCCAAAGACTAAATTTCCCAGCCTCCCTTGCAACTAGATGATGTCACATGACAAAATCCAGACCAATGGGCCTGCCACGTGCAATTCTGAATTAGTGCCCTTAGGAAGATGAGCCTCTGCTCCCCTTTCCTCCTCTCCTAGGGAGGAACGCAAATGTGGTAAGAAGACATCTTCAGCTAGGAGAATGAGGACAGAGCAAGGTGGGAGGATCCTAAGTCCCAAAACTACCACTACATCACCAAGCCAACAAACCAGCCTAGAGTCACCTTCCCCAGGTGTTATGGGAGCGAATAATAAACCTCTATTTCTTTTTTTTTTTTTTTCCTTTGAGACAGGGTCTTGCTCTGTCACCCAGGCTGGAGTGCAGTGGCACAATCTTGGCTCACTGCAACATCCACCTCCCAGGTTCAAGTAATTCTCATGCCTCAGCCTTCCAATTTGCTGGGATTATAGGTGCCCACCACCACGCCTTGCTAATTTTTGTAATTTTAGTAGAGCCAGGGTTTTGCCACGTTGCCCAGGCTGGTCTCAAACTCCTGACCTCAAGTAATCCACCTGCCCCGGCCTCCCAAAGTGCTGGGATTACACAGGAGTGAACCACTGCACCTGGCCAAACTTCTATTTCATTTAAGCCCCTGTATGTGTGGCCTCCTGTTACTGATGTTATTTTCAAGTGTCATTCTATGTGAGGGGCAGAACAACTTGCTTTTGTTGTATTTCAAGTGACTGTATCGCTGAATCAAGAACTCTCAGAGCCACACTTCCTCTGCCTACAGGCTCTGTGTTGACTTGTGGCATGAAGAACACCTGTGAGGCATCTGCAGTGTACACCAGCCCAGGGACAGAGGCCACATGGGCCTGAGCCTGCAGCCGGCAGTGGCGGACACCGATGCTCCAGCAGGAGTGAGGGGGAAACACTCCACCAAATGAAGGCCTCAGGGTCATTCGGACTGCGTGAAAACAAGTTGTATCAGGTTTGCTGGTGAAGCAGCTGGGCGGCTGTGGCAGCTGTTATTTATTCTTCAGCAGGACATTTGGCGCAACGTCTTCCATCTTCATGGGTAGTGAGACAAAAAGAGCTCACCACCCCTCGGTGATGTCAACGCAGAGGGAGAGTCCTAGTGACATACTACGGGCTTGGCGTTAGTCACTATTTGTTCAATGACTTGCTTATCAGGGTTCTATGTGGACCAAAGCAGTTTCTAGTGGAAGAGACCTTGGATAACAAACTCGAGGGTCATAAAGATATGGAAAGACTGGAATGATGCCCTGAATCTACACACTCATTCGTTCCTCCCCATCCATTCATTCAGTGAAAGCATATTCATCAACACCCAGAGGACGCCAGGTGCTCAGGAAGGCGCCGGGACACCACAGGTGAAAAGGGTCCTGCTCTCACTGACCCTGCGCTTTCACATGTGGAGAAAGACAGTGAAATACAACAGACCGAGGCAGGTGGATCCCCTGAGGTCAGGAGTTCAAGACCAGTCTGGCCAACATGGCAAAACCCCGTCTCTACTAAAAATACAGAAATTAGCTGTGTGCGGTGGCATGTGCCTGTAATCCCAGCTATTTGGGAGGCTGAGACAGGAGAATCGCTTGAACCCGGGAGGCAGAGGTTGCAGTGAGCCGAGATTATGCTACTGCACTCCAGCCTGGGGAACAGAGAGAGACTCTGTCTCAAAAAAAAAAAAAAAAAAAAAAAAAGTGCAACGGACAGATAAAGCAACAAAACCATTTTTGGAGAGATAATGCTGGGAGCGCATTACTGGCAGGATGTGATAGTGACATGAAAGTAAGTCTCCTTCCGCTTGGGATCAGCAAGAACTGCCCTGAGCCAGTGACATTTGCCTCAGATGATGCAAAGGAGCCAAGCTTGAGAGCCAAGTGGAAAGAACTCCAGGGAGCAGCAAGTGCAAAGGCCCCGGGGGGGCAGCAACGGGAGTTTTCCAGGACAGACCCAGGCAGGTGCGCTGGAGTGTGACCAGCAAGGAGGAGAATGAGGAAGGGGGTGGGGACCAGGTCACAGAGGGCATGGTGAGGAGTTTGGATTCTCTTCTCTGCAGGGTGAGAAACCTTCCAGGGATTTTGAGGAGACAGGTGGTGTCACAGGATTAACTTCTCCAAAGGCTACATTGGCTGTTGTGTGCAGGGTGGATTCTAGGAGGTAGAACAGAGGAGGGCTGGGAGGCTCTTGCATAGCAGTGATGACCAGGCTGTGCTTGAGATACGTTCTGGAAGCAGAGTCCACGGCATCTGCTGATGGTTCATGGGGGTGAAGGAAGAAGAGAAATCCAGGACAACTCCAGCTCTTTTGCTGAGTAACTGGTGGGTGGTGGTACCGGTTCCTGGGACGAGCAGCCCTTTTCTCCATCTCTGCTAATAACTCGCTGACCTGAGCCAGCCTCATCACTTACCTTTAATGCCCCTGTGGTCACATGGCTGTCTGCCCTGCTGCCACCATGCCTCTTCCCCATGGTCTGGGATTGATCGTGTGCAGGGCAGCACCTGGGGTCCACATTAACACTCCCACACACCAACAGATGAGCTGGAAGGAAGCACCTGCGTGGTTCACACACAGGAAACAGACAGGTGGTCACTGTGTGGGACTGTCCTTGGATGGCAGGACAAGGGCACGTCTCTGGTCGAGGAGGGGAATAAAGGCACCAGGCAGGGGAGATGCCTGAGTTGAAGGAGTGAGTCCAAGGCAGAAGCCCACCCAGAAGATGAGGGCTGAGGGAAAGAGGAGGTTCTCATGCACAGTGAAGCAGGAATCAGGGGGCTCTCCGGACCCGGAAGTGACCCTAGGCCGGCCAGGGGACATTCCAGTCTCTACCAGACCATGGGGCTGGCTGTGGGGTACTTTAGGTCTCAAGCTTGACATCTGCAAGGCCAGTTTTTTTTTTTTTTTTTTTTTTTTTTTTTTTGGAGACAGGGTCTTGCTCTGTCATCCAGGCTGCAGTGCAGTGGCTCATTGCAACCTCCACCTCCCAGGCTCAAGCAATTCTCCCACCTTGGCTTCCCGAGTAGCTAGGACTACAGGCACGCATCACCATGCCTGGCTAGCTCTTGCATTTTTTGTAGAGATGAGGTCTCACCATGTTGTTCGGGCTAAGGCCAGATTTTTCTTGCTGATGCAGGAAGAGGGACTGGATCAGACTCAAATCTGAGAGGCCCTGGAGGACCCAGCTATGAGAAACTAGCAATGAACTGAAGCAGGAGGGCCAAAGGTGGCCTGCTGGCTTCTTCTCATTTTTCCAGCCTCTGACACCTCACACCATTGTGAACATGTAATTGATCTGAATTTGTAAGTTCTTATTCTTTTTTTTATGACTCTTTTGCCTGCATGAACGGCAGAGGGTGGCTCATCCCCAGGGACAGGGCTCAACCTTTCAGCACGAACTCACTACCATGTAACGCATTCGGTGTCCACTGGCTGAAGCCGTTTGATAAATCCCTTCTCATTTTTACAGAGAGAATGTCTAAGATCCAAGCTACTGCTTAATTCAGCCATTTGCCCTTTACCCGAGTTTTTCAATGTACTCCACACTTTCCTGCCCCTGCTGAGAGCCCCACTTTCCTTGAATGCGTTTCTCTCTTGGCCTCCATCCCTGCCGCCAGCCTCCTCCCTCTCCTTCCCTTACAAGTCACTTCTCATGATGAGATTGGACTCGTTTCCTGGGGCTCTGGTAACAACTTAACTGAAAACAGAGAAATGTACCCTTTCACAGTTCTGGAGGCCAGAAGTCTGAAATCAAGGTGTTGGCAGGGCTGCTCTCCCTCTGAAGCCCAGTAGAGGATCCTTCATGGCCTCTTCCAGCTCCTGGATCCCTGACACTCTCCTGCTTATGCCTGCTTCTCTCCCCCCACTGCGTCCGTTCTCACACGGCCATCTCCTCATCTCCCTGTGACTCTCTTCTGTGTGTCTCTTACAAGGACACTTGTCAGTTGACTCAGGGCCCACCAGGATAACCCAGGATAATCTCATCTTGAAATCCATCACTTACTACAACTGCAAAGTCCTTTTTCCCAAACAAGGTTACATTCATAGGTTCTAGGAGTTAGGATGTAGATATGTCTTTTCAGGGACCACCATTCAACGCACCTCAGGGAGTCACTGTTATCCCTTGTGGGGTGTTAATGCACAAGAGGAGAAAAGAAATCCAGTCAAGTCAAAGTAAAATGCTAGCTGGGCAGTGGGTAAGGTTCCTTTGCAAGCACGTAGCCACAAGAATTAAGGCATTACGTCTTGGCCAAGTTTCAAAACGATGCCTTCAGGGTCTCCAGGTCCTTAGGGTCTTCAGGACTGCATTTTTTTTTCTTTTTTAGATGGAATTTTGCTCTTGTCACCCAGGCTGGAGTGCAATGGCACGATCTAGGCTCACTGCAACCTCTGCTTCCGGGTTCAAGTGGTCCTCCTGCCTCAGCCTCCTGAGTAGCAGGGATGACAGGCACCTGTTACCACACCCATCTAATTTTTGTATTTTTAGTAGAGACGGGGTTTCGCCATGTTGGCCAGGCTGGTCTCGAACTCCTGACCTCAGATGATCTACCCACCTTTGCCTCCCAAAATGCATGAGCCACCGTTCCCAGGCAGGGCTGCTCTTAAATGATGAAACCAATGGGCTCTACAGCCTCAAATGCCAAGAGTCAAGCTGTGTCCTCTTCTGCCAAGAACAAGGAAGTGGTATGTCTGGGTGATATGTCATGGCTCATTGTCTGTCATCAGGTTGGGACAAAGAGCAGAGGTCTGGGCCTGGCGCTCAGCTTAGCCAGCCAGGCCCCCAGGCCAGGCTGAGTCACTGTGTCCTCACTGCTTACCCCAGGGCAGCAGTGCCCACTCCGCGTATCGCAGGGCAAGGGGCGATGAAGCTGATATCTGGGAAACAGTCTGAAAACTGTGAAGGGCTCCATGGGCAAAGTGCCATTCTGTTTGTTTGAGGGGGGAATCACTCTAGGAAAACATTAGGAGGATTTTGGTCCTGAATCCTCTAGAAGTGTGCTCTGCGACTTCGGGCAAATCATTTAAACCGAAGATAGTAATGCTACTCAAAATCAGTAGTGTTACAGACGCGTCCACCTAGGAAAGCTATAAAGTACTATATAAATGTGAGGTTCCATCATTATTATAGTGTTTACCATTTCAGCAAAGTATTGTAAAAGACATTATACAATGCATTTACATCTTTTTCCTGATAAAACCTTCACTATAAGCATTAGTACTTACTAACCAGCATTTTACACTTTCCTTTCAAAGGGTGAAAGTCCTTCCTCAGAGTTAAATCATGTAATTTTTCCAACCGATATTTATTGAGTGCTGTGCATCTGGAATTATTCTAAGCATTGCAGGAAAGTAGTGAACAAAGCAGATATAATTCCTTCCCTAATGGGGTGGAATTTGTGTGGAGAGAGACAATTATTAAAGCAGAAAAGCAAAAGATAAAGAATGTAATGATAATGATAAGGGCTTAAGAAAAAAAAAAAACTCATTCGGTGTCAGAAAGGAGTTGTTGAAATTTTAGGTGGGGCAGCCAGGGAAGGCCTCACCAAAGGCGACTATTTAGTAAAGAGTTGGCAGCGGTGACTGTAGGAGTCACACAGACTCTGGGGAAGACCCTTCTAGGGAGAGGGAACAGCTCAGGAGGGAGCCGGCCTGGTGCCCAAAGCAGGAACTGAACGTGGAGGCGGAGAGGTCATGTAACTGCCGGAGGCTGGGTCTCAGGAACTCCAGGGGCCCGACGGGCTTGGGTTCAGGCCTTTCCTCTGAGTCACACAGGAGCTGTTGGAGGGCTCTACCTGAGGACAGGCAGACTGATTGCTGTTTTAACAGGATCCCTCTGGCTGCTGTGTTGAGAATAGGCATCACGTTTATAAGCCTTTTGAAATGAGTTTAAGTATTTGAATGCACAAGTCATACTGAAAGTCCTTTTTTACATGTTGAATGCTTGCCCTTTCCCCTAAACAAGAGCAGGTCATTCCTGCAGTGAAATGGTCCGCTCATTTTTCTATACCAACGTCAAAGAGTAGGATGAAAAGAAAGAAATGAGTAGGCATAACTCGCTGTTTCTTGTCAAACGTTCTTGCTACCAGGAAACGTTCACGCTCAGAGTGGAGAAGGGGCTGCCTGCATCTCGCGCCCTCTGGGTGAGCCTGGCCATGTCTTCCTTCACCCTCCTCTGCTGGGAGGGTGGGAGCTGAGGGGACAAGCCCTGTGATGGGCTGCCCAGTGCCACCCAAGCCCCTGCTGCACGTCTTCTGCCCCCGCCCAGGTTGGTCCAGAAAAAGAACATCAAGGGTTGTTACCCAATTCTGGTGTCAAAGACACCCTGAGATTCCTCCATCACTACTGACCAGCGGTTTCACATGTACCTACAAACAGAAACGGGGTAATTGGGTTTAATAAAAAAAAAAATACATTGACCATAAAAAGGAATGAAGTTCATCCATGCAGTACATGCTACAGCACAAAAGAACCTTGAGAATATTATGCTCAGTGAAAGAAGGCAGTCACAAATGACCACATATTGTATGATTCCATTCTTATGAAGTGTCCAGAACACTTCATAAATCATAAGGCAAATCCATAGTGTCAGAAGGTAGATCCATGGCTGCTTAGGGCTGGGGGTCGGAGGGATAATGGGGTGATAGTTAACCAAAACAGGTTTGTTTTTGAGGTGATGAAAATGTTCTAAAAGGGACTTGGATAATGGTTGTACTTAGCTGTGAATATTCTTCTTTTTAATATTCTTTTTTTTTTTTTTTTTTGAGATATAGTCTAACTCACTCTGTCACCCAGGCTGGAGGGCAGTGGTACGATCTTGGCTCACTGCAACCCCTGCCTCCCAGGCTAAAGCGATTCTCCTGCTTCAGCCTCTTGAGTTGCTGGGATTACAGGCATGCACCACCACGCCCAGCTGATTTTTGTATTTTTAGTAGAGACGGGATTTCACCATGTTGGCCAGGCTGGTCTCAAACTCCTGACCTCAAGTGATCTGCCTGCCTCGGCCTCCCAAAGTGCTGGGATCAAAGGTGTGAGCCACCGCGCCTGGCCCTTATCTATGAATATTCTAAAAACCATTAGATTGTATAGTCTAAACAGGTTGCTATGGTCTGAATGCAGACCTATGTGAAACCTAACCCCCAAGGTGATGGTGTTGAGGTGGGGCCTTTAGGAGATAACAGATCATGAGGGTGGGGCCCTCATGAATGGGATTCGTGACCTTATGAATCAGGCCTGAGGAGCCCTTTATCCTTTCTGCCATGTGAGGACACAGCAAGAAACAGAGAGCCTCACCAGACACTGAATCTGCTGGTGCCTTGATCTTGGACCTCCCAGCCTCACAAACCATGAGAAACAAATTTTTGTTGTTTACCAATTTCCCAGTCAAAGGTATTTTGTCATAGCAGGAGAAGTGGACTAAGACATGGATCAATTTTATGGTGAATTATACGTCAGTAAAGGTGTTTCTATATGTGTGTGTCACACACATATGCATACATAGATGCACAAACACACAAACACAATGCTCTTTGGTGACTTCTAAAGAAAGGCTAATAATCACAAATAGAAGTATTTACACTCATCCAGGAGAATTTGTAAACATGCCCTTTCAACTCCCATTGTCAAACAAGAAAGAATGGTTTCAACTGAGACAGAGTGAGTCTGACATGGAAACGCAACCCTACCTTGGGAACAGGAGCTGACAACCCACCACCAGGATGTGCCCTATGTATCTGCAGTGCCGTTGGCTCCCTGCACACAGGGCAAGGTCTCGCCCAGGACCATCTGCAGAATTTGCAATGCCCAGTACAAAATGAAAGTGGGCCTCTTACGCAAAAACTATTACAAATTTCAAGATGGTGACCACAAAGAATTAAGCCAAGCGTTTATGCTCTTAAGAGGTATTTCCTTGCTAGGAGAACTGGGGCAACTCCCATGGCGTTCAGTGAGAATCTTCCAGAAATTGAGGGCTGGCCCTCCTCTGGCTCCTCAACCTGCACCAAAGGGGCATATACCAGGTGGTGACGACTGGAATTTAGAGGTAAAGGCAGCATTCACCTGGAGAACAGCACGCAAGGCGAGGCGAGATGACTTTACACCACAGCCATAGACGAGAGATACTAAGAGCTCAGTTGGTCTGAAATAGACACACTAAAAGTCATAAATGGGAAGGCGTGGGTGGAAAGTCTTGCAGCAATTGGAAAGCTATTCCTCCAAAGACGTGTTATAACTTAAAAATATTCCAACTTCTGAATGATTTCTTTATACACCTGCTTAAGTCGGTGACATTATTCAGCCTTAACACTTTAATCCAAGTTTTATTTTGTCACCAAAATGTGAGTTAAGCTAACTTAATCATTCGCTAGACTGACTGGCACAGTAATGACTAACTCTTAGCTTGTGTGAAGACTAGTGGTTCAGTTTTCTAGTTAGCAAAATACATAAGCCGATGCACTGAGGATTATTCAGTTCCATGCATACTCTTGGAATCATTTTGTGATTCAGACAAAAACACACAACTATAAAATCATATATCTGTACAGGTCTGACTCAGTTCAGACACATTTATTTAGGGATTATCAGTTTTACAGAATACAACGCATCGCTATTACTATTTTGGTTGTTCAGACTTGCCTAAAGCACGTCACTGTGCAGTTTGATATGATGGTGGATTTTCAAGCGGTTTATACCCTCCTAGAGTACTGCCTTATAAGGGAAAATGACTGTGTCAGGGTGGCAGTGTGGTGGATGAAGGGGGCAGGAGGCCTGGAGTGTGCCCCAGCCTCACCAGGAAACAGGCGTTTGACCCTGGCCAACGAACTGATCCTCCCTGGGCCTCGGTTTCTGCATCTTACAAACCAGACTTGGTCTCAGCCATCAACTCTCTGAAGTTTTTTCCAGTTTTAAAATCCAGTGTTTCATTTTCTCATTTCTGAGCACCAAATGCAAGAAAATCATAGTCAAAGACACCACGGCTTCCATTGACAGCACTGGGATTGATTTTATACCTTGTTGTCAACCAAAAGCGCCAGTGTAGGGCAGCAGTGATCAGGGATGCCCGCAGAAGACCAAGCCTTCCAGGGCTGGGGGACCTGCTACTTATTTATTACACACTTAATGACGTGCCAGACATTGTTCTAAGTGCTTGGGAGACGTTAACAGAGGGAGGCCCAGAGGGGCCCACAGGTGGCCTGCTAGGGAATGGATGGGCTGGGATTTGACCCCAGGCAGTCTGGGCCCACAGGCTGCCCTTCAGAGGTGAAGACGGTAGCCCTGCCTGGGTACCATGTCTTCATGCCCACAGGGAGTGCAAAGGACAAAGGAGGCTGACAACGAGCAGAAGGAATTAGAAAGGAGCATTAGCAAAAGTTTTTGAGCACCAGCAGAACACCCTATCTGCCATTCCAAGGAATCTCGGAGAAGAGACTAGACACTGGCCAACGCTTGCATAAGCTGGGTCCACCCTGATGGAGCGGGAGGCATCTCCATGGCCCCACATCTGCCCAGGATTCTTGGTAGCTGGGCCACCCTGCAAATGGGCAAGGTTGGTCGGATTCGGAGGTGGGCGGAAGTAGGGGTTAAGCTTATCAAGTCCTTGACCCCAACATAGATCAGTGAAATAGCCACCACTGCCAGACACCCCCCATGAATGGTCAGCAGGCCAGATGCAGGCAGCAGCTCACACATGAAGAGATGATTTCTATCTCTAGGTGGGTTCTTTTCTTCTTCCACTCCTCACCAAAGTCTCACTGTGCATGTGATTTTGACTGAACTGTGTACTTCACTTTTACTTCTCGAGGGCAGGGACTAACTAAGCCTTATTCATATTTGTCTTCTCAGCATCTGACTCTGTGTTCGCTAAGTGAACAAATGATGCATTTCGGACCAAATGACGTCATTTAACTTGCGACTGGAAACCACCACAAACTGCCTGTCAACTATTGATTTGGATTTTAAGCTAAATACAGACATGTTTCTAAGGAGATGTTTTTGTGTGTGTGTGTTTTTTTAAAGGAAGACTTCGTAAACTAGCTAATCACTTCTCATAATTATGTCTGGATCCTAAAGAACTCTTTTCCTGCATTTTACTCTCTAGATATTTCATGTTTGTAACGTATATATTCTACTGTAATGTCCCTTTTCCTCCTCTCTTCTGTGAATGTCCCTTTTTCTTAAGGGGAAAGTGTTAACATTGCTCATAACTCAGTCTGCCACAGTGCATCTGATCACTCCACCCTGTGCACCTTCTGACTTTTAATTTCCTTCTAACACCCTCGACTTTTGATCTCCAAGCACAAGGGCTGTACTTTTATTAGGTTTAATTTACTGTAAAGCTCATTGTTCCCTGTGAATCGCACCATAATAGTCAATGAATAATCACTGGCTTCAGCCAGACTGCTTTTTAATTCTGCTGAGTAACTGGAAAGCCAACTAGTATTAAGAACAAAAATGTAGGGAACCCTGATATTGCCCCAGAACTAGGATAAGCCATTTTATTATGAACATGTGACTGCCCAGGTGCAGAGGTGGATCAGCTACAGGGCAGGACCCAGGAAAAGGGGTCTGCTTGGGGGAGCCCCAGACTCCTTGGAAGGGGAAATAGGGAGGACCAGGGACCTGGGTGGGAGGCAGGAGCTTGGGCTTACGATGACTCCAGCATACAGGTCCAGCTTCCTCTTCCGGCAGCCTCCCCAACCTCTTCAGCTCTGCCATTTGGTCTTCCAGCCAGGATACCCTTCCCAAGGTTTTCACACATTGAAACCCGCGAGGGGCGGGATTTGTGTGTGTGTGTGTGTATGTGTGTATATGATAGCTTTTTCAGAAAGCTTTTAATAAAATCCTCCCTGAGGGGAGCTTGGAAAAATATTCTTAATAGCTAGATCATTTTGAGTCCTTCTCTACCATGTACTCAACACTCACAAATTCTGCAGATTTGGTTCTATGTCATTCATCACAGTCTTAAGGACATCGGTTCCATAATCATCCCTTATTCTGTAGAAGAAGCCCAAGGTTAGTGAGCAAAGGAAGGCTCCACTGTTGGGAACCGGTGGTCTTCAAACTCCTGTGCTCCTCTTTTGATATCTTTCTGCTCATATATATTGGAAACAGTCCAGCATGAACAAAGCACCACCTCCTAGCCCCCAACCTGTGCCAGCCCTGCCAAGAGGAAAGATGTCGCCACTCAGGGAGCCCCTCAGTGACTCAGGGAGCCCTGGAGCACCTGGCACTCAGCACCTATGAACACCAGGGCAGGCATGGTGGGACAAGGCAGTCTGCTTGAGGCAAGCGAGCTTCAGGAAGTAGCTGAGCTTTGGGGAGCAGTTGTCTACACCCAACTTCTCAGGGCTGTGCAAGTAGTCTGAGGGAGAAAGACCCTATATTAGCTGAAACTGCAGCCCAGATGAGTCAGTATTTTCTGCTACAGTTTTTTAAAAAAATAGTAACATACTCTTCACGTCTCCATGGTAACTTACTATGGATCTGTATTCCATTTATGGAACTCTTTCTTGACCTAGCCGTATTCTCCAATCTGGGCCTGAATATACACTGAGAAGCCATCAGAATCAGTTAAGTCTCCAAGAAATATCACTTCCCCTATACGTGATTGTTTCAGCAGTATAGATTCTGACTGTGGCTCATGCCACGGTGATACCTGGAGACCTTCAGGGACCCAGAAACATTAAGGTGCACCGATATCTCATTTATCCGGATAACTCTAGACCCAGAGTCGCCATGGAAACCGAGAACCCTGAGTCACAGAGAAGCTGGGCCATTCCTCTCCCTTCCCAGTGGTGCCGCAGTCCTTGAGATGTGAGCAGCTTTCAGCCCCGTGGCCTCGCTTAAGCTGGGCTTTCCTATTTCATCCACAACTTCAGGAATCTAAACTTACCTGCAAAATATTGAGCATGTGACCTGAGTCTAAACAGCCATGGACTCAAGCACCTTCTGATAAAAACGGAAACCACAGTGTGGGGGGTGGTTTTGGCCATGGGTTTGGGAGCTAGATAAACTCAGGTTTCCACCGTGAATTTCATTGATCTGACCTGGCAGGTTATTCATCCTAAGGTTCAGTTCCCACCTGTGTAATGTAGGAGCCATAAGTCGTCCGAGAGTGACGATGATGTGCGTGGAGTGCCCAGCCCAGAGAGAAGCACGGCCAAGGCTGGTCACTATCTGGGCACCGCTCAGCTCCAGAGGGCGCCACTCCCGCGGGATCGGGGCTTCCCGGGAGCAGCGCGGATCAGCACCACGACTCGGGGACACAGCCGCGGCCCGTTTTCCACAGGCAGCACCTCATCTGGAGCCTTTTTGTGATAGAATGATCATTAGTACTAAACCCATTCGGAGGTTCAAGAATGGGGTCGGCTCAACTTCAGGGCCTTATTACCCAAGCCCGGCTGCCCCTCGGTGCCACCAGCACCACTGCTCCGTCCCTGCGGAATTCCAAAGGCAGGTTTGGCATTAGGGCCTTGGCTCTGGGGAGGACGCCGAGCGCTCCACAGGAAGTCTCCGCCCGGCTCCCAGGGCGCACACTCGCGCGCACGTGGGGCCGAGGCCCTGGTCCCCGGGCCTCAGGGCCAGCAGGCGAACGACCCAGCCGAGTGACAGCAGGCGGCGGAGGGAAGGCTGGACCGGAAGAAGCCAGCTCCGCCCCGCGCTCCCTCGCCGCCTCCGCCCTCCTCTTCTCTCCGCTCGTGCGCTCCCTCTCCTCTCCCTCCGCTCCCCCAACCCTCCTGCAGCCCCCTTCCCTCTCCTCCCGCTTCTCCCCATCCTGCCTACCTCCCTTCCCCTCCTCCTTTCTCTCCTCCCCTTCCCTCCCCTCTTTCTTCTCTCCTCCCTCCTTCCCTCCCTTCCCCTCCCCTCCCCTCCCCTCCCCTCGGCCGTCCCTCCTACCTCCTCCCTCCTCCCCCCGCTTCTGAAGAGCGCGCCGCGTCGGGGACCGGCCGGTTACTTCCTCCAGCTACTGACGAGTGAGGTGTCGCTCCAGCCCAGAGCTCACCGAGCCGCCCGGCCCGCGTCCGGCCTCCCGGAACGTCTCTGGCCCGCGCCCTCGCCGTCGCCCGACGCGCACCGAGCAGCCGCGGGCCCTGAGCAGTCACCGTCCCGACCGCGCGCCGGCCCTGCCCGCAGCGGCGCGGTAAGAGCTGGGCCCCGGAGAGCGGCCGGCGCGCGGCTCCAGTCCCAGGGAGGGTCACCCGGAGCCCAGGGTGGGGTCGCGGGGGGCACCGACATGCAGATCTCGGGGCGCTGCCGGGGGTGCAGATGGGGGTGGCGGCTGCTCCGAGGACTCTAGGGGCGCGCGTCTGAGTTCCGCACCGGCTCGTTTTCCGGTTGTAGAGTGGCCTCCGGGGCTGGCGGGGTCGGCCGGGGTCCCTGCGTGCTAGTGCCGCTGTCTTGGGGGTCGCCGAGCCGCGGGCGCGGCCAGGGCGCGCTGGCCTGTTTCGCTCGCTTTTGTTTTTAAAAGGAAACGCGGGCCTGGTAGGGGGTCCTGCCCAGTGGGTGTCCCGGCGAACACGATTTCGCGAACGGGAGTGGGGGCACAGGAGAGGGTGTCCGAGGTGGCCAGGCGCCCCGGCTTTGAGGGGAACTTCCTGGAGCGGCGCCGGGCCCGGAGGATCTGGGGCGCCTAAGACACCTGGAGGCTGCGGCACCGCGGGAACCTGCGGGGCGCGGGGTGCCATGGTCACCTGCTCGCCGCGTCCAGCGCCGGGCATGGGGACCCCTCGGTTCTGCGAGGAGAGCGTGGGGAACCTGTCGGAAATAGGATCTGGTTGCGCTGGGCTGCCTTTATTTTCTCGTTCACACAGCATTTGAATGAAGGGGTAACTGAGTGTTTGCTTGTGGTGTTTGGGTTGCGTGTGTGTTATCCTATTTTATTTTTTACGGCAGAAGACCTTTTATGTTAGCCTGTACTCAATTTCAGGAGAGCCTAAAATAGTAGTTGACGTGCTAGTTATTTACAAAGTAAAGAAATGAGCAGTCCCCTTTGGAGATAGGAGTAATTTATTTTAATTCACCAGTAAGAGATTATATTTGTTCCATACAATGGAAGCGCCTGTGCGTTATCTGCCTGCCCACACCACCACCAATCAGGGAGATAAATCTCCACGTTAAGCTTTATTAAAATTCTGAGTAGTAGCGCAGTACAGTAAATGTTAGCACCGACCATCCGCATGGAAATGTTCAGATACTCATTTCTGGGATTAGTCATTCATCTCTCTAAACTGATCGCCTTCAAAGCAAAAAAAGCAACCTACCTTCAAATGTGTGTTACAAGGTTGTGGTGTTTCTTTTTTTGTTTTCAAATTTATCTAAATAATCTTACATAAGTGATTTCTTGTTCCAATAAGGGTACTGTTGTCAGGCAAATTCTCCTTGTTTTTAAATTCGCAGCTGTTACATTTCTGCCCTTTATTTTTTTTATTTTTTTTTATTTTTATTTTTTTTTGGTTCAAAAGCAGCGATCCATCAGCAACACCAAACTTGAAATTGATTTATGTGGAAAAACTTGGCTTGTCTGCCACCTAACAAGCCCTGTTGAGTAAACTAAGCAAGCTTAAATTTGATTAGTTGTGTGTCTGCCTGAAACCATTTAGTAGAGCACTTTAATTTCTGCATGGTTTTTACAAAACTCATTAAAAGCTGGACAACAAACGAATTCTATTCTGTAGCTAGTAATTACAGCTCTTTATGTGGGAGTGGTAGGCTGCCTTTTCTCCTGGTATTTGTACACAAAAGCTGGGCAGAGTTTTTCCACTGCCTTCCACATTCATTCTCTGTCCATCTCAGAGAAGCTGAAAAACAGAATCAAGTCAGCAAGCAGTCTGCAAGCCTAAGGAAGAAAAAGAGCTGATCCATCCGGCTCTGGATGAATAACTGGCAACACCCAAGATGTCTATGATTTTGCCCTTCTGTTTGAGGCTTATTTCTTTAATCAACAGGTACCAGGGCTTATATCATGCAGACAGATGACATAAAGCTCTAGAGGAAGGAGCATTTCACATTGGAAGGAGTAGTGAGAAGGGCCTGGTCTGATAATATCAGGATGAGGTGGGAAGGGTCCATTCCTCATCATTCATGTTCTCCTGGCAGAGGACTGCGTGGAGGACTCAGAATTTAGGACCATACTCAACTGGGGTTTAATCTCCACTTTGCCCCATGGTGGCCCCCATGGTAGCTATGTGGATCCTGGGCAGGTTGTCCGTGTTGCTGGGCCTCCGTTGCTTCACTGTATGACGTCTGCCTCTCAGGGATGCAGGAAGATTCAATTATGTAGGAGTGGATGGCCCCCCAGCACGGGGCTTAGCTCTTAGTAACTAGGCATTCTGGCAATGGCAGCCATCAGTAGGAGAGACTATTGATTGTTGAGTGAATGTAAGTGACATAATCCACCAAGTGGAGATTCTGAGTGAATGCGGCCACTTTGGATCCAAGACTGCTGCCCTTCTCTGTCCTCCCATAGGACTATTATTTATTGCCAGTGCTGACCAGCCTTTGTTGGCTACCGTGATCATTACCTGCACTCCGAGGGTTTTAACAGAATTTTCTGATGCCTCTGGCTTCATCTGCTGCCTTTTAGCCAAGAGGGGTCTGTGTGTGTGTGTGTTGGGTGTGTGTTGGGTGGCAGGGTTCTTGGAAGGTCTGGTTTAGCCATAATGTTGATCATAAAGAGAAAACAAGAAAATAAACGCAAATTAAATAGTTCTGTGCGCATATGTTATTTTGCCACATCCAGTAAGTTCTATCGGTTGAATGTTGTCTTAATTGAAGTTCTCAGTTGTAAACAGATAAGAGCACCCAGTGGAGGCTATGGAGCTGGGCTTAGAGCTTTGCTACCAGCCTTCAGTTCCATAGCCATGAACCCGGGAGGGCAAGGAATCGCCCTAGAGGTGAAGGCTACTTAACCCAAGGTCTCTGAAAATGAGTTTTAGTTACTCTATTGTCTAAGTATCTTTCTTATTGACTTGTAACTTAACCTGGCTGAACGATTACATTTTAGAGCCCCAAATAAGTTTTCAGTCTATTATGGCATTGTCCAGTTACAAGCCTCATTGTAATAGCCATGTTAAAAAACAGTAAAGCAGGTGAAATTGATTTCAGTGTATTTCGGATTAACCTAATATATTTGAAATATTGTGTAAGTATAAAAATTATTGAGCTTTTTACTTTTTTCCACTAAGTCTTTGAGAGCTAGTGTGTATGTGTGGATTCGTACTAGCCACTGGTTGAGAGCTCTGTAACCACACATGGCAAGTGGGTACCATATTGCTTAGCCCAGGCCTAGTAGAAGATTAAGACTCAGTCAGAGGAAGTAAGGCAGATCCATGCTTGGAATCAGTTCCTCTTGAAGAAGTGCACAGCCAAGCAGCACACAAAGCAGAAATATTTTGAGCTCTGTATTCAAAGCAGGAAGATCTGGGACCATGTAAGGGGGGTTGGTCTTCAGTTCTCCCTTTGATCCGTTCCCTGGGTGTGTGCCTTCTCACAGCCTGGAGAGTGGAAGGGAAGAGAGGGGCTTCCTGGACTCCTTTCCTGTCTCTGGAAATGGCCCCCTGCAGCTGTCCTGAAGCTCTCAGGTTGAGCGGATTGTGTCCAGAGCAGACAGGAGGTGGCCCACTGCCCCACTGTACCCACCCAAGTGCTCACCTATGCTGACCATGGAAATGTGAATGAAAAGCCTGACTCAGGCCCTCTTGCCCTGTTAACCCAGCAAGGAGGCTCTGACTAGCCAGCCAGCAAGTGACTTTTTCTGTGACATCTAAGTGGAGTTCAGTGGGGAATCAGCATTATTATTCAATCACCAAAATAGCATATCCCCTTGTGATACTGAGAAATGCTTTCCTCTTGAGACCTTTGTGAGGACAGCCATTTAAATAAGAATTCCCTGCATTCAGTTTGGAATTACCTGTTAGCTGCAGAACAGCCAGGATCAAGTCTGGATGCCACCAATGATGAGTTCTTAGTGTACTTAATCCTTTGCCTCCTTGACTCTCTTTTTTTTTTTCCAAAGATGAATGATTTCGGAATCAAGAATATGGACCAGGTGGCCCCTGTGGCTAACAGTTACAGAGGGACACTCAAGGTGAGTGAGCAAGTCTTAATTTTTTTTAATTGGAAAACTCGATCTCTAGGAGGAAAGAAAAAAAATGGCCTGGGTCCCAGAAAACTGATTGTAGCCCTAGCTTTTTAATTTATTGACTGTGTGACTATAGGCTATTTGCTTACTTGCTCTGGGCCTCGGTTTTCTGGTCTGCAGAATGGATATCTTGATGTGTATTGTTCTTCTCCTCCACGATATGAAACCAAAGGCCTTTATAGTTTGTTTTCTGAGGCTCCTTCCAGGTGAAAATCCTATAACTCCCAAGAAAACAGCTGGAGAGGCTGTCTCTGCTGCCTTTTCCGTCTACCCAGGAGTTTCTTTGATGGATGGGAAGCTGTTTAAGAACTGAAATGAGAGAGAAGAGGCAGACAGACCCAACTGCTGCAGCTCCTATCAGAAAGGGCGGCAGTCATGGAATTGTAGGTAGCCTGTTACTGGTGCAGAGAACAAGCAGGCCTACTTATGTTAAACCAAAAACCAGATGAAAAATGAAAGCGCCCTCTCTGCTGCATAAACACTTTGTGTAGCTTCTCTCATCATTCCTTTTGGGAACATTCTTTAGCAGCACAAACTGGTAATTTCCCACTTGTCTTCTCCAAATATGACAGCAAGATTTGATTGTTTTCAGCATTATGTAGTAAACATGTTTCAGAAGCATGATTTTAAAATTGGCCTCCTCAAAGCTTAGCGTCTTGCATAATGATGATGTACGTCTCTGGCATATTACATTTTCCTTTGTATGTCATCACTGAGGTTATTTGTCTGATGTGACCCAAAGAGCTAAAACTCAGCACAGTCCTTTCTGCAGTATTCTAAAGGTCATCAAACTTCAGCCTAGTGAGTTTGCTTGTTTGATTTGGCCAGACATTTTAAGCATGGCAGAAGTGGTACAAGAAATCATGGTATTAAGTTGAAACCACACCCCTAAGAAAAATGCTTCTATTAATTCAAATAATTTGACGATGCTTATGCGGTTTCTGGATATGGAAAAGAAAGTTATTGCTGAAATGGATGTGTTGAAATAGGAAGCACAGATTCGTATTGTCTTTTGGCTTCCTGGCTTTAAAAAAAAATAGAATTTACAGTTAGGAAAGGCATTTCTTAGTCGCCTGGGCAATGCTTGTGGGAACTTTAAAAGTTTATTGGAGGTTTCATCAAAATTAACTCTGCTCTAAAGTAGTTTATAAATCCAGATGAGTAATTTGCACTTGCCTGATTGATTGGTTTTCCTGGTAGATCTCAGGCAGTTGGTCATTATTGACTCGGGTTTTTTTTGGGCTGGGCTCCAGCCTCTGCCTGCCCTGTTTGGTAATGCGTCATTCATTGTTCTGCATTTCTACAAAGAAAGCGGGTAACCGATTTTATTTGTAAATGTGTTACACATTTTCTTATTGATGACTCAACAGATGGGTCATTGTATTACACATAACATGGGATTTCCAGCTTATGTTGGAAAAACAGAGTCTTTCTTCACGTGTTCCTATTTAGGCGATGATGAATCCAGACATTATCTGTTACTTACAAACGAGTCTTATATTAAAAGCTGTTTCTTTCATAAATGTTATGTAAGATGATCAGAAATCGACGTCGTGTAAGGTTTTATCTTTCTCTGTGTCTCTCCTCTTCTGCAGATAGTTTAGTTTAACTTTAAATCTATTTCCTTTGGAAATCTTTCCCCTTAGTGGGTGATTTGGGTTTTTTTGTTTTGTTTTGTTTGTTTTTTGGTTTTTGGTTTTAAGCAACAGGGTCCTTATCTGTTGCCCAGACTGGAATACAGTGGCTTGATCGTAACTCACCGCAGACTTGAACTCCTGGGCTCAAGTGATCCTCTGGCCTCAACCTCCTAAAGCACTGGGGTTACAGGCATACGCCACCCCACCTGGCCGGGGGGCGGGGAGCGGGGGTTCGTTTTTAAGACACTTTACTTTTTATAAAATGAAACGTTAAGGAATTTTGTCATGTATTACTATTTTCCAAACCATTGGAATTGATGTGGAAAAGCATCTCTAGTTTCAATTAAATTGTTTCATGGCCAACATTTCAAAATAAATGCTTCCAAAGATAAAGTAGTGTATTTCATTGTTTGACTTTCAGTTTTTATCCGGTCATTTGCCTTTTAACTGCATTGTGCTCAGACAGCCTCGTCAAGCATCATTTTTCTTACACACACAGCCTCACTGAATTTTCCTCGATGTAACAGGAGGGTCAGGTGTTTGGTAAAGGGATCTCTGAGGCTCCTCTTGACACCGTTTTAAGATTCTGTTATTTTTAGATTTGTGTATTTAATATATTAACTTAAGTGGATTAGGCCACTAAAATAAATTCCCAGTCACTCTGACTCTGTGAGGTTACTTAAATAAATCCACAGTGGCTGGGCACCGTGGCGCATGCCTGTAATCCCAGCACTTTGGGAGGCCAAGGCGGGTGGATTACAAGAGGTCAGGAGTTTGAGACCAGCCTGGCCAACATGGTGAAACCCCGTCTCCACTAAAAATACAAAAATTATCCAGGCGTGGTGGCGGGTGCCTGTAGTCCCAGTTGGGAGGCTGAGGTAGGAGAATCGCTTGAACCCAGGACGTGCAGGTTGCAGTGAGCCAAGATTGCACCACTGCACTCTGACCTGGGTCACACAGTGAGACTCTGTCTCAAAAAATAATAATAATAATCCACAGTAAAATAGAATCATTTCAGTCACTTTGACCATTTTACAAGTCTGTTTTGAGGACTGACTGGTTGATTCCATGTTTGCTTCAAAATTGCCAGTTGAAACAGGGAATATGGGTAGGATTGCCCACGGACCACTTTTATAATAGGTAATTAAATCAGTTTAAATATTGTATTTCCATTTTCTTTTCCATCTGTTTTTGCAGCGCCAGCCAGCCTTTGACACCTTTGACGGGTCCCTGTTTGCTGTTTTTCCTTCTCTAAATGAAGAGCAAACACTGCAAGAAGTGCCAACAGGCTTGGATTCCATTTCTCATGGTAATTTGTTCCTCAGACTTGACAAATTGTGCATGATTTTCCTAAGTAGTCCTGTTAATAAAGAGATGACAGTTCCTAAGCGAGAAATGTTGATATCTGGAGTCTTTGATATGAATAACCAGAAGGCAGGTTTTCATTTGTATCAACTTGGTGATTCTGATGTGGATTCTGATGTCTTGACTGCCAGACGCCCCCCAGTGAGCCACTGTTAGAAAACTGCAGGGGAACCCCTGAGCTGTCCCTCCTGGATGTTTTCAACATTAGCAAGCAGGTCCTCATCTCCCTCCTCTGCCCTGGAAAACAGACGGAAGAGTAGACATTAAAACACACCCAAACTTGTAATTTGGGTTTGCATCATTAGTTAAATCATCTCCCCTGCCCTGAGTTTTGGGGGCAACACATTGTTCTTTGTAATCCTTACCCATCTGTATTTCTTTCTGTAGTTCTTCGTGTCATTGTTTATTCTTCTTAAAGGAATAGCACGTCAGATAATGTTCGCACAATTACTGTGACACAGCTATTAGTTGGAAACGTGCCAGAGATGACTGTGTCGTATGAAGTAGGTGCTGAGAATACAGACCAGAAAATTAATTAAAACGCACACACTGGCGTACGCATAACACTGCATGGCAGCCATTTATCATTCTTGAAATTGCTGAGGGTGTCTGCAGAAGATTGTTTTCAATAAAAACGGAAGGTATGGTTCCATTACCGGGCTAAGTGGGGCACATTCATGTCACACTCACTTCTCAGCTCCATGCCTAGTTTAACGGAAGTAACTTCCAAATGATACAGTCCCTTCAGCCTTTTGACCAGAAACCATGCAATTCTTTTCATTGCCTACAATTTTAAAATAGACTTAGCAGGTTTCCCTACGCACAACTGCTTTGTGACGCTTTGCAAAATAGAACCTAATTTGAGTTTTATGATTTTTTTTAAAAAGTATAGTTCTGAGACATATATTTTCTTCTCAATTGTAGTCAGAAAAGTTTTTTTGTTAATAGTTATGTTGTTTTAAGGAATCATGCCAAGGTGTGAGATCAAAATTGTTCTTTTCCAAAAACTAAGCTGTCTCTCCCAAATCTCCACCTGATATCACCAACCTGAAGTCCTAACGTCCCCGTGGGGGCTTTCCTTCCAGACTCGGCCAACTGCGAGTTGCCTTTGTTAACCCCGTGCAGCAAGGCTGTGATGAGTCAAGCCTTAAAAGCTACCTTCAGTGGCTTCAAAAAGGAACAGCGGCGCCTCGGCATTCCGAAAAGTAAGTACTGCTTTCTTGAGCCCGCGCTGGGTGAGAAGAACCAGCTTGAGAGCAGTGGTTTGATCTTGACTTGTTTGTTAAGCTTTTGCTTGGGGTATTCTGCAAAGAGTAGCATAGATGTCGTTAACCTGAGCCAGTTTCTGTTTCACCCCAGTCAACCGAAGACTTGATCCAGAACTCATTAAATATATAGTAGAAGGACACGTTACTGGTGTCTTGGAATGTGCCTGGTCATGGCCGAATGGTGACGTGTCATCGTGGTGTCTTGCTCATTCGCGGGTTCTGGTATATGTTGGGACTTGGTGCATAAATGAGGGATGACAGTGGTCTCACTACCTTTCCATTGTTTTTACCTCACATGTTCTCTCTCTTTTCTCCTGGTAGACCCCTGGCTGTGGAGTGAGCAACAGGTATGCCAGTGGCTTCTCTGGGCCACCAATGAGTTCAGTCTGGTGAACGTGAATCTGCAGAGGTTCGGCATGAATGGCCAGATGCTGTGTAACCTTGGCAAGGAACGCTTTCTGGAGCTGGCACCTGACTTTGTGGGTGACATTCTCTGGGAACATCTGGAGCAAATGATCAAAGGTACTAGCTGAATGTCTTGCTTCTCCTTGTCCAGGATGAGCTGTGGCCGGGAAGACTGATTGGGAAAGTCATGTGGGTGTTCTTCAACCTTAGGGTTGCCACTTGTAATGACATAGAGTACCTTGCCTCAAAATGCCACTCAAGTGAGTCAGATATATGGCAGTGATTATAGATTTTTATCCCACTTTATGTGAGTGTGTGTGTGTGTATAGCATCAGGTATAGCCACAAGGCAGTAGCTTTAGTCACTAAATTGTTCTCTATTGCTGGCTGTACTCATCACGGGAGTCCATGTTGACTTAGATATGTAGGACAGGCAAGAATTCCCACGTCTTCTGAGCTCACGTTACAGAGCTAAAAGATATGGCAGCTTTAATGAAAGGGAGCCTTTACTCACATAAACCCTATGAATTCTACGTAAATTTTCCTACATCCAAATGGAACGTATTTTGGATGTTGAGGATTGTTGAGGGGGGTGGGGTATGTTTTTAAACAAGTGAGAAATTGATATATATTTACATGCTATCGTATTGTACAGAAACTGGCCATTGATCAGTAGAAATCTCACCAAATACAGAGAAAGTCTTGATTCAAAACTTAAAATAGCAGGGAGACCAATGTTTAAAACACATTGAGTTAAAAAAGAAAAGAAGGCCAGGTGCAGTGGCTCACACCTGTAATCCCAGCACTTTGGGAGGCCAAGGCAGGCGGATCACTTGAGGTTAGGAGTTCAAGACCAGCCTAGCCAATGTGGTGAAACCCCGTCTCTACTAAAAATACAAAAAATAAAAATAGTAGCTGGGCATAGTGGCACACACCTGTAATCCCAGACACTTGGAAGGCTGAGGCAGAAGAATCCCTTGAACCCGGGAGGCAGAGGTTGCAGTGAGTCAAGGTCATACCACTGTACTCCAGCCTGTGTGAGTGAGACTCTGTCAAAAGAAAGAGAGAAAGAAAGAGAGAGAGAAAGGAAAGAAAGAAAAAGAGAGACAGAGAGAAAAGAGAAAGAAAGGAAGGAAGGGAGGGAGGAAGGGAGGGAGGAAGGAAGGAAAAGAAAGCACTTTTATAGAATTCAGGGAACTAGTCCTCACCTGACTGATTTTAAACACACTGAATTTTAGCATCAACTATAGACTCAGAATCTCAAAACCACCTAGGATTCAACAGCTAACTTTTTTTAGTTACGGCTTCTGAGGGCCAGGGAAACTCATTTTTAAAGACTCTCATTTTTTCTGAACTTGGACAGGGCTTTTCTACCAAGTTTCTGGTGATCTGTTCATTGGCAAATTGGGCCTGTTTTGCCATTCCTCGGGCCTGTGAGTTTGTGTGTGTTTGAGTTTCCAGGTGCACGTATACTTTGTAATATATTCGTATTAAGTGTGTATACACAGTGCACAAACCTTTTCCCTTTCAAAGTTCTTGGGCAGTTGTCTTAGCCATCCCAGACTCCCACAGCCCTGGAGACCTCCTACACCCTGGGGAAGCGTGCAGGTTTGGAAGCAATGGGACTGTAAGCTTCACGGGGGCAGACACCATCCATTTTATTAATTTCCTGTATGCAGCCTCTGGTACAGATGGCATTTCATAAATACTTAAATGTTTCTTGAATGCATGAATGAATTCAATACACCATCTGGACCTTTTGCAATAGAAAATTTAATGTTGCCAATGACATCATTCATTTTGGAAAATGTATTTTAGTAATTAGAAAAATGGGTTGCTTTCTCTCGTGTTTTGAAAAAGACAGGCAGGACGTGGAGCACCATGAGATTAAATGTGAAGCACTCCATGCATGTCATCATTCTAAAATTATCGTCTCACAGGAATTCAGAAAGTCAATTTGTTCTTGTGTAGTTTTCACCTACATCTGCCATCTTATGTCTCCTGTGTCTGCTTTTCAGAAAACCAAGAAAAGACAGAAGATCAATATGAAGAAAATTCACACCTCACCTCCGTTCCTCATTGGATTAACAGCAATACAATAGGTCAGTCCGACTGATTCTGCCCTTAAGAACTTGGTCTTCAGTCTCCCCAGTAGACTTGGACTCTCTGTTGTAGGCTCCTAAGGGGCCACCTAGACCTGTGTGTGTCTCTCATGGTGGCCACACGTGGGTGGTTGAGCCATAAGCTGTTGAAATGTGACTGGTCCACATTGAGATGTGTAGGAAGAGTATAGTCATGCACGCCAGATTTGGAAGTCTTAGTATGAAACAGAGAATATAAAATGTCTCCCTGATAATTTTTAACGTATTGATTACATATTGAAATGATAATTGCTACATGAGGCCAAGTAAAATAAGAAAATTAACTTCACCTGTTTCTTTTTGCTTTTTTAATATGGCCACTAGAACATTCACAATTGCTTAAGTGGCTCACACGATCTTCCATAGGTCAGCACTGTTAGTACTAGTCCAGGCAATTCTTAGAGCAAGGAGCAGAACGAAGTGAGCTGGTTACCGCAGTCACCACCTGTTGGTCTAGTGTAGCAAACAAGAGGTGGCGGGCACAGAGTGTGTGGGAAGCAATTTGTAAACTGGCTTTGAACTTGGGAGCTTAAAGAGCTGTCATGGAATCTAGGTCCTTGCTTCCGATTGCTGGTTCTGGGGAGGACACATGGTCTGGCCAGGCCAGCGTGGGAGGGTTCCTTGGAACAGCAGGCTTGGGTGGTGTTGGTCCGGCCCAGTGTTTTCTCTCTGGCCCCAGCTCCACCATTCGGACCCAGTGAAGCCCACCTCTCTGCCCCACTGGGGGCTTCCTGCTCCGGGGGTCTTTCTGAACGTGGTACAGTGAGACACCCTGTGCCTGCCTGAGTCTGAATCAGAGTCAGAGAGCTTCCTTCCCTCTCCAGAAAATAAATGATTCTGCAAAGAACAGAGACAGGAGCAGTGTGATGAAGGAGCAGACAGCAGAGTGGGCTGTGCCTCAGCACACAGGGTTCGTGGCCTGGCTCTGCTCCTTATGCATCACACAGTGCATGACACATCACCTCGTCTCTCTGAGCCTTACTCTCCTTGGAAGCTGCAAGAGCCAGTGAGCCCTGTCCTCCTGAGGGTCCCATGAAAGCGCTAGAAATAGGGACATTGAGTCCTGCCTACAAAGGCTGCAGTCATTTTGGCAAAGGGCTGCTGGTTGAGAAGATGAAAGGTTTGAGAAGAAGGCTTGGTGACAGACCCCCACCAAAGCCCGGGTGTCCACTGAGGTTCTGCAGAGGGCTGGAGTGTGCGGAGTGCTCACCTGTCATTGGCTCTGAGGGGTTAGTTACTGTGGTAATACTGACTTTAAGAGCTCTGTCGTCCGATTGTTCTGTCCCAGGTTTTGGCACGGAGCAGACGCCCTACGGAATGCAGACACAGAATTACCCCAAAGGCGGCCTCCTGGACAGCATGTGTCCAGCCTCCACACCCAGCGTACTCAGCTCTGAGCAGGAGTTTCAGATGTTCCCCAAGTCTCGGCTCAGCTCCGTCAGCGTCACCTACTGCTCTGTCAGTCAGGACTTCCCAGGCAGCAACTTGAATTTGCTCACCAACAATTCTGGTAAGATTGGAAGCATCTTTCAACAAGGCTGTTGGTTTGATTCTGAGAACCCCAGAGCCATCATGAACCTCTTAATAAATACTTCCTGAGTTCAGCCATTACAGAAGGAGGTCAAAGCCCATGTTCTAAGTGGATTTCCAACAAGCATACCCCTAATATGTTTCAGGTGCTGGCCCAGGTACTGCAGGCATTGAGTAAACAAAACACAATCCCTGCTCTCACAGCCAGATTTCTCCACGCTTCAGGATATTTATGGTGGTGATGCGGGAATGTGGCATTTCTTTTTATGGAGATGTAACATAAATACAGTGCACAAATCTCAGGTCATATGGCTGGTTGAATTTGTGTACGTATGTATACCTATGTAACAACCATCCAGATGGAGATAGAGAAGTTTCCAGTAACCTGGACGGTTCCTTCGTACCCCTTCCCATCAATATCATCCCCCCACAGAAGGGAACCATTCTGACTTTTATCATCATGGATTAGGTTTTGATTTTCTTGAACTTTACATAGATGGAATCATGCGGTATGTTTTCTTTTGTGTTTGTCTTTTACTCATCATGAGGCCTGGGATTCATGCATGTTGTTGGATGTAGCAGCTATGTGTTCTTTTTCATCGCTGTATAGTATTCCATTATAAGAATTTTATTCATTCTACTGTTGATGGAAGATAGGATTTGTGTAGCATAGTTACCCTAAGGAATAGGCACCTGAGTAGAGAGCATTTTGAGAAGTCTGAGTGGTTCTACACCAGCAGGTGCATGATTGCACTGGTAGTGGTTGGTGATGCTGTGGTCGTGCCCAAGACCAACCATGCCCTAGAGGAATCAAAGTATGTGCTTGGTTGTCTTTGCCAGGGACGCCCAAAGACCATGACTCCCCTGAGAACGGTGCAGACAGCTTCGAGAGCTCAGATTCCCTCCTCCAGTCCTGGAACAGCCAGTCGTCCTTGCTGGATGTGCAACGGGTTCCTTCCTTCGAGAGCTTCGAAGATGACTGCAGTCAGTCTCTCTGCCTCAATAAGCCAACCATGTCTTTCAAGGATTACATCCAAGAGAGGAGTGACCCGGTGGAGCAAGGCAAACCAGTTATACCTGCAGCCGTGCTGGCCGGCTTCACAGGTGCGTGTGGCTCTCTGGGAGCCTGGCCGCCCAGTCTCCTGGGTCCTGTCCCTTGTTTCCTTTCGAGCCGCAGTACCACATTCATCGAGGGTGTTTCTAAGCTTAGGTACACAAGCGCTCTACACTCCGTGTTTTATGCATGGCTTACTGTATCTCTGAATTAGAAAAAAGCCACACTGGGTGGAATTTTCATGTACACGGAGCTCCGTGGAGTGAATGAAAATCGACAGGCCACTCCCTCCACCTGGGACATTCTGTAGAGTAGTTGGAGCAGGGGGCGTGGCCTATGCAGTCTTCAGCTCTGACTCACCCACTCCAAGAATCAAAGAATGTAAACTGGCTTAGGGAGGGGCAGCAGAGCCAGTCTCAAATAATATGGGCACTGTTTACCTTTTCTTGCTTCTAAAATCTATCCACTCTTATTTTTGAGGTTTGGGTGAGAGCTATTCTAGGCAGAGGACAAATATTAAAGCTGCTTTTAGAAACAGATATTTCCAGTACTTTAGCAAAAATACTGGGGCTTTGTTTTCACTGGCTTCGTGTGTCCTTAAATGTGCTTTTTATTTTTCTTTTTTTTGACCATATGGAGCCACTGTGGATTGAAATTACCTAACTTAAAAAAATCTGATACATTTAAAATAAAGATACTGAGGCATTCATTCTTTTCCTGTCGTCTAAGAACAACCAGCCACATAAATGTATTAAAGTACACGGAAAGAGTGTGTGAAAGCTATTCTCACTTTCATTATTGGGAGTTCAGGGCCTGAGAAGAATAAACAGCCATTACGTTAGTGTGGTTCATTTTAATAGTAACATAAGTTTCTGTTTATTGACTGACAGCTCTGTGGTTAAGTAGGCATACAGTCTGTAGTCTGTAGGACAGCCTGGCATGGAAGTGGTATGAGGCCATTTTACAGATGGGGAAATTGGCTCACAGGTAGACAGCTATCGGTGGTCACACAGCTCTGGTTCTAGAAGGCCTGTCCCGTGCTTTACAGCAAAGTTTTATTGATAATGGCCATTGCGTTTCTGAGGAAGAGCTATTTGGTGGAAAGAGGTTGGGCTTAGGATCGGAAGATCTAGGCTTTTCTCCTCTTTGCTGTGATGGGTGTGTGATCCAGGACAAGGCACCTGGCCTCTGAGCCACATCTTATCCCTCCTCTTTAGAACAGGACCACACTGACACTTGCTTTGCATGCTTCACCAGACAGAGGCTGTGAGGCAATGAATGTGACCCCACGTGGCTATTGAGTAAACCGGGCTCACATTAAGTAATTTACACATGATCATTTGGCAGGAAGGTGGCATGGGATCCCACGTATGACACTCCTCATTCTGTGATGAAACACCCCTTCAGCCACCCCCATCTCTGCCCCACTGGGTGTTTCTAGAAATAAACCTTGAAGGTTTTTACATAAGGAACAATTAAACCAGATGGGGAATTTTAATGCCAAGAGTTGGTGGCCCTAAACTTTCTTCCAGAAAGAACAAACCTAGCAATCAAGGGGAAGGGTGTCCCGTCTCGTGACCTTATTTTCTAGGAGTAGGCAGTGCGGAGGAGGAACTCACATTTGGTGCCCAGCCCCATCTCATTAAAACACTTAGTACTGTCACCAACACCTTGAGTGCCACCCTTGAGTGTCACATCGGAACCCCATTCAGAGAGTTGGATCTGCATTGCTAAATCAGCATGTACAATTAGGATGGTTGAAGCCTTGCTGTATTTCACATCTGTGAAAGGGTATGATCCGTCTCCCTCTCCCCACAGGAAGTGGACCTATTCAGCTGTGGCAGTTTCTCCTGGAGCTGCTATCTGACAAATCCTGCCAGTCATTCATCAGCTGGACTGGAGACGGATGGGAGTTTAAGCTCGCCGACCCCGATGAGGTATGGCCAGAGCCCTGGGAAATCTCTGGGTTTGAAAACCTGATTTCCTGGTTGGGTTCAAAAACTCAGTTCTTTGGGCACCAAAAAAAAAGGGTTCACCAGTACTAATGAGAATCTTTCTACGTGAGGCATCCTTGACTGTTGGGAAAATGGAAGTGGAGTCATGCTTTGTGGGTAAACGTGTATAGTGTTTTCTGGGTATGCTTTGTACAGGGGCGTTGCACAGATTTCACTGTCTTGATCGGTTGTCTGATCAAGAGGCCCAAGCTGCAAATTGAGGTTCTCTGCCAACCATCTGAAAATGCCTTAGGCAGGCTGTCCTTGTCCACTGGGGGAATAAGCCTCATGTGGCCCAAGCCGGCTTTCTGTCTGCTCCTTAGCTGAGCCCAGCAGCATTGACCCCAGCCCTGCAGGGTTAGAACCAGGAGCCCTGTCTGAAGGAGAAGGCCAAGGACAGGTGGGATACCAACCCCTCCAGCAAAGCATTAGAGAGAAGCCCCAGGTCTCTGGCACCAGAAAGCATAATCTGTCACCACTCCCGCCCCGCCCCCAGTTCCCTTGGGAGCCAAGCATTGCAGAATGAGTATACCACGCAGCTCAGAATCCCACCGGCACCTGTTAACTTCAGTAGTTGGAATAGAATCCTGGAGGGTGGGTGACACCAGCATTTCCCTTGTCTCGGGACCCTCCTGGCTCTGAACCCTTGGCTCCCAGGAGGTTTTGCTGAGCTGGGGCCAGAGAGCAGGGACCTGACTCCCCACTGGTTCTGCCCCTTGGGGACACAGTGCCCCTGCCATAGGTACTCAAAGGTACTCAGAGGTACTCCTCAGTACTCAAAAGATCCTCCTGCGGACCTTGTGTAGGTGTCAAGTTCTCTCTAGGGTGAATGTGCCTCAGAATCATAATCAGGGAGGAATGTCATTCACTTTTTCTTCACTGACAAATGGAATTGAACTCTTTTTCCATCCGTGTTCACCAAAGGTGGCCCGCCGGTGGGGAAAGAGGAAAAATAAGCCCAAGATGAACTACGAGAAGCTGAGCCGGGGCTTACGCTATTATTACGACAAGAACATCATCCACAAGACGTCGGGGAAGCGCTACGTGTACCGCTTCGTGTGCGACCTCCAGAACTTGCTGGGGTTCACGCCCGAGGAACTGCACGCCATCCTGGGCGTCCAGCCCGACACGGAGGACTGAGGTCGCCAGGACCACCCTGAGCCGGCCCCAGGCTGGTGGACTGAGTGGGAAGCCCATCCTGACCACCTGCTCCGAGGACCCAGGAAAGGCAGGATTGAAAACGTCTAGGAAAGTCGCCAAGAAGCAGTGGCCTTATTGCATCCCAAACCACGCCTCTTGACCAGGCTGCCTCGCTTGTGGCAGCGACGGCACAGCTGATTCTACTCATAGTGCTTTTAAATGAAAATGGTCGAGAAGGAGGCACCGGGAAGCCATCTTGGCGCCTGGCAGGCCGTGGGACGGGATGGTTCTGGCTGTTTGAGATTCTCAAAGGAGCGAGCATGTCGTGGACACACACAAACTATTTTTAGATTTTCCTTTGCCTTTTGCAACCAGGAACAGCAAATGCAGAAACTCTTTGAGAGGGTAGGAGGGTGGGAAGGAAACAACCATGTCATTTCAGAAGTTAGTTTGTATATATTATTATAATCTTATAATTGTTCTCAGAATCCCCTAACAGTTCTATTTAACAGAAATTGTATATTGTAATTTAAAATAATTATATAACTGTATTTGAAATAAGAATTCGGACATCCGAGGTTTTGTTTCATTTTTCAGTAGCACATATGGAATTTTGCAAAGATTTAATCTGCCAAGGGCCGACTGAGAGAAGTGTAAAGTGTGTATTATTTACATTTAATAGACTTACAGGGATAAGGCCTATGGGGGGGTCATCCCTGCTTTTTGTGGGTTTTTTTGTTTGTTTTTTGGGGGTTTTCTTGCCTTGGTTGTCTGGCAAGGACTGTACATTTGGGAGTTTTTATAAGAAACTTAAATGTTATTATCTGGGGTTATATCTGGCCTCTGCTTTCTCCTTTAATTGTAAAGTAAAAGCTATAAAGCAGTATTTTTCTTGACAAACGGCATATGTTTTCCACTTCTCTGCATGCCTTTAAGTCAGTTTATACACAAAATGGATTTTATTTTTTAGTTTCACTGTGTTTCTCCAACAGCTCACCTCTCCCTGACCACCCAGCCATTTCCTTCCTGTGCTCCACGTTCTTCTGTATGATTAAAATAAGAATACTATTTTTGGAAATATGCAACTCCTTTTCAGAGATCAGGAGGGATTTATGTAGCAGCTATTTTTACTGCAAAAGTAATTCACTGGAAAAAAATGTAATTTGTAAGAAAGCTTTATTTTTATCTCAGCTCCATGTAAAGTTAAAGTTACTGTACAGAGCTGAAGGATGGGGGGCGATGGGGGTCTTGATGAAACCTCTTGAACGAGGTACAGTTTGTTCCATCTTTGTGCACTCGTGTGTCTCAAACCATCTTAATAGCATGCTGCTCCTTTTTGCTCAGTGTCCACAGCAAGATGACGTGATTCTTATTTTCTTGGACACAGACTATTCTGAGGCACAGAGCGGGTACTTAAGATGGGAAAGAGAAAGCATCAGAGCCATTCATTTGGAGAAAACGTTTTGATCGAGATGGAGACTTTTGTAGTCATTTCAAAAGAGCACCTGAGTCATGTGTATTCCTGGCCTTTGTAAATGACCCGATCAAGTTGGTTTCAAAGTCCGATGGGCTTGTCTGTTTACTAGCTGTGTGGCCTTGGACCGGTGGCTGACATCTGTAAAAAATCCTCCTGTGATGCAACTGAGGAATCGGGTGGCCGGGCAAGCTGGGAAGAGCAAAGCCAGAGCTGCGATGCCTAAATACCCACAAAAGACCGTTCCCAGTATACTTAAGCACAGGATGTTTTTCTCAACTGGGACGTATTTATCACTCGGACATCTGTTTATAATATAAACAGACATGTGACTGGGAACGTCTTGCTGCCAAAAGAATCCTAGGCATTGGCTCATTGTATGTGAGGCTGAACCACGTGAAATTGCCAATATTAGACTGGCTTTTATCTACAAAGAAGGAGTTTCATGGGGTTCGACCTAATAGTTATGGAAACTACAGTCCTTATAAACCATTGGCATGGTAATAAACAGATCTTAAGGATAAAAATTTTGTAACTGGGCCTTTACTCTCTCAATAATAAAGTATTTTGTTTATATAAACTCCTTGTGATAGTCCTCGTTCTTCCTCTCCACACCCAGCATGAAGGAGCTGGAGGAAGGATGTTAACCCCAGATCCATTCTCTACCCAAAACATTCCATCATCAAGCGGCAAGTCTGTTTGACTAGTTTATACACAAGTGACTTAGAAGCCACAACCCAAATTGGAATCAACTCTGAGGCCTTCCTAAAAGAATCCCCAAAAAGTACTCCTTCAAAGCAAAACATTCTTTTAAGAAGGTGTTAGAAAGATTCAAATGTCTTTGCCAGAAGCTTGGCAGAGATAACTGAGGAGAGATTCTAGGATGTTTATATTAAGTACATTCGAATTTGAGGTTTAAGTACTTTTGGAACTGAGAGAACACTCTGTCCCCTCAGTGGAGTCTGACATTGGTAAGGTGATGGTGGTCTTAGGACACCTATTTTCAAATTTGTTCTCTTTACATGCTTCAAAATTAGTGAGTATGCCAAAAAGCTTATGTGGGTTATATTCATTGGTGTGCTAGAGCCAGCTCACTGTGTGCTCCCGAGAGCTACATGTCTGTTCCCACCACCACATCAGTAAAGGTAGCTTGAGATGGGGCATGATGAGAGTATTTACACCATGGGAATCAGCAGACACTACAAGTGAGGGCCTTTTCTCCCCCAGAGTGCTGATTGTTAAACATTTACCAGCACTCTACTGGTTCTATCTACCAATGATTTCCATATTAGAAATTAAGGTAAATTTTAAAAGAATTCATTTAAAAATAATTTTACGTATTGGCATTAACAGCATTTTTTTTATTGTGAAAAGTAATTATGTTTTCAAAAGTTAGCATGGCATTGTTTCACATTTGCAAATCTCCTTAATGTCTGGTTTAGTATTAGAGTTGGATTCTTCTGTTCCTGCATTCAGTCTCTTCACATATATTTTGATAGAGGATGTGAAGAAAATCCGGCCTAACAGATACATAACTGAAACAAGGAGGAGCATTTAAGGCTGTTTCAGATAATTGTAGATATTCTTTCTTTACTATGCCAAAACTTAACAAAGTATAACTCCTTAGTTGCGATTCAGGTATGAAATCATATCAATGAACTTTCCTAAGGTTACATTAAATTCCATTGGTCTACTTTGCACTTTGAGTAGATCTTTTACCCATGTATGATTTTGTAACATCCTGCACTGGTCATTTGGAAAATATTGCTTCAACATGTTAACACATTTCAAAATATAATATTAAACAATTACACTACTTAATATCACCACAAATCACATCAGAAAAGTACTGGGAATCTATCAAACTCACAGTGGTGGATACCAATTTTTTAAAATCCAAATTTTCACTCGAAACCTCAAATTTTATAATCAGCAACAAATATCCCTAAGTTTATTTTGCTGGTGGGAGGGGGAAGCGACAGACTCACTTTATTTGTTTTTGAGGAAGTACCAGCCAAATACCCAAATCAGAATAATTTGCCAGTTATTCTCTCAGATATAAGTGATGTTCATGAATACAGTGGATAGTTTAGCTTGCAACTCAAATACACAACTGTATTTCCTTAGAACAATCACCTATTTCAGTATGTATGCAGACCAGTTCTTTATGTGTACTTTCCATTTTATTGCACAGAAATTAAAAAGATGTATGTTCCATTAGTAAAAATTAGTTTTTACTGCTTCACACAAGTATTCTTGAGGCCGGGTGTGGTGGCTCACACCAGCCTACCCAACATGACAAAACCTCATCTCTACTAAAATACAAAAATTAGCCAGATGCAGTGGTGCATGCCTGTAGTCCCAGCTACTTTGGAGGCTGAGGCTGGAGAATCACTTGGACCTGGGAGGCGGAGGTTGCAGTGAGCTGAGATTGCGCCATTGCACTCCAGTCTGGGTGACAGAGTGAGACTCCGTCTTTAAAAAAAAAAAAAAAAAAAAATTTTTTTTTGAATGAAACTGGTATTTTTCTTTTCTTTTTTTCTGCAAGTGCATGGTGGTGGTGGAGAGTGCAGTGACACAGTGACTGTCAGTACAGTTTAGTGCAACTGTTCCAGTTCACGTGATTCTGGTTCAGCACTACAATGCAAAACCACCTGTGCTTTTGTACCATCATAGCAAATGTCAAAAAGTCAAGCATGGATTTGTATCCTTGTAAAAATAGTCTTAACCATGAGGATCCTTCTGAAAGGGTCTCAGCGACCTCAGAGTCTGTGGGGCACATTTTGAGAATTGTTCTAGAAAGAAGAGAGGCTCACTCAGAGCAAAAGTAGTGGACCTCAGGAGGACGAAGCGAAAGTAGGGAAAATTAGCCTTTGGCCTCCCGAATCCAGTGTCCATGCTTCCAGTCTTCTGACCTTTTCATAGCCAGGTAAGGAGGAAGCATTTCTTATTTAAAACAAAAAGAATTGTCTAGTCTGCATGATAAAGAAAAGTTCCTTCACACAGGGTGAAATGGATACTCTCAAAGCCCTTTTCCTGCCATCCTTCTTTGTTCTTTTCCATGCTCCAGTCCAATTCCAAATCTGTTTTAGGATACCAAAAATGTGTATTTTGCCACTTGTCTTTGAGACAGGGTCTTGCTTTGTTGCCCAGGCTGGAGTTTAGTGGCATGATCACGGCCCACTGTAACCTCAACCTCCTGGACTCAAGTGATCCACCCACCTCAGCCTTCTGAGTAGCTGGGACTACAGGTGTGCACCACCAGACCTGTCTGATTTTTAAATTTTTTGTAGAGAAGGGGTCTCCCTATGTTGTCCAGGCTGGTTTCAAACTCCTGGAATCAAGGGGTCCTTCTGCCTTGGCCTCTTAAAGTACTGAGATTATAGGCATGAGCCACTGCACCTGGTCTTGCCACAATTTTTCTGAAACTCAGAAGAAAAGAGGAAAGGAAAGGGAAATAAATATTTAGAGAAATCATTTTTCTGAACATCTTCAAAACTGAGATTGGGCGGAGATGAGGTCGTGTGGCCTGCTGCCCGCCTTTCCCATGGTGGGGAAGAAGCAGAATTAAATTCCCGTCAGTCCTGCCCCACGTCCTGGCTCTCCCCCATATCACCCTACCAGCTTTCTTTTCTGATAGGGCTCCAGAACTCCATATGGTGGACACTTGTCACAGGGAATGATTTAGGCTTTAATGGGGCTGCTGGGGGCGGGGGGATGCAGGGCTTGGGGGCCAGAGAAAGTGGAGCAGGAACTGTGGCAAGAGGTGGAGGGAGCAAGCTGCCCCATCACCTCTCCTGAAACATCAAGCAAGTTAACAGGAGGATTTCTCGTGGTTTGGATCTGGACCTTGTATTATCACTATCACCGGGTCTGTCAGGCACTATTTGTGACCTTGGGCATGCAATTTAATCACTCTCTGCCTCAGTTTTCCCTCCATAAAGCCAGGTCATTGGTGGCTGTGGTGGGATTGATCTATTGGGGGTGTAAGATTGTGTGAAGTCAGTAACCTGGGTGGGGGTGCTATTTGAGCAGAGCACTCCAAGGAAGATGTGTTTGAGCCAGGGGGTCTGCAAAGAAGATGTGGTTCTCGGACAATCATGTCTCCATTTTCATCAGAAGAAACCCCGGGGCAGAGTTCTGTGGTGAAACAAGTACTTAACTGAACCAAGACTCAAACCCTGGTCTTCTGTTTTCTGGTGTTGTTCTCTGGCCAAAATAACCCTGTTATGTTTGGTTGAAGTCATTATAAATGCTGCCCCAGATGCTATCTAGGGGCTCCTCCAAGTTTCTAGTTCCTCCTTCCACAAACCAGAGGCCACAGCCCTTGATTTGAATTTTAAATTATCCAGGAACCTCCTACCCAAAGAACACACGGCCCTTGTGCACAGCAGCCGGTGGCAACTAGTTGAGTTCAAACAGATACAAGAATCTCATAATCCGGGCCAGATGTTAATCCGTCTTTTCTGTAAGAGTAAAACTGAAGGGTGAGTCTCAAAGCAGGGCAGGGGGAAACCCCTTATTGTGCAACTCTTTTGTAACTCCTGGGCGGAGTTTGGACATGTGACCTCTGCTTGAAATTTCACATTAGGGGAAAGACCATTTTTGGTCATAGCTGAGGTGATGACATCTTGGCAACTGGAATTGACATGGCCTTTGTTCCACGTGCTATGAGTAACTGTCCCCTCCCCGTTTCTCAAAGTCATGTTCAGATGGCAAAACTGCCCAGGATTACCACATCTGACTCCTGCTAGCTGTTTCTGTGTCTATGGCTTCATACTGTTCAGACATAGACCTGGGGCTCAGCACGCATGTATGTGCTTGAGGCATAAGGTCAGAAGCGCAGATCCAGGAAAGACTGTGGCCTGGAGGAAGGTGGGTTGGTTGAAGGACAGAAAATGGAGGTGGGAGTGAACGAAGAAAAATAAACAAAAAAATGAACTCTTAAGCAAAAAAAGACTGCTTGTCTGATGTAACCTGTAAAGCTCATGATGAGAAACACCTTTATGATTTGCTGGTAAACTCCACCCAATTTGGTTCTGAAAGAGGTTATTTTTCATTGCAGTGCAAGCATTTAATTAGTTAATTGGGAAATACGGCACCATTTTCAAAGCTCACTTTCATCTGTCATCTCATTTACACCTCCCTGTGACCCTGGGAGATTGGTTTTATTATGCCCATTTTACAGATGTGGAAACTGAGGCTCGGAGAGGTGAACCCCCTAAAGGGAAACTGGAGAGGCTTATCCTGACTCATCCATGGTCCCTGATCCCTTGTGCCTGAGATGCAGACTGTGGCTTGGGAACAGGGGAGGGCTCAGAAGGCTGGAGCTCAGCTGAGTGGCTAGATGTTCCCTCAGAGGGTACCCTCCTTTGGCTTCCTCGTGACCCTGGTGGTTGTCAACAGTGCTGCAGGTGCTCCTCGCCTTCCCACCTTCTGGATGAAGCTCGTCCTAAGGAATTAGCATCTCATTTCTAATTCTCAGGTCCTCAGCAATCAGACTTGTATTTTGGGTCAAATTTGCATGTCTTGGGGCTTCTGTCTTCTCAAGCTATGCATGGACCCCAGAGCAAATCCCAACCATGGTTCAATGTCAGCCTCTGGGAATCTGCAGATCACTGGAAGCCAGGCTGTCCACACTTTCTGGAAGCCACTTCCTAGTGAAGCAGCCCAGGAGGAAAGAAGCAATGGCATAGCAGGCAACCTAGAGTGAGAAACTTGGAGCCCAGCACTTCAACTATGTCTGTGGCTGGAGCCAAAATAACCAGTTGCTCCTGGTTGCTGCAGGTCAGCAATTGCATCCCAACAAGAAGCCACAGAGCATCACCTTACCCAATACTGTGATGGGGGCCGGGGTCACATACGCTTAAGTGTCTCTGTAAATCAGCCCAGCAGTTGGGACTAAGACACTTCAGGATCCCAGGAACACACATACACACACACAACCCATTTGCACGTACATGTGTGCAGTCATACATCCAGAGACACGCATAGACATACATACATACACACATGTGCATGTGTGCACACATGTATTCACATGCACACACACGCACACTCATACACTGACACACATGTGCATATGTGCACGCACACGTGCGCACACACACACACACCACTCCTTTTGCTTGCTTCACCTTGTCTGTCTCTGCTCCTCCTGGTGGTCATCACCTCCCATGCCCTGTCTCCTGTATCAATTCCCCAGGACTACCTACTATAACAGAGTGTCACAAACTTTGTTTTAGTAGCGGGGCTAGAAATCCAAGATCATGGTGTCTATAAGGTTCGTTCCTTTTGAGGGCAGTGAGGAGCGAGTCGGCTCCAGCCCTCTCTCCCCTTGGCTGGTAGATGATCGTCTTTTCCCTGTGTCTCTTCATGTCACTTGCCCGTCTCTGTGTCCAAATTCCCCCTTTTTATAAGGATACCAGTCATATTGCATTAGGGCCAGCTCTAATTATCGCATTTTAACTCAATTACCTCTGTAAATAACCCACCTGCAAAGACAGTGTCATTCTGAGGTTCTGGGGGTTAGGATTTCAACATATCAATTTGAGGGCACACAATACAGCCCATATATGCCTTAACACTAAATAAGTTACATAGTAGTTCTATTTTTATTTCTTTGAGAAATCTTCATCCTGTTTTTCATAGTGGCTGCACTCATTTTCACTCCCATCAACCGTGTGTCCCCTTTTCTCTGCATTTCAATTTGCATTTCTCTCATGATTAGCGATGTTGAGCTTCTTTTTTCATATATCTGTTAGCCATTTGTATGTCTTTTTTTGATAAATGTCTATTCATGTTTTGCCCACTTTTTAATGCGATTATTATTTGTTGTTGTTGTTTTTACTGTTGACTTTGAGGTTTTTGTATATTCTGGATATTAGTTCCTTGTCCAAATGAACAGTTTGCAGATATTATCTCCCATTCAAAAGGGCATCTCTTCCCTTCGTAGATTGTTTCCTTTGCTGTGCAGAAGCATTTTAGTTTAATAGAGTCTCATTTGTCAGTTTTTGTTTTTGTTGCCTGTGTTTTTGAGGTCTTAACCATAAATTTTTTTGCCTAGCTCAATGTCCTGAAGTGTTTTTGCTATGTTTTCTTCTACCAGTTTATGATTTCAGGTCTTATGCTCAAGTTTTTAACTCACCTTGGGTTGATTTGTGTACATGGTAAGAGATAAGGGTTCAGTTTCATGCATCTATATGTGAGTATCTACTTTTCCCAGCATCATTTATTGAAGAGGGTGTCCTTTTCCCATTGTATGCTCTTCATGCTTTTGTGGAAAATCAATTGGCTGCAAGTATGTGGATTTATTTTTGGGTTGTCTATTGCATTAGACTCTGTGTCTATTTTTATGCCAATACCAAGCTATTTGGGTTACTATAGCTTTGTAATATATTTTAAAGTCAGATAGTGTGATGCCTTCAGCTTCTTTCTTTTTTCTCAGAATTGCTTTGGCCATTCAGATTCTTTTACACAGTTTTTTCTATTTCTGTGGGAAAAAATGATGTTGGCATTTTGATAGGGATTTCATTGAATCTGTAGATTGCTTTGGGCAGTATGGTCATTTTGATTATATTAATTCTTTCAATCCATGAGCATAGGATGTCTTTCCATTTGTTTGTGTTCTCTTTCATTTTTTTTTCATTAGTATATTATTATTTGTGCAGTGAGCAGAGCGAAGTCAGGGACACTGTTTCTAGAACTTGGCTAGCTCCCCTCCCCCAACCCAGCTGATTGTCCTGGTTGCCAGGCACTTGTTTACATTAGAGACAGAACACTCTGCAGGGTTCTGATTGGTCAATTGTGGCCCTTAGGCCACTGGCAAGCAGAGGCAGAGCCACAGAGGGGCTGCTGCTCCTCAAAATGCCTCTCCAGCCACTCTGGAGCTGGTGGGGGCTGCCCTGCTGGTGATGGCTTAAGAGAAGCCCTGGGGGTCCCTGGGCATCCCTGGGAGGTCCTGGTTTGTGCTGCTGTGGTGATCTTAATCATCAAGAGATGACACACTTTATATCACAGGAAAAGAACTGAGCCAAACGCTGTTTCCATCAGGAGGTCCATGTAGAAGGCAGCCAGAACACGTAGAAGGATGGGAGTCAAGACACAGGCCCAGGAAGCCTTCAAGTCACCCTTGATGGAGGCCAGACCTTGAACGTTATAATCCCTCTGCTTGTCAACCATTAATGCAAATCTGAGGAGGTCTTCCCTCCTGAACACAGGAGGTTTTCTGGAAAAAGTATGGAAAAACAAGCCTCCTAAATGTTCCCAAGTGACTGATGTAGGACACATCTTAAAAGGATCAAAGGAGGATGAAGAAAAACTTCAGAAGAAAATAACAGGTGGTTTGAATGAAAACGCTCATTTTGCAGAAAGTCCGGAAGTGCTCAACCAAGAAAGTACAAGATGGAAGCAAAGAGTACAGAAAAAGGAGGCGAAAGAAAAGCTGGAACTTTTGAATGCACAAATAAGACAGGTCATGAAAGATACCATGAGCCAATTAAAATCTCTAGCTGAAAACCTGGACACCATGCGGTTGCGAGATTTCCTTAGGGACCACAGTGATGAGAACTAGAAACCAGAGCTACACAGAAAAGCAGAAAATGAAGACCGCCTCCCCCAGCCCCCACCCGCCCAATTATAAGTCAGAGAGTTTGCTGGGTGATGGTGACTTAAATCTGTCCTGTGAAAGTCAAGGAGAAACAAGAAATAGCCAGACAATTGTCGGAAGAAAATGCAATGAATGAGAGCTCACAGGAAAAAGCAAATGCCTCCAAACTGAGAAAGCATCTTTGCAATTTGAAAATTCCCAGCTGGGCCAGGTGTGGTGGCTCACACCTATAATCCCAGCACTTTGGGAGGCGGACGTGGACTGATTACCAGAGGTCGGGAGTTCAAGGCCAGCCTGGACAACATGGTGAAGCCCATCTCTACTAAAAATACAAAAAATTAGCTGGGTATGGTGGCGTACACCTGTAATCCCAGCTACTAAGGAGGCTGAGGCAGGAGAACCTCTTGAACCCAGGAAGTGGAGGCTGTAGTGAGCTGAGATGGTGCCACTGCACTCCAGCCTGGCGACAGAGCAACACTCCATCTCAAAAAAAAAAAAAAAAAAAATCCTGGCTCACAGGTGAGATCCAGAACATGCAGCTGAAGCTTCAAATCTTGCCTGAATCACATCAAGAACATACAGTGCAATTTCAGAGAAGATCATCTGAGGAGGAAACACACAGCTTAGAGATGAAGAAACTTCCCAGCGTGTGTAGAAACGTGAACACACACAGCAGATTTGAAGCCTCTACAAGGAGATGGCCAAAGATATCAGCAAAGAATTGGAGAGAACCACTTCCTTCTATCACAAGGAGATTCTCATCTGTGAGGAACGAGCTCAGGAAAGCTGGAGGGCAGTTCTGTCCACTGAGAGAAAGCTCCAGGAGCTAAGAAAAGAAGATGATTGCAGTAGGCTGATCCTGGCTGACGTGGAGTACAAGTTCCAGGCTTTCCCTGGGGGATCCTTTGCTCCTCCTTCTCCAGGAATAGCCCACAGAGGCCCAGAAGTACCAGGGGTCCCCTGGGTCATCAGGTCCCCAGCAAGGAGGAGGGAGGTGCTGTGAGGCTCAGGGACCCAGGCCACCAGGTTTCACTCAACTCTCCCAACAGCAGGGCCCTGAATGCACAGGGTCACAGCGGGACACAGCAGCCTGTGCTGTCTCCTTAAAGTGAGCTTGATTTATCTATTTTTAGTTTAGCTATTGTGACTTGGGATGTCACAATTTTTGTTTCTTGAAGTTTGGTATAGCATTATAATTTTATGTTAGTACTTTAAAATATAGACTTATCAATGTAATTCTCATAAATATAATTCCTCATCACTGGACCCTTTAGATTACATGGTATGAATATTGTGTTTTTATTTAAACTCTCCTTTTAAGTTTGAGATAGGTGGAGACATTTAAAACAATAAAGTTCATTTCTGAATGCCATAAGCTGTTATTGTACATCTATACAAGTGACAATATTTACCTGAATAAATTTTAATTGTTTTTAAAAACAATGCAAAAAAACTTAAGAACAACATGCCATTCAAACTACCCAACATTTCTATTAGTTTAGTTCTAAATTTATTGACTAATCTGGGGGAGTCGATATTTTATAACTGTTTGTTTCTTGTTTTGTATTTTTCTTAACCATCGATGTTTTAAGACAAGGTTGTTTAAACATTTCTAAACTATATAATCAACAAAAAGATTTCCATTGATGGCAAACCCATTCTCTGTTACACACAAACACACACACACACGCACGCACACACACAACACCCCCAATGTTGAGGGAAGGGGCTTTCAGTTGTTATGTCAGTATCTGAAGAAAAAGTAAAATTAAGAAAGATACAAAGTGTTTTTTTAACATTTATATAAATAAAGGAAAAAATTTGTATGTACACAATTTGTACATACAGAAAAGACAACTAAATTATCTTCACACTAAAGGAGAGTTGCCTGATGTATCAGACAAGATTTCAACAAGAAACAGTTCATGAAGAGACTGATGCAGGACGGTTTCCTGGGCTGTCACAGTTTCCTATGACAGTTTCCTGGGCAGAGATAAAGGCTTGGACAAGAGATGGTGAGGCTCCCAGGGGCTAGCACTAGGGGAAAGGTAGTCTCACCTCTGGGCTTGAAGGGAGGAGGATGTGGTGTCATCTGAGCCCAGGGAGAAACAACTGTCTTGGGACGTGGAGAAACTAGAGCTAGAGGTGCCTACTACAGTGGCCAGGGCTCATTGCTGGGGCTGTGCCCCCCAGTGTCTCTGCAGCTGGCTGGGGAGGCTGGGAACATCAAGGCAGGCTCTCTGGAGGAGGTGGTCCCTGAGCTGAACACTGGCAGATTAGGAGCTACCTCCAGTGCTTTTCACACATGTAGGGGTAGATGAATCACTTGGAGATCTTTCGCTAAGCAGGTTCGGATTCATCAGGTCTTGCAGCAGGAGCTGAGACCCTGGGTTGCTCCCAGGTGCTGCCTACAGCAGGATGAGATGTGGAGCAGCAAGAATCCTTTGCTAAATATAGGGCAGGATCTGGGGAAGTTGAAGGGACAGGAGCATTTCTGGCAGACGGTACAGCCCAGGCAAAGACACGAGAGCACAGACAGCCTGGGTCTGCGCGAGCTGCGCCATGCGACGGGGGTTCTGCAGCCCAACATCAGGCAGGAAGGACAGGACCCTGGGAACCAGCACGCAATGTATGCAGGGTGTCTTCCCAATTGTCCTCAGAAACACTCATATCTGCCACAGACGAGTCTTGTCCTCAGGATACCACCTGTCTCGGAGGAGCGTGAGGAACTATAGGCTGAAGGTCCCCCTTAGAGAAGCCACCATGGAGGGTATGCTTGGCCTCCAGAATCCCCTGTGGGATTCAGCAGCTCCCTGCTCCCCCGGTTGCTTGGCCCAGACATCTAGAAATCCCTCCTGACTCCTCTACATTCATCCATCAGGTACTCACAAATTCCACCCTGCAAAGCCCCTCTACTCTCTTCTGTCATCTCAACCACCACCATCCTGCAAGCCACCATTCCCTCTTCCCAGAAGCTCTGTTCCCTGGGTAACCACCTCCCTTACTAGGCCCCCACTTCACTATTACTTCCTCCAATTCACATCTGCACACGGCCAGAGTGGACCTTTTACCAAAGACTTGAGCATGCTTGGTATGAAGCCAGACCTTGGCCTGCATGCGGTGAGTGTGCAGCAGCCCTTGGCCTTGGTCCCTGTCTCCTACCTCGGGTCATGAACAGCAAAGGTGAGCACACATCCCCGAGTGCCCTGGATGGGCCTGGCTGGGGCCAGCGTATCATGCTGTGCCCAGCGTATTATTCATAGCTCCCTTTCACTCTTAAAATTGCTTCAGTTACGACAATAAATTATATGATCACACAATGAATGGGTCACTTGAGTTCAAACTTTTCAAAGAGAACTGCAACATTCTTAAAATATATAGAAGCTCATGAGAAAATAGACAACATGAGTCAAATCAAACTCTAAATACAGCCGTGGACAGTCAAAGAAACGCCACTGCTTTGCCAAGTTAGCCCATGTGGGAATATCACGTTTTTGGTTAAGACAATTCTATATTCTTAAAGGCCAAATGTAAACCACCTCAGTTTTGGGTAGGTCCCAATAAAAGCGGAATAATGGGTAAGCATAGTTTAAAGTTAAGGCCCCTCTAATTTATTGTGGACCTGAAGATATTACGCTTGCAAATCATTTCACAAGAGTCCATTCTAAAGTTTGTATGATGCAACGTTCTTGTGAATTATAGACAAATGATTCATCTGTTTGACTCAGATTCAAGGACATTTTTTGTGGTGAAGTAAAGCACTGAGTCTCAAGATATAATGTAAAGATATGGAGTTGCTATGCCAGGAAAAGAACTATAGAAAGAGCAGCTAGGAAGTCAATGCAATAGTCAACACATCTCCAGGGCCCTTGGGAGCCTCTGATTCCATTGCTCTTAGGTGAGCCCTGGACATCTATATTTTCTCCAAGTTCCACTCATGATTCTAATGCTCAGAAAAGCTGGGGAACCACTGTAATAAGGCATGATCTTGAGAGTTATGGCCCAGAGACATGCATCTGCCTCTGACTCAACACAAGGGGCACCCCGCTTCTCACGTCTCGTGACTGCATGGTGTACAGTATGGTCAGTTCGGCCTTTATGTCTACTCTCTGTCCTTCTCCACTCTGTGGGGTGCTGCTGACCTGTGGGGTGTTGACCACAAACAGATTCCTACCCCATGGGTTCATCCCATGGGGATTTCCAGAAGGAGACTGGAGGTTCACTCTCCTGCCTCCCCTGATCCCTGCTTTTTTTTTTTTTTTTTTTTTTTTTTTTTGAGACAGGTTCTCACTCTATCACTCAGGCTGGAGTGCCGTGGCATGATCTTGGCTCACTGCAACCTCCGCCTCCTGCGTTCAAGCAATTGTCCAGCCTCAGCCTCCCGAGCTGCTGAACTACGGGCACGGGCCACCACACCTGGCTAATTTTTTTATTTTTATATTTTTAGTAGAGACGGGATTTCACCGTGTTGGCCAGGCTGGTCTTGAACTCCTGACCTCAAGTGAACTGCCCGCCTCGGCCTCCTAAAGTGCTAAGATTACAGACGGGAGCCACCATGCTTTCCTGCCTCCCTTTTGACCAGCTGGCCTTGAGCTGGCTGTGTCTGTGGGCCTGAGGCTATGCTCCTCTCAAAGGCTGGCTCTCCATGGCTCTCCATGTGGTTCCTCTCACTAGTCCCTTCCCTTGTCCCTGGTAGCTTAGAAGGTGCTGCAGCTGAACTGCAGGGAGCCCCAGTTTACTGCCTGTATTCAGTACCTGTGTCTGCTGTAAGAAATTTCCACATACCCATTCACTTAAAACAACATATATTTATTATCTTACATTTCTAGAGGACAACAGTCTAGAAATAGTCCCACTGGGTTAATGTCAAGGGCTAGTGCCTTCTGGAGCTCCTAGAGTCAGCCTTCATCCCCAGGCTGACGGCCCCTTCCACCATCCTGAGAGCCAGCAGTGTGGTATCTTCAACTCTCTCTCTGCCCACCCTCCGCTCTCATCATCATTCATCTCTGACTGTGAGGATCCTGCTTCCCTCTTTCGAGGAACCCTGTGATTACATGGGTGATCCATGACAGTCTGCCCATCTCCAGATCCTCAGCCACCCTGCAAAGTCTCTTTTGCCGAGTAAGGCAGCATGTTCACAGGTTCTGGGGAGCAGGAGGTGGACCTCTTAGGGGCCATTATTGCATGTACCACACCTTACTTTCTACTTTGCAGTTTCTTATGCCCAAACCTTTGTGAACAGCCCCTTGGTGTATGAACCCTTCTCAAAGTCACCTATTTCAGCATCATTTTTCCTTAACTCTGTGCACCATCTCTAGCACTTATTTTTTAAATGTATTGAAAAGATAGACTCGCTTAGCACGTATGGAACAGCTTTCCAAGGGAATGAATAGATTTGAGCAGTTTGCTGATAGAGGTGCCCAATGGAAATATTAAAGTACAAATGTTTGTGGTTTCCACGAAGTGAAGGTGTCTGACCAGACAATAACGTGAAAATTATATCTCCACAGAGATTACCCACTTTTGAATCACTCTGTCAAAGCGTTGGCACAATGCTGCCCTTATTATCGAAAGGCGATGACTACAACAGTCTTGTTCATTCAAGAGCTGTACTCCAGTCAAGGAACTGAGAACCTCCCAGGGGGCACAGCCTTGTGCTTGGTTGTGCAACCAACATGCCTTATTTCTAATTTCACACACAATGTGTGTGATCAGCAAAATAAGGGCCCCTCAAATATGTCTATGCCCAAATCTCTAAGACCTGTGAATATGCTGTATTACATGGTCAGAGAGACTTTGCAGATGTAATTACATTTAGGGACTTTATAATAGCGAGATTGTCCTGGATTCTCTGGGTGGGCCAAATTAATTTCATGAGTCCTTCACAGTAGGGAGCTCTCTTAGGCTGGGAGCAGAAGAGGGATGCAGCAGGAAGAGAAGTCAGTGGGAGTCTGATCCCGAGAAGGATGGCATGCACGCTCACTGGCCCTAGATGCAGGGGCCACGTGTGAGGACCACAGGGAGATCTCTAGGGTGTCTGATGGCTCCTCCCAGCTGACAGCCAGCAAGGAAACAGGGACCTGAGCCCCACAACCATGGGAACTAAACTAGCAGCATCAATGCACCTGGCTGCTGATTTTTCGCAGAGCCTCTCAGTAAGAACCCAGCTGGTTGACATCTTGGTTTCAGGCTTGCAGAACCCAAAGCAGAGAAAGCAGTTGAGCTGACCCAGACTTCTGGGAGTAAACCGTTTACTTTCAGGCAGTAAACCGTTCTTGGTTTTAACCCCTAGCTTTGTGACTGTTTGTTATGGCAGCAACAGAAAACTAAACCAAGCCATTTCAGTGAGAGCAGGATAAGTGCTGTAAAATAGTATTCTCTAGAAGAGAAAATTTTCATTGTTTATTTCTGATGATAAAAATGATACACTCTCATTCTTGGAAAATAGAAAAACACGGAAAAAGTAAAGAAGAAAATTAAAATTACTTATAATCTCACCAACCAGAGATCATTATCATTATTGCAATGGACTATATAGTGTTCCCTCAAAATTAATATGTTGAAATTTCTAACCACCAATGGGACTGTATTTGGAGGTGGGGTGTTTATGGAGCTAATTAAGGTAACTGAGGCCATGAGAGTAGGGCTCTGATCCAATAGGATTGGTGTCCTCATAAAAAGACAATTTAATAATTATATATATTGTATATATACAATCGCACTCTCTCTCTCTCTCTCTCTCTCTCTCTCTGTCACGTGAGGACACAGCAAGAACACGTGAGGACAGAGCAGCTGTCTGTAAGCTGGGAAGAAAGCCCTCATCAGAAACTCAATAGGCTGGGACCTTGATCTTGGACTTCCAGCCTCCAAAACTGTGAGAAATAAATGTCTGTTGTTTAAGCCACTCAGTCTATAGTATTTACTTATGGCAGCCCAAGCATACTAATACAATTACTGATCACATTTTCCTGTATTACTTCCTGATATTTTAAAGCCCACATACAATATTTTTCTTAGAAGAAGATCATGTCATATATAATCGTATAGCTTCTTAATAAGTAACACTGTTACTATTAATATGTTATTAGAAAAATTTCAAAAATCTGTTTTTCAATGACTACGTATTAGTTTTTCAAACTCCATAATAGCAAGGTCTTTCCTTTTTTAAAAAAGTGAGGTTGAATTTACATGCAGTAAAATGAACAGATTATAAGAGTTCAGTTTGACCAGTGTATTAGTTCATTCTTACACTGCTGTAAAGAAGTACCTGAGACTGGGTAATTTGTAAAGAAAAGAGGTTTAATTGGCTCCTGGTTCTGCAGGCTGTACAGAAGGCATGACAGCCTCTGGGGAGGCCTCAGGAAACTTACAATCATGTCAAAGGCAAAGAGGCAGCAGATGCATCTTACATGACTGAAGCATAAGGAATAGAGAGAGAGGAGAGAGGTGTTGAACACTTTTAAACAACCAGATCGTGTGAGACCTCTATCCCAAGAAGAGCATCAAAGGAAGAAACTGCTCCCATGATCCAGTCACCGCTCACCAGGCCCCCACTCCAACATTGGGGATTACAATTCGACATGAGACTTGGGCAGGGACACAGATCCAGACCATATCAATCAGTTCTGACAAATGCATACAGCTATGTAACTCACACCACTATCAACATATAGATGTTTTCGATCATTTTAGAAAATTCCTTCTGTGCCACTTCCTGATCAAGTCCCACCATTCCAGAAACAACTTCTATTCTCATTTCTATCCCCATGAATTAGTTTTCCTTGAGAAGGTCAGAAATGTTACCATACACCATGTACTTCTGTGTTTGCTTCTCCCACTCGGAATAATGCTTTTGAGATTCATGCACGTTGCTGTGTTTCAGTGCTTTTGTCCTATCTGTTGTTGAGTCATGTATGGATACACTGCAATTTTGTTATTGGTTCACAAGTTCATGAACACTTGGGACATTTCTGTTTTGGACTAGTATGAATAAAGCTGCTATGAACATTTTTGTGCAAGGATTTTTGTGGGCATGTGTTTTCATTTCTCTAGGAACTGAATTGTGAGTCATAGGATAGATATATGTCTAAAATTGTAAGATACTTCCAAACCATTTTTCAAAATGGTTATATCATTTTACATGCTCACCAGTAACATATAAGAGTTCCAGTAGTTCAACTTCCTCTGCTGTACTTGGAATGGTCAATCTTTTTCATTTTAGCCATGCTAGAGGGCTGAAGTCTATCTCAGTTTTAATATGCATTTCCTTGATGAACAATGATGTTCATGTGCTTATTGGTCACATATCTTATTTGGTAAAGTCTCTTTTTAGTCTTTTACCTAATTTTAATTAGGGTTGTTTGTCTTTTTATTATTAAATTGTAGCAGTTTTTACAAATATATGCAGATGCTCCCTGACTTGCAATGGAGATACATCCTGATAAACCCATTGTAAGTCAAAACTACCATAAGTTGAAAATGTATTTCACACTCCAATAAAGCCATTCTAAAGTCAAAAAATCATAAGAATGGATGTTTTCTCCCAGTCTGTGGCTTGCCTATTTCATTTCTTAATAACATCTTTTGATGGGCAGCAGTTTTTAATTTTGGTGAATTCTCATATGGTTTGGCTGTGGGTTCTCATCCAAATATCATCTTGAATTGTAATCTGAATTGTAATCCCCATATGTTGAGGAAAGGAACTGGTGGGACGTGATTGGATCATGGGGGCAGTTTCCCCCATGCTGTTCCTGTGATAGTGAGTTCTCACAAGATCTGGTTGTTTGATAAGGATCTGGTGCTACCTCCTTCTCTCTCTTTCTCTCCTGCTACCATGTAAGATGTGCCTTGCTTCCCCTTCATCTTTGTGAGGCCTCTCCAGCCATGCAGAACTGTGAGTCAATTAAACCCTTTTTCTTTATAACTTACCCAGTCTCAGGTAGTATCTTTATAGCAGTGTGAAAATGGACTAATACAAATTCCAATTCCAATTTTGTTGAATTCCAATTCCAAATTTTGGTGAATTCCAGAAAATTTTTTTCTGTGACTCGACTAACAAATGTGTCCACCCCCAAATTCATAAATATATTTTTAAAGTTTTCTTCTAGAGGTTTTACAGGTTTAGTATTACGATAAGGCCTATGGTCCACCTTGGAATAAATTTTTTGTATGGTATGAGGTAGGGATTGAGGTTCTTCCCTCTCCTCATATGGATATCCACTTACTTCTGCATCTGTTTTTGGAAATTTCCTTTTTTTCTCATTGAATTGCTTTGTTGAAAATACCATTTGACCATACAGTTGGGAACTTATTTCTAGAATTTCTATTTTGCTCCCTTGATCTTTTTTTGTCTGTTCTTTCAGCAGTACAGTACTGTATTAGTCTGTTCTCATTCTACTAATAAAGACATACACAAGACTGGGCAATTTATAAAGGAAAGAAGTTTAATTGACTCACAGTTCCACATGGCTGGGGAGGCCTCACAATCATTGTGCAAGGCAAGAGAGAGTATTCAGGAGAACTCCCCTTTATAAAACTATCAGATCTCATGAGACTTATTCACTAGCATGAGAATAGTATGGGGAAACCACCTCCATGGTTCAGTTATTTCCACCTGGCTCTGCCTTTGACACATGCGGATTATTACAATTCAAGGGTGGGGACACAGCCAAACCATATCAAGTACTGTTTTGATTACTATAGTTTTAGGTTAAAATTTGAAATCAGGTAGTATAAGTCCTCCAAATTTGTTCTTTTTCAAAATTATTTTTGCCATTCTGTCTGCTTTGAATTTTCACATAAATTTTAGAATCTGCTCATTTATTTCTATTTTTAAAAACCATCTGGGATTTAGACTGGGATTGCATTGCAACTATACATACATTTGGAGATAACTGATATCATAAGAAAATTGTCTCCCAATCCATAAACATTGTATATATTTATATTTATTTAGGTTTTCTTTTATTTCTCCACGACATCTTACAGTTTTTATTATAGAGGTATTACATACCTTTTATTAAATTTATCTCTAAGTATTTCATATTTTGGGGTACTACTGTAAAGAGTATTTTAAAACTTTTCATTTTAAATGCTATATAAAAATATGTGTGTATATAAAAACACATACATATGAGTGTATTTATATATCTATCACTACAGCTATATGTTTATATTAATGTCTATATCTATATCTATCTTTGTTTGAGTCTCTATTTTCAGACTTGGGCAAACTCTACTCCTCAATTCATGGAACAATCTCAGTATTGATCTATGCATGGTAGGTGCATTTCATACATATGTATGTAATTTTAACAATGTAAGAGGCACCCTCTATTTCACCTTCCAAACAAAAACTTAACTGACAGTAATCTATGTCTAATTACCTGGTTCCCTCCACTTAAGGCTTATCCCCTGGTCTCCATAGTCAAGTATCATCATCCCAAATCAATGTCTGAATTCATCGAATCATTTCCCTCTTCATGGATTTTGTGGTGATGTTTCCAGGTTTTTGCTGTCACATTTAATTCGTAATAAGTATTTTTTGTGTGGTATATTTGGTTCAAACACTGATTTTATTCTTGGGATGTGTTTTTATAACTGGAATTCCCATGCTCAAGTACATCAAAGGGCATGAACATTTTAAGATTCTTGATAGATTTTAGCAAAAAATTTCCAGAGTGCTTGTATCAATTAACTCTTTCACCAGCAAGACAAGAATGCCCACTTCAGAGTAACTTTGCCAAAATTTATCAAATATTTTTTAACTTTGTTAAATATAATGAGTGACACTTAATTTTTGCATTATTCACATTTTATTAGACAGTAGTTTTTCCTACTCTGCAAATTTTCTATTTTGATTTTAAAATATTTGTATTTAATGATGTTTAGTGGATTGTGGAGAGTAACTAGCTGCACATTACATTTATAGAAAGTATTTTTCCCTTTCAATTTTGTTCATGATTATACCAAGTTTTATACACTCCATCCTCATGACCTAAACACCTCCCAAAAGGCCCAGTTCCCCCCGAACAGCGTTACACTGGGGATTAAGCTTCCAATACATGAATTCTGGGGGACACATTCAGACTATAGCAAATATTAAAACTATAAATTGTATAAAATTGTGTAAACACAATTTACCTATAAACTGTTAGGAAGTGTCGTTGTTCTAAGGTCATCCTAGTCCTGGTCAGCCAGGCTCACATGAAATAAAATCCACCTGGCTGTGAAGACAGCTCCTTCAGCACAGTGCCATCATCCCTGCCCTCTACTTAGTGAAAAACAATGGGCGGGCCCTCCCTCCCTCCCTCCCTCCCTCCCTTCCTCCCTTACTTTCTTCCTTCGACGAAATCTCGGAGTCTCACTCTGTCGCCCAGGCTGGAGTGCAGTGGCGCGATCTCAGCTCACTGCAAGCCCCGCCTCCCGGGTTCACGCCATTCTCCTGGCTCAGCCTCCCGAGTAGCTGGGACTACAGGCGCCCGCCACCACGCCCATCTCTACTTTAAAAAAAAAAAAAAAGGGGGACTTTTAAAGCGTTGCATTGGAAAGCATTACGTACTCCTCCAGCCTGATCTGGAATAGCCTCAGGCACCCCAGCCCCTCTCAGAATGAGGGAACTTTCTCCAGCTCCGCAGGGCTGTGCAGGGCCCCTTCCCAGTGCAGCCTTGACTGTGGGGTATGGTCCCTCTGCATGCCACTCACAGGACAAGTTTAAACGAGCCCAGTTTAAGGATCACAACCATGATGTCTACAAAACCATGATGAACTACAACCATTTGTAGGTCATTAGTTCAGAAATTCATTACTGAACTTCTGTGAACCTCCACAGTGCAAGAGCCCTTTTTGAAATGCAAATTTGGATAGATTCCCAGTTCGGGCTTACTTATATGCCAAGATAAATGAAAAGGGGATTCTTAAATGCCATTCAAAGATGATTTCTCATCTAGCACACACCCCAAGCTTCTGGAAGTCACCCAGTCACTCACTATGTTATTCACCACATAGGTATTGCACAAAGACCACAAGAAAAAGTCATCGTCCAAACCAGAGAAAGGAAATTGACCAGTGACCTGTCCTGGGCACATAACCGCATGTGATGAGAGGCAGGACCCTGGCAGGACAGAGAAACCAGCTCCTTTCAGAGGTTTCCAGACTGTAAATTTCAAAGCCCTGTACAATTTCAACAACAATGAAAATTTAAGGATCAAGCGTACTGGTCTTTCAACCTTCCACTTTGCCAAATAAGCAATTTGAAAAAATAGGTAACACTCCTTTTTGCTATCATTTTATAAAAGGATAGTTTTAGCAGAAAAAAAGGGTAGTAAAGAAAGTTATCTTAGAATAAAAGACAGTTTCTCAATTAAATTCATCTGAAGTATGAAAACTTGCTATACATTCCTTATTTTTCTACTTTTGTTTGCAGGCCAGTGAAAAGGTTTTTATGTGGACCAACCCCAGTCAGAAAGCAGGCACGTGGAAACCTCGTGCCTGTGAAGAACAAGGGGTGGAACCTCTGAAATCCTCCCCTTTGAGACTTCCTGTGCATTCACATATCCTTCTGTGTGCCTTGAAAATGTAAGAAACAGATGTGGGCAAGAGGCAGCCGGAAGTCCCCGGCACAGGCCCTGCAACCTGTCTGCTTGCATCCTGCTTGGGAGACATGTCAGAGATAAACTCCAGGAGTAGTCACGAGGGGTGAGAGCGGCTCCTGCCTGGCTCTGCATCCAACAGCCTGGTGGAGCCTAGGCTAAGTCTACAAAACTATGGCGCTCAGATCTCCTACCTAGATTTTTTGGCTTTATTCAGGCAGAATTGACAAATTAAAAGGTATGCATTTAAGGTGTACTATTTGATGATTTGAAATACGTATACACAATTATGCTAATTAACATATCCATCGCCTCACAGTTACCTTTTTAGTATGTGATGAGAACACTCAAGATCTGACCTCTTAGCAAATTTCAAGTGTACAACACAGTAATGTTCATTGCAGTCACCATGAGGGACCCTAGATCTCCAGAACTTAAGTTACGTTTTGATTGATTAGGTATGAGCTGGGCTTAATGATAGCATTTTACTCTTGTTTGTTTGTTTTTGAGACAGGGTCTTAACTGTCACCCAGGCTGAGTGCAGTGGCACGATCATGGTTCACTGCAGTCTCAACCACCCGGGCTCAAGTGATCCTCCTACCACAGCCCCACAAGTAGGTGGGACTATAGGCACACCACCACGCCTAGCTCATATTTCATTTTTCGTAGAGACAGGGTCTCACTATGTTGCCGAGACTGGCCAGGAACTCCTGTACACAAGTGGTTCTCCTGCCTTGGGATCCCAAAGTGCTGGGATTACAGGCTTGAGTCACTGCACCTGACTGGACATTTTACTCTTTATCACAGCATTAGATACACATGGTCTAAAATATCACAAGGTTTATAATGGAAACAACTAGCCCCTGGCTCTGCCTACCCCACCCTGCTCATAGCCATGAGACTACGACCACCAGTGCACTTAGTGATGCTTTTGGGAATTTACCTCTACACTTGTTAATAACATGCTCATAGGACTAAATCCTGATCCTCCATTGAGCACATTAACCTTTGGGGTCTGCAAAACTACAACTTTTCCCCCCTAAAGATGTCCGCATCCTAATCTCAGGAACGCAGGATCCTGTGAACATGTCACTTTCCATGGCAGAAGGGACTTTGCATGTGTGATTCAAGTAAGCATCTTGAGATGGGGAGATTTTCCTGGATTATCCAGCCTGGTCCAATAGCATCGTAAGGATCCGTATGAAAGGGAGGGATTATCCAGCCTGGTCCAATATCATCATAAGGGTCCATATGAAAGGGAGGGATGAGAGTGGAGTCAGAAAAAAGAGAGGTCACCATGGAAGCAGAGGTTGGAACAATTCACCATGAAGACAGAGGAAGAGGCCAAAGCTGAGGAATGTGGCAGCCTCTGGAAGCTGCAAGGCCTCTGGAACCTGGAAAGGGAAGATTCTCCTTGGAGCTTCCGGAAGGGAGGACGCCTTAATTTTAGTGCAGGGAAGACTCATTTCAGACTTCTGAACTCCAGAACTGCAAGGTCTCACTTGTGTTGTCTTAAGCCACTGAATGTTCGGTAATGAGTTACAGAAGCAACAGGAAGCCAATACAGCTCTTTAATACTCCCCCAAATTACCACTCTGTTGCCCCAACAGACATTCGCTTCTCTTTCTTCATCTTCCCAATGTTGTTTATCTGGGTCTTCAGTGAAGTCAGTACTATGATTATGTAAATATTTTCCACTGAGCCACATCAAGAAGTAAGATTGCATTTCTGTCTCGTACATGTGTATGTTTTCAAGCTTATAATTACTTTGGATTTTCCCTGATGCACCTCTGGCTAATTTTCAACAGTCGTGATTTACTTGTAAAATCCTTTCTCAATTCTATTTTCTGCACAGCCTGTATATATTAAAAAAAAACGTTCAGTTCATGTTTTTCCTGGAGGAATCCCTCCGGGAAACCCTGGTCTCCCAGCTCGCACCTGGACCAATAGCTCCCTGGGTCCCCTGCATGACTGCCAGGCTGACAATCCCTTCTGTCCTGCTCTGCTTCATTGGTTTCCCTGCTGAGACCCCTCTTTCTTGGTTCTCTCTCTTATCTTGGATGAGCATGTGCCCAGTAACTGCCTGAGAAAGGGCACAGACAAGAAAAGTTTCTTGAGATCTTGAGTGCTTGAAAATGCCTGTATTTCATTTTCATAATTGATCAGTAGTTTCATAAACCAAGAATTCTATATTAGAAATTCATTGCCCTTCCAGAATTTTGAAGGCCGTTGTCTTCTAGCTCCCTGTGTTGCTGTTGAGAATTCTAAGGGCCTCCTGATTGCTGATATTTGCTAAGTGGCCTCTGGAAGCTTCTAAGGCCTTCTCTTTATCTCTGCTGCAGTGACAGTCCATGATGATTTGCCTTGGCCTGAGCATCTATCAAGCGATTTATACCACTTAGCTCTAGGGAATTTTCTTGCATTTTTAAAAATAACTTATTCTCTGTATATTTTTTTCCTCTTCTCTCTTTTGGAATTCCTGTTTGTCAGGAGTTCAGCCTTCAGGGCTTATTCTCTTATCTTTTCATCTTTCCTCTCCTATTGTTGACTCTTTGGCCTTTTGTGGTATATTTTTTTGCAAAATTTCTCAGTGTTATCTTCTAATCCTTCTGTAGAATTTTGTTTCAGCTCTGTCCTCTTTCCTGCCCCCAATCTTGGAGCTATGAATGTTCCTCCTAGGAGCCTGATCTTGAATCACAAGTATACAGTTCCTCTTAAGTCCTGGAAGATTTTAATTGTGGGTTTGTCCAGAAAGTTTCCCTCTGCTCCCTGAATTGCCTGTTTTCTCTGAAATCCTTTCTTTCTTGTCTTTATGTTTGTGTGTGTTAGAGGACTTCCTGTCTGGTGATCCTTGGCTATCTATTCATAGTTAAGAGTGAGGCACTAAAATATTGATCAGAAACTGGTGTGCTGGGGCAGGATTTGCCTATGCAGCGAGAGGCAAAGTACATGTTCAGAGGAGCCCGCATTGTTGGCATCTGGAGGCTGTCCTCTGGGTGATGTTGTCCTCGGAGGTCATCTGTTTTCCTGCTTGCTGGTTATAGGTTTGGCTATGGCTGCCCTGGAACAGACATGGAGAAGGGGCTGGAAATCCACCATTCAGTGTGCAGAATTCATACCCCCATCTCACCCTGCATTGTAGTGTCAGCTGCCTCGATTTCCCAGAGGATCACCCTCGAGTCTCTCCTGGGATCAAGGAGCTAGTGTCTGCCTGAGCAGCAGATCTAACAACCCTTGGACAGCATTCAATAACCCAGCTCTTGCCAGTCCCATTTCATCCGGACCTTTCAGAGGGCCTGGAGTCTGATTCCTGAGCTCTTGGGTGGATCCTCAAGGTCTTCTGCTTGCACCTCTGACTGAGACACTTGGTAGTCAGCTTCCTTCCCTCAGCTAAGTCACCTCCCACCTATGGCTGTGTTTGCTTTCCTTTTCAGACATAACTTACATTGTCATTCATCTTCTTTAATCCCCAGTCCTGGGCTCTTCATCCTGTAGGTTCCCTGTTTTCATGCTTTTACTGACATTTTAGGGGGGGGTGGGAAGAAACAGAGATGAAAGTGCATGTGCTACTGGCCATGTTTAAGGCTCTTCTGCCTGGGCTGGGCATGGTTGTTCATGCCTGTAATCCCAGCACTTTGGGAGTCTGAGGTGAGTGGACCACCTGAGGTTGGGAGTTCAAGACCAGCCTGGCCAACATGGCGAAACCCCGTCTCTACTAAAAAATACAAAAATTAGCTGGGAGTGGTGGTGGGCGCCTTTAATCCCAGCTACTTGGGAGCCTGAGGCATGAGAATCGCTTGAACCCAGGAGGCAGAGGGTACAGTGAGCCGAGATCGGGCCACTGCACTCCAGCCTGGGTGACAAGAGTGAAACTCCATCACCAAAAACACAAACAAACAAAAAAAACAAAGACTCTTCTGCCCATGCCTGCCATAGACACTGAAGGGAAAACGCAAGCACCTTCCAGGAAAGCTGACTCACAGAGGTGCACACAGCCAACCCAGGAGCTTCTTCTCTTTCCCCAACAGCATGCACCCATCCCCAGCAAGTCCTGTCGGCTCTGCTTTAAACAGGACCAGGCTCAAAGCTCATCTCTCCACTTCCTTCACTACCTTCACTACCATCCGTCTGGGATTCCTGCAGGCATCTCTGACCAGACTGCCCTGCTGTGCCCTCTTCAGTCTTAGACTCAGCTGGAGAGATTCCTATTAAAACAAAAGTCAGATAATATGACTCCTTCACTCTAAACCCTCCGACAGCTTCCCATTTCACTCATGACAATATCCTAAGGCCTTACCATGAACTGCAGAGTCAACACAATCTTTCCACATCGTCTCCTATTCCTGGCTTCTTCGCTTAATCTGCATCAGGCACACTGAACTCCTTGCCATTTTTCACACACACTGAGTGTGTTCCAGCCCCAGGACCTTTGCACTTGCTACTCGATCCCCAGATACTCCTATGGTCATGTCTTCACTTACTTCCATGCTCAGCTGAAATGTCACCTTATCAGAGAGACCACCATTGTTTTATCAATCCATTTGTGGCCTGAAAAAGTCTGATTGTGATTCCTGGGTCCCAAACACCTTGATCCTCCAGCTGTTGATATTACAATCAGAAATTCATGCAGGTTGTTGGTATTCTGACTTCTATTTGGAATCCATGAAGACCCCTAGGCCAACACCTCTCAAGCTTTAACATGCATGTGAACCACAAAGATGCGATAGCCAGTGCTTCTCAGACTTTTACATACAAAGGAATCACCTGGAGAGCTCGCCCAATGCATATTAAGACTCAGCAAGTTTGGAACTGGACCAGAGGTTTGCACCTGTAACACGCGCCCAAGTGATGTTGAGCCTGCTGCTCCCCAGCTTACCTTTTAAACAACAAAGTCTAGACCAAGGTGAGGATACTGACCCTCTCATCCCAGACACACAAGAGAGAGAGGCTGGGCCTTCACCCTTCCCATCCCCACCTGTGGGCAAGTTACTCCATCAGCCAGAAGATGGTCAGCTCTTACAGACTCAGAGGTCTACTGACGGAACAGCTGCAGCACCTGCTCCCTGGGTGCCCGCCTGTGGGGTGAGTCAGCGGCTGGACTGAGATGACAGCTCATGAGCATGTCTCCTGGGACTGTGCCTGTGGCCTGGGCTTGGGCCAGACTCTGTCAGCAACTAAATGCACCCAGAAGGCTCTCCTCAGGTCTGCAAATCCCACCAGCTGCCTGACCTGCTTTCCCCAAGCCCTACCACTCCTCTCGCCTACTCTTAACTGCCTTCGTCACCCCGATTAGGTCAAATGGCATTCTCTTCAGAATGACCTCTACCATCTGCTGAGACTCTGTTATCTGCCAAGCAGTGTTGCAGGCATTTCCCTTGCATCATTTGGTTTAACTCTCACAAGTGTGCTATGTGATGACTGTTATTACCTTCTTTTAAGATGAGGAAATGAAACTGCGGTGACAGTGACTAATTTGCTCAGGATCACAAAGCTGGGAATTGGTGGAGGTAGGATCCCAGGCTGGCTCTCTGATTCCATCCTGGGCGGGGGCATCATATCCATGCCATCACCCTGCTTGCCGTCTACCAGGCTGCACTACCTCCATTATCTTGGTGGACAGGGGGAGAAGCACCACCTCATCTTTGTGGAGGGAAATGCCGTACCTCAGCTTCCTTCATCCTGACACCCAGGGAAAACAAAACATTCCAGTCCCATCTCAGCTAGCATTCCTGTCTCACCTAATATAAGATGGGATCATAACTGAGACTCCCAGTCCCATCTCAGCTAGCGTTCCTATCTTACCTAATATACGATGGGATCATAACTGAGACTCCCAGGTGAAGTTCACAGCCCAGGGACACAGGCTCACTAAAAACCTGAAACCTAACCATTGGACTCTCTATAGAATTATTCCCCTCCCCCATTTCTGCCCAGCACATCAGCAGTGCTCTTTTACAGTGACTGGAATACAATACAAGCTCTATGTCAGTGAGCTTGAAGATATATGAATAGAAAATTCTCAAACTGAAAGACAAAGGGAAGAAAGACTGAAAAAAAAAAAAAAAGGAGCACCATGTTTAAAAATGACAGGACAATTACAAAAAGTGTAACATACATGTAGTGGGAATACCAAAAATGAAGAAAGGGAGAAAGGAACAGAAAAAATATTTGAAGTAATAATGACTGAGAATTTTCCAAAATTAATGAGACACCAAACCACAGATTCAGGAAACTACAGAGAACACCAAGCAGGATGGATATTTTAAAATGTATACCTTGGTATATAATATATATTCAAATTGCAGAAAATCAAAGATGCAGAGAAAATAATGAAAGAATTCAGAGGTGGAAAAAGGACCTACCTTACATCTGGAGGATCAAGGGTAAGATTACATCAGACTTCTCCTCGAAAACCATGCAAGTAAAAAGAGAGTGCGGAGTGAAGGGGGGTGGTTCTCAGGTACGACGCGCTCACAGCCTGCATGGAGGCTATATGATGCCCCTCGTTTGGAGATTCCAAGAGGAATTTTAAGTTTATTCCACCAGAGTGCACCACCTTTAAATGAGAAAGACTTGTGAACTAGAAGTGCTCATGAATGTGATGGGTGTACATGTTGGGGCTGTGCCTGGCTATTTGATTGTCCCAGCAGCCAACTGTGGTGGGTGGGAAGATCTGGGCAGGCTCTCTGGAGGAGGTGGCCCCTGAGCTGAACACCGAAAGATGAGTAGGAGCTATCTCCAGTGCTTTTCAAAATTGAAGGAGCAGATGAATCACTTGGAGAGCTTGTTACTAAGTAGAGTCTGATTCCTCTGGCAGGGGCCTGATCCCCACTTTGCTCCCAGGTGATGCCTGTGCTGGGATGAGATACAAAATAGTGAGGCTCTTTAGATCATTACAGGGCAGGAGTCAAGGAAAGATGAAGGGACAGAGAAGGAAAGATTTCTGGCCAGGACAAGGCACAGGCAAAGACACAAGGGTGCACACAGCTTGGTCTAGGGGAGCAGGAGAGTTTGTGCTCGGGAGCCAGGGACCCAGGAGGGAGGGCAGGACCAGGCAGCAGAACAGATTCCCAACCCACACAGATGAGCTCTTCCCGTCATCCTCTCCAATGCCCCTATCTACCATGGGTGATCTTTAGTCCCAGAACACTTCATTTTTCAGAGGAATACGAAGGACCACAGACTGGAGGTCACAGTGGGGAAGCAGCCCTGGAGAACACACTCTGCCTAAACACAGAAACAGCTTGTACAAGGAATAGCCTGAAGACAAAGTCAAAGGCTTCAAATCACGAACCAACTCACGAGCTCCAGACAAGCTCATTGGTCCCATGAGCAGGATGTCTGAGGCCTCAGTGAATCTTAGTGAACACATCAAATGCAAATACACCTTATGTCTAAGGATTTGATGACAAATGAGCATTTTTATCCCCTTTGGGATAAAATAATGTGTATTCTGATGTGCTCTTCTCAACTGAAGAGGTGTATATATACATACAATCATATATATATATATGTATACATATACACACACATATATATAATTGTGTGTGTATGTATAAGCACATTAAGCAATGCAGCACAACACCTGTATGCTTTTTTATTTCATTCTACAAATATCCTTAGTGAACTCCAACCACCACATGGGGTCCAAGGTTCAAGAATAGGTTGCTCAAGAATAGGATGCTGTATAGGTTGCATGTACTTTTTCAAGGGTTCTATGCCAGTTAGACTTCTATTTTTTCATTTATTCATTCAACAGAGATTTATTAAGCCTCTTCTATGTGCCAGGCACAGGCAGATTTGGGAGATACTACTGTGAACAAGAGAGACAAGGTCCTGGCTTGAAAGAGCTGAACCTGACTGAGAGGCAGGTGGTAACTGCGGCCTCGTGGATGCAGCGGCTCCCTGCCAAGATCCGTCTCCAGTTCAGTTTCCCAGGAGCCAGGGAGGGAGCTCGCCTGCTGCACAGCATGGTCAGGGAAACTTGTAATTACAGCATTTACTAGGACAGATTAGAGAGCCAAAAGAATCACGTCGTTAAAGGAACAATGAAATTAAAAAAGAGGTTCAGCAAAAACCACAGGAGAAAAACCCATGCAATCGCCGGCTATTACAGATTGCAGTTACATGATTGAAATCTCCACCTTAGCCTCTGATTTGCTTAGGCATTTTTAGCTAGAAGAGACCGATCAAATCTCTAGTCTTGAGCCTGGGGCCATCTTTTACCCAGCTGTGTGTGTAGTTGGCAGGCAGCTTTGCAGAGGCCAAGGGCCGTGGTTTGGCCTTGGGCAAATGACTTAATCTCCAGGAGCCTCAGTTTACTTATCTGTAATAATTCCTGCCTTGCAGCCTGGCCATACGACCATATGGTTGAGAAATCACACCTGTGTTGTGACCAGCACATACATTCTCAAAGGGAGGTAACTGCCGGTCTGCGGTAGGCCAAGCCATGTTAGAGCCTGCAGCAAAAGGAAAGTTCGGAAATACAGATCCTCTTCATTTAAAATGTTGCTATTTTGCCATCATGGAATGTATTGCATTCATTTTGATTATATATATAGCATTAAAATAGTATCTATCTTGGCTGGGCAAGGTGGCTCAGGCCTTTAATCCCAACACTTTGAGAGGCCAATGCAGGAGGATCGCTTGCAGCCAGGAATTCAAGACCAACATAAGGGCAGCATAGCAAGACCCAATCTCTACAAAAAGTTTTTAGAAATTAGCCAAGGGTGGTGGCACGCGCCTATAGTCCTAGCTACTCAGGAGGCTAAGGTGGGAGGATCACTTGTTCCCAGGAGCTCAAGGCTGCAGCAAGCCATGATTGCACCACTGCACCCCAGGCTGGGCGACAGAATGAGACCTTGACTCAAAAAAGAAATAAAAATGAAATAAAAATATTATCTATCTTGATTACCGAGATTTTTGGAATCTCCTTAAATTTTTTTTTTTATTTTGGTAGAATAAACATAACATAAAATTTACCATTTCAACCATTTGAAGTGTGTGGTCAGTGCCATTAACACACTCACACTGTTGTACAGCCATCACCACCATCCCTCTCCAGAACGTTTTTATCTTCCCAAATTTAAACTCTGTACCCACTAAACAGTAACTCCTATTTCCCAGTTATCCTCAGTTTCTGGCAACCATCATTCTTCTTTCTGTCTCTATGAATTTGGCTGCTCTAAAGATATCACATAAGTGGAATCATACAGTACTTGCCCTTTTGGGTCTGGCTCATTCAGCATAATGTTTTCAAGGTTCATCCATGTTGCAGTGTGGATGAAAGTTTCCTTCTTTTTTAAGTCTGAATAATATTCCATTATACGGATATACCATATTTTGTTCATTAGTTTATCCATCAATGGACATTTGGGGTATTTCTACATTTTGGCTGTTGTGAATAATGCTGCCATGAACATTAGTGTAGAAATACCTGCAGGGGCCCTGCTTTCAGTTCTTTAGAGTACATACACAGAAGCAGAATTGTTGTGTTATATATAGTATTGTTTAATTTTTCCAAGAAGGGTCATACTAGCTGGGTGTAGTGGTTCACGCCTGTAATCCCAGCCCTTTGGGAGGGCAAGGCAGGCAGATCACTTGAGCCCAGGAGTTCGAGATCTGCCTGGGTGACATAGCAGGATCCCATCTCTACAAAAAATTTTAAAAATTAGCTGGGCATGGTGGCATGTACCTGTGGTTCCAGCTACTTTGGAGGCTGAAGAGGGAGAAGGCTTCCTCCTCCTTAAGCCCAGGAGATTGAGACAGCAGTGAGCTGTGGTTACTTTATTGTACTCCAGCCTGGGCAACAGAGTGTGAACCTGTCAAAAAACAAGGAAGAAGAAGAAGAAAGAAGAAAGAGGAAGAAGAAGAGGAGGAGGAGGAGGAGGAAAGGAGGGGGAGGGGAAGGGGGAGGAAGAGGAAGAAGAAGAGGAGGAGGAGGAGGAAGGAAGAAGAAGATGGAGTCGCCATACTGTTTTCCACAGCAACCCCATCATTTTACCTTCCCATAGCAATGTACCAGGGTTTCCATTTCTCATATTCTCACTAACACTTGTTATGTTTTTTTGGTTGGTTGGTTTTATTTTTTTAATCAGAACCATCCTAGCGAGTGTGAAATGGGGCACCCATTAAGTTTTGCGGCTGAGGTGATCACGACTCTCACCTCATTCAGTCCTGGCCTTTCCCCATCTCCCAAGGGTGGCATGACTTGGTCATCAGAAATGCTGTTTTCTCTCCCTGTGACTGGCTGTGCCTGGGGAAGCAGAGAAGGCTGGTCTTCTTTCAAGGGGGACCCTCAGAGCTCATTGTCCCAGACTCTAAGGAAAGGTCCTGAACGCTCTGGTCCGTGGTGTCATGGGGGCCACGGGGCTGTGGGGCTGAAGGCAGGAGTCCTGCAAACCCCTCCTACAGCAATATCCACGTGGAGAATGGCTCTGTCATGCCTCAGCACTCACCGCCTTGAATCTGGGTGAGAGTCCACATGTGTGTGACCTGTTTCTACAGATGGAAAACACCCTCGGCACGTGGGGCAGCCGTGTCTTTTCAGAAATCAGGTTGGACAGTAAGACTCAATGATTTGTTAGTTTCACTTGTCTGTTTCTCTTCCCCAAACTGTCTTTCTCACGTAGGGGTCACTGATCAAACACTCAGGGAGACTGGAACTGGTGAGGTCCAGTGCCTAATGCACTGCCTCGTTTAGATGAGTATTCAGAAACACCTCTGGGTCAAGCAAATAAATAGCATTCGAATGACAGTCAGGCATTGTTTATTCTTTAAGGCACGGCCCCCCATGTGGACATCTCCTGGTCTTCCCCACACTTCTGGGTTCTCTGCTCCCTGTGTGTATTCACTCAACAATCACCTGATGCCTTCAGGGAGTCATCTGTGGGGTCCATCATTGTGGAGGGAGGCTAGGAATTCCTGTCTTTCAACCTAGAGATCATTTCAATGTAAACCAAGGGCTGCTACAAGAGCTGGGAGACCAAGAGTTCGGAGGTGTTCAGAGGATTCTGCTGAGCCTTCCTCTGCGGGGATGTTCACAGGAGGGAGTGTGAGTTTGGACAGGGTTAGCACCTGCACATGCCCTGGAGGCAGGGAAGGAGGAGTGGGGCTGGGGGGGATGGTTGGCAGTCACAGTGTGACCCAAGTGACCTGGTCCATCTGGAACAATCCACTCTGAGCACACACTTTCCTCCAAAGTAAACCAAGAAACTCAAGCCCGTGTTCACCGGGAAACAATATAGACCTGTGGAGCCTCCAAGGCAACAGACTTAACCTCTAAACCTTTCTACCTTCATCTGAACAAGGGAGGAGCTGGTAAGAGAGGGTGCCTTACGGGGTGACAGGAAGAGGGAACGAGCTCGTGCTTAGACTGCGTTTAGGTCAGCACCTGAGAGAGTGAGCTTTGTAGTCCCGGTCACTATAACAAAATACCTTCAAATGAGTAACTTACAAAGATTCAAAAGTTATAAGGTCACAGTTCTGGAGTCTGGAAAGTACAAGACCAAAGTGTCAGCCGATTCAGCATGTGCTGAGAGACCACCTCTCAGGGACCGCACCATCCATGTGTCCTCACCTGGCAGAGGGTGAACATGCTCCCCAGGGCTCATTTATAAGAGCACTGATCTTATCTCTAACCCCAGAGACCTCATGACCTCATCACCTCCCAAGGGCTCTACCTGTTGAAACTATTGCATTGGAGATTAGGTTTCAACACATGGATTCCAGAGGACACAAATGTTGAGACCATAGCAGATCCACATGTCAGCTCAAGGTGGTCATACTCTGTCACCCACAGAGCTGATTCAGATGAACCTGGGACACCACTCTCCCCTGGGCCCCACTGCCCCACATGCCATCCCTGCTCTTCACCCTCACATTCCTATGGCCACCCCTGCCTCCCACCCAAGCCTCACGGATGGTTATTTGTTCTCGTCCCCTGTGGGTCCCTGCATTTCACCAGCACAGAGCTGCACGGGCCCACTAGAAAACACACTAAGAAAGGTCTCTCCCTCCCTCCAAGGCACAACCAAGGTGATTCTAAATACTCGAAATTTGCATGTGTGTAGTTTCCCCTATAACTTCCCTGAAGAAAGCTGTGGGTTTCAGGGGAGGGGTAAAGGAATCCCATCATTCCCAAGGCGGCCGGAGGAGTCTGGGATACAATCAGGCAGGAACTGGGGCAATGGCCCCCTACCCTGAGAGGGGGATGCCACGTCTCTGGGTGCCCTCCAGGTGTCCTCCAGCAGGGGCAGGGAGACGGCCTGGGCAGCCGTGACATCACACAGGAGGGCGTGACCAGCCGGGCTGCTGCTCATCTGATTGGTTGGCTGGGAAGAGCCTGTCTTTGGGAGGAGTTTCCATGGCCACCCCTTCCACTTCTTTCTGTCTTAGACCTACCTATAAGATCTTCAAGACCAATGCAATGGTTTGGAGTTTTTGTTCTTTTCCGTTTCCTTCCCCCTCGCAACTTTATTTTTCTGCTATAAGGTATCTCAAACACGGATATGAAAATAAATAAGATAAACATATCCGCACCACTCAGGTTTACCCAATCTTAGTGGGATGCATATTTACTTCAGCATCTAGGAAAACAGGAATCACCAACAATAAAATGGACAGTTCCTGTGTTTCTTGCTAAAGTCTCATCTCCCTTTCTCTGCCCGCCCCCCAGAGGTAACTGTTATTACACATTATGTTCATTGTGGCCATCTATGATAAGAGTAACAATAATAACAGCTGAATATGTTGCTGTCTTCCTTCATGCTACCCACACTCTAAGTAATCTTTCAGGGACTGTGGCTTTCAGCTCTCACAGTCCCCTCCTCCCCCATGAAATGGTCATCGTTATCCTCATTTTACAGATGAGGGCATGGAGGCACCAAGACATTAAGTAACTTGAAGGCCACACAGCTAAGCAGCCAGAGTTCCAATCCAGGCTATAGAATGTTAGAGCCTGTGTTCTTAACCACCAGGAAACACATGGCTTTAGACTTTTACCACAGACACGTGCACCCAATATGCAAACCAGCCAACCCACAAAAACTGCTTTGCATTTTTAAGCAGTTGCATTGAAGCTTACAGAGTGTTCCAGTGCGGGAGGAGCCCCACTGACCCATCCCCTGCTGGCCAGGTGGGCTCTTTTCATAACCGTGTGTCTGCGGCATCTGATCCTGCTTGTGTCTTCTCCTGGAGGACTTTGAGGCAAGACTCCATCTGGGGACACTGAGAGTCCAATGAATGGAGACACTAGGACACCTCCGACTAGAAAAGACAGACGGATGTGCACACCGTCACCCTCTACCTCCTTCCACCGCAGACCCAAGGTGGCGCACAGGAAGGCGCACACTGCACCGGAAAACTGAAAACTGAAAACTGGAAATGTGAATGTACAAGGGGTCAGGGCCAAGAGGACCCAGGAGCAGGCTGGGCCGGGAGGGGGTTAGAAAGTACCCTGTGGGCCATGGGACTTCAACAGTTCACAAAGTTGAGTCCCCAGCTGAGGCCAAGCTTTCTGGGCCAAGAACAAGGGAAACAAGATCAGGGCTGAAGCATGTCCCTTCCTTGGGAGAAACACATGTGCTTAGGGCTGGGCTTTAAAAGAGCTTTTCCTTGTGAAATCCACTCAGGGGCCCCTGTGGAATGTCATGGACTAGGTCTTGATGTGACTCTTTCTTATGCCACTGCATATAACAAGCACTGCAGCTTCTGAGGCCCCCATGGGGAAAGCCCTGAGAGAGGGATATAGGCTCCCCCATGGCTCCCAGCACACAGGCCCTACCTCCCGGGACACATTTCTGGTCTGTCTGATGTGATAATGTCGCCTGGCTGTGCTGTTCACCTACTCCACCCCAAGGGTAGGCCCTGGGTCCTGTGCATTTTGCACTCCTCTCAGCAACACAAACCAGTGCCAGAAAGGCCCTCTGTTGAACTTGCAGGGTGTAACCGGGCTTCTCAGGGGTTGGGCAGACCCTGCACTGCTGCTCTGACCCCTCTCTATCTACATGGAGGGATATGTTGGGGTCCATGGAGAAGCCACTGTGTGATCAAGATCTGCTCTCCCCCGTCCTGTGCTCTTCCGTGGGAGGATTAATCACTGCCTCTCTCTAGTTCCCCTTTCTTAGCTAATCTGGAGTCATAAAACATCTTAATATTAGGCCATACCCACACAAGCAGCAGGGAAGTTCCCTTTTAAATATAGCCTCTCCCAGGTGTTCTGACGTGGGCGTCTCCCCCACCCCAGCCTACTCACAGATTTCAGCACCCACCCTGAGGGTGTCTGTGTGAAGAGCCTGTCTCCTCCTTGGCCATCCAGGGCCTACCTGCTGTCAAGTTATTGCTGGAACCCTCATGAGTCTGGGTGAGTCACAAGGAAAAGATGTTCTGCCCCAGGCCCTGGTCTGGGGACCGCTCACTCTCCTTCTATGGTTGTAACATGGCAGACTCTTCACCTTCCACCCCAACCAGCATGTCAATCAAAGGATGGGGCCACACAGGCAAGGTAGGTCACAGCAGCTGGTTATTAGGAAAGAGGACTGAGGTTATAATCTCACAGGCCGCTCCCACGTGGAAGATGGTGGCTTTGTTTTCAGGGTCACGCATAGAACACCAAAGGATGTTTGGAAAAGGGCCTTACTATTTACAGTTTTTAAGCTGTGCAAGTGAAGATACCAGGGAAGAGAGAGCTAGGAGGGGAATGGATTGAGCTGGGGTTTTTGTTGTTGTTGTTGTTGTTGCCATTATTAGAAAAGGGAAAATGCAAAACCCAAGGCATTGCCTCAGAGCCCAGGGGTAGGGATTCTGGACTCCCTCCACAATGTTCAGGTCATTCGAAAGATGCTGAGAGTCCATGAGGAATGAGATGAAATGACAGGGCTGTGAATCAATTCCCATGGGACGAGGGCCACAGACTCTGTGTTGAAAGCTTCAGGGAGGAAAGCTCCTGGCTCGCAGCTGGGTTTTCTTGGGTCCTCACAGTACCATCACGCTGGTCTCTGTTGCTACAGCTTCTTGGTGGCGGCGACTGCAGCTCCTTGGTGGTGGCACCTGTGTTCTCTGATCCAAAAGGACCACTATGGTTCCAGAGGAAAGAGTGGTTGGAGAACAGGAGCAGTTTTCAGCAGAAGCACTTGTGACTGAGATAAGACATGGAGGAGAACTCCATCCTCTAAGCCCAAGTGAATAGCATCTCTTGGTGACAGAGCGATGCCAGGCCCTACGCCACTTGCATGTGTATTCATTGAGTGCCTGTGGAGGGCCAGGCCTGGCTCTGTGCTCTACAAGCCGCCCTTGGCATTCCTTAATTCTCTGGGGTTTGTGTGTGGTCCCTAGTCTATAGTTGAGAAGTAAATCAGATTCAGAAAGCTGGTGAGGCTAGAACAGGGCTTGAACTCACGTTTACAGAGAAGCAAACCCCAGGCCCCTTTCCCTCTTCTCTAATTCGTTCAATCTTTGTCTCTGCTTGCCTCCCCTCTATCATTCTTTATCTTTCCTGTCTCTTTCTCTCTCCCTTTTCTTTCCCTCCTCTGTCCCTCCTTTCTCTTTTTCTCCTTTTTTTCTCCTTTTCCTCCATGGTTTGAATGTGTCCTCCAAAGTTCAAGTGTTAGAAATTGAACCTCCAATGTGCAAGCGTTAAGAGGTGGGGCCTTAGTAAGTGATGATCTGGTCATGAAACCCTGCCCTCATGAATGGATTAGGTCATTATTGAGGAAGCAGTCATTATTGAGGGAGCAGGTTAGTTATTGCGAGAGTGGAATTGTTATAAAAGCAAGTTCAGCCCTCAAGCTCTTGCTCTCCCAAACCCTCTTGTCCTTCTGCCTTCTGCCATGGGATGAGTAGCAAGAAGGTCCTCACCAGATGCAGCCCCTTGACCTTGGACTTCCCAGCCTCCAGAACCATAAGAAATAATTTTTTTTTAATTTATAAATGACCCAGTCTGTGATATTCTATTATAACAACACAAGATGCTCTTCCCACCTCAAACAACTTTCACTGCCCAACCCAGTTGCACATAGACTGAGTACCAGTTGCACATAGACTAAGTATGTTACTGGGTCCTGGGCACATGGTGGTGCCTGAATATTTGCCCTGACCTGGAACCCTTACAAATCTGCTTACTAAACCCTGTGAAAACTGTGCTCTGGGTTTTTCATTGAAAAATTCAGGTGAGGTGAATATTTTACTCATCTCTTTTTGGTTGGTTTTAACTTTTATGTAACATTTAATTAATTCTTTCAAATGAACTCTGTGAATACCTAATTCAGGGAGAGGAGCTTCAAAGCAGAGAGGAACATGCTGGGAGACAGGATGTACTGGGGGTAGGGAGGAAAGGCAAGGGGAATGGAAACAAAGGAAAGGGGAAGGGAAGAAAATTTAGCATTCCCCAGCATGACTCAAGGTTTTCCTGGTAGTTCCTATAATCTTTCAGGAAAGTAGAGCCTTCTGCAATGAGAAATCTTTCCCTAATATTGAAGTCAACCTTGAATTTAAATCCTTTCTGAGCCACTGACTATTTACTGACAGTCCTTCTGACCTTTAACTGTGAGCTAAGATTTTCCAGTTTAAAGACTAATGAGGGATTTATTCCTAGGACACAAAGATGGCTTCACATAATTAAATCAATAAATGTGATACACCACATTAAAAGAAAGAAGGACGAAAATCATGTGATCATCTCAAGAGATACAGAAAAATCACCAAAGTTCCAAATTTTTCGTGGTGAAAAGTCCCAATAGGTGAGATATAGAAGGAATGTACCTCAATACAATAAAGGCTACATATAAAAAGCTCATAACTAACATCACACTCTACAGTGAAAAGTTGGGATCTTTTCCTCTAAGATCAATAAAAAGACTAGGATGTCTACTCTTACCACTTCTATTAAACATAGTTCTGGATGTTCTAGCTAGAGCAACTAGAAGAGAAATAAATAAAAGGCATTTGAATTGGAAAGGAAAGAGTTACATTGTTTCTATTTGCAGACAACATGATCTCATATATAAAATATCCTAAAGACTGTACCAAAGAACTGTTAGAACTAATAAATTCAATAATGTTGCAGGATATAAAATCAATATGCAAAAATCAGTAGCATTTCTATATAAGAACAATTAACTATCTGAAAAAGAAATCAAGAAAACAATCCCATTTACAGTGGCACCTCCCCCCAAAATTACTTAGACGGAAATTTAACCAAGTTAATGAAAGATCTGTACACTGAAAACTATAAAACATGAATGAAAGAAGTTGAAGAAGACACAAATAAATAGAAAGATATTCTGTGTGGAAGAATTGGAAGATCTTAAGGCCGGGCACATGCGGTGGCTCAGGCCTATAATCCCAGCACTTTGGGAGGCCAAGGCAGGTGTTACACAAGGTCAGGAGTTCAAGACCAGCATGGCCAAGATGGTGAAACCCAGTCTCTACTAAAAATACAAAAAATTAGCCTGCTGTGGTGGCAGGCACCTGTAATCCCAGGTACTCAGGAGGCTGAGGCAGAGAATTGCTTGAACCCGGGAGGTGGAGGTTGCAGTGAGCCAAGATCGTGCCACTGCACTCCAACTTTGGTGACAGAGCAAGACTCCAACTCAAAAAAAAAAGAACTGGAAGATTTGATATTTTTAAAATGTCCATACTGTCCAAAGTGATCTAAGAGTCAAATACAATCCTATCAAAATTCCAATTGACTTTTTTTTAACAGAAATGAAAAAAACAATCCTAAAATGTGTATGGAACCACAAAAGACCATGAATGGCCAAAGAAATCTTGAGCAAAAAGAACAAAGCTAGAGGCATTACACTACCTGATTTTAAAGTCTATTACAAAGCTATAGTAATCTAAACAGTGTAAAACTGCCACAAAACAGACACAGACAAGTGGAGCTGAATAAACAGCCCAGAAATTAATTCATGAATTTATGGTCAATTGAGCTTTGACAAAGATTCCAAGAACATACAATAGGGAAAGAACAGTCCTTCAGTAAATGGTGCTGAAAACATTGGATATCCAGATGCAAATAAATAAAATTAGACCCTTATCTCACATGACACACAAAAATCCACTCACAGTAGATAAGAGACTTGAATATAAGACCTAGAACCTTATAAATACTGGAAGAAAACATAGAGAAAAAGCTCTATGACATTGTTCTGGGCAATGAATTTTTGGATATGACCCTAAAAGCAACAAAACTAAAAATGCAACCAGGCACGGTGGCTCATGCCTGTAATCCCAGCACTTTGGGAGGCTGAGGCAGGTGGATCATGAGGTCAGGAGTTCAAGACCAGCCCGACCTACATGGTGAAACTCCATCTCTACTAAAAATACAAAAATTAGCTGGGCGTGGTGGTGGGCATTTGTAATCTCAGCTACTCAGGAGGCTGAGGCAGGAGAATCCTTGAACCCGGGAGTGGGAGGTTGCAGTGAGCCAAGATCGCACCACTGCACTCCAGCCTGGGCAACAGAGCAAGACTGCATCTCAAAATACAAAAATAAACAAATAAATAAAAATGCACAAATGAAATTCAATCAAACCAAAAAAGCTTCCACACAGCAAAGGAAATGACCATAGAGTGAAGAAACAACATATTGTATGGGAGAATATATCTGCAAATCACACATCTGATAAGAAGTTAATATCCAAAATATACAGGGAACTCAAACAACTCAATAGCAAAAACAAAAACAAACAAACAAAAATACCCAAATATAACTCAGTTGAAATGGTCAAAGGATCTAAATAAATATTTCTCAAAAAAGACATACGAGTGGCCAATGGGTATATGAAAAGATATTCAACATCACTGATCAGAGAAATGCAAATTAAAATCACAATAAGATATTAATATCACTTCACATCTGTTAAAATGACTAGTATCAAAAAGATGAAAGATAACAGATGTTGGCAAGGCTGTGTAGAAAATGGGACCCTTGTACACTGTTGGTGGGGATGTAGATTAATACAACCATTATGGAAAACAATATGGAGATTTCTTAAGGAATTAAAAATAGAACTACCATATGATCCAGCAATTTAATTTCTGGGTATATATTTAAAGGAAATAAAACTGGTAGCTTGAAGAGATATCTATACTTTCATGTTCATTGCAGCATTATTCACAATAGCCAAGATATGGAATCAACTTAAGTATCCATTAATGGATGAATGGATAAAGAAAATACTAGTCAACCTTTAAATTAGCCCTCATGCTAATTTATTTAGAAAAATTTATTTCTTAGGCCGGGCGCGGTGGCTCAAGCCTGTAATCCCAGCACTTTGGGAGGCCAAGACGGGCGGATCACGAGGTCAGGAGATCGAGACCATCCTGACTAACACGGTGAAACTCCGTCTCTACTAAAAAAAATACAAAAAACTAGCCGGGCGACCTGGCGGGCGCCTGTAGTCCCAGCTACTCGGGAGGCTGAGGCAGGAGAATGGCGTAAACCCGGGAGGCGGAGCTTGCAGTGAGCTGAGATCCGGCCACTGCACTCCAGCCTGGGCGGCAGAGCGAGACTCCGTCTCAAAAAAAAAAAAAAAAGAAAAAGAAAAAAAAAGAAAGAAAAATTTATTTCTTACAGTTCTGGAGGCTGGGAAGTCCAAGGTCAAGGGGCTGCATCTGGTGAGGGCCTTTTTGCTACTCATCCCATGGCAGAAGGCAGAAGGGCAAGATAGCTTGAGAGAGCAAGAGTGTGAGGGCTCTTTAAAAGAAGTAAGTTCTGCCATTTGTGACAACATGGCTGAAGCTGGAGGGCATTAGGCTAAATGAAATAAGCCAGACACAGAAAGATAAATACTGCATAATCTCACTTATATGTGGAATCTAAAAAAGTAGGACTCATAGAAACAAGGAATAGAATGATGGCTGCCAGAAGGTAGAGGTTGGAGGATTGAGGAGATGATGGTCAACAGACACAAAATTCCAGTTAGACAGGAGGAATAAGTTCAAGAGATCTATTACACATAATGAAACTACAGTTAATAATAATATACTATACACTGGAAATTTTCTAGAAAGGCAGAGTTTTAAGTGTTCTTACTCCAAAAATAAGTATATGAGGTAATGCATATGTTAAAAAGCTTGATTTAGCCATTCCAAAACGTACACAAATATCAAAACATCATGTTGCACACCATAAATATGTACAATTTTTACTTTTCAATTTGAAAACAAAAAAAGAAAAATGAAGAAAAAAACCGTCTTGTTGGATTGAGTTCTCTATCATCAACAGGGATGGAGAGGTTTCATCGAAAGAGAAAATATCACCCCCTCACTGTAAGAAACAGATTTTATTATTACTAACCTAGAACACTGCGTTTTCTCTTTGTTGTTGGAAAATTTCTGATGACACCTTTAAAAAATTTACCTGGGATTTGTCTCTGGGTAAGTTAAATGTTCTTTAAGTGATCACAGAAAGTATCTGTGGGAAAGATAAAGTATCTTGGGAAACTTTACCAGGGGCGTTTGGGGAAAGCAAACCCTGCACAGCCCCTGGTGGATTTCCTTTGTTCTTGCAATAACAGTTCCCTCTTGAGTGTGCCTTGGGGCCCCTCAGTGGGCCCTGGGGCATCTGCTCACTTTGGGACTCTTTCTGAACATCACTGGGGGAAGGAAGCACTGGGGGAAGGGAGCACTGGGGGAAGGGAGCACTAAGGGAAGGAAGCACTGGGAGAAGGGAGCACTGAGGGAAGGAAGCACTGGGGGAAGGGAGCACTGGGGGAAGGGAGCACTGGGGGAAGGGAGCACTGGGGGAAGGGAGCACTGGGGGAAGTAAGCACTGGGGGAAGGAAGCACTGGGGGAAGGAAGCACTAGGCTTGGGATAGGACTGGCCATGGCCCCCTCACTGGACCATGACAAGGTTGCTACCTCATCAAGGAGAGGTGCAGAAAGCTTAGGGGCTTAGATTTCTAGATTTTGGTGCCAACTATGCCACTTACTGGCTTTACCCCTTGGGGAATTTATCTACTCTGTGACCCTCGGTTTTTTTCATCTTAATTATTAATACCTACCTCATAATGTGACTGTGAGGATTCACTTAATAATATATGGAAAATCATAGAATAGAGCCCAGCATCTAGGAAGTGCCACAGCCCCCTTCAGCAGTAGCGAAACCTGCAGACCATGTTTCAGAGTGATATTATTTTTATTTTTTTCTAGGTTTATTGAGTTATAATTGAAAAAATAAAAATGGAATATATTTAAGATGTACACCATGAAGCTCTGATGCATATATCCATTGTGAAATGATGACCACAATCCAGCTAATTAATGTTATCTATCATGTCACACAGTTCAACCTTTTTTTGTGGTGAGAATACTGAAGATCTACTCTCTTAGCAATTTTCAAGTCTAAAATACGTTATTATTAACAGTCACTTTGCCGTACGTTAGCTCTGAGGACCTTATTCTTTTTATACCTAAAAGTCTGTACCCTTTATCCAGCATCTCCCAATTTCACACTCTCATCCCTACTGTCACCTCTGGTAACCAGCCTTCTGCTCTGTTTCTGAGCCCAACCTTCTTAGAGTCCACATATGAGTGAGATCATGCTGTGCAGTGTTTGTTTTTCTGTGTCTGGCTTGCTTTCACTTAGCATAATGTCCTCCAGATCCACCCATGTTGTTGCAAATGGCAGAATCTTCTTCTTGTTAAAGACTGAATAATATCCGTGTGTGTGCATGCGTGTGTGTGTGTGTGTGTGTGTGTGTATCACATTTTCTTTATCCATTCATCCATCAATGGACACTAAGCACTAAGGTTGATTCCATATCTTGGCTATTGTGAATAATGCCGCAATAAACAAATGAATCCAGATACCCCTTCAAGATACTGATTTCATTTCCTTTAAATATATGCCCAGAAGTGGGGCTGCTGGATCATATGGTAGTTCTATTTTTAGTATCTTGATGAATTTCCATACTGTTTTTCGTAATGATTGTAGCAATCGACATTCCCATCAACAGTGTACAAGGGTTCTATTTTCTACATAGCCTTGCCAACATCTGTTATCACTTATCTTTTTGATAATAGCCATTCTAGCAGGTGTGAGGTGATATCTCATTGTGGCTTTAATTTGTATTTTCCTGATGATTAGTGGCGTAGAGCATCTTTTCATATACCTGTTGGTCATTCGTATATCTTCCTTTGAGAAATATTTATTCAGATCTTTTGCCCGTTGTTAACTGAGTTATATGTGAGTTGGTTTTGGTTTGTTGCTGTTGTTTGTTTTTGCTATTGAGTTCAGTTCCTTGTATATTTTGGATATTAAATCCTTCTCAGCTGTATGGTTTACAGATATATCCTTGCATTCTGTAAGTTGTCTCTTCACTCTGTTGATTGCTTTCTTTACTGTGTGAAAACTTTTTTAGTTTGATATAATTGTGTTTGTCTATTTTTGCTTTTGTTGCTTATACTTTTAGGGTCATATCCAAAAAGTTATTGCCCAGACCAATGTCATCCCCTATGTTTTCTTCTAGGAATTTTAAAGTTTCAGGTCTTATGTCTATGTCTTTAGTCCATTTTGAGTTAATTTTTGTGTAGGGTTTAAGATAAGAATCCAATTTTATTTTTATTTTTTGTATATGGATATCCAATTTCCCCAACACCACTTATTGAAAATTCTATCCTTTCTTTGTTGTGTATTCTTAACATCAGAATAATATTTTTAAATACACAAAATTCAGAAGATGACAAAGGAAACCAATTACATTGAAATGCATACAGAGTTATAATTGTGGAAGATTAATATATGTGCCTCTTTCTAAACACATCATATATTAAACTGCAGTGGCAGGTCTAACAACTATTGCAATTTCAAAGTCATGTTGAGTAGGAGGAACACTTTGAGATTCTGAAACAATGTTCTTGTGCTATGAAATATCCATGATTTTGATTGGTGATGATATCCCAGGTCCTGTTAATGCTGCTGTAATCTGTGTAATCTGTTGCTTCCATTCAATAGTTGAATAAAATGCTTGATATCTGTTGGAAATTAGTAAAAATAAAAAAGTATTTTTTTCCATCCAAGTGTATTCGCAGACCCTGAGGAGTCACTTCTCTGGATTCTGCAGCAAAGTTCTCAGCTGGGGCAGCAAGATTTAGGCAATTGAAAAGAACATACACCTTGTTCTCAGTGGCAAACCACGTGGAAAGCTTTAAATGTCAGAGAAAAGTTCTGCCATTTTACTGACTTTTTTTGTAGTTCTCCTAAGGAACAAGTGTTAAGTGACAAGCTTCTCAGAGGAGGTAATTTTCTCCCAAGTGGTCTCTTTATTTACCTGAATATTAAGTTCAAAGATACTTTAGTCTCTCAAAGGAAACCTGTGGGTGGAGTGTTTTTTAAAATGTCAAATTCCGAACGAAGCTGAAGGGTACAGCCTCAAGAAGGCTCTGTATTCACCAGTGCACAGGGACCTGCCAGTCCTTTATTGCCATTATCTACACAACATTTTTCAAGTTCTCTGAGTTGTGAGGCTGTCAGTATGGAGACTGTTATTTTTTCTGCTATTAAATTTTTTTCCTCCAATTTTTATTTTATTATTATTATTATTATTTTTTTTTTTTTTTTTTTTTGAGATAGGGTCTCGCTCTGTCACCCAGGATGCTGGAATGCAATGTGGCCTTGAACTCCCAGGCTCAAATGATCCTCCTGCCTCAGCCTCCCAAGTAGCTGGGACTACAGGCACGCACTGTGGTGCAGTTTGGCTCTGTGTCCCCACCCAAATCTCACGTTGAATTGTAATTCCCAATGTTAGGGAAAGGGCCTGGTGGGAGGTGACTGGATCATGGGGGCAGATTTCTCTCTTGCTATTTTTGTGATAGTGAGTTCTCATGAGATCCGATGGTTTAAAAGTGTGTGGCACTTCCCCCCCCCTCCCTCTCTCCTGCCACCTTGTGAGGAAGGTCCTTGCTTCTCCTTCACCTTCTGTCATGATTGTAAGTTTCCTGAAGCCTCTCAGTCATCTTTCCTGTACAGCCTATGGAACTGTGAGTTAATTAAACCCCTTTTCTTCGTAAATTACCCAGTCTCAGGAGTTCTTCACAGCAGTGATGATGAATACACACTATCACACGCAGCTCATTTTTCTTTATTTTTTTTAGTAGAGATGTGGTCTCACTATGTTGCCTAGACTGGTCTCAAACTCCTGCGCTCAAGTGACCCACCTACCTCGGCCTCCCAAAGTGCTGGTATTACAGGCGGGAGCCACCACACCCAGCCCTCCTCCAACTGCTGCTGGTTACTATCACAGGCTCTCGCTGGGTGTCCACTTAACATGTCACTTCAGGAAGGTTGGTCTCCTAACATTCGGTAGCAGAGGCCTGGTGTTGAGCCCACCCTGCATTTCTGCCCCTTTCTTTGGTTTCCTGGGGATGCCCTCCTCAACGTGAAAATGACTTCCAACTCCTCAGCACAGGGGTGGGCATGTGACCCAAGCAGGTCCAGGATTCCGTAAGATCCCAAGCACAAAGAATCCTGTAATCCTGGGGCCCCAGTGGCCGTCTTGATCCTTTTGGAGAACTAGCCTATCACAGAGAAAGTAGTAGAGCTAAAAGAAGAGACAGAATCCTGATAGCATCTGTGACTCTGGATCCAGCTCTCCATAAAGCCCCATACCCTAATCTTGTCAATTACCCAAGTCAATGGGTCCCCTTAGAAGCTTAAGCCAGTTTGATCTGAGTTTCTGCCACTTTCAGGAGGAAGAATCTTATTGGTAATTATATGATAATCCTGCTGATGTGCAAACTGTCTTCAATAGAATGCTCTGTTCAGAGTCACAGTGGAGTCCATCGGAACAAATAAGGTCAGACAGCTCACAGCTACAACTGGGCTCATGCCTTCCAAGTATCAAAGTCATAACAAACTTCCTCTGTGTGAGTCCACAAGGCGTTCTCCCTCTGGGGCGTCACTCCCTTTCCATTGTCCTGATAATCTCTCTGTGGGTCTGTAGAGGAGTGCATGGCTTTTGCCCTACTTCTAAGCCTTCTCAGGGAACACAGCAGGGACAAAGAGTTGAAGGCTCAGCCTTGGCCATGGGTCATCAGGCCCACTGCAGGCTTCTCCTGGGAGAAGATCCAGAGCCTGCGGCTCTGGGCTCCCATAAGCAGGGAGAATCTCCAATCCCAGAAACTGGAAGGAGCTACCACTCCCTAGGAAACATCTCCCCTTGAGCTTTCTCAAGGTTTGAACAAACAGCCCACACTTGTTCACGGAATCCATGGGCCTCAGCATGTCAGAGAGAGGAGACGAAATTGGCCCAGAGTGTAACCCACCCCCATCTTTGGGCCCAGTCAAGAATTGTCAGTGATGCCGGAGGAAGAGGCACCCAATTCAACAGATCAATGGAGTCTCACGTCACCCACAAGCACCGCTTCTCTGCCGTTTCATCCCACACTGGTACCTGATCATCGACCGTTGCAAACACTCATTGCTGTAATTGTATCATTCGTTTCAATCACAGCCAATTTGTGGCTGGCTTTATACGTGAATATCCTTTTCTGTTCCCACTGCTGATGAAATTTCGAATTATAAGGTGAATGAAACCTAGTAGATTAAAGTAATTGTGAAACTGATGCTAAAGAACAGTCCTGTTCCCCATGCCACCTAAACATGTAATTTTAGACATCAAACAGAATCTTTAAGCTGAAATAAAATCTCTACTTAGTCTCGCACTATTGTATTCTCTGTATGAGATAAAGGCAGCTCTTACCCCATCTATTAAGATTTATTATTAAAATTGCCTGAGGATTAAAAAAAATACATTTTTCCCTTGGCAAAGTTAGCACCAAGCTATCTCAGTTAACTCTCTGGAGGAGAAAAAGGGGAACAGTGGTTGTGAAATTTGAGACTTGCAAGAGTGCCCAGGACTGCCTAGCCATAGACTAGACCGTTCCACCTAAATATTCCCATAGAAAATGCCCTAGGTGAAGTCTCCAGGTGCGGTTTTCAGAGCAAAGCCCTCACCTAGTTCTTCAGGTTCTATAACATATTAGTTAAATATGTTAAAGGCCTTGCCATCAGTTGACATAAAACTCCAGTGAGTACTCTTGCCTTACCACTGAAGGCTAAGCCCCAACAAAGCTATGTGAGCTGTTGTATGTTGAGTCAGCCTCCAGCCGGTCTTCTACCCATTGCTAGAATAACAAATCAAGTCCCCTCCTTCAGCTGGGACTCATGTGATCTTCACCCTCCTTGAAAGACAGCCCTGTCCTAACCCCCTCCAGAGCTGCCACATCCTTGGTCCCCAAACTATCAAGTGAGGAGGGAAGGCAGCTGGCCACTCACAGGGCCCTGTAAGTACAGCATGTTGACTTAGGAATAATCCAAGCCTATGGCAGGAGGAACAGGATTTTATGGAAGCTGGGAGAGCCCTGGAGAGTGAAGAAGGAGTCACTATGGCAACCAGCTCTCCAGCCTTCATTCTCCTCCCCATCACTTGATCCAGACATTCTCCTTCCAGAATATAACGCCTGACATCCATCCACTTCCTCTCATGTGGTCACAGGCAGATCTCTCTACCCACTGGCAAAGAGTGGGCTGATGGAAATGAGCATTGGATGCGTGGTGCTTGGACTGGGTTTCAGAGTTATCGCTCCAAAATCCATGGCCTTCCTGGATCCTCGGAATGGGACCTTATTTGGAAAAAGGGTCTTTACAGATGTAATGAGTTAGTATAACATCATTCTGAATCAAAGTGGGCCCTAAATCCAATGACTTGTGTACTCTATAAGGAAAGAAAACAGAGACACAGAGACACACAGGGAAGAAGCCATGTGAAGGCCAACGCAGAGGTTGGAGGGATGCAGCTACAAGCCGAGGAATGCCAAGGACTGCAGCAATCACCAGGAGCTTGGAAGGGGCATACAAGCTACTAGAAGGAGCCAATCCTGCCGACTCCTGGATTTCACACTTCTGACCTCCAGAACTGTAAGAGAATACATTTCTGGTGTTTTAAGCCAAGCCATTTGTGGTGCTTACTAAGTCAGCCACAGGAAACGCACACAGGGCCACATAAACACTTCAAAATACAGCCATTACAAAACCTCAAAGCTGGAATCCAATTAGCCTGAACCTGCCATTAAAAGGAAAAGTTATGTACATCTGATAGCCATTTTCCATATTTTTAAGGAGATAGAACTAATAAGAAAAAGAACGCAAATTAATTCCGCCATTAGATAGTTATTTTACAAGTAACCTTCCAGGGAATTCCCTGGTATGAACAAATGCATGCATCATGAACCCATCCAATGATACTGACTTCATTGCTGGAATCTGGGCAAAACACTGCAAGTTGCTCGGTGAAAACAGGTCCAGTTGTGTTTGGTTTGCTCTAAGTCAGCTGCAGGGAGACTGCTCTGCCACAAGACAGGAGGGAGGAAAGGTGGGGAAATCAGACAGGTTTCCTTGTTGCAGGTGTGTTCAAAGGAGGGTTGGAGGATCTTCCACTGACTTCACCTCTATGAAGCTCCTCTCCTCTCTATAGTGAGAACAGAGATGGCTGTAAGTCAAACACAACTGGAAAAGGCATTCATGGACCAGACCATTCATGCACTGTGTTAACTAACCACTTAGAGCGAGCAGCGTTACAGGCCTGTAGTGGTGGAGGTGGGAGCTACGGGGACATTTCTGATGTGGCTCCAGCCCTCCACAATAGTGTGATCCAATTGAACCCAGAATTCCAGCACGTGTGGACCAGTCAAGAAGCAACTGACTGAGAGAGGTAGAGGACCCAAATTTCCTCGGAGGAAGTATTTACTTCATTGAGAAAACCCACAGGGCAGCTGCAATTCCACATCCCCAGAATCCTGTGGCTCATGGGCGTGGGGCCACTTGCCTGTTGGAGGCATGACACCTGATCCCCAGTATTTGCTCTGCAAGGCCAGGCATGGGCTCACTGAGAAACGATCTCGCCTTTGTGTTGTCCTCCTCCTGGACAATCCATGGGACAGGCCGGCCCTTTGGAGGGCGCTTCCTCCTGTGCATCCCTCACTGGGGAAGCAGGAAGGCTCTGGATTACCTGCCCCCCAGCCACCTGACATGAGTTGGGCACAGAGAGTGGCATTAGCCTGGCGCGTTAATTCCCTCTGGTAGATGTCCCAACAAACATGCACTCATCAGAGACAAGGGCAGGGCACCAGGGGAAACTGTATTCTCGTTCACTCTGAAGCTGTTATTATGGAGGATTTTATCACAAACGCAGAATTACATTCCCAAATATTCATTCTTTTCAACACAAAGCTTAAAAGGTATTGCAGTTTGAATTGTAGTTGAGACATGAGTCTGTAGTACCCACTACTGCATAAGGTTCAAGTCCAAAATGATCCACGGTCTTTTTCTTCTTTTTCTCTTTTTCACTGAGATGTAACACTGTACCTTCTATTGTAGGTGCTCCAATCTCAGGTACACCATTCAATAACATCTTACATATGTCTACAGCCATGTAACCACCTCCCAGAGCAACATCTCAGACATTCCCAGGCCCCACAGACTTCCTGACATTCCTTCTCTTTCAATACAGATCTCTGGTCCTACAGGTAACTGCTATTACAACTTCTAGTACCATGTGTTATTGAGCTTCACATAGATTGAAATCATACAATGTGGGCTCCTTGAGGTCTGCTTTCTTCTGCTTAATGTTATATCTGTGAAACATCTTTGCATGGGGCAACAGTTTATTTTTTTCATCGCTATATACTATTCCACTGAGTGCATATGCCCCAATTTATTTAGTTCATCCTAATGTGGATAGGTATTTGTTGTTTTCTGTTTGGGACTATGATATATAAAGGTGCTAGGACATTTCTCATACATGTCTCTTGGTGGCCACAGCCCTCGTTTCTTTTGAGAATATGCCCAGGAATTTCTGGGGCATGGAGATATGTATGTATGTTTAACTGTAGTCCAAAACTGAATCAATTTACACTTCAGCCATCAGTGTATGAGAGCTCTCGCTGTTGCCCACCATTGCTAACACTTGTTGTTGTCAATCCTTTTAATTTTAGTCTTTCTAAGGCATGCATAATGGTATCTTACTGTGGGTGTACTTTGCATTTTCCTGTTGGCTCTAATGCTGGGCACCTTCTTATCTGCTATTGGCCACTTGTATTTTCCTCTATTATGGCGGTCTCTGTGAATCACTCTGTAAAGGGCCTGATAGTTAATATCTCTGGCTTTGGAGGTCATATGGTCTTGTCCCCACTACTCAACTATGCTGTTGTCAAGCAAAAACAGCCAAGGGCAATGTGTGAATGAATGGGATTGGCTGTGTTCTAACACAGCTTATTTATAAAAACAGGCTGGGATGGGAGGGTGGATTTTGCTGGTGAGGCTTTAATTTGGTGACCCCTGCTGAATTGTAATGTGTCTGCTCAAGACTTCTGCCCATTTTTAAATTAGGGTTTTTTTTAAATGTATTCATACACGTTCTCTGTGAGTTCTAAATTCCAGTTTTATATTCTTAATCATTTATCACGCTTTGAAAATTAAAAAAAAAAAAAACATAGTTATTATGTTGGACCACTCCTATAGCTTTTGCCCTGTGTTTCTACCATGGTCCCCTAAGAGATGAGATCACTCTTGTGACAAGAGCTTTCTGCTGTTACCCGAGAGCTGTCTGCTGCCATCTTTGCCCCAGCACGACAGTGTGGCAGCCCAGCCCAGAGCACTGTGGCTCTGCTTGTACCCTTGGGGAGTCCCACTGCCTAGGCCAGGCTGAGTGAAAATATCCTGACTTTTTGGAATGGACACAGTTTTCAAAAGGAGCATAAATTTAGTCTGCCAATTCCTGTATATGCCATTGGGAAGTTTTTTGAATTAAAAATAAAATTCCAGTCCTTCAGACCAGCGATGCTCAAAATTGAAGGATCTGGGCAAAGATTCCTTTTCCATTCTTAGCCAAATGCTTTCTAGGTTGGGCATCAGTTGATGGTGCCATTGAAAGGAAATTGCCCAATTATTTTGTTGCTTCACTAACAAAATGATTACTATCTTTGCATTGTAAAATCTTTTTTTCATTTATAAGCTCCCCAAGGGAGCAAAAGCCATGCACAGTGATGTGCCAGGAGCCCTCATGATTGTTTTGCCTGTTATCTTATTTGAGTAAATATTAGTATCTCATTTTGCAGCAAGGAAACTGAGGTTCAGAGTAGTTACACGAGTTGATCGATATCAAGAGATTAAAGAATTGACCAAGCCAGAAATGTTTGACTCCAAAGTCCATGATCTTCCCCACGGGCCCATACTGTGGTTTCCCTTTCATATAAAGATGGGGCTGGAAGGGCCATTATTGAATATCTGGTCAAGTTCCCTCACTTGATGGATGAACGTTGAGATCCAGAAGGAGTCAACGAACTCATCACCCAAGGTTTCCCCAACAAGCTAGCAGCAAAGCTTGGATGAGAACCCAGATTTCTATGTTCAATGTCTTCCCCATATCTTCCTTTATTTAAATAATTTTGACTTTACTACATCAACCATAATACAAGCTGTATAAAAACAGCAATTTGTTCTGTCTAAGACTATACCTAGTGTCTGTGATAGCATCAAGTAATTGAGATGTTTCATTTGTTGAATAAATGGATCATAAGAAAACAAGTAGTAAGTGGTTCGATTACATCCTGCAAAGAAGTTTTGATGCTCTTCCTACTTTTCACTCCCTCTTAAGTCTTCACTCAAGACAGAGAAGCTCATCAGATGCCCAACATCAGCCAGGACCCAAGGCCAAAAGGAAATTCACAACATCAGGCCTTTTTTTCTTGTTCAGTAATAGAATTTGTAGCAATTTTTCCTTTAGATACTTTAATCACAAAGAGACATATCAAAATACGGCAAATTCTGCTTGTTCATCCAAGTTATCCAATTGGCTTTAGAATGCCAATTATCCTTACTTTCAGTTGTATTCATTTCCAAATATACAGCTTCTTCGAAATGTAGGGACACTATTCTCAGCCCTTAAATGTGGAATTTATCAACTCCTGTATTGTTTATTTTTGTGCAATTAGTAACATCACTTCTGAGGGAAAAAAAGGACTTTTGGGACTGATAAATGTATTTGTGACATTTTCCTCTAAATATCTTGCTTCTTTATGCATGCTCTCATTTTATACTGAGCTTGGTCTACGGGAAGTTTGGGTAAACAGATCTCTTATGAGTAATTAGTGTCCAATTAAGCCAAGGTTTCATGTCTGTGTGAGTCAAGCCTCTTTTTCCAACCTCTGGGAAGAATTAAGTAGGTCAGGTCTCTGTTTACAAAGCAAGCCCCAATGCTGTTGACTTTCTAGGGGATTTTATGAGTTATTCCCAGTAACTAGACAACTAGATAAAGCTACTCAAAAATATTTTATAGGCCTTTGCTGCTAGTGCAAGGGGCAACATTGACCATCCGGTGATCTAGGTCCTTACTTTCTGCATTTGTCCTGTGGGAGTTTCCACAGACTGTCACGTCACCAAGAAGCTTTAACCTGAAACAAAAAGAAGGTCACAAACCCTGATCTCGTGGTTGAAAGATCATGACACTATTCTTCCCATCATAAGCCCTGTTTCAAATGACTCAACTTGAATGGCAGCCACTCTACTGGCAATTTTTTGTGCATGATTTATTTTTTCCAACTTTGTATTCCAAAAATGTTCAAATATGAAAAAAAGATAAAAGATGAATACGAGGAACATCTGTATACTCACCACTTAGATTCAACAATCATCGACATTTGGCTGAACCATTTGAAAGTGAGCTGTACTTGAAATATTTTTGCATCTATCACCTGAGAATAAAAACATTCTCTCCAATGCAAAGTAACACTGTAACAAAGAATTATTTCATTTAAGTTGTCAAAGTAGTCAGAATAAAGTTGTTCATAATATTTTCTTATTATCCTCTTAAAGTCTATAGGATCTGTAGTGATGTGTCACTTTCATTCCTGATTTGGGAATTTGTGTCTTTTCTCTTTTTTACTGCATAAGTCTAATTAGGTTTTTAAATTTTATTAATTTTTCCCCAAAGAACTTGTTGTGGGTTTCATTCATTTTTTTAGCTTTGTAAATTTAATTCATGTCTGCTTTTATGTTTATTGTTTCCTTTTTCCTATTTTGGATTTAATTTGCTTCTTTTTCTTTTCTAGCATCTTGAAGTGGAAGTTTTGATCTGTTTTTAGCCAGATCTTACCTATTTTAATATGCTGTGTTTTTGTTCTTAGTTAGTTCAAAATATTTTTAATCCTCCTTGCTATTTCTGCTTTGACCCATGGGTGATTTAGAAGTATGTTGTTTAATTTCCACATATTTGGGGACTTTCCAGATTCTTCTGTTGTTGACTTCTTATTAAATTCTATTATAGGCAGAACATAAACTTTCTATGATTTCAATTCTTTTAAATTTGTTGAGGCTTGGTCTTTGGCTCAGCACAAGGTCTATCTTGGCAAATGTTCCATGTGCACTGGAAAAGAGTGAACATTCTGTTGCTATTATATGGACATATTTACATCAACTAGTCAAGTTGGTAAATAGTGTTATTCATTATTCGGTAGATAGTGTTGCTGAGTTTCTGTTTACTTCTATAAGTTATTAGGAAAAGAATGCAGAAATTTCCAACTATAATTGTTGATTTACCCATTCTTCCCAGTTCTTCAGTTTTTGCTCCATTTATTGTGTGCTTACACATTTAAGATTGTTATGTCTTTGTGAGGCATTGACCCTTTGTCAGTATGACCCTGCTAATAATCATTTTTCTGATTTCTGTTTTCTCTGATGTTAATATAGCCAGTCTTACTTTATTTTGATTATTTGCATGAAATATCTGTTTCTATCCTTTTACCTATTTTTATCATCACATGTAAAGTGAATTTCTTGGATAAAGAAAATGTGGTACATATGCACCATGGAATACCATACAGCCATAAAGAAAGAATGAAATAACAATCTTTGCAGCAACATGGATGCAGCTGGAGGCCATTATTATAAGCAAATTAATTCAGAAACAAAATAAATATTGCATATTCTCATTTATAAGTGGGAGTTAAACCTCAGATACACATGAACATAAATATGGGAACAAGAGATACTGGGAACTACAAAAGGAGGGAAGACAGAAGGGTGGCAAGGGCTGAAAAACTTTTTATTGGTACTATGTTCACTATCTGGATGATGGGATCAATAGAAGACTAAGCCTCAGCATCACACGATATAACTAACCTTGAAACAAACCTGTGACAAATCTTGTAACAAACACATACCACTGGAATCTAAAATTTAAATTTAAAAATTTAAACAATATTAATAATAAAGTAAGTTTCTTGCAGATCACACACAGTTTTGTCTTTCCTTTTTTATCTCACAAGCTCTGTCTTTTGATTGGGGTATAGATCATTACATGTCATGTAATTATCAACATGGTTGAATTTAAATCTACCATCTTCCTATGTTTTTCTATTTGTCTCATCCCTTTTTTATTTCTTTTCCCCTCAATTTCAACTTTCTTTTGGAATATATTTTTTCTACTCTATTTATAGACACTATTGGCTGATAAGCTTATACTCTTTTATTATTTTAAGTAATTCTTCTAAGATTTACAATATTCAAATTTAACTTTTCACAGTCCATATAGTTATAATATTATGCTACTTCATGTATAATGTATAATCCTTAGGACATTATATTTCTATTTTTGCCTGCTATCTTTTGTGCTATTATCGTCATACATTTTATTTCTCACCTTATTTTAACTGCAAAATACATTTCTACTCTTTTTGCCTTAAATATTACATTATTTAAGGCAAATAATGGGCCAGGCATGGTGGCTCACATATGTAACCCCAGCACTTTGGGAGGCCAAGTGGGCAGATCTCTTGAGATCAGGAGTTTGAGACCAGCCTGGCCAACACAGTGAAACCCATCTCTCCTAAAAATACAAAACTTAGCCTGGCATGGTGGTGCATGCCTGTGGTCCCAGATCTCCAAAGTTTGAGGCAGGAGAACCGCTTGAACCCATGAGGCAGAGGCTGCAGTGAGCCAAGATCACATCACTGCATTCCAGCCTGGGTGACAGAGCAAGACTCTGTCTCAAAAAAAAAAAAAAAAAAAAATCATTAATCTTTTAACCAAATGTTTAAATGAGGCAAAAAAACCCTTCATATTTACTCATATATGTAATTGGCCCTTTCCATTCTTGTGTATACATCCAAGTTTCTATGTGATCGTAGGTTTTATATTCCTGTGATTTAAAGGACTTGATTTAAATGTAGTGTAGGTCTGCTGGAAGTGATTTCTTGTAGCTTGTATTTGTCTGAAGGATATTTTATTTGACTTCCACTTTCAAATAATTATTTTTCATGAATGTATAATTACAGGTTAGCAGGATTTATTGTCTATCTATCTATTGTTCTTTAAAGTATTCTGGTCTGCATAGTTTCTGACAAGAAGTCTGCAGTCATTTCTACTCTGCTCCTCTGAACATATGTCTATTTTCCCTCTCTGCTTTTAAGAATATTTCTACCACTGGTTTTTAGCTATTTATTATAATGCTTTATTATGGGGTGTGGCGGGGGGTTGCATGTGTGTGTTTATTCTATTTTGGGTTTGTTGTGCTTCTTGGATCTCTAGCTCTATAATTTTCATCTGATTTGGAGACATTTCAGACATTATTTCTTCAAATATTTTTGTCTTTTCTCTTTTAGGAATTTCAGTTACCATTATGTTAGAGGACTTTACGTTTTTCCACAGATCTCTGTAGCTCCATTCAATTTTTGTTAGTCATTTTTCTCTCTATGCTTCATTTTGGATAGATCCCATTGCTATATCTACAAGTTCATTGATCTTAAAGGAAACCAGAATATTTCACCCCAAAATGTGGCTGAAGTAAAGAAGCAATCTCAAGGTCTCTTTGACCCCTTCTCCTGTCTCTCAATCCTCTGTCTCTCCCAAAGCACAGGATGAAGCTACTCTCCAAAGTTCCCTTATCTACCTAGAAACTGGACCTACCAAAGAGGAACATACTTTCCTTCCCTAAAATTTCATTAACCAGAGAAGATTAAAACTCCTATCAAAAGGAAGAGACTGAAAATTAAACACCAGATGAACTCATCCCAAAACGTTGTCTGCTCTCCGTCCTCTCCAATTTCCAAAGACAATTATTTACTAGCCATTGTCTGAGTATGAGGTCCATTCATTTCCTCCCTGAAAATCACTTACTACCCCTCAAACCATCCACATTTCCGCCATGTTCCCTTCTGCTATGAAGAAGAGTATATACGCATCCATACCCCATTGGGTAGTCATTTTCCTGCAATTCCCCTGTGCTATGCACATTAAAATAAAGTTTGTATGCCTTTTTTCTCTTATGAGTCTGCTTTTTCTCTGTTCATTTTCAGCAAACTGTCAGAGGATGAAGAGGGAAATGTTCCCCCTTTACTCTTACATATTTGGTGCTGTAAGCAGCATAACCAAAACTGCTCTGTTTTTCTGGAAGCCACAATCAAAGGAACTCAGGACCTGAGAGGCCAATATAAGAGTAAGAAATTGTTACCAGACTCCCAGTCTTTTTCTGTGGAATCTGGTACCAGACTCCCAGTCTCTCTCTGTGGAATCTGGTTGAGCAGATGGTAAAAATTACTGTTTGTCTATTTTTCCTTTTTACATTTAAGATTAATGGGAGAAAAGCATTTGTATGACTAGTGTTAGGCGCAGTGACTCTGGTGTATTTTTGGCATGAATATTCATGTTGTCCGATCCATTTATGCCCAGAAATAGTCTTTGCTTTTTCTTTATCTTTGTCTTCCCGTGTGACTTTGTCATAAAAAGGGGTACCATAGGGTAGAACATAGGCCTAAGACATAAGCCTGTTGTTCAACCCAGCTTCCACAGACCAGAGAGTTTTACAGTTCTCAGCAGACCTCCAGCATCTATTTAGACAAACTGTGCTGTGGGTCTCCAAAATAAAAATGGAATAAGGTTGCCCTCTCTTCTTGTTTTATGTCCTTGAAAGCTTGCCTTGTGACAAAGGGGGAGCATTTATCTTGGTCTCTGCTATCCAGGGTGTGTGATTTTTCAAATTATGTCTGGTGGCCAGTCTGAAAGGACTGGGAGACCCAAGATGTATAAAATTTTAAGCAGCGTACTCTGTTGCTAACATGCCAGGCTCTCAGGATGGTTTGCCTTAATAAGGAGCCTCATCCACAAGGGGCTTTGTTGTCTCAATCTTTGTTGCCTGGTTAGTGCTGGGCAAGTCCAATCCCAGAAGTTGGTGGATCTATAACTGGAGGTACGGCCGAGTGTCCACGTGCCCATGTGCTTGTGTGGAGAACAGAGACATCATTCACGCAAATACCATCCTTAATCACCTGTAGCAACAAAGATCTTTTGCTATCTTAGCCTATTTCTGGGTGTAAATTTTTGAGGATCATGGAGGCTGCATCTTCTATGCCTCCTGATCTTCCCATAAAGAGGCTTATTAGATTGAGTCGCTATTAAAATAAGTACACCATTGGAAATTCTAATCATCAATGGCCACATAAACGTTTTTTGAATTAGAAAGACCTCTATATTTGAAAACAAAATTTGAAGATCTCTTGCCCTAAGCAGTTGCCTTATTTGTATTGATGAGAGAACCAAATTAAAAGAAAGACACATAATATTGGGATGGCTAGTCTTAAAAATTATTCTGACAAAATTAAAAAGCAAAAATTTGACCTGAAACAGAAGTTAAAATTCTTTGAACACTCAAACTGCCAACTTTGAATTTCCAAGGGGATTTGTAAAAATGTCACTCCAGCCTCTGGTCTGGTGTTTAAGATTCTGTGCATTTACCACTGCAGTCTGGGTTTCATTTAGTTCTCTGGTCAGGGAATCAGCCCCTTGAAAATGTAAATCCTTTAACTCAGGGGGAAACATTTATAAAAATTAGTTTGAATTATTCGTTTTGAATTTATATTTGTATGCCTCAACATTTGAGGTACCCATTTGTTTGGATTCTTTCTTCTCACATAGACAACTTTTGATTTTTTGCTGTCCCACTGACTGTCACATTTAATTTTCCATCTATGGAGCACACAGATTGCTGGCCCTTTGTATGTAGATGGCCAGCTGGGAAGTTGGGTCTCTAGAAAATATGACCAGACAGATATGTGGGCTGTACTTCATTTGTGACTGGTGACATTTTCCTTGCTTTAAACTGTCACTGGGAGGGGTCTAGATCTTGGAAGGGTTGTAACTTTTGCTTCGCTTTTGGAGACTTTGGTTAAAGCCATAAAGGGCTTCTTGGTTTTATTCTCATGTATGCTTATTTGTTTTGGTTTTGAGTAATTCACTTAGGAATACTTCTGATTTAAAACTCTATTTTTAGAGTGTGATAGTAACTTTTTTTCTGTTTATCTTGCATCCTCTACTGGATCAGAGAGATATATCTCCCACCACCACTGAGAACCAAAGACCCTGTTAGGTGGCAAAAGAGAGGTGCTGCTCCCACCACCACTGCCAAAGCCCCCCTCCTCAGTCTCTCAGCTCTCACAAAAGGCTGGCTGCTCACATAACAGAAAGTTTGCTGCTTGTATGTTGTTGTTGTTGTTGTTGTTTTAATTTACAGAGCTCTATGGTCAAAAGTCAGTTTGATTAAAAGCTAATCTTCTTCTCTCTTCTCTTTTAAATTCTATTTCTCCTATGGAAACTTCTTATTCAACAAGACCCCTCTTTTTTGAACCCCTGCTAACTAGAACTTCATTGACTCTTTGGGAAACTTAAGATACCCCCAAACTGACTCCTCTAAGACTTGGTCCATTTACTTTTCCTCTTTCCTTTTGGCATCTTCAATCTTTCATCCTGTTAATCCCCTCCCTCCTTCATTTGGTAATCAGTTGATACAAATGACTAAAAGGAAGCAACAGCACTCTGACCACCACAAAGATTAAAGGAAACTTTTAGCAATGCTGAGAACCTGAGAGGAACACAGTAAAGGCGCTATTGACCCTCTCTTTTGGGGTCCTCTGTCTTCCTCATGGGCCTCAAAAGTCATAATCAGCTTCTTCTCAGGTCTAAAGGTCTGCTCTCTTCTGCACTGAATTCCTGGATCTCTTTGGTTTTTAGATACATATCATGTAAGCATGTGCTGGTGTATGTTGTGTCTACATGTATGTAGATTACTATACCTGTGTTTCTATATTGTCTACATAATACCAAATTGATTTTAAAATAAACATTCCTAAATTAAGTAGATAAGCTCAAATGCTTTTCAAGTTTACGTGACTGTAATAAATCTTTGGTAAATAAAGCTAATTTTTAAATTGTTGGTAAAATAAAAAGGAAATGCCTTCAGAATTGTCATTATTAATGCAGATGTTTTTGCCTGGGTCTACTGGTCAGACAGATTTATGCTGTCTCTTAAAGACATTTTAAGGTTATAAAATTATTGCTTCTGTGATACTTTTAATACTTGCTTGATTTGTCTGTGAGGTAAAACTGTGCTGTGGGCTGGCTACTGGGTTCCCCCTAACCTTACATACATCTTACTGTGAGCTTATATCTTTGGTTTTGAGCCTCTGGATTCTGGGGTCTGGACAGGTGGCTATGGCGAGGCCTGGGGACATGTGGGTCTACAGTGCCTAAGCCACCAGCTGCAGGGCAGAGCCAAGCCCAATATGGCCCCATCTTCCCTGGCCCAGCTATACCTCCTGGCCATGCTCGGTGGGGTTGGATCCTCTAGACATTGTCTTCAAAAGTCTATCCTCTGTCCTGGGCTCTACATCTGATATGTAACTCTAGGACCAAGATGGGCCCTGCCCTTCATAGCCTTCCTAGATACCCAGGATGGCTGTGGGAGGGACACTGGGTTGGGGGGGATGGTATCTGTTTCCAATATCTCAAAGGCCTTGGTAGGATAAACTCCTTGCCAACACAGGATTAGCCTCGTGTTGCCTTTTAAAAAATAGACCAGACATAGTGGCTCACACCTGTAATCTCAAGACTTTGAGAGGCCAAGGCAGGAGGATCCCTTGAGCCCAGGAGTTCAAAATCAGCCTGGACAACATGGTGAGACACCATGTCTACAGAAAATTTAAAAATTAGCTGAGTGAGTAAAAAGAAAAATATTAGCTGAATGTGATGGTGTGCACCTACAGTCCCAGCTACTTGGGAAACTGAGGTGGAAAGATCACTTCGCCTTTGGAATCAAGGCTGCAGTAAGCCATGATCATGCCACTGCACTGCAGTCTGGGTGGCAGAGTGAGACCCTGTCTTAAAAAAATGAAATAAAATAAATAATAAATTAAAATTAAAAATCACTTAAATGGCTAGCTTTATTTTCTATGAGTGATTCAAATATAATTGTTAAGAATGAATAAATTAGGTAAATGTAAATGGAATAAACAAGAATAAAGTTGTCATCATTTCAAACACCTTTTTAGTAAGTTAAAAAGTTTTTAGAAAACTTTGAGACCATACCATTCATTGGACTGGTTAAAATTCCAGAACTCTAATGAAAAAAAAAAATGGACTTATAAAATTGCTAACCTAACGTCAAGCAGAACAAGAATTACATAGAGCTGAAATGATAAAGGACTGAAATAATTTTTTATGATTCTTTTGTTTGAAACATTGCTTATCCTTTTCAAGTTTTGTTTTCCAGAGTTAAGAAAACATTTTTCTCCTAAGCTTTCTATAGCTTTACAGCAAAAGCTATAGACAAAGTATATTTCTGTGAAAAAAAAGTTGAAATATTTACCTTTCTCTCTACCTGATCCCTTCAGAATTCAGAAATTCTTCATGAATATTCTTACTTTATGGCAATACAATTATCTCATAAGTTCAATAAGAACTCATTCTCTTTTATAACAGGACACCACTGGAAACACTGGTTATTTTACCAAGGCCCTGACTGAAATGCAATATTTTTAGGTATGATCAGATTGCTTTGAGGGGCTGAGGTTGACTTTTGTGGAGTCAATAAAGTGTCCCTTGGAGAGACTAGCCTTGTACCTTGTCTACATGGTTCCCTTGCAAGCTTCCTGATTTTGTGGTGAGTAATGAATGTCACCTTATGATAGGCCCATGAACCTCAAGGTATTTGAGGGGCCTTGAGGAAAGAGGTATTCACCCATTTATACAGGTATTACAGACACAGTGGACTTCTTAACATAGCTAGGAAGCCAAGGGGCTTTTCTAGAAGTCTGATCTGAGATTCTTTATGAAAATATCCCAGCAAAGCCAACTTAGAACAAGCCTATATGCTCATTCATCATTCTTACTAAACTTTTGTAAATAATCAAGTCAGACTAAAACAAAACAAAACTAAAACAAAAAAAAATTATGATTATCTTTGGTCGAAATGGGAGGATTGGAGAGAAAAAAATTATGTCACAGAAAAAAACCTCACATATGCCTGTTATTAGATTCTAGTCCTGTCCATTTGTTTCTGAGCTTTGTATGTGGACTGAATCACACATTTTTATTTTCCTCCAATATCTGGCTGAGACACTCAGACTAACGTTTCCAATATTTCTTCCACCCTTCTGACTTGGAATTATTAGAAACTAAAACTGCTTTTTTCCTGAGGCTGAAACTAGTCAACTTGGCTTTGAAAAATATTATTGCAACAGCTTATATTTGGACAAACTTTCTACATGCAAAATGAAGACTACAAAAATCTGTCAGATTGCCACTAATCTTCTCAACTGACTGCCCTCCAGACTCTAAAGAAACTAGTTTATAAATTATTTCACCCGTTAACATTTGTTTTTTGTTTCTGTTTCCATAAAAGCCCTCGTATTAAAGCTCTATTTGCCTACATCATATATAGTGGCCTAGCTTTGAGAACCTATCTACAATGCCATCTTTTAAAATGAAACACATTTGTTTGATTGGACTGGCCAATTTCCAGAAATAGGAGACTAGTTTAATTGGATTTTTTACAGTGCTTAGATTTGTTCTTTTTTTATGTATTCATTCTCATCATATTCTATGTTCTTTTCTCCCTTTACAGATCCTTTGCCACTGGATTACTAACCCGATTTCTCTTTCCATAGTTACCAATCCTACTTTAATATGTGAAACCTTTTGAAAATAAATTTTCAAATAGGAGACTAAAAAATCAGTATTTCACCCCCAAAATATTGCTGATCTAAAGAAGCAGCTCAAGGTCTAAGTCCTTCCCCCATCTCTCAGTCCTCTGTCCTTCCCAAAGCATAGGATAAAGCTGTTCTCTAAAATTCCCTTATCCCATCTGGAAACTGGACCTACCAAAGACGAACACAATTGCCTGCCTTGAAATTTTATTAACCAGAGAAGATTAAAACTCATAGCACAGAGGAAGAATCCCAGACCATTTCTTCTCTCTGGCCCATTCAATTTCCAAAGAAAATTACTTACTAACAATTGTTGGAGCATTAGGCCCATTTATTTCCCCCTAAAAATCATTCATTATCCCTCAGATTGCCACATTTCCATCATTTTCCCTTCCCCTATAAAGAAGGGGCTATAAGTATCTGTACCCCATTGGGTTATTGGGTAATGATTCTCCTGCAATTCCCCTGTGCTATGCACATTAAAATAAAGTTTGTATGCCTTTTTCTCCTACTAATCTGCCTTTTGTCAGTTGATTTTCAGTGAACTTTCAGTGAACCTATAATTTTTTCTTCTGTAGTATTGAATTTACTCATATTACTTCCACCAATTTTTTAATTTCATCTATTGTATTTTTCATCACTTGAAGTTGCATTCGATTCTTTTAAATTTATCCAATTCTGTCCTCACTATGTTTTTATTTTCTTTTAAGTACCTAAATGTATTTATAATATGTGTTGTAGGGTCCTTGTCTGCTAATTCCATAATCTCTGTGTATTAGTCCATTCTCACACTGCTATGAGGATATACCCAAGACTGGGCAATTTATAAAGGAAAGAGACTTAATTGACTCACAGTTCAGCATGGCTGGGGAAGCCTCAGGAAACTTACAATCATAGCAGAAGGGAAAGCAAACATATCCTTCTTCACATGACGGCAGGGAGAAGAAGAATGAGAGCCAAGTAAAGGGGGTAGCCCCTTATAAAACCATCAGATCTCATGAGAATTTACTATCATGAAAACAGGATGGGGGAAACCACTCCCATGATTCAATTATCTCCACCTGGTCCCTCCCACAACACATGGGGATTATGTGAACTACAATTCAAGATGAGATTTGGGTAGGAAACCAAACCATATCACTCTGTCCTTTCTGATTTGCTTCTAATGGTTAATATTTCTCCTAGTTATCTTACTCATATTTTCTTTTTGCTTCTTGTAGTTTTTAGAAGGATACTATAAATGGTATGTTTGGGGGGTTAAATTTTACCATTTCCCTTTATAGAGTGGTGGGCTTTGTTTTGAAAAGTAGCTAAGTCATTCAAAGATTAAACTGATCCTTTGGAGGCCTGGTTTTTTATTTTAAAGCTTTTCTAGGGCAGATCTAGAATAATGTTGCTCCATCAATAATTTGGTCCTATTAGTACTGTGTGACTGCCCTGGGGTACTCAGTGACCACTCCAGGGTGTTGCTGAGGACTCTCCACTCTAACAAACCAGACCATAAACATCTGCCTTCCTTGTGTGATGGGCATTCAGTCAGCTCACAGCTCGCTGGTCATACTTTGCCCATCTTTGTTGACATTCACCCTATACAGGAACAGGCTAAAACTCAGCAAACACTCATGAAGATCCTCTGCAAATTTCTGCAGCGGTTTTTCTGGGTAGTTCCCTCCACTTTGGAAATCATCTTTAGAATGTCTTACAGCTTCAGCCTCCTTGAACTCTGATTTCTATCCTCTCAACTCTGAGGCCACTGGGCCAGGACCACAGTCTGAAAAATGCCTCCAGGTAGAAAGGTGTTTATCTGTTGTTAGGGATCACAGTACTGTGCTGTCTATTGTTCAAAGTCTGAATACAGTTGTCTAATCTATTTTGTCCTGTTTTGAAGCTTTTTATAGTAAAAGAAGTTCAGGCCTTGCTATTTCCTCATGGCCTGAGGTGAAATGCTCCTTATTTTGTTCACTTCCTTTGTTAGCATAATTATTTCTCCGTTATCATTTGTTTATATTTGTGTTTTCTCCCTTTTTTTTCTTAAATAGGTTTGTCTGCTTTGTTTTTTTAATGAACTAAATTTGAATGTATTACATCTACGGTTTTTTAAGTTTCTAACTCATTAATTGTTGCTTTTATCTATTATCTCTTTTCTTCTGATTTTTTTTTTTGAGTTTGTTTCCTAAAATCTGTTGAGTTTGAAACTCTTATATTTTCTGTTTTTAATTTTTTTTTTTTACTTTTTGCTGAGGCTAGGACTATACTTCATATAATGGGTGTACCATGAATAAATCTGTGTCAAGTGAACAATGCTCTTGGTGACATTCAAACAGGAATCTCATGCATTGCTTTTTTAAATAACAGCTTTATTGAGGTTTAATTCACCTTTTTAAAGTTTATAATTCAGTGGTTTTTAATTTACTCACAGAGTTATACAACCTCACCACTCTCTCATTTTAGAACATTTTTGTCACCCCAAAAGGAAAAACCACACCCATCAGCAGTCTTTCCACATCTCACCCTCAGTTCTGGGCAACCACTAATCTGTTTTATGTCCCAGTGGACTTGCCTTTTATGGACATGCAATAGGAATGGGATTATACAATTTGTGATATTTTGTGACTGGTTCCTTTCACATAATGTACTGTTTTCAAGATTCATCCATGTTCAGTACGTATCAGTACTGCCTTCCTTTTTATGGTGAATGATGTACAATATTTGCTTATCTTCTATCAGTTGATGCATATTTGGGCTTTTTGACTCTTTGGCTATTATGAATAATGCTGCTTTGAACATTTGTGTAGATGTTTTTGCATCGACATATGTTTTCAATGCTCATGGGGCCGAATTGCTGGGTCATATGGTAACTGTAACTTCTTGACGAACTGCCAAACTTGTTTCCAAAACAACTGCATAATTTAAATTCCCACCAACAATGAATGAGGGGTCCAGTTTCTCCACGTTTGTCAACACTTATTATTGTCTTTTTTTTTTTTTTTTTTTTGGTTAAACTAAACTTTTTTTAGTTTAGTTTTTAGTTCAGGATGTTTAACCATCCTAGTGGTATGACATGTATCACATTGAGGTTTTGATTTGCATTTCTCAAAAGACCAATGGTGTGTATCTTTCCAATGTGCTATTGACTATTTGTATATCTTACATTTTCAATTCTTACATCTAGACCTCTGTAAGAGGCCTATGATCCATTTTGAATTAACTTTTGTGTATGCTATGAGGTAAGGCCCCAACTTCATTCTTTTGTATGTAGATATCTAATTGTTCCAGCACCATTTGTTGAAAAGCCATGCAGCATTTTTGTCAAAGAAAAAAATCTCTAATATATAAATGGCTATAATTTTAAAATCATAGGACATTGCCTCTAGAATTCTGCTTAGAAGTAATTTATTTCAAATGTCCTCAAACAGGTCAACTAATTTACTGAGAGCATCGATTCTGCCCCCAGCTCATGTGCTCAGGATCTATACCAACCTAGAAACTGTGCAGCTGGTCCTCTACTGTGTTGATGATCAGAATTCCCTTCTCCTTTTTCTCCTATATATTTTTATTTCCACCTTGATACTAAAACTCTCAGAAAACTAGTAGATGTGCAGGGATCAGGGGAGTGATGTGGTGTGAAGGGTTTAGGGAGAAATTGTTAGTAACACATTTCATTTGAGAAAATACATTTCTGTTAGGGAAGATGAAGGCAAGAGGAGCACTAGATAGGAAGCAAGAAGGGATTGTGATTTTTTAAATCTTATTCTTTGGCACAGAGTTCTAGGAAATCAGAGGTGTGACAGGAGACCCACTGCTGTATAGCAAAGCTACCATGGATGAAGGCCTTCTAGACCTGGGATTGTAGGAGTTCTATCCATCACTAAACTTCTTTAGTGCAGCAGATTTTTCACTGACTTCACTGCCATTCCTGCTTGCTTCTAGTGAGGCTTCTGATATAACAATGCTAGAAAACTAAGAATCCCACTTACCAGAGCCAGGATTTTGTATGTAGATGAGACTCTTCCAAGCAGATGTCCACACATGAGACTAGGAGGGTTTGAGCAATGGGAGGCAGTGGCCAGGCTCAGGGACACTGGAGGTCTTTGCAAGCAATAGACATGTTGGTTCTCCTGGGGCAGTTCTGGAAGAGTTTCCAGAGTCCGGTTCCTAGAAACTTAGGTACAGAGCAGTATGTGGTGGCAACTGTGGTATTTCCACTAGAAGAGCTCCATGTAAGATGGGGCATTTCTCTTGATTGCCATTGTTTCTAAGTGTGTGGCAATCAAATCTTATTCCCTGGGTCCTGGTGAAGTTCTGTAAGATTCATCATATCATCTGATAAATCATTTTCTTCTGAGTAACTAAGGTGCATTCTGTTGTCTGCCACTATGAGCCATAACCAGTGACCTCCTTAACAAAGATAGGGAAGTTAACACATTCTTACGTAGGCCATCATCAAGGCTTGATAAATGTTTCTTCTAAGAGTAACTCTAAAAGGAAAACATTGATATGTGCCAATGGGAATAAAATATTTTTTAAAAACTGAAAGAAAAACAACTCCAACAACTCAGAAGGGGGTGGAGAGACTTTTGAAGATGATTTACTGCATAAACCAGAAATAAATTATTTTGGAAACTCAAAATGATTCACTAGAGACACCAGAAGTAAATTATTTTGGAAACAGTGTGCCATCACTAATAGAATACACAAAGACAGCAACTCCATGAAACAAGATCAGAAGCCAAAACCAAAGAACAGGCTGCAAAGGAAGGGGAAAGAAGAAGAGCATTAAAGACAGAAAGATGGCAGGTTGTGTGCTCCACAAGGAGCACGTTTTGCACTAACACCACAAGAGTCTGGCTCAGTGAATGGGGATTGATGGTAGTTTAAATGTCTGAGAGTTTTGAGGAGGGATTAAAACATGTGAAAAATGGATAGGAGCTCACTCCACAGGTCTGATGTGAGGGATGCTGGCCCAGGAAGTTCTGTGCATGGTGGCACCCCTGTGACATCCATGGGAGGCCATGCCTGATCTCCAATTCCACAGAGATCCTGAAGAGACTGAAAGGGAAGAGCAGCCACTGCTGAAAAGTTGTGTCCAGGGAGGAATTTCAAGGAGAATGGACTACTCCAGTTCCTGAGTTGACTGCTCTCCAAGCTGAGGCCACAGACTGGGCTATAGGTGCAGGTGGCTTCTGGGCCCATTCAGCTGATCCTTACTTAAGTCTGGGGGGCTCAGTCTCCCACTGAGGGCTGATCTGTAGCCCTCACTGCCCAGCCACTGAGGGGTCTTAACTGTTTTTCCACAGGTTTTTACACAGAAAACAGAAAAAAGGTGAATGGAAAATTAATACCAGTTTTTTAAAAAGTAAGAGGAGCCAAGACAACCAGATGAGAAGATAAACAAGGCTGTTGAGATAAGAAAGGATTCTAAGGAAACAACAATTGCAATCAGATAAATATGTTTTAGAGGAGGCTGGGAGTATAGTGTCAAATTTGATGTAGTACAATATTTGGCTCTTTAAAAAAGTATAATAAACTCTAAGCAAATATAATTAAGAAAACAGAAAAAATGAACAAATAAAAAAATGAGAAAGACAAAATGATAAGCTTCTGATAAACATAAGCAGGAAAAATGGGCAAATAAATGAGAAATAAGAAACGTCAAGGGAAAAAAGAGTTGGTGGGAGAAATGTATAACAACAGAAATGGAGGTGACATAGCAACTGATTGTAATGTATGTACTCAAACTGTATAAAAGCAAAAGATCATTGGAGAAACATGAACATTGAATGAATATTTGATGACATCAAGAAATTATTGTTAACGTTTTAGGTAGGCAGTGATATTTTCACTATTTTTAGAGTCCATATATTTTAGAGCTACAGGATGAAATATTTAAAGATGAAATTATCATGGCAGAATTTGTTCAAAATAATGGGAGAGGGGGTGGCAGTGAATGACAAAATGAATGAGGATATAAGTAGTATGAAGTTTTCTTGAACTGACTAATGTTGAAGCTAGAAGATGGGACAATAGTTCATTGTACTATCTTCTCTAATTTTATATAATAAAAAGTGTTTAAAATTAAACTGAGCTGAGAACAAAAGGGATAGGAGATTATGATATTCTACCTTGCAAAATATAATTTAAAATCCTAAAATTAAGGACACTTTTCTGGGCATGTTACCAAAATTGACATAAGAGAAAAATTTAAATGTGAATATATTACTAGCCACAAAAGCAATTTAAAATACAATTAACATATCTCAAAAGTGTCTTTCACAAATTTAAGGAATTAGGTTTATCAACTCTTCTAGAACACAGAAAAAGATGGAAAGCTACACAATCGATTTCATGAAGCTAAATTAATCTTGATTTCTGTACCTAACAAAGATAATGCAATAAAGAAAAGAAAATCGTGAGCCAGTCTCACTTAGGAGTAATTTTAAAATCCTAAATAAAGTAACCGCAAAATAAATAGTATACTAAAGGAATTTTCTAGCATGATCAAGGAAAGTGTACCTTATCTTGGGAATGCAAAAGCGTTCAATACTAGAAAATCCAACGTTATAATACTTTATGTCAGCGGTCCCCACATTTATTAGTGATTTAAAGGGCATTAAATAACACCTCAAACACTTTCTCACATTGTTAAAAATCCTTAGGGAAAATGAGAGCTCAAGGATACTTCTTTCACATCATAATTATGTAAACAAGTGGCCAGCATATGAAACATTAAAAGTATTCCTGTTAAAACCAGAAACAAAGCAGGTGTGTCTACTATTTCACATTGCTCAAGAAGATCAGAGTCATGTAATAAGACTGGAAGTAGAAATATGAACCACAACTAAGAGAAAGGAGGTGATTAAAAGTTCATTATAAACTAACGATATGACTGGATAACCTAAACACCCAAGGGAATCAATTCTAAGCACTTTGAATTTTTAAAAAACACAGTAAAGGGACCAGATTTAAAAATGATAATAAATGTACAACAGTCCATTGCTTCTCCATATACCAACATGAAGCAAACAAAAATATACTCTCATTGGTGAAAAAGATTTCATTCTTACTCAGAACATGAAGAAAAAAACTATTGAGACACAATACAAACATAATCGACAAACAGAACAAAATGAAATGCTACACAGCCGGTAAAAATCTGTAAGTGAGTGAAAATCACTCTGGAAAAAAATAAATACATAAACAAAGCCCAGTATCCATGAATATATTCACTATGATTCTTTTCTTTGACTACAAGTTAAATATAATGTCAGAAAATAAAAACAAAAATAATGGCAAGTAAACCTATGAGATTTTAATAGTAGTTTTGTGAGATCAATTTTTAGATCAACCTTGTTTTCTGTATGTATTCATGCTATATTATCTACAACAAGCAAGTATACTTTTGAGATCAGATCAGAAAAGAATTTTAATTTGTTGAGTTGACTTGAGATAAAAATTAACCAATACATTCACTGGCGACATACGATTTTCAAGATTTCTGAATCACCGTGGGGATGAGAGCTTTTCTAAAACCTGGGGTTAGCACACAGGAGCCATAGGTCTGAGGCAAAGTTCAAATGGATGAGAATGGAAACGTTTCTCTGGCTTACCCAAGCTGGCCAGTCTGCCTAGAACTAATTTAAGAACATAAAGATGACATCATTGCAGGTGTTCTTTCAAAGTGGAGCATACATTTATAATGCTTCTGGCTGACAAAATTGGAAAGGAGACAAGGTTTAAAAAGCCTCAGATATTCTCTTTGTCGACGCTCACCATCTTTATCTTCAAATAAAAGTATTTATATTTCTTCTGTCTGCCCCTTGGGCTCTGGTTCTTGGTTAAGAAATGTCTCATAAATTTCAGAAGAGGAGGAAAACAGAAGGTGATGGTACAGAACGTTCTATTTTTAAGACTATAAATATTTTAACTTCTCTAAGAGACCACCTATCATGAAAACTTCAGATCTTCCTAAGTAAGTCTTATAAAAATTAACTATAAAGTTTATGACAGTTTCCAAAATCAAGTACTATATGCCAGATTGGCTTAAAGCATTTAGAAATGAACAGCCTGGATGTTTGCAAAAGGTCACATACTGGAAAAGAGTAATGTCCAATTCAAAAAGTTAAAACTAAGAGATGCTGCCAATCCAAAAATTGAATGCCCCAACTTTACTGAATTCTGTTAATAAAATCAACAGGTTGTTCCACTGTACAGGCAGGGCTACTACTTTATGCTGATAATCCAATAAGTGTTTATTAAGCGCTTGCTATTTACAAAGCACTGTGGTAGACACTGTAGAGAGAACTGATAAAATATCTCAAGGAATTTAGAAGGTAACCAGGAAAAAGGACAAGTACAAAAATAAATAATAGAACTCTTACCAATTAACAAGAGCAATGAAATAACCTGATTTTAAACATGGGCAAAAGACTTGAACAGACATTTAACAGAAGAACATGTAGGAATGGTCAGTAAGCACATGACAGGTTGCTCAGCACCATTAGTCATCAGAGAAACGGAAATTAAAACTACAGCAAGATGCCATTTCACACCCACTAGAGTAGCTCAAATAAAAATGATTGACAACGCCAAATGTTGGCCAAGATGCAGAGAAACCAGAACTATCTTATGTTACTAGGGGAGAGTAATGGTACAACCATGTTGAAAATCTGTTTGGCAATTCTCTTAAAGCTACCCTATGGCCCAGCAATTCCATTTCTAGGTATGAATACTTACCCAAAAGAAATGAAAACCTATGTCTACAGAAAGCGTATGCAAGAATGTTTATAGCTGCTTTATTTACAATAGCCTCCTTCCCCACAAAGACAAATGTCCATCAACAGGAGGATGGGTAAACAAACTGTGGTATAGTCATACAGTAGAATACTACTGAACAATCAAATAGAACAAGTTACTAATAGGTGCAACAACATGGGCACATCTCAAAAACTCCACTTTGAGAGACAGAAGTCACACACACAAAGAATACATGTTGGAAGAATTCATTTGTTTGAAACTCTAGAACAGGCAAACCTGTTCTATGAGATTAAAGCTGTGGTGATAGAAGTCAAAAAGTGACTGCCTCCAAGATTGTGGGGGTGGATCAACAATTCACTGGAAAGGGACAGAAGAGGAAGTTCTAGGGTGGTGGATGTGTTCTGAATCTTGATTGGGATGATGGTTACACAGGTATACAATTGTCTAAACTTATCAAACTAAGCGTGTAAGATCTGTGCATTTTGTTATACTTAAGTTACACTTCATTTTTTAATACTCAGAAAAGGTAAAAATAGAAATAGTAGACATTTGACAGTTGTGAGTTTGCATTGCAAATACTACAAAAATCCTCAAATTTGTTAATATCACCATAGAACAGGACTTCACAATAAAATGTTCACTTTGGCAAGAAAGGGAGGAGGTTGGGATGATCGTGGGATGATGAAGCCACAGTGAGGCCAGGTGCTGGGTGAAAACAGGAACCCACCTCTGGGGCCCATTCCTTTAGTGCCTGAGACTCAAAGTTGGGCCTCAGAAAAATTGTAACTCATCACATATCATGAACCTCTACACTAGCTTACAAAGGCTCAAAGGGGGGGATTTTAAATCCAAAAAATGTAACTACTGTACCAGATAGAATATTAGAAACACTAGAAGGAAGTTACAGAGAATATTTTAAATGAGGTCTAAAATGATAGCCAAATCTCACCTCCTGAGTAGTAAAACCACATTAACTCGTATAGTCACCACTCCTCGTATGAGTCTGGTCCAGTCCAAAAGGGACGGAGTTTAAATTGGTTCTTTGATTTGAAACCAACACATGGAAAGCCCTACTGGGATATTTAGTAACTACATTAAGACACACCCCTTAAGAACCTTTAAACAAAACTCTACCATGTATCTGGTGTAGTTCTGCTCAGGATACCTTGTAGGAATATAAATGACAAAAATGTAAAATTGCCTTAGAAAAGGGTTTGCACATTGCTATGATCCAAATGTTGGTGTCTTCCCAAAATTCGTATGTTGGAACTTAATGCCTGATATAGTTTGGCTGTGTCCCTACCCAAATCTCATCTTGAATTATAGTTCCCATAATTCCCACATGTGGGAGGGACCCATTGGGAGATAACTGAATCATGAGGGCAGTTTCCCCAGACTGTTCTCGTGGTAGTGAAAAAGTCTCACAAGATAGGATGGTTTTATAAGGGGAAACCCCTTTTGCTTGGCTCTCATTCTCTCCTGCCTGCTGCCATGTAAGACATGCCTTTCGCCCTCCACCATGATTGTGAGGCCTCCCCAGCCACGTGGAACTGTGAGTCCATTAAACCTCTTTTTCCTTATAAATTACTCAGTCTCGGGTATATCTTTATCAGCAGGTGGAAATGAACTAATGCAATGCCCAGAGTGATAGTATTAAGAAGTGGGGCCTTTTGGAGGTGATTTGCTCTTGAAGGCTCTGCCCTCATGAATGGGATTAGTGCCCTTATAAAAGAGGCCTGAGGGGGCCTCCTTGCCCTTTTGCCATGTGAGGACACAGCAACAAGGCAGAGAACAAGCCCTTGCCAGACACAAATCTGCCTTGATCTTGGACTTCCCAACCTCCAGGACTGTAAGCAATAAATTTCTGTTGTTTATAAATTACCTAATCTAAGGTATTATGCTATAGCAGCCCAAATGGATGAAGACACACATATTAGGCAATAATTATTTCAGTTAATCCTGATGTGTTTACATTGGTCTTCAACATTTTCCCTGCCCTAATATTTGCAAGGAGCACAGTAAGTATCTGCCCATTAGCACAGGTGACTCCATAAGGCAGTGGTGTTAAAAGGAGGGGAATGGTATAAAGATGTTCCCTGGTTGGTGGCAGGGGTAGGGGTATGATATATAGTTTCCTTCCCCACATTACTAATTCAATAAGGAATTAAATTACTAATTCAATAAGGAATTAAATTAATCAATTTAAGATGAGAATCACTAATTCAATAAGGAATTAAATTAATCAAATACCAATATCCTTATTATGGCTTTTGTTTTTGCTTTTGGTTTTTTGCTCAGGTTCAAGGGAATCTTTGATTTTTCTCATTCTTCCCAAGATGTTATATGGTCTGTCCCCCACATTCCTCCTTTGCCCCAGCCTCCTACTTTCTCCCTCCCTTAAGACTCCAACTGCACTGGCCTCCTTGCTCTTTCTTGAACATGTCAGATGCTCCTGCCTTAACACCTTTGTAGTGACTGTTCCATTTACCTGAACCACCTTTCCCAGATACCCCAATGACTGATTCCTTTACCTCTTGCACACTTTCTCATAAAGGTCATTCTCTTAGAAGGGCCAACCTTGACCATTCCTATTTAAAATTGCAATCTGTCCTCTCACAAGCAAGGCCTATGCCTTCCTTCCTTTCTCTGCCCTCCTTTCTTTCCAGTGCACTCATCACCTTTGACATACTGTGACTTTTTTAATCTTTTTGTGTTTATTGCCTTATTGTGTTATATGTATTATCTGTTATATTATTATCTTTTATTTTTAGTTTATTGCCTGCTCCTCCTGCTACAATGTAAGTGCTCTATGGCAGGTGTCTTTACTCGTTTTATTAACTTCTCTTAAGCACGTACGACTTGACCTGTCACACAGCAGGTATTTCAACAAATGTCTATCAAGTGAACAAATGTATTATTTTCTATGCTTCTCTAGATAAATACAGCTGACCCTTGAACAATGCCGAGGTAAGGGGTGCTGACCCCATACACAATCAAAAATCCATATACGACTTTTGACTCTTTCAAACTTAACTACTAATAGCCTACAAGTAGTCTTACCAATAACATGAACAATCAATTGATATGTATTTTGTATGTCATCTATATTATACACTGTATTCTTACAATAAAGTAAACTAGAGGACAGAAAATACTATTAAGAAAATCATAAGGAAGAGAAAACGTACTTACTATTCAGTAAGTGGGAGTGGATCATCATAAAGGTCTTCATCCTTGTCATCTTCATGTTGAGTGGGCTGAGGAAGAGGAGGAGGAGAAGGAGTTAGACTTGCTGTCTCAAGAGTGGCAGAGGTGAAAAAAAATCTGCCCAGAAGTGGACCCACAGAGTTTAAACCTGTGTTGTTCAAGGGTCAACTGTATAACCATGATATTAGCATTGTGAACATTCTCTCTTCATCTCTTCCTGCCACCTACCCAACTCTTCACTCAAGGGAGATTTATAAGTAAGATTTTGAACACTGAAAATCAAATTAAGTGGTCTGGAAAAGCTACAGTGGCAAACGGGGGAAACAATTTGGAAAGCAACCCTTAATCCTACATTTTCCTATCCTATGAAATCTGTGAATAGTTGTATCTACACAAGGCCAACGGCCCCAGCTCTATCCTCTAATCACCTTTTTCTTCTATTTCCCTAATGTAACACTTACCCAGCCAACAAGTAAGGAAATAGATTAGAAACCTTTTGAGTGACTCTTTAGTGAACATGGACTCTAATCAATCAGAAAAGTCACGTGGGATTAGGTCATTGGCATTAGTTTTTCATGTATGGTAAATACATTGGTTCATCTCATTTGAAAGGAATAGGCACATTCATGTCATCTTAAGAACTGGGGTTTTATGATTTATTGAAGGAGCCATCTAGTAATAAGTTATATAGGGGTAGGACAGAACCTAATGTAGTACAGGCTCCATAGAGGACAGACTTGGGAGGTTGTTTAGGACTGAAGCTGACTCTGGGCTCCATGTTAGCTTGTTGCCCATTAACATCAGGAATTCTTGGATCTTCACTATGGCACTCCCATTGGCATGGATCCCCTACTGTCTGTTGATTTCTGCTCCTCTCTAGGCATCTTCTTTTTTCTCCTCTTGTACCAACTGACTCCATTCGTGTCTCCAGGAGAAAGAATGTGACCATACTTGCTAATTACCACGGTCCATGCTTAGGGCTCTTACCCCATGGCCCCTTGTAGGTCATCAGTCAACCCACAAAGTGGCTACCTTTGGTTTGGGTAGGACCATTAATCAAGGGGAACCCAGTAGGCTTGCATTTCACCATAATCATAGCCAACCCCTCTTTGAGACCATTCCCCACAGGACCCCTGGGATCATGTCAAGCTCAATACATTGCCCCAGGTACCCAGAATGCCAGTCACTGTGTCTTTGTCCCCACTTAGAACACATTACCCCTGATCTTTTCTTACCAGCATTCTAACCCTCTAACCTTCATTGTGGGGAGGTATTGACAGCTTAATTCAAAACAATCTCACCACAAAACAACCTGCTGTTTTCCAGAAACTCCCCAGCTCCCAGACTAAGGCATTCAGGACAATCCAAACTCCCATTCCCACAAAATCCAGAGTGGATTTTCATAAGCATCAGGAACACTGAAAGGGCCTGTAGGCTCCACAGGGCACCTACATTTCCTGGGGCTTCCCTCAGAAAGAAGGTGGAGGGTAAATGTAGTGGCCATGTATAAGGAAAGGGAAACGAAGGTTTTCAAACCTGCATGAAGTCTAGAAAGTGCCACTGCGTGTAGCCACACCCACAAATATTTTTCTTTGGTAAAATTACAGGCAGAGGACCCTGCCAATTCAGAAAACAATCTGTTGGCTGACACTGCCTTGCATTCCACTCTGTGCAGTCCGCACTGCACAGAGAAAGCAATTTGGAATTAATAGTATTCCTTGATACTTGTTTTCAACAAATACTTGCTGAATGCCTACTATGCACCAAACTCCACGGTCAGGAGCAGGTCCAATCCTGTTGGTGTTTTTTATTTCAGTCTCAGCTCTGTCAACTTGCTTGAAGCTGCAAGGAATTTAGTGCTCGGGGACAGGCCTCCACAAGTCCAATGAAGTTGGCTGCATTTCTGATTCACTTCTCTATCCAAGAATAAAAATAGGGGCTGATCCACTCAAACAATCCTGGGAGATTAAAAGATTTTGAAGCCAAAACAAAACCCGAGATAAGCTGCCTACCTGTGCGTGAGGAGGCAAGTCAGTTCCAGGAGCCAGCAGCATCTGTCCGGGAAGGACTCCCCGCAGCCTGATGGGACTTGTCCCGGCGACCTCTTCCCTCCTGAGGTCCTGTTACCCGTGTGCGCGTCGGGGCAAAGCCCGCTGTGCCACCGGCCTCCTGCTCACATGGTGCTGTCCTGTCCTTTTTTGCTTGGTAATTTCCAGTTAAAGCTCAGCTGTTTGTGTTTTTTGTTTGTTTGTTTGTTTTGTTTTTTTGTCTACTCCACTCATCACAAATACCTTTAATAAGCAAATTTCCCTCCTCCATTTGCTGAATTTTATGTCTTCTCTGTTCCTTGATGAGAATTGAATGGGATCATTCCACAACTTTGACAGCAACTTATTGTCCTCTCAAGGACTCACAGAGCACAGCCCAGAAAGGGCTAACAGTGCCGGCGTTGTAGCAGGACCTCCTCTGCTGGAGACAGCGCAGTGCATGAAACCCCCTAGGACCACCAGCCTGCAGAGGGTGGTCAGTGTGTGTGCAGTGAAAGAGCAGGGATTCCGATGTTGAGCTGAGGTGAATGTACAGAGGGAAGAGCTCTCCAGAAGGTACAGGTAGGAACAGGAGTAAGAGTCCCTCTAAGCAGTCTTTCCTTCTGTGCCTTCCACCACCTAAACATCTGGAAGCAGACACCTGGACCACCTGCACCTTGGCAGAAGGAAGGAGCTTGGCCAAGAGAATAAAAAAGGACCAGGCGGCCGGGCGTGGTGGCTCACGCCTGTAATCCCAGCACTTTGGGAGGCCGAGGTGGGCAGGTCACTAGGTCAGGAGATTGAGATCATCCTGGCTAACACGGTGAAACCCCATCTCTACTAAAAATGCAAAAACTTAGCTGGGCATGGCAGTGGGCACCTGTGGTCCCAGCTACTCGGGAGGCTGAGGCAGGAGAATGGCGAGAACCCGGGAGGCGGAGCTTGTAGTGAGCCGAGATCGTGCCACTGCACTCCAGCCTGGGCAAGTGAGCGAGACTCCGTCTCAAAAAAAAAAAAAAAAAAAAAAAAAAAAGGACCAGGCACACTTCACTGTAAGCCGCGTCCCCAGGCTTCTTGTTTTCCCTACCTGGGGAGGCAATGACAATAATAGACTTCAGAAGTTAATTGACTTAATGAGTGGAACTCCTTCAATCCATTGAAGGCCTCAGTAGATCAACAACAACAGAAAAAGTAGAGGGAGAGAAAATTCTTTCTCTCTGCCTAATTGCTTGAGCTGGGTTATTGGGTTCTCCTGCGCTCAAACTGCCTTACACCTTTGGTTCTCGGTTTCAGTCCTGTGGACTTGGACTAGAACTCACACCATCAGTTCTGGTTCTCAGGCCTTCAGAATCAAACTGGAACTGCACCAGCAGCCTTCCTGGGTCTCCAGCTTGCAGACAGCAGACTGCGGAACTTCTCAGCCTCCATAATCACATGAGTCAATTCCTTATAATAAACCTCTCTCGATAGATAGATAGATCCCTTTACAGCTGGGGAGGGTCTTCCTAGAGGAGGGTGCACGAACATAAAGGGCAGCCCTAGTGCTGGATCCTGGCCCTTGCAGGTGATACAGCTCTGATGAGCAGAGGAAGACCAGGGTTCTTCGTCTCCAGTCAAATTAGATAAAATGACCTGGACATACATGGAGTGGTTTTAAGGAGCAGAGAGTTTAATAGGCAAGAAAGATGGGAGAAGAAAGAAGGAAGAGGCTCCCATGTACAGACACAGAGGAATGGGGAGCTCCGAAGCCAAGAGAGGAGACCCCATGTGCCACGGAAAAATGGCTGCTTATATGAATAGGCTGGAGGAGGTGATGTCTGATTTGCACAGGGCTCAGGGGATTGGTTTGACCAGGCATGTCACTCACGTAGCCTGCAGAAAAAAACTGGCCCTGTCATCCCAGCCTTTTAATATGCAAATGCAGGGCACCATGATGTTCTCCACACGTGGGGGTATGTGGGGGCGGCCATGGTCATAAGCACACACATACCCCACCTCCCAGAGAAAGCACAGCTATCCTGTTTGGCTTTACCGCTTCTCAAGCAGCCACACGGGAGAGTGGGAAGACAACTCACAAACCTCTTGTGTTTGTTTCAGGTTTTGAAGAGTCAGCTATGAGCTATATTGTTTTGCTTTGAAAAGATGCTGGATTTAGAACCAGCTATAGTCCTTTAGCAACCTCTCTGCCCCTTATTATCCACGTGGCCTTTGGCAACCTCCCTGAGGCTCAGTTTTCTTGTCCTCCCCCACTGTGGGGATGTCAGCGGCATCTCCACGCGATAACATACTGGAAAATGCTGCAAGTCCACAGTACTGGGTAGAGAGAAATTTATTGTTATTATTGTTGTTCTCTTTCATCCCAAATGGACAGCTTGATCTTTCCCTTAGGGAAATGCTTTCAAATAAAAAGTGATTATGTTTTGGAGACTTAGCAAAATGGATTTGGGTAACTTCCATCGGGAGGGAGGAAGACAGCCAGTGGCCTTTTGCTATGAGACCACAGGTTTGAAGGAAGGCGCCGCAGAAGGCCCCTGCCCCGCACACAGCTCTGGTTATCCACAAAGCACCCAACAAATGCTCACTAGTGGCCTATAACACTAAGAGCTTCTGTGCTGGCCCTCCCTAGGCGTCTGCCATTCTCTTTGTTTTTTGGCGGGGGTGGGGGATGGAGTCTCGCTCTGTCGCCCAGGCTGGAGTGCAGTGGCGTGATCTCGGCTCACTGCAAGCTCCGCCTCCCGGGCTCCTGCCGTTCTCCTGCCTCAGCCTCCTGAGTAGCTGGGACTACAGGTGCCTGCCACGACACCCGGCTAATTTTTTGTATGTTTAGTAGAGACGGCGTTTCACCATGTTAGCCAGGATGGTCTCGATCTCCTGACCTAGTGACCCGCCCACCTCGGCCTCCCAAAGTGCTGGGATTACAGGCATGAGCCACCGCGCCTGGCCACCTCTGCCATTCTGCTATCTATGTGCCTCATCACACAAAACCCCACCGTAGCCCTGAGCAGTCCCGGGTACACAAATGCCCCGCTTACTTGGGAAGACGCATCTTAGCAGAGTAAGGCCTTTTCTACTTCCCCACAGCCAGGAAGACAAAGGATGAGGCCCTGGAGCCCCCGTGCCTAACATGGTGCTGTGCTGCCAGTCATGAAGGCATCAGTGCATGCACGCCCTCACTGCATGGGCGGGGACCCTGAGCCTCCAAGAGCAGAAATGATTTGCCCAGGCCACCCTGGCCGTCAGCGACCTGAGACCAGTTCCTACTCCTAAATCAAGGTCCCTTGGCTACTCGGACCTTCTCAAGAAGAAATTCTTGTTCAAATGGACTTTTCCCAAGTGCAGCCTGCTGTGTGCTCCAGGGCAGCCCTCTGACGGTGATCAATTAACTAACTCCCGGTTCTTCGTGTCAGGTGATTTACCCGACAGTCAGCTAATCTCACCTTTCCTAGACTCTCCCTTTCTTGGCCCACGTGCTGCCCAAGTGACACACTCCGTGCTGTAAATGAGGATGTCACGGTGTGTTCTCAGGTTTTACTGGAAGTACAGCCCTTAACAAACAGTCTAGTAAACAGCCAGCCCAGGCGGTGCACACGTCAGCAGCCCTGCTCCAGGGCTCCCACGTCAGCAAAGGCGGGGCCCAGGCCTGGAAGCCAAAGCCCTTTCCAGCAGCCCTCCTGTCACTGGGCCAGCCCCGCCTGCCTGCTGGCTTCTGGAGCTCCCACACTCAAAACTGGGATCTGGGAGTTGTTCTCCCAGGTGACCACATTCCCTTCAGGGGTTGTGCAGAAAAACTGAACCAGAATATGCATAAAGATGCAGAAAATTGAGACTCTAAACTGAAATGGCATGAATGGTGGCTGGAACGTTTATTTGGTGCCTCAGTAACACAGGTCTCCTGTCTACTCCTGTCTACACTGGTCCCATGTAAGGTCTCCTTGCCAACTCATGACAAAGAAGAATGGTTTGGTTGTAAAATCACAGTTCAGCAACAGTCCACAGGAGGACTAAATAATTTATTGAGAGAAAGAAGTGAAAACTCTTCATTAGAAATGTGAGGATGGGTGCTCAAATTGGTTTTTTAAAATGTCGGCGAGAACAAAAATGATGACACTTAAGCACTGAGGCTACTACAGTGTTTTGATAAAGGGTGAAAGGCGCCTTCTCCCTTTTATCAAAAAGTTCCCCATCGTTGGCCCTGCAGAGGATCATGCTGATGGGAAACGGGCCGTTAAGTAGGACCTGAAAGTGAATGTCGTCGTAAGTTCCAAATCAAACTACCACCAACAAATAACAAGTAATCACAACAACGACTATTTATTTAGCCTTGTTGAGACTCAGAAACCAATACCCCAACATAGAGGGTTTTAACATGCCGAATTCAGGAAGCCTTAAGGTCTCTCTGACCTTCCCCCAAACACCCCGTCTTTCCCAAAGAAGCTGAAGTTTATCTGTCTAAGATCCAGACCTTCCAAGGAGAGCAATTATTCTTTCTTCTCCTTCCCACTTATCTTATCTATGGCAGAAAAGAAGACCAAGATGTGACCTGACATTACAAGGTTATTTCTGTTCTCCCATCCAGTCATTCTCCCTAACAATCATTTATTGCCCCTCAATAGAATTCCTCTTCTTCCCATTCCCGTAACCTGTTTTACCAGAATCCAAGGCCCCATACATTCTGTAACCCCAAAATGGTACATAAGTTTCTGTAACTCATTGGGAAGTTGGGGCTTCATTTTGAAGGCTCCTGCATGAACACATTAAATAAGTTTTATGCCTTTTCTCCCATTAATCAATCTGCCTTACGCCCCTCAGCAAAACTTCAGAGGTCAAGAGCCTGTGGCCCCCACAGCCTTAACCCACTAAAATGTAAGCACTCAGAAGGCAAGGACTCTGTCTTGTTCCCAAAGGGATCTCTAGCCCAAGACAGGCCTTGGCACATGGCAGCTCAATGCATATTTTGAACAGGCGAGTGCGTGTCGTCGTTCTGCCAGAGACTGTATTTCACACTTTGTGTCATTATTAAGTCTTTTACGCCCCACGAAACAGATGTGATTCCCATTTTATAGATGCAGAAAGGGAGGCTTAGGGAGGCTAGGAAACTTGTCCAGGGGTTCTCAGCTGTACAGTGGGAGCGCTTGGCTAGGCAGCATGGCCAGTCTGCTTCCAGAGCTTACGCAACTAACCATGACATCACCCTCACCTCCCTACGTGCTACCATCTTCAGCCTAGGTCTCCGGACAGGTCCATGGGTCCCTAAGTCCTCTCTTTGATTGGGAAGGGAATCCCAGCACCCCTGGAATTGCATGCACAATGGCGTGTGTCTGTGCTTATGGAGGCTGTGCTGGAGACAGGGCCCGTGGTCTTCAGATTTTCAGAGAAACCTGGGATCAAAAAGAGTTTCAGAATCACTGTCCTGGTTTCAGCACTGAAAATCCCACGTCCTGGGATGACTGCTGTTGGTAGCAGGCAGCATAGTCCCCAAAGGAGGAGAAGATTGAGTTTACATTCCTGGCGGTTCTCCTATCTCAGCAGGAGGAAAAAGGCTATGGGAAGTGGGAACAGGGTACAAAGCTCAGAAACAGACTTGGAGAAGGCTGAAGAGGAAGTCCTGGGACAGAATGAGGTGATTGTGACAGCAGCGCTTCAACGTTCTCGCCGGAGGTTCCAACGCCAGATCCCTGCAGAAGGCACCTGTCTTCCCACTTTCCCTTTAGTTGACGCCACCGTTTCTGGGACAAGTTGAGGAAGGAGCACCAAGCAGTAGAAGTTTCTGAGGAGTGAAAGGGTGGCCAGAAAGACCCCCTCACCCAAAATTCTGTGCTGATGTTTAGGTGAGTACCTAGGTCATGCGGGGTGATGACATCTGACATTGTGCTGGCATCATCCACAGTTCATGAGCGATTCTCCCTCCCTCAGCCACTGGGTGGTCCCTGGGGTGGGGGTCCCCAGGAACCCCCAAGAACAGGCCCCGCTGCAGACCAGCAGTTCTGGACAGGTCAGATGCTGAGGGCCACAGTGAGTAGCTTGCAGGAACATCCTGGAAGTGTCCCAAAGCCAACAGAGTGTCCCAAAGCCAACAGAGTGTCCCAAAGCCAACAGAGTGTCCCAAAGCCGACAGTCAGGAACATGAACTGTGTGTTGGACGCCCATGGGAGCTGCATTCTGAGTGAGATATCTGGAGTGTGCTCCAGGGCCAAGTTCTCCCGTGACAGATGAGGGGATGGGGCTCTGAGATCACCCAGGCTGCTGCTACAATCACGGTGAGGCCTGTGTCTGGCAACTGGAATTGACCAGCATTTACAGCTAGCTCCAGCCTGCTAAACCAAGAAAACGAGGCAGGGCGGGCCTGACACATTTCCTTCAGGGGCTCAACAATGGCTAGAACCTCCCGGGAGAGCCTGGGCTTCCTTGAGCCATGTACCATGGCAGCCCTGTGGCCGGCACAGGTGTGAGTCAGTCTTCTGAGATTACAAGGGGGTTGCTGGATGCTTCCTCCTCCGCCTGTCTTTTGTTTCCTAAATTCAGGGTGCTTTTGTCCGTCAAGCCCTTTGGAATGTGTGGCTCCAGCTTCCCCGGCTGCTTTTCACCCTAAGGACCAGGCATCCGCAGACTTCCAGAGACGACAGCATATAATTCCTGTAGGTGTCAGTCCTTTGAGACGCAGTTCTCCCAGAGCAAGCCCTGCTTCCCATAAGCAGCCACACTTGTCGCTCAGGCCCCGCTGGGTCCTGTCTTCTGTTGACATCAAGCAAGACAGGGAGGAGCATGGACAATGGTGTCAGAGACACTCCCTTTTGAGCATTTGCCTCTACAGAACCTGGCCAGGGCCATGGGATGCCCTGTTTGGCCACCTGAGGCCTGAATCCATCGGGATCTGTAAGAAGCGACCACTGACATTGAGAATGGCACCAGCCACCTCCAGAAGGGGCAGGTCATCTGACTCACTGGCCGCACACTTCACCTGCGGAAGAAAGCCCAAGGCTTACCCAGATGAAGAAAGAGGCACCTGTGCTAAATTAGGTGACCGAAGACAAAAGACCTTTTGACTTAAGACCAAAAAGCAGCCACAGGGCTCCCTTCCCTCCTGTCAAAATTGTTAAGGTGCAAAAGACACCCCCACCCACCAGCCTCTTCAATTCCAGGCAGAACCCAGCCCTGTGCCTGGCTGTCATCAAGGGCACCAGGCTGGTGTTTTGGCAACAAACCAGCTTTCAAAGTGACATCAAATTGCTGTGAATCACCGATCTGATTCAAATGAGGGCTTAGGTGGATTTAGAGATAGCTGATTGCCTCAGATTAGTGCACAATTGCCTCAGAAAGTCATTTACCTCTGGGAGTTTCAGGTACTAAACACTTAGAGTTTGCATTTAAACCCTAAACTGGGACAGGGGCAGCCATTCTTTTGCTGGCAGGACCCAGTGAAGGCTGACCCCTCGTACCTACGACTATTCTGTGATTGGTCCCTCCTCATCTCCCTGCCCCATCCCATCTAAGCCCGGTTCATTTTATTTCAAAGATGAAAACGACTCTCGAAGTTGTGATTTGGTCTCCCCGGTCACGCCCCTCATGAGTGGAGCCCCGTGTCCCCCGTATCTGTCTGTGTTCTTCACCAGGAGGTTTTTCCATTTTCTGTGACTTTTGTTGCTGCGAAGTTCTTCCTGGTCCTGGGTCCCAACTGACCACCTTCCAGCCCCAGTCATCCTGCAGGTCCTCATGGTGGAAGTCCACTCCCCTTCTCATGCCATGTTCCTTCACAGATGTGAATAGCTCTCTCTGTCCTGTCTTTTAGAGACCCAGACCCTGACCCCTCCTACTACCAAACCATGGTTCTGGAACTCTTCATGTCTCATCCATCCTCCCTCTAGCTTTTCCTACTGGGGGCCTCCTTCTCAGAATGTAGCAGCTACATACACCAGGGCTGGATTCAATAATGTCACCTCCCTTGTTTCAGCCAGTAGACCTCTATTGATTTAGTCTAAAGTCACATTGGCCTTTTGGCAGCCTGTCCCTATGGTGACTCATAATGAGGTTCATTTGGAGTCAACCAAAACTCTTATAAAGGACACTGCCTGGACACATCCACCCCTGCCCCCAAGCAGGTAGCTGTTTTGTTGAGCTTCGGAGCAAAATGTCCGACTTTTACATTTGTCCCTGTTACATTTCTCTGTTTTAATCTGCCCCATCATTCCTATAGTTTTCTGTCATCTGGGAACCTGTTGCAAATGCCTTCTGTTGATTGATCCACATTATTGTTTACAGAGCAATTTTGTTATGGAATCACCTAACCATGTCAGCCTACAGCTTGCTTCCCTCTGCCTTGTTCAGAAAGGTCACAGAAGGCTGCTTGTTCACAGCTTTGCTGAAACATCTTAAAGTGTTGGGCCAGGAGAAGTGTTAGAGACCATCTGCTTCAAGCCCTTCATATTTCAGATGAAGAAATTGAGGCCAGGTGAGGTAAAGGGGCTGCTAAAAGATTATACAGTGATCTTGTCTGCAGTAGAGCCAAAGATCAGGACTCAGAGATTCCCATACCCAAGGACCCTTCGGTTATTTGCCCAGCAAGGAAACCACTGGTACACTGCATCCAGTCTGCTGGAAGATTCCAAAACAGAGGACAACAGAGCCCCTGCCCTTGGGAAGAAAGGCTAAGTGGGCCCTGAAAAGCAAGTAATCAACTGACGACTAGAGAAACAATGTGGTCCAGACATACAATGAAATACGGTCCAGCCATGAAAAGGAATGCAGCACTGACGCATGCTACAACGTGGGTGAACCTTGAAAAATTATGGTCAGTGAAATAAGCCAGTGGCAGAAGACCACATATTGCATGATTCCATTTAGAGGATTTGCCACAATAGGCAGATCCCTCCAAACACAGAAAGCACCTTCGTGGGTGCCAGGGTCTGGGGGGTAGAGGGACGTGGGGAGTGACTGCTAATGGGTACAAGATTTCTTTTTGGAGTGACAAATGTTCTGGAATTAGACATTTGTTGATGATGGTTGCCCAACAATGTAACGCACTCAAAACCACTGAATTGTACACCTTAAAATGGTTAAAATGGTGAATTTTATGGCATGTGAATTATACCTTCATTTTTAACAACATCAGTCTGTCTTCCAGCTCACTCGTGGACAGTGGAGAAGAAGGGAAACGAAGGAGGTCAAGAACAAACCCTTTCCTCTGCTCCCAGCTGAAGAGCTTTGCATACGGCGGGGAGGGCCTGGAGGGGCCACTCTCTGGGCAGCTGGGGGTTGCTTTTCCACCTACAGGGCCTGCCTGCCATGTCCTTCCTAGCGCATTCTGAGTGTCCCCTGGGCTGCGGTCCTGGGACCTCCCCCACTCTTCCGCCCTTCACCTGGAGCCGCGATGGGAACTGGGCCTCCCTGGGCTACTGCTCTGCCTTGGAAGGAAATGGGGGACACTTGCTTGGCTCTTCAGCACCCGCCCCGTGTTTCCGTGTTTGTGTGAAGGACAAAGGTCTTAGCGATCTCCTGCCAGGCTCAGATCCACTCCTCTACACGGCACGCCTTGCTCTGGCCAAGGCTCCATTCGGAGGAATTCGGGTGCGGCACAGCGTCAGGGTCCAGCGATAAGCAGTCACCTGGGGGGACCCCAGCTGGCCTCAGAGCGCGGGCAGGAAGAGGAGCCAGAAACTGGACAGCAATGGGGAGGGGGTTCCGATAAAGTATGCAGAAATCACCGTGGAGAAGAGAAGCGACTGGGGCTGTTTCAGAAAAAAAAAAAAATTAAATCCTCTGCCAGTTGGAAGCGCGTTGCTTTCATGTCGGCCTGACTGATTCCCGCGTGGGCGTGCGGCTCTGGCTCTGGCGGCCTGCCAGGGAGCGTGGGTGGCGTTCCCAGAACAAAAGTTCAGGCTGCGCAAGAGTCACCTGCGGGAGAGCCCTGTCCCCGCCCACCAGGGACCGCTCCGCCCACCGCCCAGGGCAGTGAGCACAGCAGCCAGGTAGCCCTGCTACCAGGGAGGGCAAACATGCACCGCGCACAACACACAGCACATACACACAACATACAACAGACAACACACACAACACATACAACACACACAACACATACAACACAAACACAACACATACACACAACACACACACAACAGACAACACACAACACATACGACACACACAACACATACACACAACACACAACAGACAACACACACAACACATACAACACACACAACACATACACACAACACACACACAACAGACAACACACACAACACATACAACACACACAACAGACAACACAAACACACAACACATACAACACACACAACACATACACACAACATACAACAGACAACACAACACATACAACACAAACACATACACACAACACATACACACAACAGACAACACACAACACATCCAACACAAACACACAACAGACAACAAAAAGACACAACACATACAACACAAACACACAACACATACACACAACAGACAACACACACAACACATACAACACAAACACAACACATACACACAACAGACAACACACAACACATACAACACACACAACACATACAACACACAACAGACAACACAAACACATACAACACAAACAACACATACACACAACAGACAACACACAACACATACAACACACACAACAGACAACACAAACAACATACAATACATACAACACACACAACTGACCACACACAATATACAACACACACTACAAACAGCACACAATATACTACACACAATACACAACACATATAACACAAAACACAACACACACACACTACAGACAACACAACATACAATATATAACACAACACACACTACAGACAATACAACAAACCATGCACACCACAAAACATACAACACACAAACCATACACAACATACACCACATACAACAACATACGCCACACACAACACACACAACACAGGAACCATACAACACACACAACATACAACACAAAAAACACATACCACACACCCCTCTCTCTCTCTCCCCATCTCTGTCTCTCCTCATGCGTTCTCGCCCATGGAGAATGTAAGTGAGAAGAGCTGTTTGCATCGTGGAGCCAATGAGGCATCCATAAAGAAGAAGGACCGCGGGAGCCCACTCTCTACCAGAAGGGCCAGAGCTCAGGGAGCGCCACTGTTAGCAAGATGGGAGCCAGCTTTCACAGAGCACTGTGTGTCTTCAAAGAACTTCACCAGCATTGACTCATTAAGCCGCCCACACCTCTGAGGCAGCTGGGGCGGCAGCTTGGTTCTCCCTGTCAGAGAGGAGAGGTCAACGCTCACCTCAGGGCACAGGGCAAATTCAAGGAGGGACGAGGGCCACTGTGTCCCAGATGACCCAGCCAAGGAACCTGCTTCTGTCTCAGGGAAGATGTCAAGTGAGGTCGGAAGTCAAGGACCAGCTCTCCAGATGCTGAAGGGTTAAGGAAGGAGGAAGAGAGGGTGGGTGGCTGGTGGCATCATGTTACCTTCTGCCTGTCACCCAGAGAGCCAAGCTGAACAGGCAGCAGGCGTGCTTGTGAGGAAGGGTGGGTCCAGCCTTCCTGGGGCAGCAGCCCCTCCACCCTCTTTTTCCTGTGCTGACAGAGAAGGGAGAAGGGGTCTCAGAGAGGCCCTTGGACCGAGTTCCTTCATTCCTCCCTTCTAGGAGTGATGCGTTTTTACAATATCAACAGTCCTCACTCCCAGGCAAGATCTCTGTAATGCATCACACGGATGAATCCTTCTGTATCTCAAAGTTCACACACAGTATGAACTCACCAGCCAACAGGGAGCTTGTTTTTATGCTAATGGAATGGCAAAGGGAAAGTTCTTCCCAAATGAAAGAGCTTTGATGTCCTGTATTTCTATATGTGTATGTGTGTGTGTACACATATGTATACACATGCATATACATATTTATATATTATATATTTTTTATATATATCTATTTCCTCCCAAAAAAATGGCTGGTCCGGAGCTGAATCTCTTTCCTCCTCAAACCCCTATTTGGAAGCAGGCATTCCTCCCATGGTGAAAGGGCTCACATACAGCACAGCTTGGTTTCTGAAAGCTTGGCCTTTAGAACTAGAAAGATTTGCTTCACTCATTGTCTGAATGTGGAGAAGAACCTGACTCTTAGAGGCAGCTTTCTCTGACCCCATCGCTGCCTGGGATCCCAACACCTAGGAAGAGGTTTAAAAGAGGAACTGTCCAACCCAAAGCCAAGGGCAACACAGACCAGCCTGACTTCTTCACTCATAGCTTGAGCAAGCTGCTCGTCTCGGTGATTATTTGGACACATGCTACAAGCACAGAGACATACCCTCACCTTTTGTTTTCAGGGATTAAAGAGAAGATTTTAAAAATCTGAAGCCAAAAAGACACAGAGAAACAGAAGCAGCTATAAGAAATACACCCTTGGAAGGGAACAACTTCAGAAGAGAGAACGAGCAGGACCCTCAACTTTGTCCTGAGCCCTTCATTGGAAAGCTTATCCATCTTCATTTTTCCTAAAACTGGGATTTGTAACTAAAACCATTTCCTAAATGCTGCTATGGACATTGTAGTACCAGGCACAAACTCAGGGTAGACATGTCGTTTTCAAGGACAGTTGAAGTGGGCGCATTGTATTTAGGTCAAGTGACTTAAATGCTAGGTTGGACGACTTAGGTGAACTCTTTATTGGCACAAGGTAAATGCACATTTTGCACAGCCAAGTCAATCTTGCATTCTTGTTAAAAGGTGTGAATTGGTATTTTTAATCAGTGGCAGCCGACTGTAGTATCAAGAGCCCAGGAGTTCAAATCTGCTTCTGTCATCTATCCACCAAAGGACCTCAGGCTGATTAACCCCTTCTAGACTCCTGTCCCCATCTCTAAACAAACAATAGTAATGGCAGCTCCCTGGTAGGTTTGCTGTAAAGATTAAATGAGATGCTGCTGCCAAACACTGAGCCACAGTAGGCATTCTCTTTGCCCTTGGATTTGTTTTTCCACAATACAATTCTATGTACCTTAGAAAAATCAAATGATGATCTGGTTACTTATTGAGCCAATTGAAGGCATGCCTATAAGGTTATTGAAATTTATGGGGTTTTTTGTTTGTTTGTTTTGTTTTATTGGTCTTTTAGTTAGAAATAAGGATTGATAAAAGAAAAAGGGGGAAGAGAGGGATGGAAGGAGAAAGGGAGAAGGATGGGAGGAAGGTAGGAAGAAAGGAAGGGAGGAAGAGAGGAAGGATGGGAGGGAGGGAGAAAGGATGGGAGGGAGGGAGAAAGGATGGGAGGGAGGGAGAAAGGATGGGAGGGAGGGGAAGGAAGGAAAGAAGGAGGGAAGGAAGGAGGGAAGGAAGGAGGGAGGGAGGGAAGGAAGGAAGGAGGGAAGGAAGGAAAGAGGGAAGGAAGGAAGGAAAGGAAGGAAGGAAAAAGGAAGGAGGGAGGGAAGGAAGGAGAGAAGGAAGGAGGGAGGGAGGAAGGATGGGAGGGAGGGAGGAAGGATGGGAGGAAGGGGAAGGAAGGAAGGAAGGAGGGAGGGAGGGAGGGAAGGGAGGGAGGGAGGGAAGGGAGGGAGGGAAGGTAGGAAGGAGGGAAGGTAGGAAGGAAGGAAGGAAGGAAGGAAGGAAGGAAGGAAGGAAATAACTGAGCCTATTTTAACCAAACACAAAGAACTTAGAATGGAGCTACCCTTATCTCTTCCCCATCTGTAGATGAAAATCTGAAAGAAACAAATGTCCTCCCATGTTTTTTGGCTTCTTTATCAGAGGTGCTTGCAAGCGTCTGCCTAGGCAGGCTGTGGCCCGTTGCACCTATTTGTGAAGACCTTCCTTTTCTTGAAACAATACACTGAATAAATACCCCTGGAGTTAGAAATCTGGCAAAGCACCTGAAAAGGGGTGGGCAGGGGGTGCAAAAACTATAATAAAAAAGGCATTACACACAGTAAGAGCTTGCTCAGTCAACATTTGTTGAATGAATGAATTCTAGCTTCTGATTATAGCTTTGAGCTTTAATGTCTCTTGGCTGCAGAATTGGTCCCCCATTTCCACTTTCTGTGTTCATGCTGCCCTTGCATAGGCTAGAACCGCCATTTCACGTCACCTGTCTTACAACATTTAGAGTGCATTCTCAGACCACCTGCATCACAGTCATCTGCTAAAAAGGCATATTCCAGGCCTTTCCAAATTGCCAAAGACCAGATTCTGAAGATCCATAGTCCAGTATGTGACTGGTCCTAAACTGGTTACTCTAGGTGAGGGGAGAGAGGGAAAGTGTCTGGCTTCTACAGAGGAGAGCAGGGAGAGTTGACCCGGAGCCCCAGCCAGCCTGCACCACGGGGGTGAGGGGGAGAAAGGGGCATTAATATTATTCTTTTTTTCTTTTTTCTTTTCTTTTTTTTTTTTTTTGAGACGGAGTCTCGCTGTGTCGCCCAGGCTGGAGTGCAGTGGCGCGATCTCGGCTCACTGCAAGCTCCGCCTCCCGGGTTCACGCCATTCTCCTGCCTCAGCCTCCCGAGTAGCTGGGACTACAGGCGCCCACAACCGCGCCCGGCTAATTTTTTTTTTGTATTTTTAGTAGAGACGGGGTTTCACCGTGGTCTCGATCTCCTGACCTTGTGATCCGCCCGCCTCGGCCTCCCAAAGTGCTGGGATTACAGGCGTGAGCCACCGCGCCCGGCCCTTTTCTTTTTTCTTTCTTTCTTTTTTTTTTGAGATGGAGTTTCACTCTTGTTGCCCAGGAGTGCAATTGTGAGATCTCAGCTCACCGCAACCTCCACCTCCTGGGTTCAAGTGATTCTTCCGCCTCAGCCTCCTGAGTAGCTAGGATTACAGGCATGCAGCACCATGCCCAGCTAATTTTGTATTTTTTGTAGAGACAGGGTTTCTCCATGTTAGTCAGGCTGGTCTGGAACTCCTGACCTCAGGTAATCCACCTATCTCGGCCTCCCAAAGCGCTGAGATTACAGGCGTGAGCCACTGCGCCTGGCCTAACATTATTCTCTTTCAACCTGAGGGTCTAAGAAACACTTTAAGAAGCTTCAAATAAAGGCTTGTTATTTAAACTTATAAAACAGCCGCCTAAGAGATCAAAATAGCAATAGCCTAAGCAGTATATTAGCAGGAGGGAGGAGGGAACAAATCTTCATTTCTCATGGCAGAAATCTACCGATAATGCCAAAAATGGGTATTTTTGAAGCGGTATACATACATTACTTAGCAACCTGGGGTGGATTGCCATCAGAACTAAAAGCAGAAATAGTTACAAGATTTAATTTAAAATGGTGATTTCTGTGAAGCTAACCTGGGTGGGGTGACCAGGGCAGAGAACTCTTGTTTTCCACAATAAAATATTTCTATACGGGTTGATTTTTTTTCCTAGCCGTGTCTAAATCACAAAAGAAAGTTAGACTTTGAATTTGAAAAGCATTTGGGCTGGTTGAGTCAGTCTCTGGGGTTGGGGGCGGGGGGTGGCCCATAAAGGTTACTCCAAAAGCTCCCAAATGAGTCTCTGAGCTGCTGCTGAAGTGGCACCAGACAACTTTGTGAAGTGAATGAACCAATGAGTAAATAATGGAAGAAGAATCAGAGACGTCAACGCTGGCTGTTTGATATGCACATGAAGGTGCCAGTCTTGCCCAGGGACCCAAATCCAACCTAAACTGAGAGGCAAAACTGACTGTGGCTTCACCTCAAGGCTCCTCTTCCTCTCCTGCACCCCTTTATTTTTTTAACCTATTCTAATTCACAATTAGAAAATAATACAAGTATTGAAAGTTACATCATACGGCCGGGTGCGGTGGCTCAAGCCTGTAATCCCAGCACTTTGGGAGGCCGAGACGGGCGGATCACGAGGTCAGGAGATCGAGACCATCCTGGCTAACATACTGAAACCCCGTCTCTACTAAAAAATACAAAAAAAAACACTAGCCGGGCGAGGTGGCGGGCGCCTGTAGTCCCAGCTACTCGGGAGGCTGAGGCAGGAGAATGGCGTAAACCCGGGAGGCGGAGCTTGCAGTGAGCCGAGATCACGCCACTGCACTCCAGCCTGGGCGACAGAGCGAGACTCCGTCTCAAAAATTGGAATTGGAAAAAACTGCTTTAAAGTTCATATGGAACCAAAAAAGAGCCCGCATCTCTAAGACAATCCTAAGTCAAAAGAACAAAGCTGGAGGCATCACGCTACCTGACTTCAAACTATACTACAAGGCTACAGTAACCAAAACAGCATGGTACTGGTACCAAAACAGAGATATAGACCAATGGAACAGAACAGAGTCCTCAGAAAAAATACCACACATTTACAGCCATCTGATCTTTGACAAACCTGAGAGAAACAAGAAATGGGGAAAGGATTCCCTATTTAATAAATGGTGCTGGGAAAATTGGCTAGCCATAAGTAGAAAGCTGAAACTGGATCCTTTCCTTACTCCTTATACGAAAATTAATTCAAGATGGATTAGAGACTTAAATGTTAGACCTAATACCATAAAAATCCTAGAGGAAAACCTAGGTAGTACCATTCAGAACATAGGCATGGGCAAAGACTTCATGTCTAAAAACACCAAAAGCAATGGCAGCAAAAGCCAAAACTGACAAATGGGATCTCATTAAACTAAAGAGCTTCTGCACAGCAAAAGAAACTATCATCAGAGTGAACAGGCAACCTACAGAATGGGAGAAAATTTTTGCAATCTACTCATCTGACAAAGGGCTAATATCCAGAACCTACAAAGAACTCAAACAAATTTACAAGAAAAAAACAAACAACCCCATCAAAAAGTGGGCAAAGGATATGAACAGACATTTCTCAAAAGAAGACATTCATACAGCCAACAGACACATGAAAAAATGCTCATCATCACTGGCCATCAGAGAAATGCAAATCAAAACAATGAGATACCATCTCACACCAGTTAGAATGGCGATCACTAAAAAGTCAGGAAACAACAGGTGCTGGAGAGGATGTGGAGAAATAGGAACACTTTTACACTGTTGGTGGGATTGTAAACTAGTTCAACCATTATGGAAAACAGTATGGCAATTCCTCAAGGATCTAGAACTAGATGTACCATATGACCCAGCCATCCCATTACTGGGTATATACCCAAAGGATTATAAATTATGCTGCTATAAAGACACATGCACACGTATGTTTATTGCAGCACTATTCACAATAGCAAAGACTTGGAATCAACCCAAATGTCCATCAGTGACAGATTGGATTAAGAAAATGTGGCACATATACACCATGGAATACTATGCAGCCATCAAAAAGGATGAGTTTGTGTCCTTTGTAGGGACATGGATGCAGCTGGAAACCATCATTCTTAGCAAACTATCACAAGAACAGAAAACCAAACACCACATGTTCTCACTCATAGGTGGGAACTGAACAATGAGATCACTTGGACTCAGGAAGGGGAACATCACACACAGGGGCCTATCATGGGGAGGGGGGAGGGGGGAGGGGGGAGGGATTGCATTGGGAGTTATACCTGATGTAAATGACGAGTTGATGGGTGTAGCACACCAACATGGCACAAGTATACATATGTAACAAACCTGCACGTTATGCACATGTACCCTACAACTTAAAGTATAATAATAATAAATAAATTTTTAAAAAAATAAAAATAAAATAAAATAAAATAAAGAAAGTTACATCATACATAAACCATTTCCCTAAATGTCCTTGGCTGGCACCATCACCCAGTAGCTCCCCAGGGTGGCTGGTGATCACAGAGGACTCCATTCAGACCACTCAGCAGGGTATACCAAGGACAGTCCTCTCAACCTGCAGAACTTTCTGGTTAAAAAAAAAAAAAAATACTGCTTTTAAGACTTAAATCAAGGTCTTCAACAGAAAAGCCAGAGACAAACAAAAACAAACAAACTGATTCAGGTTTTCAACCAAGCTCAAAGAACCTTTGTCAAAGTAAATCAAAGCACTCCAGCAGCCAGCTTATTAGGTTTAATCATCAACTGTGCTTATCAGATCCCTCATTTGTAAGTCCCCTGAAGAAAAAAAGTGCAAAATGATTCCTTTTGTGCTTTGGAGATTGATATCAAAGGAGGCCTTGAGGTCAACTACAGAGGTGCTTTAAGTGGAAATTATAAGCAGGAAACAAAATGCACTCATTCAGTTTCTTCGAGTTGAGCAGAGACCTCCTGGATGCCATGCGTCAGCTTCACCTGCTAGAAACACACACTCACCTCACTGTCCAAGACCCTGGAAAGGGGAACCCCTTGAATTGATTGGGTTTTGCTTCCCTTGGGCAATTCTTCACTATGGTTTAGAGATTTGGGGTCTTCCAGTGGCATTCTACTCAATCAAGGTGACCAGCCATCTGTTGAACTGTCTTTTCCAACCCGATATACCCAAGTGCTATGGTTCCAATTTCAATATTCCCTCCTAGGGATAGCAAATGAGAAGATCTATGGGTGAATAATGACAAGAATATGGTAAATGGTTGGCATTATTACCCACGAACCTGCATTAAGTCAGGTTGGTTTGCTGGCACCCTGAAGTCAGCCATGGCACAGTAGCTGATTCAAAATCCAAACACACAGCAGCCAAAGAGGAAAGCAAAGGGCAAATTAAGCCACCACTGAAGGTGCTCAGAAAGGCCAGAGGAAGATTCCATCCCACACCCAGCTCGACTTCTTCCCACCTTTCTTCTTCATCCTTCTTTCTGCATCTCACATTTCAGTTCTCATACTCTTTTCTCCAAACAAATTCTGCCACATTCTCCTGGGACACCCTCTTGCTTTCTCTCTCCCTCTTGATGCAGCAGTAGTTCTTAAACCTTCCCATGGAAAATCCCACCAGTTTCTTCCTTCCTAGGACCCTCTCTCCTTTCCCTGTACCAAAAATCAAGACCAAGCTGGGATTACAGAATGGGGAGACCCTGAGAGTGGAGTAGGAAAGAGAGACTTGGGTTATTGGTGCACAAAATATGTGGTCCCTGGAACACTATTAATATTGTGTTGATGGCCTACAATGTGTTGGCCGCCATATTAAATTGCTGAATTTAACAGGTGTCTAAACTGGGCTTTTCTAAGTGTGTTCGGAGGACACTGTTCCAGGGAGATGCTTCTTACTAAGAGCATTTGATTGTTAAATACCTTTGGAAAATGTGTCATCTCTTATTCATCCCCTGAAGACTCCCAATACACATTAAATTTTTGGTAATGCGTGCAATAGATATATTTATTTGTCATTGGTTAGCCCAGTATTTCCGTTTTTTTGTGTGTGTTTGTGTGTGTGTGTGTGTGTTCGTTTTTTGAGACAGGGTCTTACTCTAGCACCCAGGCTGGTGTGCAGTGGCACAATCTCAGCTCACTGCAACCTCTGCTTCCTGGGCTCCAGTGATCCTCCTTCCTCAGCCTCCCAAGTAACTGGGGCTAGAGGCACACGCCACCACACCTAGCTAATTTTTGTATTATTTGTAGTAATGGGGCCTCACTATGTTGCCCAGGCTCCTAACTTATTTGATCACTGAACCCACTTGATCATGGAAAAAGCAGCAGCTAATGTCAGCATCACTCTTGGCCCATGTAGATCTTCAAGGTGGAGTCACCAAAGTACAAATGTTCTGTGTGTGTAGGCTCTGGAGCCCCGGGTGGGCGTTCACCTGATTTACTGGAGTGTTTGTGGTAGTGTAGCCAGGGGCTTGATGATTCTTGACCAGGAGGTTTTGTTCCCCAGAAACAGGGGGTGCAAAAAATGAGCTAGGGAGACAATTCAGGCATGGACAGTTGAGTAAACACAGAACGTTTAAAAAGAGAAGTCAGCAGAATCACCTTGGTGCTCCTGTGTGGGATTCCTTTCCAAAATACAGTCATTGCTTTTAAAAATCTCAAAGATCCTTTGGTTTTCTTTCTCATGCTCCCATTCCCCAGAACCCCCACCCCTTCCTTAGCATCATGGTTTCTTAAATGGAATGATCTTCTCATGGTCCACAGACCTAGGAGAGGAATGCAGACCCCTCCAGCCCAGAGCCAGCCCAAGATGTCTGACACCAGGGCTGCTATTTTGAAGGGTGCTTCGAGATCTGCAGCTCCAGGCGTTTTGTTATTTTGCTATTTGCTTTTGGAACTTCTTAAAACAAACCTCAAAGATGAGAAAACTCCTGTTTGAAATGAATTCCTTTCAGAATCCAAGAAATGACTCACAGAGGCTGTTTTGGCATTTATGTTCCCTGTTAAGATGATTAGGCTCATAAATTCTATTTTTGAAATGCAATCTTTGTACCCCGAATATTTTTCCAGAACAGCAACAAAAAAAACCTGAGGTGGAGGAGTAGGGGAGGAATGATACTCCTATTTACATGTTTGCTGTGATTTAAATACATGCTGTTGCCCACTGACTTTTGTATTTTATCATGTATTCTTCCCCACACGATTAAAGAGGTTGGGCAATTTTCATCAGTGAAGTTGCTTAAAATGCTCTTATTCTAAAGAAGAAACTAACTTTTTAAAATATTACTAGCTCATATATGAACAAGACTTGAGCTTGTTCATATACGAGCTAGTAAGATAAAAAGTTCTGTTTTTACCCAAATGTCCAATGACTGATGAATGAATAACAAAAACATGGAATAGTATTCAGCCTTAAAAAGGAATAAAATTCTGATACTTGTTCCCAGCAGGAATATACCTTGAGGACTCTGGGAAGACACTTTTAGAAATACGAGTGGCCCGGGGCTTCTTCCCCGCCCTGGTTTTGATCTTACCAACACTGCTGCTCCTGAAACAGCCTAGTTACTCATTCTTCCAAACGAATGTTTGGCTGGACCCAAGCCCTACTTTAATCACAAAACTGGTACCGTTCCAACTGAGTTAGGTGGTTTTCTTAGGGCCACGCAAGACTGTCTTGGCAGGGGGCAGGTGCAGCCTCCCTTCTTGGGAAAAAAGTCCCAACTGTAGAAATGTGGTGGCCCCTGAGATTTGTTTTAAGTTATTGTAGCTGTTACCTAAGTTTTACGCACCGGCGCCTTTGTTCTTGTGTAATAAACTGTCAACTGCAGCATGTTCAAAGTAGCTCGACCCTCTATTTGGTCATAAAATTAATCCTAATCTAAAAACCACTCTTTCATTTTTAATTGCATGGCAAGCCCAAGTTTTTAAGGAGCGTTTTGTTGTTCGGTACTTTTGATAACACCCTTGAAGCAGTACTGGTCATGAGAAACGACTTCATGTATGCCTCTTCAAGAACAATGAACTGCACTAAACTCTTTTTTTTTTTTAATGTAAGTTCAGGGGTACATGTGCAGGTTTGTTATATAGGTAAACTTGCGTTACAAATGTTTATTGTACAGATTGTTTCATCACCCAGGTATTAAGCCTAGTACCCATTAGTTATTTTTTCTGATCCTCTCCTTCCTCCCACCCTCCACCCTCAAGTAGGCCCCAGTGTATGTTGTTCCCCTCTATGTGTCTAAGCGTTCTCATCATTTAGCTCCCAGTTATAAGTGAGAACAATTTGGTTTTCTGTTCCTGTATTAGTTTGCTAAGGATAATGGCCTCCAGCTTCATCTACGTTCCTACAAATAATGTGATCTCATTCTTTTTTATGGCTGCATAGTATTCCACGGTGTATGTGTATCACATGTTTTATCCAGGCAATTACTGATGGGCATTTACGTTGATTCCGTGTCTCTGCTATGGTGAATAGTGCTGCAATGAACATATGTGTGCATGTCTTTATGACAGAATGATTTCTATTTCTTTGGGTATATGCCTGTATTGAGATTGCTGAGTTGAATGGCTGTTCTGTTTTTAGCTCTTCAAGGAATCACCACGCTGCTTTCCGCAGTGGCTGGCCCAATTTACACTCCCACCAAAAGTGTAGAAGCATTCCTTTCTCTCCATAACCTCACCAGCATCTGTTATTTTTTGACTTTTTAGTAATAGCCATTCTGACTGATGTGCGATGGTATCTCATTGTGGTTTTGATGTGCATTTCTCTAATAATTGGTGATGTGTAGCTTTTTTTTCATATGCTTGTTGGCCATGTGTATGTATTCTTTTGAAAAGGAATTGCCTAAACTCAAACCTCAAAAGAAGTATTCTGCTGTTTGAGTTTCAAATGAAAAATAAAGCACCAAGAATAAAGATCTTCAAGAACGTCATGTTTTAGAGTCTCTGGCATGACTAAACAGGTAATGAATGCCCATCTCATGTGTATCTTCATGCTCTCCCTAAGGCACAGGCCATGTTTCTGAATTACATGTTAAGAGATATACACAGTCGAGGGAGTGACCAGCCATTACATTGCAAAAATAATCCCTGTGAAGTAATTATCATCTGTTTACCTTGACTTGCCCAGAACAACTTGGTCATCAAACATCTCTCTTTATGATGCACCCACATGGATTTTGGTAAAGCAGAGATTGTGGAGGAATGAATGTATCAAATATAGACAAAACTGTCAGATAAGCTTTACAAATAAGTTTGTCACATTTTTTCACGTGTAGGCAATTCTCCCTGTCTTCACTGGGGCGGATCTGGAGTGATGTTAACTTACCCCATTGAGCTTCGTCCTCTCAGCTTTGGGCTTCTGGGCCACTCTGAGTTGATGGGGCACAAGAGTTTGGGGAAGATGGATAAGAACACAGTTCCCATCAGTTTCCAGGATGCCTCATTAGGAAGCTCTCTTTTTGGCCAGACCTGGGGGAGACGCCATATAACACAATGCACACCAGAGGCAAGGCAGTGAAGTTTAGCAGGGCTGAGCCACCCCCACTTGAGACACAAGGCTGGGCACCATATTACACCAGTGATGACACCTCTAATGGGGTGGAAAGGTCACTTAGGCATGGCTATCTTCAACTCCACTATTCACCTTCCCCACCTCCACTCCTTTTCTGCCCTCTCTCTATAGTCTGGGCAGAAAGAAGGAAGAGATTTCTTCCGGAGGTCCTAAGATAAGCCACAGAAGAGCTTCTCTCCACAAAGCCCCCATTTGTGGTCATGGAAGGCAGGCGAAGGTTGGTGCCCTTGGGTGGGCGTCTCTTGCTCTGGAATGGAGGGCGGGGGCTGGTGTTAGCACTTCCCTCACCTTTGGAAACTCCCTTGGCTGTAAAGAGCAAGATGAGAGGACACAAGCAGGGACGGCGCCAGTGAAGCTGCCAGCTGGGGCCTCCATATCCCCTCCTGCAGATCCACTGCTGATGGTGTCACCCAACCCCTTGCCTGCAGCCGAGGCCCACTGCCCTCTCAGACAACACTCCACCAATCCCAAGAAAGGGGCGATGAGTCCCAAGAATTGTCTGCCTTTTAATGGGAGCCAGTCCTGCCCAAAGGGTTGTGGGAGAAACAATGGGCTGAAAGGGGCCCCTCTGATCTTTGGACTCACATCCTTCAGGGGGACTACAGGCTGCATCATTCATTCCTTCATTCATTCAATAACAGTTCATTGAGTTTCTGCTCTGTGTTCTCAAGGTTGGGAATTGGCAGCAAACAAGACTCTGCTCTCATGGTGCTGAGGACCTTGAGACCTACAGTCCTCAGGCAAGAAACCCAGCTTTCCCATCACAGCACATGGTGCTATAAAGAACACCAGGTGGGTCACGGGCTGCAGAGCAACTGAACCCCCCTGAACCCCCACTTCGGGGAGTGCCAAGCTAAGGCCTCAGTGAGGAAAAGGAGCCAGGTAAGTGAAAATACAGGGGGAAAGCTTTGTGTGGGGAACACATGCAAAGGCCCTGGGGTAGGTGGTCAGGAGCATTCAAGGAGCAGCTGGTGTTTTGCAGCTGCAGGGGAAGGAAGGAGGGATGCTCCGTGTGAACACAGGGCATCACAGGGAAGCAAGAAGATGGTCCCAACTGTCTTCTGAGGACACTCTCTGGTCTCATCTGCAGCCCCAAGCGTGGGCTTCTAAACCACTCAGGGAACCGATGGAAAAACTTATCTGATTCGAAACCCAGTGAAGAAGCCAGGGGTGTTGGCATGTGCCTGTAATGCCAGCTACTTAGGAGGCTAAGATGGAAGGATGGCTCAAGGCCAGGAGTTCAAGGCCAGCCTGGGCAAAGTAGAGTCCCTGTCTGTCACAAAAGAGTAAAATTAAATAAATAAAATCTACCACGCACCACTGCCCTCCTTGCACACCACTGAAGAGGCTGCTGCCTTCTTTGGCAGTCCCTCCATTCACATCCGGCATCATCAGACATCAGGCACACATCTCAGCCTGCTGTATTCCCAGCAGGGGACGCAGAGCCAGGACACCAGCCCATTCTTCCTAACTAATCTGTTTCCTCTGCTGTTTAATTAGACCAGTTCTTCTCAACAGCGGGCTGCTGTTTCCCCCAGGGGACACTGGCAATTTCTGGAGGCATTTTTGGTTGGCACGAATGGGGCAGGGGTGCTGCTGGCATCTGGCAGGTAGGGGCAGGGGTGCTGCTAACATCCTGCAGCACCGGTGACAGCCCCCCACACCAGAAAACCATCCCGTCCAAAATGCCAATCCATAGATCAGAAGGAAGATGAGCCTGGGGAGAAAACTAGAGAGGATTTTGCCCCAGAAAAAAATGACCCACAATAAAGCTGGCTCAGCTCTTTTCAAAATTAAATACCTTCCCTCTTTGTCACACACTGGAAAACAAGCAAGTTTCTATTTCAGGCTGTGGGGTGGGTTAGCGTCGGCTTGGCCGGCTGTCTGGCAGAGGCTCCGATTCATCATGGACAGCTAAGTGTGGTTTGCTGTGTGTCAGGAGAAGGTCCAGGATGGGCTGGGGCAGGGAGTGTGGGGAGCAGACCACCCTCATCTCTGGGGCTGCTGGAGCTTCCGGAGGCTGGAGCACACCCAGCCTGCTCCTCCTTGTGGGAAGTGATTAAATGTGAAGCTTAAAGCTGTAAGGACTTCCTGGCATTGTGGGTTTTTACTTCTGAACTTGTTCCCCCCTCTTTTTACCTGCCCTCTGAAGCTTCCAGGAAAAATAGGCTTTTCGATAAACAGAGAGAGCCCAGCCAGAGAAGCTTTGACACTTTAAGATTCTAAGTCACTAGTTCACGGTTAATTCAAGTACTTTGCAGATTGGGAGAGTGAAGAGAAGTGACAAAGGCCCCTCTTCCTCCCGCTTCAGTTAGGGGGTGGGGTGGGGAGAAAGAGAGAGCGAGGCGGGGGACATTTATGGGATGATGGAAAGTCCAAAAGGAAATAAAAAAATTTCCCACATCAAAAATGGCAGAGTCCAAAGAATAAGAGAAAAGTCTGATGAGGCCCGAGTATCATCAGCTGTTATAGAAGAATGATTTTGATTTAATTGTAGCAGCTACACTTGTATACATTTGAGGTGGAGAAAAAACTGGACCTCCCAACACAGTCATGTTTTTATATGAACAGAAAAGATTCTACTGCAGCAGGCCATGGGCCAGCCCAGCTGGCTGTCTGCAGCCAACACCTGCTGTGTGTACTTAGGTCTTCACTGGCGGCCTCACCTTCCCTGCACCCCACATCCTTAATGGGGGTGAGGCTGTTTCCAAAGGGCATAAAACTGGTTCTTAAGGGGTCAACAAATCTTAGACGTTGTAATGGTTTGTGGCCCTTTAACTCTTCATCCTCTACAGCACATTCTTACTCTTTAGTATTGAATTTCCTTTGTTGTGAGGAAATTAAATTAAGTTTAAATTGATTAGTCTTTCTTTCTGGGGGGTGATAGGATGGAAAAGTTGTACAACACAGTCCCAGTCCCCTCTGGCACCAGCAGCCCTGTCCACTGAGGAGAGTCTGAAGCTCACTCACACTTGGGCCTAAGTGTTTGACTGGGATGTCTGATGGGTGGAACCTTTCCCGCCAGCGGCTAGCCATGCTGCACAGAGGTGTGAGCATGTAGGGAGGAACCAATGCGGTGGGCCAGGGGCACCATCTTCATTGCTCCTCGAAGATGGTGGCTCTTTTCTCTGTTCCTGTGACATATGGCTTCTGCTAGTCACAAGTCTGTGGCCACATGGCTCCCACGTCTGGCTTCCTCTTGCACCCTGCTGCTCTGCCCTTGCCAATTCTTGGTTAGTCTTTTCCTCATGCTTCCCAAGAGGGTGACAGGGTGGATTGATCAGTCATTTTCTAGTTTCCAATATCCTTTGTGTTAGTTTCCTTGCAGCTGCTGTAATAAATTACCATAGACTTAGTGGCTTTAAAAACACAAAATTTGGGGGCCATAAAGGAGGAAAAAACGTCTACTCTCACCCTCCTAGCTTCTCCCGCTATTGCCCTGTAAATGAAACTAATTGCTAATGGTTTGAATGTCTCTTTCCAAAACTCATGTTGAAACTTAATTGCCAATGTAATGTAATATAATGTATCAGGAGGTGGGGCCTTGAAGAGGTGATTAATAGATTAATGTCATTATTGTGGGAGTGGGTTAGTTATTGCAGAAGTGGGATCCTGATGAAAAGAATGAGTTCAGCCTGATTTCCTCTGCCTGTCTCACATGCTCACTTCTGCCTTCTGTCATGGGCCCACTCTGGCCAGATGCAAGTGCCAAGCACTTGGACTTCCCAGCCTCCAGAACTGTGAGCTAAATCAATCTCTCTTTTTTGAAATAAATTATCTTGTCTGTGGCATTCTGTTATAGCAGCAGAAAATGGACTAAGGCACTGATGAAGGACAGATTAACAAGAGAAAAGCAGACAGAAGTTTACTAATGTGTGCATCTTAACTGTGCATGAGAGCACTCAGGGGTGAGTAACTCAGAGGGGTGGATAGAACTTGGGTGTACATAGAATTTTAACAAAAGAACAATAGATTTTGTAGAGAAGTGACAAGACAAGAAAAAAGGACTTTGAGTTTCAAGGGGAGGACACATTGTGGGAAGACAAATATATGGAAAAACTAATGGTAGATAAGGGCTATTTAATAAGGTTTGTTGATTCCCCTAGTGCCATCACAGGCTGATAAGGGTCTAGAGTTGTCTCTGGTGATTAACATCTTCCCTTCCTGGTAGAGAAAGGAGGGGGATACCTTTACAGATTTAGGTTCTGCTTTTAGACAAATGGGGAAGGCAGGGAGCTTTTCTTATATCTACTTCTTAATTGCCTTCAGCTTAAAATAATCTTGTTGCCAACATGGCTTATATTGGAGAGGCATATTATTCTGCTATGCTTCAGGGCCCACTCAGATAATCTAGTACAATTTCCCATCACAAGAGACCTTATTGAATCACATCAGCTGTGTAGAGTAACATATTCACAGGGATTTGGACACAGGCTTTTCTGGGGGGAAGAGAGGGGGCATTGTTCAGGCTACCTGATGCCTTAAGACAGAGTTCTTCTGCCAGGACACTTTGCTGACTGACAGCCTGCCTGGAGAGCATGACTTGTCAGTGGTGGATAGAGCAGTTAAATCACAGAATGCAACTCAACTTGGCAACCTGTGGATCAGGAGGCACCCCAAGAAACTGGGTTGTTGTAGATGCTCTCCTGGGCCATGCCTGCAAGGCCTGCCCTGATATTTTCCCAAGACTATTTATATTTTTGAAGATAGCTTTGGATTAAACAGCTAAAAGTCAAAATGGCAAGGGGGGTATTGGGGATAGAGCCTTTGCCTTGAGACAGCAGTAACCCACTCTATTAAAGGAAACAGACAAGCAATGTTCAAGCAGCCAGAAACTCAGAAAACTCCAGATGCAGCAATATCCCCCAGTCTGACCCCACTCCTCCTTCTGAAGTTGAGCAAGATATTGCTTGGGGGAAGTGAGGTCACCCGCTTCACCATCACTTTAGCCAAAGTGCAGCAGAGTGCAATATACAAAGTGTTTGTGGAGGTTTGGATTCGTTCATTTTCTTTCTCCAAGAGCAGATTTTCCCCCTAAAAGCATGCTTTTAAAGAATGGCCCCCAGCTAGTCACAAGGAACTCGAATGCTAACAAACACATCATTAAACATATATGACTTCCTTTCAGTATATTCCATCCAGATGCAGGGGACAGTTACCACATTTATTTTCAGACCACTCTCATTATTGCTCCCACCCATCTCTAATTAAATTGCCTTCAAGCAAAAAAAAAAAAAAAAAAAAAAAAAAGTCATTAAGATCTAACTTCTGCTTCTCCTTTTCCTTTATTCCATTCTGTGAAGTTAAATAGGCAATAGTTGGTTCAAACAACCTAAGATATTTCCTAATTTTCTGTATTTTGCAAGTCCTGAGAAGCTGCCATTACCTCTCAAGGGTTTGAGAGTCCAGCCAGTTTCTCCAGAGTGAAGTCCCCCTCCTCGGAGGAACAAATGCTTTCTGAGAAACTCGCCACTGGGCAGATCCCGCTGCCCACCCACCTGCCGCTGCAGAGCAGAGCCTGCTCAAAGAGCCGCCATCATTCCTGGCACTGCTACATAAATGCTGAGTGTGGTGGCTTGAATTGTGTCCCCTGAAAAGATATGTTACAGTCCCAATCCCTGGTACCTGGGAATGTGACTTTATTTGGAAAGAGGGTCTTTGTAGATATAAGAAGATGGGGTCATGCCAGAGTAGGGTGTGCCTTAAATCCAAAGGCTGTGTCCTCCTAAGGGGGAAATGTGGACACAAGCACAGAGGTAAGATGATGGAAAGACACACAGGGAGGATGTCATGGGGATGGGAGGCATTTACTGCAAGCCCCGGAACCCCAAGGATCCTTGGCAACCACCAGAAACCAGGAAGAGGCAAGAACGGTTCTTCCCCGAGTCCCCAAGAAGGAATCAGCTGATGCAGACTTCTGGCCTCCAGGACTGTGAGAGAATACATTTCTGTTTTCTTTTTGGTTTGTTTTTTTCTTTTCTTTTTGGAGACAGGGTCTCACTCTATCACCCAAGCTGAAATACAGTGGTGTGATCACAGCTTACTGCAGCCTGGACCTCCTGGGCTCAAGCAATCCTCCCACCTCAATCTCCTGAGAAGCTGGGATTACAGGCAATCACCACCACCATGCCCAACTAATTTTTGTATTTTATGTTGAGATGGGGTTTCTCTATGTTGGCTAGGCTGGTCTCAAACTCCTGAGCTCAAGTGATCCACCTGCCTTGGCCTCCCAAAGTGCTGGGATTACAGGCATGAGCCACTGTGCTCAGCCCCATTTCTGTTGTTTGAAGCCACCAGGTTTGTGATTGTTATGGCAGCTCCGGGAAACTCACACACTGAGTTCCACCCTAAAATGCCCCTTTAGGTCACTTTAACTCAAAGTAAGTGCCTATCTCTATTTTTTTTTTTTTTTTTTCCCTGAGACAGTCTCACTCTGTCACCCAGGCTGGAGTGCAGAGGCATGATCTCAACTCACTGCAACTTCTGCCTCCCGGGTTCAAGCGATTCTCCTGCCTTAACCTCCCAAGTAGCTGGAATTACAGGCACACGCCACCATGCCTGGCTAATTTTTTGTGTTTTTTTAGTAGACATGGGTTTCACCATGTTGGCCAGGCTGGTCTCAAACTCCTGACCTCAAGTGATACGCCCACCTCACCCTCCCAAAGTGCTGGGATTACAGGCATGAGCCACCATGCCTGGCATTATCTCTATACTTAATACATCTCTTCTGCTGTTTCTGTCTGCTTCTGAGGTTTCAGCCTAAGCCCGATTTGGACTGGAAATCCAAGTAAGAACCACTAAGGCCCTCTGGGAATTTGACTAGTTCCAAAAGGGGTCCTGGGAAATGAGCTATGTCCTCCCCAACCTTCCCTCCCTCCAAGTTCTCTTAAAGTAGGATGGACCATGTTGAAGAATGCAAAACAAAAGCAAAATAATGCCATACACATTGCCTACAAGGGGCAGGGCCCAAGGAGGAAGGAAAGAAGGTGCTGTTAGGTGTCTAGTCATGCCTGACTGTCTGCTATGAGTGTCCCATAGAATGTCTGGTTCTCACCATCATAAGGTCAGGGCCAAGGTCCCCATCCTATAGGTGCAGGGTGTCTGGGCTGGGATCCAAGCAGAGTATCCTTGTTCCGAAGATCACATGAAAATTCCCCCCACGACCTGGTGTTACAGCAGCCTTCTTCTGTATCCAGGGTCTGTGCAGGGCCACTCGGTTTAAGTTCAGTTCAACATAATTACAGCAGCAGTTCTCAAACTTTCAGGGGCATCAGAATCACCTGACGGGCTTGGTGCAACACCCGTTGTTCCTCGCCCCACAGTTTGATTCCATGGGTCTGGGTAGGGCCTGGGATTCTGCATTGCCAACACGTTTCCAGGCAATGGTGAGAGGTCAATCCAGACTCTACAGTTTGAGACCCACCACTTCGTGTAAACGTGGGATGGTATCAGGTATGAGCCAAGTCCTGGTGTCTACACCCTCAAATGATGGATGGAAAAGACCAGAAGATGCAGGGCCCGGCCCTCCTTCTTCAGCCCCCCTCCACCCACACACACGGCTTTCATGACCTCCCCTTTGTTAGCTGCCTCTGCCAGGCAGTGACCTAAGTGCTCTCACTCACATCCTCCATCCTTCCTGTGCCCAGACTCCATTTCCCTACTTCCCTCTATTCACGGTTAATTCATGTGGAGGGAACGTCCCTGAGCTTATGTTCACATGAGCAGACACACCCTCAGGAGCCGCCATGTCTTTTCCCACCTTTCCCTGTTTACCTTGTCCTTCCCTTCTGGATTTGTTTTGCTACAGATTGTGTTATGAGTTGGACTGTGTTCCCCTCAAAACTCATGCTTATAATCCCAGCACTTTGGGAGGCTGAGGCGGGTGGATCATCTCAGGTTAGAAGTTCAAAACCAGCCTGGCCAACATGTTGAAACCCCATCTCTACTAAAAATACAAAAATTAGCCAGGTGGTAGTGGCGCACGCCTGTAATCCTAGCTACTCGGGAGACTAAGGCAGGAGAATAACTTAACCCGAGTGGCGGAGGTTGCGGTGAACCGAGATTGCGCCACTGTACTCCAGTCTGGGTGACAGAGTGAGGCTCTGTCTCAGAAAAACAAAAACAAACTCATCTCTTGAAGCCCTATCCCCCAGTAGCTCAGACTGTGACTGTATTTGGAGACGGGGCCATTGAAGAGTTGATTAAGGTTAAATGTGACTATCCCAGGGCCAGAAGTCTCTTTTATGGCTGGAGGCTTTTCAGAAATGATGGGTTTAAGGATTTTTTTTTTCTTTTGAGACAGAGTCTCATGCTCTCACCCAGGCCAGAGTGCAGTGGCATGGTCTCAGCTCACTGCAGCCTCTGCCTCCCGGGTTCAAGCGATTCTGCCACCTCAGCCTCCCGAGTAGTGGGGATTACAGGTGCCCACCATCATACCTGGCTAATTTTTATATTTTTAGTAGAGATGGGGTTTCACTATGTTGGCCAGGCTGGGCTTGAACTCCTGACCTCAGGTGAACCACCCATCTCGGCCTCCCAAAGGGCTGGGATTACAGGTGCGAGCCACCGCACCAGGCTGGGTTTAAGGATTTTTCAGATGAAGAGATTGTCCTGGTATGTCCTAAATGCAATGACAAGAAGCCTTATAGAAGAACTCAGAGGAAGATATGCTACAGCAGCAGAAGGGCTGTTACCAAGGAGCAGGATGCTACGCTGTTGCTTTAAAGATGGAGGGAGGGGCCATGGGCCAGGGAATGCTGGCAGCCACCCTGGGCCAGAAAATACAAGAACAGATTCTCCGCTAGACCCTCCAGAGCGGGACAGCCCTGCCAATGCCTTGCCTTTAACCCAGCAACTCTAACTTCAAATTTCCGCTCTCCAGCCCCATAACAGAATGAAGCTGTGTTGTTTGAAGGCATCAGGTTTGTGGTCATTTGCTAGGACAGCCACAGCAAACTCCTACAGATGGAGGAGAAAGGACTTAAACCCAGGCCGTCTGTCTTCAGAACCTGTACTTATTAATAAAGAATTTTACCATTTAAAACATTCTTAATAAGGCAAAGTTTCATTAAGTGAAATTCACAATACGATTTGACAAATTTAAGCACGTGCATAGCACCACCTGAATCAAGATATAGAACAGATCATTCCCCCAAGAAAACTCCCCCCTGCCCCTTTCTAGTGGATCCAGTCCCTGTCCCGAGACAGCCACTGTCCTGATTCCCATCACCATCCATCAGTCCTGCCTGTTCTTGAATATCATATAAATAAAATAGTACATTGCTCCTTTTCTCCTATCCATGGTTTGAATATTCCACAGATTGCTATCGTTTGCCTGTGAACTAACTCTTGGGATCCAGTTTTTGGCTACGAGGCATCAACCTGCTGTAAACCCTCTTGGGCAGGTCTTTTGGTGCACACATGTTTTCATTTCTCTTGGGCAAACCCTTCTACGAGTGGAATTTTTGGGTCATGGGAGTGGTATGTGTTTCATTTTACATGAAACTGCCATGCTGGTCTTCCTAAGTGCCTACCATTTGATGGTGCCCCCACAGTGGGAGGTCTCCCTGAACTTCATGCCCTCCATAGCGCTCACTGTCGGGCCCCTGCACTCTTGACCACTGTACACAATGAGGTCTAAGCTTTCGTGGAGTTTGCTGCCAGGTTGAAGTGAGGCGCCCCCTGAAAAGCACCCAGCAAAGCTCCAGGCAAGCACCTGCCTCATGCGCCGGAATATTCCTTTCTGTTCCTTTTACTAAATAAATGAGTTCACTCCTCTGAAAAACTAAGCAGCTTTGGACCACAGAGCCACCAAATGATATTTTTGTAAATCGTATTTCTTTTGAAATCTTGCTGAAACATTTGAGCCGCTACTTAAGTTCTCTTACTACCCAATTAAAATGCACAGTCTCCAGGACCCGTCCTCCAAACTCTGCTTAGCACGCGCAGACCTTTGTTTACATACATCTCAACAGTTGTGTATGGGGACAGCGCTCCTTTCCATGGAACCACAGGTGAGACGCAGGCCGCTCCTGAAAGACTGCTTGGAAAAAAACAGCTCCAAACGCTGTCTCTCTCTCTCTCTCCTCCCCGTCTCTCTGTCTCTATGTTTCTCTCTCTGTCTCTGTCTCTGTCTCTCTCTCTCTCCTCCCCGTCTCTCTGTCTCTATGTTTCTCTCTCTGTCTCTGTCTCTGTCTCTGTCTCTCTCTCTCTCTCTCTCTCTCCAATGTCAGGTTCAGAGAAATAGATTACCACCCTCTTCTTATTGGAAGCACATCTAAGTATGTACACATCCCCACACATCTGCATACTCTCAGCCCAGTGAGGTCACCAGCACCATGTGTCCCGAGCCTCAGCACCAATTCACACCCGCTTACGGCTCCCTCTTCCTGTAGAGGCACCACTTGGGCTGAACCTGTGTTTGGCTTTTTTTTTTTTTTTTTTAACACTGTAGTTTTATCCTGGGTAGTTATTCCTAAAAACACACTCTTTAGTTTTAGTTTTTTCATATTTTTCTAAAAGGTTATCATGGTGCCTGCCACTTTCGGGGATTCATGTTTTCAACTCTGTTAGGGCTCGCAGTGTCCAAGACCCCTCCAGTCCTTGGACCACAGAGGAAACCGAGCCTCAGAGAAGGACAAGCTCCTCCCCACTGCACAGCCATAACCCATCACATAGATTGACATGCAACCAACATATTAACATGGAATGATCATTTCTTAGAAGCTGTGGGAGGAACTTCCACCCCCACATAGTTTCTCTGTCTTGCCTTGACCTGGTATCAAGGTTGTTTTGTTCTATATTTCACAGATGAGGAAGCAGGGACTCAAGGCAGGTGAATTTAACTCTGGTCACATGGCTGGCAGAGCAGGCCCTGAACTTGGGCTTGTCTGACCTGCTGCAGGAGCCCATGTCAGCCTGACTCTCCCACGTGGACACGAGTTCCCAAGGCATGTGTGGCATCAGAGGTCCTGCCAATCAGAGTGTTGGATGTGTGCTTCCACCATCAGGCTGGCACTGCCTGTGCAAGAGGGAGACCAGACACCCGCAGGAGGAAGGAAGGGGCAAACACCTGTTCCTGGGAGCAGGGTCAGGTCAGCCTGAGGCAGCAGCAATTTCAGCAAATCCAGGTTTTCTCATCTCTGGACAGCACCTTGTAGCACCCACTCTGATGGTGCCAAGGCTCAGGCCGAAGCCAGTCCCATGAGTGCACCCATGGCAGTCTCATGCACAGCTGTGTGTGGTCAAAGTGACCTGCCCTGAGGTGTCAGGGCTCTGCACACACACACACGCGCGTACACACACACACACACACACTTCACATGATGCATCTCTGAATCCTCACAACAACCTTTGCTATGAATTGGTGATTCCAAGCCACCCCATTGTACCGATGAGTGCACTGAGGCTCTGTGGGGTAGAGACTCCTGTCCGCGCAGTCAGCTCATGACAGCAGAGCTGACATTCCTCTCCCGTGAAGAAACCACAGGCTTCTTACACCAACCCCAAGACAAGAACATCAAGGACACGCCTCAAGTCTACACAGGTGCCAAGACTCTCTTCCAATCGCCGTGCATTTCCATCTGTCTGTCAGGGAGTTGGTCTTTACTGTCTTCATCAAAGGTAAGGAGGTAAGGATAGGAGGTCACTGTTGCATGTAAATACATTTGGAAGAGCCTCCCACCCACCTTATTGCAAAATAGAGACTGTGGGAGGGAACGGGCCCCTGCAGTCGCCCTGTTGCTTTGTTCATGTGAGCAGAGGCTCCCCTCTCTCTAGGTAGACACAGCTGCTCATCAGGGCTCAGGGATACTTCAAGGAGCACAGGCAGGCTCCTGTGTCCTCTTCCGGGTGTTTGGTGCAGGGCACAGCCTGTGCGACTGTACGTAGCAGCCCTGCGATGAAAGAGGAGGCCAGCCTTGGGTGCTGTGGGCTGGAAGCAGCTTTTGCTCTGTCTGGTTCTGCCAAATCTGGTGCCAGGCTCAGCACAGGGAGAGAGACACAGAGTCAGCCTACTGCCAGCACTGGCAGCACGTCTGTCCAAAGAGAAACATGCCTTTTCCTAGCACCACCAGCAGCACCTCTCCTCATCTGTCAACCGTCTCTGTTTTTCTCCTCTCTCTCTCTCCCTCCTCCCTTCTTCCCCCTCCATCTATCTCTGACTTTGTCTCTCTCCATCCCTCTCCCCTCCTCTTTCTGTCTCTGTATCTTTGTCTCTCTCCATCTCTCTATCACTCTCTCTGTGTCAGTGTCTCCCTCTGGGTCTCTGGGTCTCTGACCCTCCCCAGTAGGTTCCATTTAGATTTGTTGCAACAAATAGATGTCATATTCACATCGATGGCATTTTAAACCATGGAGGTCTTCAGAGCAACAGTTTCATTCACACTGCAGGCCAGGGACACTGTTGCCATGGTAACATGACTCTCCACTTCCTGCCTTACCCAGGCTCCTGCATTCAGCATCACCTTCATCTCCCTCAGCAACACCACAGATGATTAAATCAAGCACTTTAATTAACTTGGCTTTGGTGTGGGGGTCTTCATCATTGCTGCTGGGAACAAGCGTTTGTAAACCCTTGGGGCTACATGTGCCACTCTCAGAGGCAGTTTGTGAACCCACACTGGCCATTTCTCACAATTTGGGCCATAGGAAATTTATACCCAAGTAACACTTGATGAGATTCTAAGGCAACAGCCGCAAGCCACCTCCTTCGCAAGGCGTTAGCTTCCTCCATCTGCGGAGACACATTAACTTCATGGAAATTATAATGTCTTTGAGATGAAAATGCCTTAGCCTGTTCAGGCTGCTATCACAAAATACCATCAAGTAGGTGGCTTACGAACAACAGAAATGGATTTTCTGCAGTTCTCGAGGCTGGAAGTCTGAGATTAAGGTGCTGGCCGAGTCAGTTCTGGTGAGGGCGGCTTTCCCTCCGATGGCCTCTGCTCACCCTAACTTCACATGGGAAGGGGAGAGGGGTTTCTCTGGGGTCTCTCTCATGGGATCGCTAATCCCAGTGGTGAGGGTTCTCCCCTCACCACCTAGTCATCTCCAAAAGGCTCCAACTCCTAATACCATCACCCTGGGGGTGTGGATTTCAGCATATGAATTTTATGGGGACATAAATATTCAGATCATTGCAAAAATCAATGCATTATTAGGCATGGCTAGGGAGAATCGATTCTGGATCTTTTAGATTAAGGGACTCTGGTGCTGGGGAGACAGGCCTGCCTTCCTGGTTTTCACTCCAGAAGCAGGCAGGAAGGAGAAAGGAAAGAAGGGAAGGGGGAGGGAATGAAAAGGGCCCTAATGACACAGGCAGGGGCCTCTGAACCTGGATCCAGGAACTGAAAGGGTAAAAATCACATTTTTATTTTTACCAGCCTTTAACTGAAATGTAGCATTTCCTTTCAATAGGTACCTAGGCAACAACCACAGTGGTATGTTAGCATCCTTGTGACTTTGACATCAGCAAAAATCATTGGATACCATATTATGCCTGTCCACCACTTCTGCCCATCACTGCTTCAAAGTTCCCATGTTATTAGTCCCACCTCTGAGGCCTGTTAGAGATCTGGTTAGGTATATTAATAGCACATGTGTTGCTACCTCATTCATTGTTTTATAATGGTATCTTAACATTCATATAAGTGGTTTCCTTTGTAACCTGTGTGTTTTATTTTGTGCATTCAAAAATCTAATTCTGAAAAGTGGCCCAAAGGTTTCACAGACTGCCAAAGAGGTCCGGGTGCATAAATGTCTCCAGAAAGAAAAAAATCTAGTATTATTAATACGATCCATTATTACTGGTGTTTTTGCCATTCACAGGTGTTAGTCATTGGCCTTTCAATAAAAAGGATATCTATATCAATCAATCAGATAGATACAACATTCTGAAGATATTCATAGAAGATATAGATATACAGGTATCTATATCTACCTGTAGGTATGGATCATTTGTTTGCCATGAAAATTGAGGATTTCATCATTTATTTGTCTCTATTTGTTTTCTATTGAAGTCCTCAAAAGTGATGCCGATATGACATGTGGAAATGAGAACTTGGGAAGCTGGCCTGGAATTTCTAGTGGGAAAAAGTATACTTTAAAAATCAAGGGCTGGGCGCAGTGACTCATACCCATGATCCCAGCACTTTGGGAGGCTGAGGGGGGCAGATCACCTGAGGTTGGGAGTTTGAGACCAGCCTGGCCAACATGGAGAAATCCTGTCTCCACTAAAAATACAAAATTAGCCGGGCACAGTGATACCTGCCTGTAATCCCAGCTACTCAGGAGGTTGAGGCAAGAGAATAATTTTCCCTGGGAGGTGGAGGTTGCAGTCAGTGAGCCAAGATCGCACCATTTCACTCCAGCCTGGGCAACAAGAGGGAGACTCCGTCTCAAAATAAATAAATAAATTAATTAATAATAATAAAAAGACCCAAGGCATGAGAGAGATAATACAAGGCTCATTACAGAGCACAGAAGCCCTTATGCTTGTTATTTAAAATCTAGGCCTGTTTCAATTCATTTTACCAAAGTAGACACTGAAGCAGGAATACCACTCTTTAACATAAACGGACACACACAAAGGTCCAGAACCAGTGCCAAGAGTTTTGCATCCATTAATTCGTTCCATCATTTGTTTATTTGACAAATGTGCAGATAGTTCTTCCCATGTGCCAGGCACTGTTCTAAGTGCTTCAAAACATTATCGTATATAACCCTTTGATATGGTTTCGGTCTGTGTCCCCACCCAAAGCTCATCTCGAATTGTAATCCCCATAATCCTCACATGTTGAGGGTGGGACCTGGTGGAAGGTGATTGGATCATGGGGGTGGCTTTCCCCAGTGCTGTTCTCATGACAGTGAGTTCTCACAAGATCTGATGATTTTATAAGTGTTTGACAGTTCCTCCTGTACACGCATTCTCTCTCTCTTGCCTGCCGCCATGTAAGACATGCCTCTTTGCCTTACGCAATGATTGTAAGTTTCCTGAGGCCTTCCCAGCCATGCAAAACTGTGAGTCAATTAAACCTTTTTCCTTTATAAATTACCCAGTCTCAGGTATTTTATAGCAGTGTGAAAATGGACTAATACACCCTTATAACAATACCAAGAGGTAGGTACTATTATTGTTGTAGATTTTTAGATGAAGAACTGAAGAACAGAGGGTACAGAAACTTGTGAGAAGTTCCTACAGCAAGTAATTGGTAGAGCCAGCATTCAGCCCCTAAGTCCACCCACTGTGGGTATTTTGGGAGGCTTGTCACACTGGCCTTCCTACTTCTGGCTCCCCCTAGTCTTCAACAGCTAATGGTAGGATTCAAGCCTAAGTGGTCTGAATGAGGGCACTGATATGGTTTAGCTCTGTGTCCCCACCCAAATCTCATCTTGGAGCTCCCATAATTCCCACATGGTGGGAGATAATTGAATGATGGGGGCAGTTTCCCCCATACTGTTCTCATGACTGTTCTTATGGTAGTGAATAAGTCTCACAAGATCCGATGGTTCTATAAAGGGTTTCCACTTTTGCTTCTCTCTCTTTGCCTGCTGCCCTCCATGTAAGACATAACTTTCTCCTCCTTGCCTTCCATGATTGTGAGGCCTCCCCAGCCATATGGAACTGTAAGTCCATTAAACCTCTTTCTTATGTATATTGCCCAGTCTTTGGTATGTCTTTATCAGCAGCATGAAAATGGACTAATACAGGCATGAACCCTATCACCTCTAACTTGCCAGGGCAATTGTCCAGGTGGGGAAGCAGGCATCCAAGAGTTCAAGGAGATCAGTGAGATCCTGCCCTGGGCTCCTCAGGACACCCTCTGTGTGCCTCATCACCCGTCCATTAATGCGAGGCAAAGAGGAAACTCACACTTTCCTAACTTTGCTTATTTTTCATCCTTCAAAGGACAGCTGTTGTGCAGATCCCAAATCAACATCAGATGAAAGTACGGGAGCAGCATCTAATCAGCCATCTCGACTTGGGTGGCTACTTAACAGCCACCTGCCCCGACCAGTCCTTCATTTGCAAGCAAGGCTGCCACTCAGCATTCTCGCCCACTCGGTGGTTAGTTCTGAGAGCCACATATTGACCAGTGAGCCCATCTGCACAGCCCTTTGGAATTGGGTCTAAGCTACCACACTTCATTCTGATGATGGAAAAGCAGGAATGTGGAGTCCAAGTGACTTGGCCCTGGCTCAGCGAGATCTGAATTCAACTCAATCCTGCAATGCTTCCTTCTCCCAAGCAAAGCCTGTGGCATTCCTTTCTAAAAAATCATTCCTGCTATGAACTAACACACAATAAAATGCATCCATTTTTATTTGCACAGCCCGAGCTTTGACAAAGGTAAACATACATGACCATCACAACAATATAGAATTGTCGGCCAGGCGCGGTGGCTCAAGCCTGTAATCCCAGCACTTTGGGAGGCCGAGGCGGGCGGATCACAAGGTCAGGAGATCGAGACCACAGTGAAACCCCGTCTCTACTAAAAATACAAAAAATTAGCCGGGCGCGGTGGCGGGCGCCTGTAGTCCCAGCTACTCAGGAGGCTGAGGCAGGAGAATGGCGGGAACCCGGGAGGCGGAGCTTGCAGTGAGCCGAGATCGCGCCACTGCACTCCAGCCTGGGCAACAGCGTGAGACTCCGTCTCAAAAAAAAAAAAAAAGAATTGTCCCGTTACCCCAAAAAGTTTTCTACGTTCCTTTGCAATCGTTCCCACTCCTGGCCCAAAGCAACATGGGAGATCTGACTTCCGTTTTCTAGAACTTTGTATAAATAGAATCAGATAAAACTTCGTAGACATGGAAGCTAGAGACAACGCTGTCTGCACATTGACTATCTGCTGTGCTCCGGGGGGGTTGGGAGGATATTTACATCAATGCCCTTTGAAGGCACTTCTCTACCCTAACTAGGTGCACGTCTCATGAGCTACCTGTGAGAGTCTCGTTGACACAGGACTGACAAGATAGTGCGCTCTTAGTCCTCCAAGCACTGAGAACCCAGCACAACCTTCCACACACAGCTTCCCCCCACCTACATACACCTGTCCCTTAGCAGTCTGGTTGCTAGGAAACACTCATTCCATTTCATCTTGCACATGACACGCCGTATTTCCCTAAGCGCCCAGAGTGGGCTCTTGTCACCTCTGTTTCATTTCTCCCTACTCAGCCCACACCTCTCCCAGGGCTCCCCGTAAAGCACATTCCCACTAGAGGAGCACAAGCTGGTGGTTCCTCTTGTTTCCTTTTAGGTGAGCATGAATGAAATGCGCGGGGGCTGCTGTGGGAGAGAAGAATCTCACAGAACATCTTGGTTTAGAGCACAGGCGGGCGTGCACTGAGCCCCAGGTCTCCCACTCTCGGATGAGAGAGGCTTGTCTTTGTGAGTCTGGCTTCCCGCATTAAAAAACTCAGGCTAAAAGTGGTCCCCATCTCCAAGAACTATGTGGGGACCGTCATTCCCATGCCTTGCATGTAGCATGTGTGCTCAGTCAGGATTTACCGCTGTCAACACCCGCCTCACCATGCCCATGTGTGGCATCAATGAAGGTCAATGCAAAGGATCTGCCCTTGTCAAGCTCAACACAGGGTTCCCTGTATAAAAGCATCATGCTGGCCTGGTGTGGTGGCTCAGGCCACTCATCCCAGCACTCTGGGAGGCCGAGGTGGGAGGATTACTAGAGCCCAAAAGTTTGAGACCAGCCTCGGCAACATAATGACACCCTTTCTCTACAAAAAAACTAGGTGGGTGTGGTGGTACACATCTGTAGTCCCAGGCCACCTGAAAGGCTGAGGTGGGAGGATCGCTTGAACCTGGTAGATGGAGGCTGCAGTGAGCTGTGATTATGCTCTTGCACTCCAGCCTGAGCAACAGAGCAAGACTCTGTCTCTAATAAAAATTAAAACTAAAAATAAATAAGTTAAATAAAAGCATCATGCTCAGAAAAATAACACCACGTCTTTTGTTTCAGACTTTGGTAGGCAGAATAGTCCCCAAAGATGTCCACGTCCTAATCCCCGGAACCCATGAATGCGCTTTGCTACACAGCAAAAAAGACTCTGCCAATTGATGAAGGCAATCTCTTCATCTCCTTTTTGAAAGGGCGATCGTCCGGGATTCACTGGGTGGGCCCAATCTGATCTCATGAGGCCTTAAAAGCAGAGAAATTCCTCAGGCTGGAGGCAAAAGGAAGGTGGGAGACACTCCAAGCCTGAGAAGGATTCCCTGGGTCCTTGTGGCTCTGCGGTGCAGGGGCCACATGCAAGGACCAGAGAGGCCTCAGGAGCTCGGGATGGCTCCCAGCTCTGACAGCCGGGAAGGAAACAGGGCCTCAGCCATGCAGCCACAGGGAACCGGAGGCTGCCAATGGCCTGGAATGGTTTAGAAGTGGATTTCCCGGAGCTTCCTGATGAAAGCCCAGCTGGTCAACTCCAGGACTGCGGTCTGTGAGAGCCACAGCAGAGAAACCAGCTGAGCCGAGCGGGCCTTTGGGCCCACAGGCCTGTGTCAGAGGACAGTGGTGGGAGGGAGCCATCCGCCTCGGCCCACTGTGACCCCAGCGCACTCGGGGTCCCACTTCCACACCCTCTGCAAAGGCCCTCGCAGCTTGCCCGTGTCTCCACCTCCTCCCCGAGGTCTCCTCCCGCCCACTTATCCAGCAGATGGGCCCCTGGCTTTGCACTACTCCTCTTCTCCCCTCCTCAGGACTCTATTCCCGTATCACCTCTCAGTGAGACCCACTGTCACCTCATCAGTGCCCTCTCCACCCTCCCCTGCTTTACTTCTCCTTGTCATCCAGCATGTGTCTATTCACTGACATATTATTTATCACCTGGCTTTTCTACTAAACAGATTCTCAATTGGTGGTGACAACACTCCTCACTTCCCCAGGGGGACAGTGGGCAGTACCTGGGGTCATTTTTGATTGTCACAATTGGAGGAGACCCCTGGCATCTGGTGAGTGGAGGCCAGGGACACTGCTTCACATCCTACAGTGCACAGGAGGGCCCTGCCACAAAGCACGATCCAGCCCAAAACGCTGGCAGTGCCTCGGCAGAAACGTCACCTCCTATGTCATCAACTCTGTGAGAGCGGGGATTTGTCTGTCACGACTGCATCCTGGTGCCCAGACCACAGCCTGCACATCACGGTACTCTGTGGATGGGTTTGGAGCAGACCCGGACCAGGGCGCGCTCTAGGCCACAGTGAGTGCCGGCCCACCGGGAACTGGCCACTCAGTGGTTACCCGTCTCTATCGCTTTCTTTCCCAGTGTCGGAAACCTGGAACCACTTTCAACTTTTCCTCTTCTGCTTCCCCTCTAGGGGTGCCTCACTGCTGGGCAGGGCCCTCTGGGCTCCTCCATCCTCCTCCACCCACCTCTTGTCTTCCCAGCGAAGAATCTTCTGCGGAACATGGTGGGATCCCATTGTCCCTGCTACAGGAAGTGGAGCAAAGAAACCGAGGTAGGGGGCCTGGTGTGATGGTTCAGGTCTGTAATCCTAGTACTTTGGGAGGCCGAGGCAGGTGGATCACCTGAGGTTAGAAGTTCAAGACCAGCCTGACCAACATGGTGAAACCCCATCTCTACTAAAATACAAAAATTAGCCGTGCGTGGTGGCAGGCACCTGTAATCCCAGCTGCGCAGGAGGCTGAGGCAGGAGAATCGCTTGAACCTGGGAGGCGGAGGTTACAGTGAACCAAGATTGTACCACTGCACTCCAGTCTGGGCGACAGAGTCAGACTCCATCTCAAAAAAAAAAAAAAAAAAAAAAGAAAGAAAAGAAAAAAAGAAAGAAACTGAGGCAGAGCCATTTCTCTCCCTTCCTGCTGTGGGCTCCCTTTCCTTCCCTGGCTTAGCTGATGTTCATCAGCATTCCAGAATTCTGCACTGAAGGAATCCCATGCAAGTCTGTCTCACAGCGGGAGGGCAAGGCCCCCATTTTATTTACACAGGTTCTGGGAAGACCAGGGTCAGCGCAGCATGATTTACACACGCTGCCTGAACCAAATCAGTGAATGGAACAGCCCTGGAGTCATTGTAAACAAACCCAGACCCGCTGGATGCCCGCTGAGCTGAAAACCACAGGAAGAAAAGAGAAGACATGCAAACCTCTTTCTCAAATGAGACTTTCTCCCAGAACCTAATGTTCTGGAAAAATCTTCCTAATTACTCATTAATTGATATATCATCCGTGCTATGTGCCAAGGATTAAGTGGATAATTCCCATTATTTCTAGAGAGCAAGGTAATGCATCCACTCAGCCCAGGCAGAGTGCACGCAGCTCTGGCACTGTCACCACTGAGGCCTGTGGGCAGCCCCGTCCGCCAGCCCAGTCCTCAGCCCTGCGGAAACGCTGGCTGCAGTGTTGAAGCCAACTCCTGAGACTTGCATTTTTCCAACAATGTGAAAAAACATTTCATCATTCAGGCTGATTTTCATGTCTCACTTCTTAGGTATACATTTTGGAAAATGGATTTTCCTCTTAAAGAATAATTTATTGAGTACATCAGTCTAATTCTCCTGCTCTGGAACTTTGCGTCTGGAACCTCTTGGTCATTCAAGTAGGACACTGGGGTCATTTAAGCGTTGCTAATTGGCTCGATAAAGAAATGTATTTTAAACAACTATGATTCAGCACTTAATCATAGCATTTGATGATACTGTCATTACAGAAACCTCTATTCTCCATTAAAAATAATTAAACCATCTTCAAGTTTGACCATCCCATATTGGTCTAAACTTTCTATATTACTCGAATGTTTATGGACAAGAGAATTGTGGTGCAGAGAGAGAGAAGAGAGAGAAGGGAGCATGCACCTTGGAACTTGGGTTTAAGTCCCAGCTCTTCCATCTGCCGACTATGTCTGCAGAACAGTCCTCACCCTCTGAGACCATTTCTTCTTCTCTGTGGGGAGGATGTGCTGGGACAAGGTATCAGTACATCCCTGTCCCAGGGGTAGGGAAGAATGACCTCAGAAGGAAACGAGGAAGAAGGGGAGCTGGGATAAGGCAGGGGTCTAGTAGGGTGAACCAAGCACTCCTGTAGGGCAGGTGCACCAGGAAGAGGCAGTACCTGGCCAGGAGTGTCCCAGGAGGCAGACCAGGGACAGAGCACCTCCCAAGCCTGCTCTGTCCAGTGGGGCCCACCAGTGGAAGGGAAGAGGCAGAGCGTGGGTAGAAAAGGCTACAGATAGGAAGAGTGCTGGGAATCAGAGAATGCTGAAGGTCTCTTTAGATTAGAAAACAAAGCGCTCTTCCTTGTCTCTCTTCTCCTCCCAGAACTGTGAGAAAACCAGACACCCTGAGAAGGAGTACAGATGGCCCAGCACTGGCTCTGTGCTCCTCTGCATCCTCTGCCCCAGCTCAGCCACCCCCCAGGAAAGGAGGCCAGGGCGTGAGCCTGCCGGGACCACGATGGAAATGCGCACCCCCTCGGATGAGTTAGCAGGTCAGAAAAGAACCCTGCTTATGAAGTGCTGGGAGGCACCTAGGCAGGAGTGCCATGAGATCCCCCGACATTGTTCCTCCCTTGTTTTGCTTTTTCTGTGCCTCTAACTTCTTGTCACTTACACTTAGAACACCCGCCCCCCGTCACCTATGAGTCAGGTTTATCATGATGTTCTGCTTTCCCTTTTTATTGAGGGGTTCTGGGCATCAGTGCGACACCCCTGCAGTGTTCTCAGGCAGCTCCCTGCACGAGAGATACACGATACAGGCCAGTAATGTTCTCGGGAGTGATTCAAGAGATTTTCCTTTCCAGAGTCCTCGCCCTCTGAGACCATTTCTTCTCTGTGGGGAGGATCTGCTGGGACCGCAAGGTATCAGGGCAGCCCTGTCCCCAGGGGTAGGGAAGAATGACCTCAGAAGGAAAAGAGAAGGAAGGGGCACTGGGATAAGGCAGGGGTCTAGTAGGGTGCACCAAGCACTCCTGTAGGGCAGGAGCACCAGAGGCATATGTGAAAGCACATACATCTTGGGGACTATGTGGAAGCGCATACATCTTGGGGACTATGTGGAAGCGCATACATCTTGGGGACTGTGTGGAAGCGCATACATCTTGGGGACTATGTGGAAGCGCGTACACAACACATGATCCCTCTCTCCTTCCTAGGTGTCTGCACCATGGGACATGCTCTCGGAGGCAGCCTGCCAGGAGGGCCACCAGTCTCCAGTCACTATTCAGGCAGCCCTCTACTTTAGCCCCCAAAACTTTTAAAAGGTAAAAGTCTGAAAGTCCAAGAATGAATTTACCTATTTTACCAGTTAGGATCAGGTTGGCCGCAAGTATCATAGACACCAAATCACAGTGGCTTAAACACCACGGGACTGGGTTTCCTTTTCCCTGCAAAGTGTGGCAGAAATGATCCAGCTCCTCTTCACTGAACCTGCGGGACCTGGCTTCTTCATTCTGCCACTTGGCCACCTCTAAGGTGAGGTCCTTGTCTCACAGTCCAAGATGTCACCCAGCCACCACATCCACATCCACATCTACAGTGGGGTTTGTTGCTGTCACCTCATTGGACAGAACCAACTACGTGTCTTCACCCAGTTTCAGGGGAAGCAGGAAAACACAGTGATTGCTTCTAGGCAGTCATGTGCTCAGCCAAAAATTCCACTCTATAGAAGATCTGGGGGAAATATAGCAAATTCTGCCTCTCACATTAGGGTGCAGAAAAGTGGTAGTTCTGTTTCTGGAAAACAAAAATACCTGTAATGATGGTTTCATAAGTGCTGGCAACTCAGTAGGAAGGGGAGAGCTGCAAGAGAGCCTGGCCAAGGGGGGTTGGTGCTGGTGTCGCCTCCCTGCATCTCCCCACACTTCTGGAGAGGCCACGACAGGCATGTCCCCTCTACATGGACACATTGGGTGCCTATAGCCAGGCTCGAGCAAAAGTCTGTCTTCTCCATTTTCCACAATGCAAGACCTATGGGGCTTCATCTCCAGTCCCTCCCCTCCACAAGCCCCCTCTGCAAGTACCCTGAAGAGTGTCCACGGCATTTAGGACTGCACAGGTCTTTGTTGAGGGAGCTGTCTTGGGCACTGTAGGAGGCTGAGCAGCATCCCTGTCCTCTACCTAAAAGATGCCAGGAGCACCCCTCAGTGTGACAACCAAAACTGTCTGCAGAAGGTGCCAAATTTCCCCTGGGGGGTAAAATTATACACACACCCTCCCCCACTGAGACTCACTGCCACAAACCCGGAACCAGCTACGTCTCCATCTCCAGGTGAAGCACCCATTTTCATAAGACACAAAGAAAGGAGGCAGGGCTGGAACCTCCTCTATCTGCAGTAGGGGTGGTGTTTGTTGATGAAGGGGCACAGGATCTCAAAAGAAAAGGTGGGAAACTTGGGGGAGAGAGAGGCAGATAACAAGAGGGAGTGCCACTAGAGACATGCTCAGTTGGAGACCTCGGACTGGAGCCATGGCTGCCCTGAGATGCAGGTGGTACAGGTGACACACCCCTCGCAGCACTTCCCACGTTTCATTATAATCTCGTTTCTTCAGTACCTTCTGCCTCTATAATTATGAGCTCCTTGAGGGCAGGTCTGGGTCGAGGTCACTGCTGCATCCCCAATGGTAGGCAAGTACTTGACCCTTCACTGGTACTTAATATTTGATGAATCAATGAATGAATCAATGGGTGGATACTTATTTCCCTACTAAAGGGACTGTTTCATATCAAAAATATGTGGCTTAAACAACACCAGGCAGAAGCCACTCAACTACGTAACATTTCCATATGCCAGGCGCTAATCCAAGGGTTTTGTATGAAGTAGCTTATTTCATTCTCAAAGCAATCCAATGAGGTGGGGTACTATTGTTACCTTCACCTCGAGGAAGGAGAGTGAGACACAAAAGTTAAGTAACTTGCTGAAGGTCATATCGCTAGTAAGTGGTATAGCCAGGATAGAAGCCCATATCAACCATTTTACTCCCAGGTTACGCTGAGTTTTTGATATTTACTCTGCAATACTGCCTCTTCATCAAACAATAATACAATTCTGACATGTGTTACCTGTCCTGCCTCCTTTCCTTCCCAAACTGCTCTTCCTCCCTTCTACACAGGTCTCTCCACTGGATGTCATGACCATGTGATCCACTTCACTCACCCTAGGAGTGGGTAGTCACTCAAGCCTATGAAATTGTCCCACCCCAGTCCCACCCACACTGTGATTGGCCCAGAGCTGGCCCAATCAGAGCTCTTCGGGGGAACTGAAACGGAGCTTAAGGTAAGAGGTCATACTTGGTCTGGAGGTCCTACTATGTATGTAGTCACAGAAGCTACTAGGGACCATCTTGAAGCCATATGAAGAAAATCTGTGAAACTGAAGTTAAGCAGAGGCAGCTAGAGCTGAGACAGTCATCTCGATGATATCATCTGAGACTCTGGATCCAGCTGGACCCAAAGTCCCTCCTTCCCTTCTGCCTTCCCCTTTTTCTTAAGCCAGTCTGAGCTCAGTTTTTGTCACTTGCACCTGAGTAAGTCTTGAACGTTTTAACAAATATCTAGATAGTATTAGTTGACTCTATGAAGGCCTAGTATCTATGGACCAAAATGGTCTTGATTTTATTGAATTTCTATTAATTGAGTGAGATGCCCTTTAATCCAGTATTTGCATCTCCTCAGCATGAACATGAAGAACAGAAACAAGAGCAGCCCTTATTTCAAAATGGAATCTCAAGATATATTTGGCTTCTGGGGGGAAAAATGCCTTATTGACTTTAGCATGAAGGATGGGCTTCGTTGCATCATCACCCCCAAGCATCAGTGCTCTGTGCTTGTTCTGAACGATAGAGCAGGGCCTCATCCACACCACTGATTCAACACAGAATGTACGGCTCATTTCCTTTGCTTCAGAGAAAGCATTTAGATGGTAAGATTGGTGAAACTCTCAATGACCTTTGCATTTTCAACACCTTTGTAAGATCTGACTCAAGGCTGATAGCATACATGCTCAAAAAGTAGTACTGATTCATTGAAAGAGCATAGGTGACAGGTGTCAGATATATGAGATGGTTCTTTGATTTTGAACCATGTGTTATTAACTATCAGTATCCATTGAAAAGCTTCTGATTATAAGCAATTCTTCTTAGTTTCACATTTTAAGCTGAAGAATAATCGTTTTGTATTTATTATGAAAATTTGCTATATATGAAACAACTCAAGCTACAGCAAAGAAAACTCAAAAAGTGCAAATGATCAAAAGCTTAGAGATAACGGAAGGAAAAACTTCTCATTGTAATCTGAATAATACCAGCAATTTTTAATTAGCTCATTTGTGTTCCAGAAATGCAGGATGATTCAGAAAGGTGAATGTGCTTAGGATCTCAGAAACATTTCTTTTTACCTTTGGCTTTCTTTTTAAACACTTGATATGGTTTGGCTGTGTCCCCACCCAAATCTCATCTTGACTTGTAGTTCCCATAGTCCCCTCATGGGAGGGATCCAGTGGGAGGTAATTGAATCATGGGGGTGGTTACCCCCATGCTGCTGTTCTCATAAGATATGTTGACTTTACAAGGGGCTTTTTCTCCCTTTGCTCGGCATTTCTCCTTGCTGCTGCCATGTGAAGAAGGACACGTTTGCTTCCCCTTCTGCCATGATTGTAAGTTTCCTGAGGCCTCTCCAGCCCTGCAGAACTGTGGTCAATTAAACCTCTTTCCTTTATAAATTACCCAGTCTTGGGTACGTCTTTATTAAAGATGTGAGAACATACTAATACAACACTCAAACAGTCTCAGAGATATCATCCCAGTGTTTTAGCCTTTCTGTTTGCGTTAAAGAGGGGATATTTTATCATAACATGCCTATTATTTCTGATTCATAGAACAGGAATGGATCAATCAAAACAAAAGCTTTGGTTAATGAAAAACTTCATTGGCAGGAGAAAAAACTTCCTAAGTACAGCAAGTTTCCATATGTTTACCATAAAATAACCTAGACTCCACCTTGGAGCATGTAAATATACAGACTGTTCATTGTATATGTTGGCAATGGTTTAAAAAAAGATTTGGAAACATATCCTATTAAAATATAATTGCCACTTTTATCATTTACTCAAATAACATATGAAAGAACTGGTACACATTCATCAAGGAAGTAGTCATTTTACTACGGTCAAGTGATGGGGTGATGTATTGTGCAACATGCCCTGCCTTCCTGGTTTATGGGACAGTTAGAGTACATTGCCCATGAGTGTTATCTACACACAGCTGTAAAGAGCCTTTTAAAGACCATCCAGAAACATCAACTAGTTAAATATCTCTATGTATAAGTTCGTGTGTGTATATTTTTCAATTTCCTAATTATGTTTGTTTAAGAGAAACCCAGTTTAGTATCTTTAGACCCAAAAGTTGGATTTCAACTCTGAATCTAAAGTGAAATGGGAACTTTCCCCAGGGTTGAAACTTACATCCAGGGCAACTCCTAGAGATCCTATGAAGCCCTAAAGATGTTAGAGTGAGATTTACCCAATTTTTCATGGAGTGATTGATTCCCCTGTGTTCAGGACTGGGCTGAAGGCAGCATCTATTCCTAAATTCTGCTAGATTCTGCAAGATGTTTTTTTTTGTTGTTGTTGTCTTTGTTTTTCTTCTTTTTACCATGAGGAAGTGTAGTCAGGTACTGACCTTCAGGCCTTTGAACTTGCCTAGTTACCAGCATTTTTCAAACTTTAACACTGTGACCATCACCTGGGAAATCTCGTGACAATGCAGACTCTGATTCAGCAGGCTGAGGGTGGGAGGAGGCAAAGGGGAATTCATCCCATCTGTCCACAGCCTTCCCATTGGAACCTAAGTCCCACGTGCCTAGAAACTGCCCTGGCCAAAATTTCTCCGAAGACAAATAAAATGGCAAGAGCCAGGGGTGCTTTCCATTTTCATCTGCCACATGAGGTTATAGAAGGCTGTTTTAGAAGGGCCACAGCCCAAAGAGGTCTAAGTGATGCTGAAAAATGACACTTGGCCGATTCCCAAAGAAATGATAGAATTTCCCATCCAGCAAAGACACCAGAAAGCGGAGCTCACCTTTCATCATTTTTAAAAAAGGAAAGTCCTTGGGAAGTTTTTCTTCCCATGAAATCTTACTGCCTTCCCAGGGTATCACACACTTAAAGTAGAGCTGTGCTCATCGAAGGAGAGAGAGGATGGGGTAGGTAAAACCTTTCTCCCGCCCTGTAGGGGCCTCTCCCCAGAATTCCTCAGGACCCACAGAGGAAAGCTGAAATGCTTGCATTTAATACAATGCCCCATTTTTTAAAAACCGAGGTGAACATAAAATTAAGCATTTAAAAGATTCAGTACATTCACAACATTGTGTGACCACCACCTCTATCCAGTTGCAAAACATTTTCATCACCCCCCAGTAATCCCCAAACCCATTAAGCAATCAATCCCCATTTCCTCCTCTCTTTACCCCAGGACACCACCAATTTTCTTTCTGTGGGTACAGGTTTACCTATTCTAGTATTTCGTATCAGTGGAATCAGACAATATGTGCCTTTTTAGATCTGTCTTCTTTCACTTAGCATAATGTTTTCAAGGTTCATCCACACTGTAGCACATATCAGGATGTATTCCTTTTTACGGCTGAATAATAATCTGTTGTAGGGAGATATTCGTCTCTCCACTGATGGACATTGGGGTTCTTTCCACCACCTTCTGGCTACTGTGAATTACTGTGTCTCTGAGCATTAGTGTGTAAGCACTTGAGTTTCTGTCTACAGTTCCTTTGGGTCTATACCTCCATGCTCCAATGTTATAGATGAAGGACCAGGCCACAAAAGATCCAGTGACTTGGCTAGGCTCACTCAGCAAGCTCATGGCTAAGCTGGACCCCAGGTCACCGAGTACCTGCTCCAGCTTATACTGAACCCCAACGTTGCATGAGAGCCTGGGCTTGGCCCCACCTCTCCACTTACGGAGATGCCAGTTCCCTGGCTGGGAAAGCCCCCTCTGGTTTCCTTTCCCTTCCAAATCTTCCCACCTCAGATCTCAGCACTCCGTCCTCCTTCCCCACAAGGTGTTCCCTGACCACTGACAGGCCTTCCACTTCCTCCTGTCATTTCCAGCCTTATGATAATCTAATTATAAGCCCACATGGCACACAGTGTGTTTCACGGGTATCTTGCTGACTCGGGTTGACGGTAAGATCTTTGAGGACAGGAGTTTAGCAAATCTTTATGACAGATTAAATACGTGGGCAGAGGCCTGCAGAGCCAGATGGGTGACTTCCTCTGGCATCCATTTTGGCTGACATGACTGGTGATGTCACAGTCGCTACACAGCTGACATGATGACAGTGTCATTCAACAACACCAAAAGGTCTAAACGGCGCATTAGATCCCCTGGCTGGTGATGTTCACAGCAGCGAAGTCACCATGAATATGCAAAGACACAACAAGCCTTGTCAACACCACCTTGCCCCAGCTGGAGCCACTAAATATGTGGACAGAGTCCTGGCCCAAGAGTATAGCCCAGGAGGGGAATGGACATCCCTCTCCCCACCTTTGAGCAGAAAACAACCACTAAGCCGGGCATGATGGCTCACGCTTGTAATCCCAGCACTTTGGGAGGCCATGGTGGGTGGATCACCTGAGGTCAGGAGTTTGAGACCAGCCTGACCAACATGGTGAAACCCCGTCTCTACTTAAAAATACAAAAATTAGCCAGGCGTGGTGGCAGGTGTCTGTAATTCCAGCTACTCAGGCGGCTGAGGCAGGAAAATCGCTTGAACCTGGGAGGCCGAGGTTGCAGTGAGCCAAGATTGTGCCATTGCACTTCAGCCTGTGCAACAGAGCGAGACTCCATCTCAAAAAAAAGATAAAAGAAAAAAAGAAAATGACCAGTGAAGGCAATACCAAAGAGACCAATGACCTCGTCAATTACAGGATCATGCTCGATTACTTAAAACTCAGTTTACCCTGTTGTAGAACTTGATCTTTCATAGAGATTGTTTTTACAGAAGTACTTTAAGGACTTCAGAAATATGCCAATAAAACACACACATTTTTTAAAATTCATCCCAGAGATTTCCATTCCCCAATTAGGTCCTCATCATAGTCATCAAAGGAGCAGCACATCCAAGAAAGTCCAAAACAGTCAGATTTCTTTTTAAATGACGCATTAGAAAATCTGAACCCCCGCCTTTTCTTTGTCTACTTTCTCACATTTGTAGGTTTAGAAAACAGATTGTCTTTCAGTCTCAACACTTTTGGAAAAACTAATGTCCTACGTCTTTCATATCAAATAAAAAAGACAAATAGGTTGATCGTACAGAGCCAATCTCCTCTTCACATACTGAATAAAGAGAAATTTCCATTCTTTTGGCCACAAAACAGGTCAGTTTCTTCAAAATGTACACACTCAAACACACAAGGGGCTGCGACCTCTTCACCTGCTGAGCGAGCCCTGCCACCGAAGCAACCAGCTGCCCACAGGTATTGTGTACGCAAGACTCCAATAAGGGGACACCTGTGTGTATCCAATTTTCTACCAGCAGCAGCTGATCCATTGGGTATGAAAGGGAGGAAAACTACTCAGCCAGTCGTTAGGTAAATAGTTGCTGCTTATCTCAGTGCAAAAAACAAGCACCCTTCTGCAGGAGTAAAGGAAGTGTGGAAAGGTGGAGAGAGCGAGGGGCAGGAAGCAGACCGTTCAGAATCGGGAGACTTCTCTGCTTGTGTGGACAAGCTACTCACACTCTCTTACCTCGACTTTCCTATCTGTGAATGGGGCTGGCAATCAAACCACACTACTGTAAAAAGGATACGTTTGCCCAAAATAGTCAAAAGGTGGAAGCAAACAGGTGAATAGATCAACAAAATGTGGTCTCCACATACAATGCAATATTATTCAGCCTCAAAAAGGAATGAGCTTCTGACACAGGTCACACCACAGATAGTCCTTGACGGCATAATGCCAAGTCACAAAAAGGCAAATACTGTATGATTTCAACTAACATGAGGCACCTGGAGGAATGAAATCCATAGACAGAAAGTAGAATGGTGTCCTTCCAGGGGCTGTAGGGTATGGGGAGTTAGGGTTTCATGCATAGAGAATTTCACTTTTGCAAGACAGAAACAGGCCTGGAGATGGACAGTGGGGATGGTTGCACAGCAATGTGAATGTACCTAGTATCATAGAACTCTCTGTAAAAATGGTTAAGTTGGAACATTTTATGTTATGTGTATTTTACCACAATGGAAATTAATACTAAAAAGAAAAACATGTTTGCCATGATTCTGTCATCGTTGCTGAGGACAGAAAAAACCACCTTGTATTGTGGACCCAATCAACTCAAATTAGAATCTCTTGGGATGGAGCCCAAGCACAGACATGTTCTAGAGGCTCTATCACACCCACGCCAGAGCTGAGCATCACCCAGCGAGCCAAGTGCTCAGGTCACATCAGTGACTCATGTCCCTCAGCCTGACACTTACTCATGCTGCTGCAAAACAGCAGGATACTTTGGGAGCACCCGGGCATCTGTGTGCATTGAATTAACTTTTATTTAGTTTAACTCGAGAAACATTTCTTGCCTATCAACAGGGCTGGAATCACAGACACCTGCAGGTCGTGCCACAGGGGGCGCCCTCAGAAGGCCCTGCTTGTGGTTTAATGCTCAGTGGCTGCCATCTTGAAATTCTTAATTTTTGAACAAGGAGTCCTGCATTTTCCTTTTGTACTGTGGGCCCTGCAAATTGTGTATTTGATTCTGCCTACAAAAGCCAGATCCTGTTCTAGGCCTGGGGAAACCAGAGATAAAAGGCAAAGTGGCTGTGGGGAGGCCATAGGCCGCAGAATGCCCAGGGCAAGGTGAGGCCAACCCCATCAGGACCTCCTGGTCCACCACCCACCCCACCCTCTTCACCGGAGAGCCAGACATGGATTTGCCTGCAGAGGAGGGAGGAGGAGAACCCCTGACTGTGGATGGATATAAACAAGCTCATGACGAGTGATAAGTAACATATACAACAGGAACAATGACGCAAAACATGGGTGCATGTTGGGCTTTAGGACAGGGCAAAACTATACACAAAGCAGGCATCTAAGAAGCAGAGTTCTGAGTTCTCAGCTCACCCCATGCTCACTCTTCTTGCCAGCATTCACGGAGCATCTACCATCGCGCACCGGAGTCCCTGCAGCTTCCAGTCTCAATCAGCCGTGGCCACAAATAAGCACCAGCTACCACTTACTGAAAGCTTCCTTTGCGCCAGGCACTGTGCTGAGTGCTTTATATAACTAGCTGCAAGTGCTTCCCATCATGGCTTCCTAGCTGGCTATTAACTGAACTGTTTTACAGATGAGGACCAGGAATGATCAGAGAAACCAAGGAACATTCCCAAGGTTACGTAGCCAGTCAGCAGGTGATCAGATGTGAATTTGGGTCTTTTGCTTTGAAATCTGTAACTTTGCCCTTCACTGTAAATTACCCTTAGGTTGAACCACACGCAGCTGGTGTTTGGCCGAATATTGTCAATTTCATCGGGCAGCGTGTGATGCAGCTCAAACTGAGACCATCCATAAGCCCTGTGGAAGGCCAGTGAACCCACAGATAAATCCAGATCACTCCCCGTTCTGTAAATCGGCGTGCCGGGCAAACAGCTCTCTTAAGCAGGGAAATGAAGGGAATAAAAAACAAACAAGTGGGAAGCTCTGTGAGAACAATACCCGGTGAGCAAGCTGAATGAAAGCACCTGCCTTCCTCCCCAGCCCAAGCCAGCTTGCTTAATAAATTAGACTGCTTGTTTGTTATAAGCACCTTTTTAAAAGGTGAGTGTAGACAGCTGCACTCCAGATAATGACACTAAGCAGAGCTGTTGCTACCAAGCCACACTAGAGATAAGGCTGCTTTCCCAGAAATCCATTTTGGGGCAGGGTAAATTGAAAGTGCATACTTCTCAGGTAATAGGTAATAAACGTTCCGTTTTTGGAGCTTTCTATATTGAGTTTCTGCACCTGGTCGCTGGAAGGCTATGGTGTCAGCACCAAGCCTGCAGATTGCTTTGTATATCAACCGCCCCTGTTTTTCCCCAGTAAAATACCACTCCTGACTTGGCCGCCAGCTCCTTCCTCTTTCTTGGTGGAAATCTACTGCCTTCTTAAACTGGTGCATGGAAAATTACATGGTCAGCACCACCCTTGGGGCTAGAAAAGCACACATCCCACAGTGATTTCAAACGATCCAGCCTTTCATCATTAAAAAATAAATTCTGTGGGCGAGGAGAAAAGAAGAATCGTGAGGCCCCTAAGCAGGTGACTCATTTCAGACAGAAATGACAAAGCCATTTCGGAACAGATGGGTTGACAGGACACTTAGCAAATGCTGCTTTTAATTCTTTCCTGCACTCATTCATTCATTCAACAAAAATTCCTCCAGGCTTACGGAGCACGGGGCACCACTGTAGGCACTGAGGAAGTAGCTGCCAAATACAAAATAAAACCCAAAAAATCCCTTCTTCCCTAGAGTTTCCACTCTACAGGTGGAGACAGAGAGGAAACTGATGAGGAAACTCTAAGCGTTATGGGGTAAAGCCAGTTGGGGAGGGGCAGGAGGAGGGGCTGCCTTGTTGGAAAGGTGATCTTAGAGCAAACAGGGACGGAAGGTGCAGAGGGAGCTCTGTGGTTACCTGGGGGGAAAATGGTCCTTCCAGGCAGAGGGAGTGGGAAGGGCCTAGGGGGAAGTAGGGCCAGCTTGAGCCTGGGAGCCATGTGGCTGCGGACATGGAGTAAATGAGGATGAGCAGGTGAGAGGTGAGGCAGGTACACTGAAGCCAGACGGCCACCAGGAGCACCTCGACTTTGCCTGTCAGTGGGTTGACAGTCACTGCTCTGTGCAGAGGAAAGTCATGACTGGACTTGCTTTTTGCCAGACACACTTTGAGGCCAAGGGGGAGCAGGGAGAGGAATGTTGACATCGTTGGGGTGTAGGATGGTGGAGCAGGGGACGGACATGGTGGAGTGGGAGCAGAGGCCAGGATCTAGCTAGGTGTCAATGGGGATGTTACTGATAGAAAGACTCTACGATTCCTCCAGGTGGTGCATACCCTCAACATCAGCCCATGGATGGATGTTCCCGGACCCCAGGAGTCTCACCATAAATTCTCCCTGGGACAGCCTGTGGGTGGCAGTGGTCGCCATCTGTCCTTGGCTGGCAGGTGCCCGGAGCTGTGGCAGTGTCATTCGCAGCAGCCCCAGGATTAGGCTGTTATCTCTGTTTACCAACAGGAAGGGACACGTGACGAAGGATTCAAACTGATACAGGAGCTATGGATTGCCACCTGCCTCTTCTCCTATGCCCGTCATAAGTACACACACCAGTCCTGTCTGCTGGCCAAGCCCCCTTGCTCCCAGGTGGGAGGACAATGTGTAGAAGCACAAATTATAAACCAACTCTTGTTTTTTCTAAAGACAGTCTGTTTTTCAGATCATGATTAGGAATGAGTAGACGGTAAGTCTCAGAGTCTTCAGGGGCTTATTATACAGGGCTTATCAGAGTAAAACTAGAAATTACAACAGCTCAACATGGAAGAAAGGTTTCCTTCCTACTCCCAAACTTCAAACGGAGTCCAAGGGTTAGGTTGTGGGCGTATCTTTTGGGGTGGCCACAATTCAACCCATTCCAGCTAGCTTGACTGAGTACTGATGCCTTTTAAACAAGCAATGGAGTGATCATCAGAGATGAAGAAGCAATTTAAGCTCAACCCTCAAGTGCAACCCCTTCCAAAGCAAACATCCTAGGAGGTGCTACTTAAGTTAACCTCGGAGATGATTAACCTGGGTTTTGCACCACTGCCCTGAGCCGTTTTCCACTGAACAGAACATAATTCTTTGTTATGTTTCTCAAGATGCTGCTTTTCTACACTGCAGTTATTTCAGGCATGACTCATGTTAAAATGAGTATGATAAGATGTCTTGGTAAAACCCCTGCGAGGCTTTGAGTAGAGAGTTTTTAACAGTAGCTCCCCCAAGCAAGGCAGCTGGAGTGGGTTGAATGGTTGCCCCCAAAAGACCATCCCTGTCCTAACCCTTGGACCCTTATTTGGAAAGAGAGTTGACAGATGTAACTAAGTTTGAGATCTCAAAATGAGATCACCCTGGATTACACAATGGGTCCTAAAGTCAATGACAAGCGTCCTTATAAGAGCAGAGAAGACACAGACACAGAGGGAAGGCCATGTGAAGGCCGAGAATGCAGTGATGCAGCCACAAACCAAGCAATGCCTGGAGCCACCAGAAGCTGGAAGAGGCAAGGAAGGGACTCTTCTTTAGAGGGAGCAGGGCCCTGCCCACACCTTAGCTTCAGACTTCCAGCCTCCAGAACTGGGAGAGAAGTAATGTCCTTTGTTTGAAGCCACCCAGCTGTGGCACTTTGTTACAGCAGCACGGGAAATGCATACAGCCTCCAAAAGAGAACACAGCCCTTCTGAGAGCTTGATTCCAGACATGCAAGACCCTGAGCCCACCGCGCCTGGGTTTCTCCTACAGAACTGTGAGATGATCCATGGGTGTTGTTTTAAGCCACTCCAATTGCAATAGGAGAGTGAGGATGTCATGTGAGTGACCAGCAAGGCATGTGGCCCAACCAGACAGCCAGCGAAGACCTTTAATGAGTAACTTGAGGCTGAGAGTGAGGTGGTGAGTCGTGGAGAAAGTCCCAGCTCAGGGTTCACTGTGGACCAACAGCTCTTTATTGTGGGGTCCTACCTTCCTGGAGAACTTCCTGGAGAGTATAAGGCCTGACGTGGGTCTTCAAATATCTCAACAAGAACAATAAATCCCTCCAGAAAACCATATTACTCCACTTTCTTTCCAAAGGAAATTCAAGTCTGTTGAAATGCTTGCTCTAAAACAGTCTCCAGTGATATTAAACAAATTAGTGGCTCTCAAAATACCTTGGGTGAGGACCAATAAGTGTTGTATGCGCTTTACATGCTGATAATCACACCTAACCCACAGCATTTGTCTGATGCCTAAGTGGGCTCAGATTTGCCCGAGGCCCTGGTCTTCTGAGGGACACAGCCTCGTCACTCAGAGAGGAGAGCCCGACTCAATGCCAAACAAAGGCCAAGGGATTCTGCACATGAAGACAAAACAAAGTCTTCCTTCTCAACTAGAGAATGGCTTATCTAAGAAAAAAATCAACTGGAGGGGAAAAAAAAAGTGAGGATGTCAGCGTTTACCAGGAATCTTGAAACTTTGACAGGAAGGGTGACCCTTTTCATTCAATCTGAAATGTACACAGACAGGTCACAGATATATTCCAAATACATTTTTAAATTGCTAAATATGTTTAAAGAAGATTTTAAAGTAAAACTCAATGGACCAGTTTATACACAGCAACTTCATTACATTTTTCCAACCACGCAGAGCTAGGCTGAAACTCAATTATACTGAAATTTAAACTCAACTATTACCAGTGTTATTCTATCCCAAAGAATGAGCCAGGTCTAAGCTGATGTTTCCTCCTGTTGTGACAATAAGAACTTTCCCCATTGGCTTGCACCTTTCCCCTTCTTGCTCCATTTCCAGCTCTCCATCACGCAGGGAAGGCAGATTAGAGTTCGCTAGAAACACAATACCTCAGACATAAAGGCCTTGCGCCTACCTGCCTAGAAGTACAACTCAGATGTACTCCTTTCTAATGAGGAGTGGCAACGGAGCTTGCAAGCTGAAGAAAATATAACTTGGGTGTGATTAACAAAAGCTTAGGCTAACACATGCCTGCTTCTATAATTATATTCTGTTTATCTAGAGAGAAAAAACAAAAAAACAATAAATCATCCAGTGGTGCATGATTGGCTTAGTTCTTTGTCTCTCTCTCACTGGGAAACTCACAATGAAGTTCTTCCAGGCAGAGATCGCAACTCAACCTGCCCACCATTCTCCCTGACACCTGTCACTGACCAAGATGACTGGCACATGCAAGAAGCACATGGGCCCCTGCAAAATCTCTCGATTCATTTTACTGTTTCTTGGTGAATTGACTTCTATTACCTCCCTTTTCTCTACCCGTATTAGTTTCCTGAAAACCACTACAAGTTAGCAGCTTAAAACCACACATGGCTGGGCGTGGTGGCTCATGTCTGTGATCCCAGAACTTTGGGAGGCCAAGGTGGGCAGATTACGAAGTCAGGAGTTAGAGGCCAGCCTGGCCAACATGGTGAAACCCCATCTCTAATAAAAACACAAAAATTAGCCAGGCGTGGTGACACACGCCTATAGTCCCAGCTACTCAGGAGGCTGAGGCAGAAGAATCACTTGAACCTGGGAGGAGGAGGTTGCAGTGAGCCGAGATCGCACCACTGCACTCCAGCCTGGGCAACAGAGCAAGGCTCCGTCTCAAAAAAAAAAAAAAAAAAGGTACTATCCTACAGCTCTGGAGGCTGGAAGCTCAAAAATCAGCCTCGCTGGGCTAAAATTAAGGTGTTGGCAGAGCTGGTTCTTTCTGGAGGCTTTAAGGGTGAATCGTTCCTTTGCCTTTCTAGCTTCCAGAGGCTGCCCACGTTCCTTGGCTCATGGCCCCTTTGTCCATCTTTAAAGGCAGCAGCAAAACCCAAGTTTTCTCCACCTTCCATCGTCACATCACCTTTTCTGACTTGGATGCTCCCAAGTTCCCCTCATAAAGTCTGTGATTACACTGGGCCCACACAGATCACCCAAGACCATCTACCCGCCTCAAGATCCTTCACACAATCACGTCTGCAAAGTTCCTTCTGCTGTGTCAGGTGACACATTTGCAGCTTTGGGAATATTACTCTGTCTACTTCCTCTCCCACTGCATTGGCCAGCACAAAGCTGAGACATCTCACAAGAGTGAGCCCTGATCTGGGATTCGAGAAGTATGGTCACTAGAAGTCAGACAGAAATCTGCCCACCTGCACTGTAGGTGTCATCCCAGTATTCAAAGGTCAGCTAAAAAGCTCTAGGGTGTCTGCAGATGCCATCAGCCCAGCTTCAACAATGACCATATCTGCGTGGGCCTGTGTGCTTACCCACTGCAAGTCTAAACAGCTGTCACCAAAACGCCCCAGATCCATCCCCCTCTCTCTGCCCTATTGCTCCCCCTGGTCCAAGACACCATAGTCTCTCCTGGGGACACCTACAGCAGCTGCCTGAACAACCTTCCCATTTCCTGCTGGGCCCGCTGTAGCCCCTGGCCCATGCAGCAGCCACTGACCTCCCCAGAAGGTACACCCAGTCCCATCAGTTCCAGCTCAGAAGCCCCCACTGGCTTCCCAGCACATATGCAGTTAAATTCGAGGCTTAAGTGGCCTCACAGCCCTCATCCTATGGCCCTAGCTCCCTCTCCAACCCCATCTCACTCCTCATCTGCTTAGTTCATCCTCCCTATGCCCAAAGTTTTCTCTTCAGTTCTTCTTATGACACTGGGTCTTCTTTAGGCCTCTGGCCCCAGCGGTTCCCTCTGCTGAATCCACCTCCAGGCCCCACCCTTCTGGCCTGGGGTGGAGTGTGTTGACTTTAATCACCAGCCATTCTATCCTCCTCCAAGGCCACTTCCGACTGCCTTGAGGAAGCTGGATGTCATGTCTCCCCAGGTTTCACATGCCGAAGTCCTAACATCAAGTACCTTAGAATGAAACCGTATTTGGACATGGAGTCACTGCAGATGTAATTAGTTGAGATGAGGTCATTAGGGTGGGCTTTAATTCAACATGCTGGTGTGCTTATAAAAAAGGGAAACTTAGACATGGACACAAACACAGGGAGAACACCCTGTGAAGACAAAGGCAGGAATCAGAGCAATGTGTCTACAAGCCAAGGAGCACCATAGATGGCCGGCAACCCAGCAGAAGCTGGGAAAAGGCCTGGAGGAGATTCTCCTTCACAGCCTCAGGAAAACTAACCCAGCTGACACTCTGATCTTGTACTTCCACCCTCCAGAATGATGAGACAAAAAATGTCTGTTTTGTTGTTGTTGTGGTGGTGGTGGTTGTTGTTTGAGATGCAGTCTCACTCTGTCACCAGGCTGGAGTACAGCGGTGCGATCTCGACTCACTGCAACCTCCGCTTCCCAGGTTCAAGCGATTCTCCTGCCTCAGCCTCCGAGTAGCTGGGACTATAGGCATGTGCCACCACACGCAGCTAATTTTTTTGTATATTTAGTAGAGCCGGGGTTTCGCCACACTGGCCACGATAGTCTCAATCTCTTGACCTCATGATCCGCCCGCCTCGGCCTCCCATAGTGCTGGGATTACAGGTGTGAGCCACCACACCAGGCCAAATGTCTGTTGTTTAAGCCACCCAGTCTGTTATGGCAGCTCTAGGGAGCTGATATGCTGGGAAAGCTACCATTGTATTTTCTGATCCCCTGCGAGGACTCTAGAAGAGTAGGCCCCCCAACTCAATGCACTTGCGTGAGGTTTGGATGGTGGAGGTCAGTGGAAGCAGGCGGCTCTGTTGCTGCTTCTTGGCTGTTGCTCTTGGGTGGCCCAGCTGTGGCAGCACTGCGGGTTCCTACAACAGTGTCGAGAGTCTTCATTTTGTGAGTGTCATGAGGCAGTTCCCATGGTTACGGGCAGACTGCTCCCAGACCCCTGGATCCAGCCTGTAACACGTTCGTGTGTGTGTGTGTGTGTGTGTGTGTGTGTGTGTGTGTGTGTGTGTGTGTGTGGAGAGAGATGGAGTCTCACTATGTTGACCAGGCTGGTCTCAAACTCCTGGGCTCAAGTGATCCTCCTATCCTCCCACCTTGGCCTCTCAAAGTGCTGGGATTACAGACATGAGCTGCTGTGCCTGGCCTATCACACTTTTTTTTTTTTTTTTTTTTGAGCCAGTCTCGCTCTGTCACCAGGCTGGAGTATAGTGGTGCAATCTCGGCTCACTGCAACCTCTGCCTCCCAGGTTCAAGTAATTCTCCTGCCTCAACCTCCCAAGTAGCAGGGACTACAGGCGTGTGCCACCACACCCAGCTAATTTTTGTTTTTAATAGAGACAGGGTTTCACCATGTTGGCCAGGATGGTCTCGATCTCTTGACCTCGTGATCTGCCTGTCTCAGCCTCCTAAAGTGCTGGGATTACAGGTGTGAACCACTGTGCCCCGCCCTGTCACACATTCTTGAGCTGGTGGCTACTACCCCAGCTAGTGGTTCCTGACTTTCCTGACAGCAGCTGTGAGCACAGTTCCCGGCAGCCCACTGGGGTGTGATTTGGGGAGCTGCTGCGGAGGCCTAGCCTTCTGAGGGATTCTGAAAGCACCTAATACCCTGCATTAAATCCTGTTCTGCTCAACTTAGCCAGAAGGACGGCCTTTTCTGCAGGTGGACACTGGCAGCCTCACATTTAGAAACAGATGCTGCTTTCCTCATGGACGCCATCCACTCTTACACCACCCTCCCTCTCACTGAGTTGTTTTCTATTGCACTCACTGGTATTTAAATGTGCTGCGTTTACTTGTTTGTTTGTGCACTTACTGCCTGAATTGTGACCTCCATGGAAACATCGACCTTGTCACTGGGCCTCTCTTCTGACATCCTCACGCCTAGAACAGCACTTGGTGCAGTGGCCGCTTTGGGGTATTTATGGAAGAAGAGAGAGAGAAAAGGAATTTCTAAGTTTGGCTTCTCTTTGAAGAAGCTTCCAAAGGCGTTTCTAGAACACTTAAAATATGTGAAAATAAGGGCTACCTGGGTTATATGTTAAATGAATTATGCTAAAGAAGACTCAGCAGTTGCTAACTTTTCTCCTCTGCTCTTAAATATCCCGTTCTGTTGTTTCAAATTAGAAACTCAGAGATCCAAAACAGTGAGATCGTTTACTTCTTTTTCTAAAAAAAAAAAAAAAAAAAAAAAAAAGTCATTGGAATAACGGAAGTACTTTAAGAATCTATGGGGCAAGAATAGAAGCTAGTCATCATTGTATAAACCAAAAATAAAATTCTAATGCCCCACAGCTATCTTAATGGACCCCACCTCTTGGCCAAGGGCCTTCCAGAGTTAACCTGAAAATCTAGTTTAGGTCAGGACGGGAAGCGGGGGTCAGACATGCCTCATCACCCCAACATCAACACAGACCTTAAGTCTGATAAGACACATGTACAATATCTTGTTTCTGAAGCCTGCTACCTTGAGGCTTCCTCTGCATGATGAAACCTTGGTCTCTACAACCTTGCATGGTAACTCAGACATTCCTTTCTATTGATAGTAACTCTTTCGACCAATTGCCAATTGGAAAATGTTTACATGTGCTTATGACCTGGAAATCACTCTGCCTCTGCCACCAACTTTGAGTTGGCGGCCCTTTCAGACAGAACCAATGTACATCTTGCAAATATTGATTGATGTCTCATGTCTCCCTACAATGTATGAAAGCAAGCTGTGCCTGACCACCTTGGGCACGTGTCCTCAGGACCTCCTGAGGCTGTGTCACGGGCACGTCCTTAACCTTGGCAAAATAAAACTTTCTAAATTGACTGAGACATGTCCCCGATACTTTTGGGTTCACATCTGTCACTGAGATGGTAACTGTGGTCATTTGAATACCCCTCACATTATCCTCATCTACTCACAGCAGCCCTATTCATCTGGCAAATTGAGGGATATCACTTGGAATATGATGTTTTTATTAAAAATACGATTTTGGTTTTCTAAGGGATGCTCTGGGCTGCTGTAAACCAGGGTCTGCAGGGCCCACCGGTTTCTGCAAATGAGGTTTCACTGGCACTCAGCCAGGTCCGGTTGTTTACATATTGCCTAGGCTCCTTTCTAGAGCTGAGTTGTTGTGTCAGGGACCACATGGCCTTCAGAGCCTAAAATATTTACCCTCTGGCCCCTTAAGAAAATGTTTGTCAGCTCCTACTCTAAACAAAACCTCTGGCCACGTGGCCTCTGGCGCTGCCTAAAGTCTTTGCTGTGCCCTTTGCGGATGTGCTAAGGATGAACTGAGCTCAGAGGCGGCCAGTTTCAGGCTCCTTCCCGGAGCGATAGGAACCTGGAATTCTCAGCCCATGTGACCAGTACTGGCCAATGAAATGCAAGCGGAACTGACCTGCGCCTCCAGGCTGAGGCAGTGAAACGCCCCTGAGCCTTTCCCCAGTCTCACTCTTCTCCCCCATGGCAACCAGCAAACTTCCGGAGAGCAGAGCCAGGGTCCCTGCACGGGGTAGAGCGCAGACTCCGCCACTGCTGACCTGTGATGAGCTTGCAGCGAGCAAGAAATCAGCTGTTGCATATTATGGCACTAAGATTTTAGGGTTGTTTGTTACAGCACAATAAGCCTAGCTCACTCTGACTAGGATGGTAGTCTTTTTGCTGTCATAATTAATTTGCATTTCTCAGAGTTTAAAAGGGTGCACCGCCCACCCCCCCAGATCTCAGGTAGGCATTTTTGAACTTAACTAGATAACAAAACACAAAAGATCAGTCCTTTTCTCCAGCAAAGATGACAATGCTTTAATACCTCTGAGCATGTTAAAGACCCTCTGAGACTCTAGCCTCTGCTGCAAAAACACATACGAATACCTACTACTACTGCTGCTGTGATGATGATGACGACAGCAATAGTGAGAATATTTTAAATATGCCAGGCGCTGTGGCAGCTGCTTTCCGAATATTGTCTTATTTAATCTGATCGTTACCCTATTAGGTAGGGAGTGTTCTGATTCCCATTTTATAAATAAGGAACCTGAGGCTGAGAGAGCATCAGTGACTTGTTCAAGGTCACCCACAGCTGTCAAGTGATAGAACTTGGATAAAAATCCAGACTCCTTTCATGGAGTATGGAGGGAGGTCAGAAAACAAAGGAAGTAAGGGATTGTGATTGACAGCGTGTCCTTGCAAAGGGACAGGTTGAGAGACACAAGGGCAGCTGTCTGAGGTGTGCCATTCGCCAGCTTCAGGAGAGAAGTGGGAGGCTACCTCCAGCTATCCAGCCAAGGAAGCTTGGGGACATGTTAGTTCCTGCCTTCATTTCCATCAGCAGCCTCAAAGCCACCCCTTGACGTGATGAAAATAACATTGTTTGATAAAGAGTTGATATTCTCAATCCTATGAAAATGTGGATTAAAGCATCTTACTCATTTATTTAATCTGAAACAAAACAGCTGTTTTGTGAACTAAATACGGCCTGAGAAGGAGCCTGTACTTTTTTTTTTTTTTTAAGATGGAGTCTTGCTCTGTTACCCAGACTGGAATCCAGTGGTACAATCTCGGCTCACTGCAGCCTCCGCCTCCCAGGTTCCAGTGATTCTACTGCCTCAGCCTCCCAGGTAGCTGGGATTACAGGCACACACCACCACGCCCAGCTAATTTTTGTATTTTTAGTAGAGACGAGGTTTCACAAGTTGGCCAAGCTGGTCTCGAACTCCTGACCTCAGGTGATCCACCCACCTTGGCCTCCCAAAGTGATTACAGGCATGAGCCACTGCGCCCAGCCAGGACTCCATACTTCTATATTTGAGTTCTTGTGGACGAACTGCAACCTAGCTTAATAGGTAGGCAAGATTGAAAACCTAGGAGAATGTATCTGTAACAGGCTGAGTCTTGGCCAAGCCCAGCGGCTGTACTTCAACCACTCATACCCTGCTGAGTCTTCAGGCTGTGTTCAAATAAGGCAACCACCATACTGCAACCAATCCAGCTGTCCTGTACGTCACTTCCAATTTCTGTGTATCATTTCCCTTTCTTTGTCTGTAAATCTTCTTCCACCGCGTGGCTGCATGGTAGTCTCTGCTGTGACTCTGGGGGCTGCCCGATTTGCAAATCGTTCATTGCTCAATTAAACTCCTTTAAATTTAATTCAGCTGAAAATTTTCTTTTATCAAAGCTAAGTAAGAATTTGCCAACATGATACGTAAACTTAATCATTTCTTCCAACTAGATTGCATCCCCGAGTCTCTCCTTTTGGGAAATGTCAGAACCTACACTGCCGCTCAGCTCTCTGCCTTCCTACGACTCAGCCCCCGCCATGACTGCACCTCATTCACGGCCCAGGTGTCAGGGACAGGGCAGAGGTAAGGGGGGTTCATCCCCCTGATAAGAAGAAACCCAGTGCTTTTCCTACCTTCTTGGTAGAAATCGCCTCTCTGGGACTTGACTTCCTGACAGCCGCCTTTCCTATGGCATACAATCATTTCTCGTGTTTTAGTGGCTTTGGTTTGCTTTGGAATGTGTGGTGGGAAGTTCCATGAAATTTATTAAATAACCAGGATATCCTGTTACCTGATCAAGGCCTCTACAGAAAACCATTGCCCTGGGAGAAGGATGAAAGCACCTGAGACATCTTCCCATGTGAATCGTGATGGCAATGTCTCCCCTGCCCTGAGACGGCAAGACTGAGAATCAGGAGAGGTGGTTCTCATTATCCCTGAAAGCATTTTAGCTTGGATGTGGCCACTTTGAGGACTATAACTCTAAGCACCCTAGTTCGTGTTTTGTGATTATCAAAATATCTTCCAAATCCTGGGCAGACCATGACATCGTTAAGCCCAGTATTGTGAAGTCACGTGGAGGTGGTGTCAGATACAGATCAGAGAACATTCGAGAGGTACTGGGTTGTCTGGGGGGACCTCTGGGCTCCAGGAAGGTCCACATCTGCAGGGAGAAAGTCCCATGGTTGATTCTGGAAATCCAAACTCTTACGAGAGCCGACCGCCAGCTTCCACTTCACTGTAATTACCCAGGCAAAGTGAGTGAACAATCTGAGCCTCCCCGTAAAACTAGCCCTCTAATTGTTGTGGTTTAACAGCCTCAGACCTCAGGCTGGGTGGAGAGGAGGGCAGGGCTCGCAGAAGCCAGACACAGCCACCCCCACAGGCAGCCAGGAGCCAACACAGTGCAAATACAACTGGCTCAGTCCTACAGATCCTGTTCGGTTTACCGAGAATACCACCTCCAAAGCCATTCGCAAGCGTGAGGTCACTCCAGTGAGAAAAAAGTAAAGCTGAGCTGTTGACAAAAATATCCCCAACCATCTAACCAAATAGTAAGCCCAGCATTATTCTATTCCGGTAAAAACCCAATGACATAGGCTAGGGCCACAGTTACTATCCCTTTGGTCGATGATTGCACTGAGGTTTAGGAAAGTCCTACGGCTTATAGGAGGTCAGACGGCCACAGCAGCAGCCCCGGGCAGCCCGGGACCAGGTTCTAGACCAATGCCCAGCCCACACGCCTTTTTCAAAACTAAAAAGGAAGCGCACTAGCACCTTCTCCTCCATTCTAAACTCCTGTCACTTCCTGGGAGACCAGGTAAGGCTCTCCTGGATGTCTTCACAGCGTAGGCTTCATACGGGGTCAGCCTTGACCTCCATTCATACAGACAGGCATGGCAAAACAAAGCCCGAACACAGCGTTCAACAAACAGACCCTGTGCCCAAGCTTGGAAGTTCCTAGTTAGGGCTGGTGATGGACAATGGCCCTGAGAAGTTCATTCTGTTTGAACAAAAGAGGCCGTGTCAATTTCAGAACCATGTATCTCTTAAATCATTCATAGTAATGTCCTCCATTCCTCTCTCGTGGAGGATCATCCAAAGGGTGATAGCATCAGAGCTTTGATCTTGGATTTTTGTGTCATCTATTCTGCCAATTTCTGATTCATTCCTCTCAACAGTTTTGCCACCGTCTTTTCCTGGATCAGGTAAAGCAACATCCAGATCAGCCCAGGCCTGTTTGCAAACAGAAATGCAGAAATGCTAAATCTCAAAGATTCTGTCCTGCCCAAGGAGTGTCCTTACTTTACACATAAATGGAGCGAAGCCTCCTGCACCTGCTACGTGGGCTCGTGTGCACACTGAACCCAAAGCTGCTTTCGGGGCTCACCATGTAGTCTCTCTACCTGAAGCCCCCACCCAGCCCCACACTATGGGTCCACCTCGCAGTGCTGACATTCATCCCCCCTTTGAGGACATTCTGAGTGTCAGGGTCTGGGCTTACACCTTTGCAAGGGCGTGTTTGTTGTGACTAACTTTCTTCTAATGGAAACTGAACTCTTATGTCTAATGGAGATGATAGTGATGTCAAGCGCCCCCATCACTTTTTTGTGGATGACCAAAACCTCGTGCATAGGGACGCAGCCCACGCCTTATGCAGGGTGGTGGGCATGCAGAAGTGTTTGTGGGCTGGATTTGAAAAGCTCCCACTTCAAGGATTAGGGGTCCATTAAATCCTGTGTTGTAATGTCAGAGCAGAAGGTTGAATCAGAGAGAATCTGAGAGGAGAAATTGCAAGCATCGCTGCTGATTGCTTTGCCTTATGTCTGGTGGTATCGCTGTGCCTGAATCCACATCACTAACAATGGCCAGCTGTCTTATGCCACCTACACTCGTGGTCAGGGGAGGCAAGGTCTGACATCAGAAAGGAGGGCAAGAGGTCTGGGAAGGCAAAACCAGCATCCCCTCCAAGAAGAGAGAACCGGCCTTCCTGCAAGGTCTACCCTTGGTGGCCCTACCCAAGGCCCACTTGACTTCTCTTCCCACTGAGCCCTCTAGTCTCCCCACAGCACCCATCTACACCCCCTTATGGGCCCAGCCACCATCTTCCTAATATTGCCTTCATTGACGGACAGTGCTCATCACGGCTGCTAAGAGAGTGAGCAGCTTACGTCAGCATAGCCTGTCGGTAAATGCTAGGTGATTGAAGGAAGGAAGGAAGGAAAAAGGAAGGATGATGTGTTCTCACATCTGTCTGCTAAAACAATAAAAAGTCATTGCTTCTGTCATGCTGTGATCACCAAGCCCCCTTTCCTGCCCTTAACTCTGGGAAGCTGGACTCCAGCTCAATCCTGCCCTTACACAGAGGCAAGCCCAGTAGGCCCTTGCTGTGTTGTTGTTGGTGTTGTCCTTGTTAACCCGAGTGTTGGGGCTGCTGGGAGAGGAACCCAGAGAGAGATCAGTGGCTTAGAAGGGCCCAGACCCAGCCAGTCTCCAACAGCACGTGAGGACAGAGGAGGTTGTCCTGCTGGGAAGGGTGAGCACAGCCTCCCCAGAGAGGCGTGAGGCACGAACAGGTGTGTTTCCGCCCACCTGCACTCGCGCCCCTCCGCAAGGCCCCAGCCTGCATTTTATGCCCCAGCCTTGTCTTCAGGGCTTCCCACCCCTTTCACTTTGTCCATTAGAGCCCTTAGCCCGGTAGTGACAGTTATTTGAAACTCCCCATCTGATCGTTCCAACCTCTCTGCCACATCTGAGTCAGATTCTGATGCTTGCTCTGTCTCTTCTAACTGCTTTTTTTTTTTAAATCTTTTAGATCCCCTTGTAATATTTTATTCAAAACCAGATATGTTGCACTGGGTAAATGGAACCCAGTGCTGCTTCCCACAGAGACTTTTGCTCCCATAAGTTGTGATATTCTGCATTTACCTGTCTGCCTCTCCAGTTTTGGGGTCAGCGGTTTGCTCTGTGACCTCAACTCCCTGACAGATCTAAGAATTGCTGCTTTGGGATTTGGTCGGGCTCTTTTCTTACTGTGTGTATAGGAGTGATGATGTCCAAGCTCTTCACATGCCAGACCAGAAGCTGCAAATGTCTCCATTCTTTCCATTCCCAGAATCCGCTCACCTTCTGGTATCTATGGCATTGCCTCCGAGGCTCTGATGACTGTGAACCCCACGTGGGGGCCCTCTCCCTTCCCCACTCTCCGTTTCTATGTTTGCAACCTCTGTTAGGTCTACTGAAAGGCTCTTTCCTCTAACAGAGCTTTCCCTGACATTCTGACTAAAACTTTGGATGCCCCCGCTCCATCCCCGTCTTGACACCTCGGATGCACATAAGTCCCATGATTAAGCACTGTCATCTGAGACGGAAGGCACCTTGAGCACAGAGGATGGGCCTGGTCATCTTCCCTCTCCTAAGAGTGGATGCTTCACAAATATTAGCAAGATAAATATCTATGACTTTAATATCTCAATACAGCTGCTTGGGGTGGAAATTAAGAATATGAGGACATGGATCAATATAAAAGAAATCACTGAATTGTGGCATTAGGAATTATCTTAAGAATTTGAGAAAGGGGCCTGCCACAGTGGCTCATGCCTGTAATCCCAACATGTTGAAAGGTCTAGATGGGAGGATCACTTGAGTCCAGGAGTTCAAGATCAGCCTGGGCAACATGACAAAACCCCATTTATACAAAAAATACAAAAATTAGCTGGGCTCAGTGGTATGCACCTGTGGTCCCAGCTACTTGAGAGGCTGAGGTGGGAGGATCATGTGAGCCCCAGGAGTTCAGGGCTGCAGTGAGCCGTGATCACACCACCATACTCCAACCTAGGAAACAGAGAGAGACCCCATCTCAAAAAATGAAACAAAACAAACTAACAAAAACAGAATTTGAGGAAAGGAAAAGAGCAAAGTAGAGAGGCAGGAGAGACAAGGGGGCAGAGAGCTGAAAACCGTGAAGGGAGTTGGGAGGCTGGAACCCAGCAAATGGCCTGTGAAGGATGCTTTTAAGCACAGAAATACATTTCCCAAAGTTGTTGGTGTTGCTGGAGCATAAATGCTCCAGGTCCCCAAGCCACTGGCCAAATCTGCACACACACACACAATGCTTTGTGTGCCTTGTGTGTGAGTGTTTTATAATGGAGTGTATTTATAATGAACTCCATGTCTCAGTAGGCACAGAAAGAAATGGAGATTGTGCATGTGTGCAGGTGATGAGATGGTCCCTAAACAGAACCAACTCAGCCAAAGCAGGAATTCAGAGGAACTGGACTTCCTGTGACCAGTAGAGTGGGTTTGATGCAGCCTAGAGTTTAAGAAGCCGAGTTACCACAGTTGACATCTGTGAACAGATGCACGAAAGAACAAATGAATGAACTCACACAACATTCAGAGAGGGCTCGATGTGTGGGCTCCATTTGTGATGTGAGGGTCCAGACTGGCCATGGGATAGAGCATCAAAGAAATACCAATCAAGGCAGAAGTCGTATGGAGAAAGGAGGCCTGGGCAGGTCTGTCTGTTCCGTTGTATTTTGCAAAGCAGACTTCATCTGCCCCAAACAGGGAGAACTGGTAGGGATTTGCAGCTACAATCCGTCAGCCATGAGCTAGGCAGCGACGCAGATGAAAAACAAAAACAATCTGACCACTGGATTCCTGGCCAGCCTCCTGTGTGGGCCTTCTGGGAACCCAGGGTGACTGGTCCACTCTGGAGGACAGAGCCTGGGCTCAGGAATGGCCAGGAGTTGGACCACCTGCCTGGGTCATAAGCCCACCCTCATCTGGGTGCCAGCCTAGACTGGCATGCTGCCCAAAGTTGATTAACCTGGGATTAAAGAGGTAAAGAGTCAATCTTCCTCTCTCTCTCTCTCTCTCTCTCTCTCTCTTTCTCATTTCTATTATTTCTTACCTGGAGCCAAAGTTCTGAGAAGCCTGCACCCTCATATCCCATCTGTAAATCTTCTAGCCAGGTGTCCCTTCGATAATCGCATTATACAATGCAAGAAACTCAAGATGTTCCCCCAAATACATAATACAATGTTAATGTAACTGCCGGAAGACATCACCAGAGAGTGCATGGAAACTCTACAAAAGCAAAGCAAATCCAAACAAAAAGCCCTCTGCACAAGGCCAAGGAGCTGAAGTAAGTTAAAATGAAACATCAGTAATATTGTTTGGGAAAACAAAGAATCATATAACACATGGCTTCTAAGAGAAATTTATCGAATGCTTTCAGACAGCTTGAACAACGGGCTTGGCAGATTAACAGCCGTAACTCTACCTGCAGGTGTATATCAAGTTCAGACATCTGATGCCAGGTCCCAGGCCCTGGGAAGGCCAGAAGGCCCAATATTAGACATAATCATTCTTGCTTAATGCCTTTTTCAAAGCCCATGTAATTCATTGCGGGGGTTGTATTTCATGTTTAGGTTGTCTGGCTTTCTTTGTTCTTAAGAAAACAACCAACCAATACCAGCAGGCCAAACATTCTTTAGAATCATGAAACCATAGAATGTTACCACCGGGAGGCATCTTGGAAATTCAGACTCCAATTCTTCTGTTTTTCAGAAAAGCTAACTGGGGCTCAGGGAAAGAAAGCAAGTGGTCTCTTGGGCCAGAGGAAGGAGGAATCCGAAAGAAGGAAGGGACAGCCCTTGGGAAAGAACCGGATTCCAGAGGGCACACAAAATACTGCTGCCTGGTTTCACACCACCTAGACTTCATGATAACGACGACACCCACTGTGTGATTTTTATTTCCAGTTTACGTGGAGCTCTCAGTTGGAATTTCTTTTGACATTCACAATCTGTCTCTAAATGCATGGATATGACCTGCATATTTCAGAGTAGGAAACCAAGATGTAGCGAGATTGGACCAGGATTCCAAGGATTGGGGCTTAGTTAGCCACGTCCTTTTCAGTTTTGAGAGTTGAATGGTCACTAGTATGAACAATGACTGTCCCAGGCAAACCAGAGGACTGGGTTACCCCACCTGTACCCCAAGCCCATGCCAGTCCCATTCAGCCATGTGGCTCCCAATCCCACCCTCCATTGCAATAGGCCTCATATTTCTCAAAGCACTTTTATGGTTTTCTTGTGCCAAGTAACCCAGTGAGTTGGGCAGGGTGGACATGCTGTGCCATTTACACAAGAAGAAATGGAGTGTTCAAAATCTGCTTTTCTGAGGCCGTGTAAACCACGAGAACTGTGCAAAGGCATTAATTCAAATGCACATCCAGGGGTCTTTAGTCCTGGGTACATCAGGGTACCTTGGGCCTGCTGTAGATCCGGATGTCTTAGCAAATCCAGAGTTCCTTACTCCTGCTCTGGCATTCTCTTTCTCATATACATTTACTCCACCCAGGGAAGGAGAGAGGAAGGAAATATTTAATAGATTGTAACATACGAGATTCCCCCAAAAAAGTGTTTTTAAGTTAAAGAAATCAATGATGAGGGGAGGGAAGAGGCACCTACCTTCAGTGCAGCCTCCAGGCAAATTTCCAAAAGGCCGGCATGTTGGAGTCAGCTCTGGGACAGCAGCCCCATCCCACTGAGTCTTGGGGGAGATGAGAAGGGTCTCAAGTCCCAACAGTCACGGACCCTCAGCTAGTGGTCTCCTAAAAAGAATAAAGCCTCAGCTTGGTCAGGTCGGCTCTCTGGGCCAAATGGCAACCTGCACTGTAGGCCCCAAACCTGGCAGCCCATGGAAATCGCTTGGAAGCAGGGGTTATCCCAGATGTGCAGAATCAGAGTCTGCCAACTCTCCAGGCAATTCCAATGAGCAGCCAGATGAGAAGCAGGGATTTGAACAAGACGTCATTACTATTACAATTATGTAAAGTCATTTCTAAAATCTCCCTCTTCTTTCGCATGAGATAATGAAAGAAAACCCACTTGATACCATTTTTTACATAAACTATATGATCGCTTTTTTTTTTACAACGTAGTTTTAGGGAATTTAGGGTGAAGCATGGGTTTGGGAAGCAGGACCTGAGTTGAGACTCTGGCCTTGACCCTAATGAGCAGTACGAGACCTCAGGCAAGACATGCGACCTTCCCAAACCTTGGTTTTCGTAACTGTGAAATGGTGGTGATGATTGAATGAGCAGTGCAGGGTTAATGTGAGAGTCGAATTATATAGTTTTTATAAACTGCCTTGTGCACTGGGAGCATTTGGAAAATGGAAGCTTTTAGGAACATTGTTGTGTTGTCTCTATGCTTGGCAATGTGGGCAGTTCACAATGTGAAGGGTAATTTTTGCTTCTCTCACTGTATCACCATGTCAGCAGCCCAGTGTGAGCCAGCACAGTTGAGCATAGACTCCCTACACTCTACTCTCAGCCCTGCAGTCTAAGACAGCATCTTGTGGGGCTGAGTCTAAGGCAACTGCAGGGGCACAGATAAGTCCTTTTACTGGGCATTTTCCCCAGCTCAGGGTCAGACACGGATGCTCTGGGGTAACTAAGGAAATCCCCTCCCACAAGTAAAGTAGGAAAATCACCATGGCAACTCCAACCTGAAAACAACGTAGGCACGACAATGGTGCAGTGGGGGTTTAAAGGCGTGATTGGGAAAGTGTCGTGGAAGTGTCTCAGCTAGACTTTGATGAATGCATGGGATTCGTGCAGGAGGTAGACATGGCAGGAAGGGCTCTCCAGGTAAAGGAACCAGCCTAAAGAAGAGCTCTTTCTCTTCTGATGGAAGCCTAAAGAAGAGCTCTTTCTCTTGGTGGGTCTGATGAGACTTCATCAGACTGGTTGGTGCTGCACCCACACTTGGGGGAGGGGAAGCATGTTGTCAGCCCTACCCACCCCCAGCAGATCCAGCAGATCGGGGCTGCCTCTCCAGCAGATCGGGGCTGCCAGGGAGCTGGGATGGGCCCCTTCCTCATCCGTGCAGGGTGTTTCATTCCACAGGATGTGGCCGACCTGAACCAAGGCCACGGCTTTGGCTCTACAATTAAGAAACCACCACGGTTCTGACTGTAAAAAACAGAGGTGTGTATCCCAAGAGTTATCCAAGTTAGACTGGAGGGTGCCTGTATGCTAGAAGGTTCTGTGGAGGCACTGAAGAGGGGTGAAGCCACCATGATGTAAATTAAAGGTGACATCCTAGTCGTGTGGTCTTTCCGATGGACAGCACCAGAGTCAGGTCTGGATTGGTTTAAAAAGGTGGAGTTGGTTTCAAGGGCTACAAAGACAGCCTTCATAACTTTAAGACTCATTCCATATGGGTTTAATACTTACAGGTCCTGAGAACTAGATGCTTTGCTTAGGCGCTGAACGCACTGCCTTGCATTCGGAAGCCCCGCATTCAAGACCATGAACTGTGAGTCAAATTAAACTTTTAGTGTTCCTTTTCCTGCAAGACAATGGATGCCCTAGTTGAAGAGACAGGTAAGAAGTGCAGAAAAAGAAAGCAAAGCAATCAGCGTTTCAAGATAATGATCTCATTCCGTGGAATGTGGGCTCCAGGAAGCAGGCATGGGGTCCAGTCTCATTCACCTTTATGTCACCTGTGTCTGGTAATCGGCAGTGCCCCCATAAACAGTGGTTCGAGGAACGAAGTAAGAGAAACTCCTCTCCATCTAATGAAAGTGAATGTTTCCGTGGGGATTGTGGCTGTTAGGAGTGGCAGGGGCACTTGCTTTGTATTTAGGCTTTTGCATTTCCTTTAGCCCTTAAAAGAACATTCTCTAGGTAGAATATTTATCAGGACTGGCCCTCTTTTGAGAAAAATTTGAAATATTGGCACTTAGTATCAAAAGCACAGGAGTGAGAACATGTGGTGTTTGGTTTTCTGTCCTTAAGATAGTTTGCTCAGAATGATGGTTTCCAGCTTCATCCATGTCCCTACAAAGGACATGAACTCATCCTTTTCATGGCTGCATAGTATTCCATGGTGTATATGTGCCACATTTTCTTAATCTATCATTGATGGACATTTGGGTTGGTTCTATTTTTATATTTTATTTAGAATAATGTACATCTATATTAATAAATGAGATTAACTTAAAAAAAAAAAGCACAGGAGTGCTACTGTGCCCTCTGGGACAGTGTCACATGGAGAAAGCTTGCTTTCCTGACCCTCAGCAGGGTTCCCCAACCTGGAGTTCACCTGGAGGTGCTCATTAGAATGCAGGTTCCCAGGCCTACCAAACCTGGGACAGAGCCAAAAATCTGCATTTTAAAAAATAATTTCAGTTTTTATTTTCGATTCCAGGGGTACATGTTCAGGTTTGTTATGTAGATATGTTGCATGACACTGAGATTTAGGATAGGAATGATCCTGTCACCCAGATACTGGGCATTAGCACCCAACAGTTAGGTTTTCAACCCTTGTCCCTGTCTCTCCCTCTCTCCCTTTGGAGTCCCCAGTTTCTATTGTTGCCATTTTTAGGTCCATGAATACCCGTTGTTTAGCTCCCATTTATAAGTGAGAACATGTGGTATTTGGTTTTCTGTTCCTGCATTTCATTCCCTTAGCCTATTGGCCTCCAGCTACATCCATGTTGCTGCAAAGGATATGATTTTGTTCTTTTCTATTGCTATGTCATATTCCATGGTGTGTATGTAGCACATTTTCTTTATTCAGTCCACCATGGATAGGCACCTAGGTTGAGTCCCTGCCTTTACTATTATGAATAGTGCTGATGAACATATGAGTGTGTGTCTTTTTGGTAGAATTATTTATTTTCTTTTGGGCATATACCCAGTCATGGGATTTCTAGGTCAAATGGTAACTCTGTCTTACGTTCTTTTTTTTTTATTTTTAATTTTTGTGGGTACATAGTAGGTGTATATATTTATGGGGTACATGAGATATTTTGGTACCAACACACAATGCGCAGTAACCACATCATGAAAAATGGGTATCCATCCACTCAAGCATTGATCCTTTGTGTTACAAACAATCCCATTATACTCTCTTCTCTTTTTTGAAAATCTGAAATATATTGGAAAACATGGCTTTTGTTTAGTTTTTTATTTAACTTTTAAGTTCAGGGGTACATGAGCAGGTTTGTTACATAGGTAAACTTGTGTCATGGGGGTTTGTTGTACAGATGATTTCATTACTCAGGTATTAAGCCTAGTATCCATGTCAAGTTCTTTGAGTAATCTCCAAGTTGCTTTCCTCAGTGGCTGAACAAATTTACACTTCCGCCAACAGTGTATAAGCCTCCTCCTTTCTCCCCAGCCTCGCCAGCATCTGTCGTTTTAGCCATGCTGACCGGTGTGAGATAGTATCTCATTATGATTTTGAGTCGCAGGGAATCTGCATGTCTGAAAGTTCCTCAGATGAATCAAGTAGAATGCTAACACTTGTGAGCTAGCACTGACTTCTTCAAGCAGCATGCCTATCACCTGTGACAGCTCCCTCTGGGGAATGTGGTGCCCAGGGGACACAGCCACCTCTCCCAGGACCACCCTTTGACGTCTTTCAGTGGTGAAACCATCCCAGCTACCAACAACTGCAGAGGCAGCAAAACCAAAGTAAACCAGGAAGAGAGGCAGGCAAGACCATATATGTGACTAATAAAGTTTCTGGGGAAAAAAAAAAAAAAAAAAAAAGGACCTGTTACTTGTGTCTGCAGTGACCCTGACCCCACAGTCGTGAGTGAGCAGGTTTACAAGTTCTTGAAATACATGTAAGCAGCACTATGGTATAATTATCTTTTCAAAACTGCATTTCATAACCAGAAGGGTGGCCTCCAGTGGGGCCATTCCTGAGGCACCGTCCACCCATCCCTGGGAGCAGCCCTCAGTGGGCTTCAGATAATCCGCTCACCAACCTTTGCAATCAGCTCTTTATTCCTTCCTGTGTTCCCTCACACCACATTCCTTCAGCTAATTGTGGCGTGTCTCCTTTCCCTTGGCAATTAGCCATTATAAAGAAAAACGTTTCACCTCCTGCAAGAAGCCTTCCTAGATTTCAAGAGAGCTGGTTCCTCCCACCTCCCCACCCCAGCATCCCCAGTGAACATTTGCAGATCCCTAAGTTACTGAAGCCATGCAGGAAGAATAGAAAAACAATTAAAAGGGAATCGAGAAGCAAATGCCAATTTTTTTTCTCTGTTTCCTGATGGGCTTCGGCAGACACAGGCTGAAAAATGCATAGGCAAGGTCACCTGTGAGCTTTTCCTGCTGGATTAGACAAGCACATCCCAGCGTCAGCCTATGGGACATGGATGCACCTTGGTGCAGGGAACCATACTGAGTGCAGGATGTGGATGGGAAAGGATACTCAGGCCTTGTCCCAGGGCGCGGGGGGGTGCCTCTGCCCATTGTCCATGTGTCTGGGCACCTGGGTGATGGAAGATGCCCCACTGGGTCAGGGGACAGGGCTGCCTGCACTGAGCCCCCAGGAGGCTGAAGAAAGCATTTCCCCACCCCACCCCAGGCTCTGTTTGTGGATTTAGCCAGGTGACCTCAGAGGGCCGGCTGATCTGGGTGGGTGCAAGGGGCGGTTTTATACGTTCAGGGTTCCTGCCTCTCCGCCATCCCCAAAATGATTTATTGGCATTTTGGCAAATCTCAACTTGGTTCACTGCTGCCTCTTCTTCCCTAAAGACTTCCCAGGACTTCTTGGAGTGTGGGGGTGTTTTCAGAAGGAATCTGACAGCACCTCCCCATCTCCCGCACACATACACTCAGCCTCCAATGGTCTCTGCCATGCCGGGCTAGAGGAACCAGGCATGCTGAGTGACCCGGGCATGTCCCCATGTTTTCAGGAAAACGGTACAACTCGACAGAGAGGCATTGAAGCCACTCTTTCATGAATGAGTCAGGATGACAGGTGTGGAGAAGGATGTCCCCAGACCCCGGGGTCCCCAGCCCTTCATGGGAGAGATGGGAGCATCCATCGAGCCCTCCCTTAAAAAAAGGCCACCTGCCACTGCAGTTTGGCTTATGCCACAATATAAATTCCAAAGCAGCAACTTGGTGAGAAAGCCAACCAGGGAACCCAAGGCACAAAGGGCAGGGGAAGGTACCTAGAATGGCCCCGCAGGCCTCCAGCTGCCTTGTGGCTCTGGTGCCCCTGAGGACAGCAGCCCAGGGATGGACTTCAGCGCACCCTCATCCTGTGACTCCCACGCTTTCCTGTGGGTGCGTTCTGGACCTTGATCACGGGCTTCCTCAGTTTCCCCAGCTGTCAGTAAGAACACAGAGTGGGTGATTCTTGTCTGGACCAAGGTATGCACACAGGTGATTACTATGGCCTCTGAGATTTGCCTACAGCTTAAACCTGCCTCACCTAAAAGGGCACAGGTTATGGAAGTCACCTGTGTACCTGCCAAGCCCCAGCCCCAATCAAAAGTGCTAAGCAACCCTGGGACAGAGCCAACACTGTCTCTCTTTTCAATGCATGCCAGCCACAGTGAATCCCTCCGCCTACTGGTGCCTTCTGTAGCCCCTCTCCACACCCTGTTCTTCCAGCAGCTCCCTGTTGAGGAACCAAGTGTGCCCAGCCAGTTTCCCCCAGCACCCACTCCCTAACAAGCCTTGCTCAGGCTGTCATGGTTGGAACGTGAGAGTCAACCTCCCTTTGGAAATTTTTTTCACTAGCATCATCATAAAACACAGATCAATGTTCAAGAAATCCCCCAACCATGAGGAAATGAAGGAATTGGGGTTCAATGGCCAGCAATTGCCCTTCCCCCAGTCTTTGAACACAGTTAAAACTTAATCAAGTGCAATGCTCAAAAATGAAGAGTATAAGCTCATTTTCCCAGCTGGTTCAAGGAAGCCATTGCAATCTCTGCACATCAGTGGAGAAAATCACAGTCTATCTTCTTGCCTTAGCAAGGGCAGTAGAGTGTATATAATTTTATCTTGCTTGTTCGAATGCGGAGGTCTGTACCTGGGGGTCACATTTCTCTCTCTCTTTTTTTTTTTTCTTTTGAGACAGGGTCTCACTCTGTCACCAGGCTGGAGTGCAGTGGCGCGATATCAGCTCACTGCAAGCCCGCCTCTTGGGTTCAAGGAATTCTCCTGCCTCAGCCTCCTGAGTAGTTCGGATTACAGGTGTGTACCTGGGAGTCACGTTTCTATGGCAATTCCACAAGACCCCGAGATGGTGCTATAGTCGGCTGCTCCCTGGTGTTCATTGGAATGCGGCTGCATTTTCTAAATTCCTTTGTCCACTTGTCTGCCTCTCCTTTGCTTCTTTCTCCACAAAATTATTTGTCCAAAAAAAAAAAAAAAAGTTGAGTTAACTGAGGATTCTGGTTAGCTGTTCTGCAATTAATGCAGGTGTAATTATACAAAACACGTGAACATTGGTCTAGAGCAGCGCCGCCCGGTGGAGCTTCCTGTGCTGATGTTCATGATGCACCCCCTCCGAGCTATGCTGCGAATGGTAGCCCCTCACCCCAATGGCAATGGAGGAATTGGATTTTAAATTTTATTTAACTTTATTTTATTTTATTTTATTAGTTTCGAGACAGAGTCTTGCTCTGTGCCTCAGGCTGGAGTACAGTGGCACGATCTTGGCTTACTAAAACCTCCACCTCCCGGGTTTAAGCGATTCTCGTGCCTCAGCCTCCAGAGTAGCTGGGACTAAAGGTGCGCATCACCGCGCAAGCCACCACACCCGGCTAATTTTTTATATATACTTTTTTTTTTTTTTTTTTTTTTTTTTTTTTTTTTTTGAGACGGAGTCTCGCTCTGTCGCCCAGGCTGGAGTGCAGTGGCCGGATCTCAGCTCACTGCAAGCTCCGCCTCCCGGGTTTACGCCATTCTCCTGCCTCAGCCTCCCGAGTAGCTGGGACTACAGGCACCCGCCACCTCGGCCGGCTAGTTTTTTGTATTTTTTAGTAGAGACGGGGTTTCGCCATGTTGCCCAGGCTGGTCTCAAACTCCTGAGCTCAGGCAATCCACCTGCCTTGGCCTCCCAAAGTGCTAGGATTACAGGCTTCCGCCACCGCGCATGGCAACTTTAATTATTTTAAATCTGAATAATCACACGTTCTTTGTGGCTAGCTTCCTGGATGAAGCGAGAAGAACAATGATAGGCAGCTCACGGGAGCGCTGGGCAGGAGGCTGTCTGGATTCAAATACAGCAGCCCTGTGCTGTCCACGTGTGGTTGTGGGAATTCACTGAGACGACTTAGAGGGAGCCCCACGCTCCGTGTGGGGCACAGTGTGAATTCTCAGGAAAACAAGGCTGTGTTGTTCTGATGGAACCAAAGGTTTGGGGGCTAGATTAGGCCAGCTTCAGCTTCTGTCATCCCCCTGGTTTCCATGCTCCTTCAGGCTCTTCCTAACTCAGGCATTGTAGCAGGCTGGCTTGTGTCCTCAAAAAGGGTATGTTTAAGTCCTAACCCATGGTACCTGTGAATATGACCTTGTTTTGAAATAGGGTTTTTGCAGATGTGATTAAAGGTCTTGAGATGAAATCATCCTGGATTGAGGGTGGGCCCTCCATGCAATGACTGGGTGCTTTCGAGAAGAGAGGATACACAGGGAGACACAGAGAATGTCAGGTGAAGTAAGGGACAAGATTGGAATGATGCACCTACAGGCCTGGGGACACCAAGGCACGCTTGGAGCCACCAGAGTGAGGGGGAGCCATGAACGAATTCTCCCTAGAAGCTTCGGAGGGAACATGGCTCTGCTGACTCGTTGGTTTCAAACTCTGGACTCCAGCACTGTTCAAAAATCCCTTTCAGCTGTCCAAACCTCCTAGCTTGTGCTATTAATAATTCGTTATGGCAGCCCTAGGAAGCTAAGACAGGTGCCGTGAGTTCCCTTCGCTGAAAACCAGACTTCCTTATTTGGTGTCTTGCTTCTTTGGGAAAATATTTAGAATGGAATGGACCCATTATATGAGGATAGGTCCATCTAAAAAGAACCTCAAGAGGTTGCAGTGAGCCGAGATCGCGCCTCTGCACTCCAGCCTGGGCGACAGGGCAAAACTCCGTCTCAAAAAAAAAAAAAGAGAACCTCAACATTCCATTGTGTTTGACTCCTTGAAAGGAGTTAAATTTCTTTATTTGTAACTTTTAAGTTCAAGAGTACAAGTGCGGGTTTATTATATAGGCAAACTTGTGTCGTGGGGGTTTGTTGTACAGATGATTTCCTCACCCAGGTATTAAGCCTAGAACCCATTCGTTGTTTTTCCTGATCCTCTTTTTCCTCCCACCCTCCAAAAGGCCCCAGTGTGTGTTGTTCCCCTCTATGTGTCCATGTGTTCTCATTATTTAGCTCCCACTTATAAGTGAGAACCTGTGGTGTTTGGTTTTCTGTTTCTGCGCTAGTGTGCGAAGGATAATGGCCTCCAGCTCCATCCATGTCCCTGCAAAAGACATGATCTCATTCACTTTTATGGCTGCATAGTATTCCATGCTGTGTATGCACCACATTTTCTTTATCCAGTCTACCATTGATGGGCACTTAGGTTGATGCTGTGTTTGCTATTGTGAATGGTGCTGCAATGAACATTCACTGACATGCGTCTTTATAATAGAATGATTTATATTCCTTTGAGTATATACCAAGTAATGAGATTGCTGGGTTGAATGGTATTTCTGTCTTTAGGTCTTTGAGGAATCTCCACACTGTCTTCCACAATGGCTGAACTAATTTACACTCCCACCAACAGCGTAAAAGTTTGAAAGGGGTTACATTCCTTAGCCTCATCATGAGGACCTGGTTCAGCGAGCAGAGTTGAGGGAAGGTAAAACAGGACCTGGAAATGACCAGAGCTACAGCACCACCCGAGTTGCCAGGACCAGGCTGGACTCTGCACACGAGGTTGTCTGGGGCAGGGCAGGGCCAGTGCATGCCTGGAGCTGCCACCACTGTATCACCGAACACGGGGTCTTAACCTGGGTGAGGAGTCAGGAGGAGGTCTGTGAACTTAGATAGGAAAGAAATTCCGTTTTTATTTTCCCTGACTTCTAACTACTAATTGGCCTTTTCTTCCATTAGGAGCACAGCAACGAAACACACCGTGGGGGACACACCTGTGATTGTCGAAATCACGGATATTTTCATACTGCATTGCAGCTGTTGCAGGTATCGTCAATAACTTTCATCCTTATCTCTGCTTTGTAATGATGGTAGTTATAAGGTGGACAGCTCAGTCTTGTCTTAAGCTATTAATTAAAAAGCACATGCACTATCATATCACAGTTTGGGGGTTGGGGGTGGGGATTGTTACGCTTTGTTACATTTTGTTAGCTGTATTTTAACATGCTGGTTTCCTTGGGAAGCCCATGTACTTTATTTCATGCATTTGAAGTCTGAATTCTGAGAAAGGGTCCATAGGCTTCCCCAGGCTGCCACAGGGGTTCATGACACAGAACAGGTAAGAGCCACTGGCATGGACAATAGAAACCTACACCAATGCTGTTGCATCACTTTTGAGACGAGCTCTGTGCAATTGGAGTTTTTTAAAGATGCACTGTCACTTGAGGAAGACAGGTGATCTTCCTGCGGCACAAATAGAAGCAAAGCGATTTCTCTCTTTCTCTGTAGAGCAACACAATTGATAAATGGCCGATAATCTCCACCAAATTGGCAGCAGTAGGCTGCCCAAAGGCAGCAGGCATATTCGTCTTTGTGAATTGTTTTACTGTGACGCTGTCTCATTTCCAGGAATCAGACGGTTAAAATGATATATTTTTGTGGTTTGGCATTTGCAGCTTTGCTCTGGCTTCGCTGGTAACTGCCAACATCTGCAAATTATTATGTTCTTAAAAAAAATCAACCGCCACCGCAGGCTGCCCCCGCGGTCCCTGGCTGGGCCAGGCCTCCTGCCAGGCCACAGGGCAGAGTTCTTAGACCAGGAGGCAGCAGGGTCAAAACCCAGGTTGCCTAGGAAGCCCCAGAAGACAGTTATGGATAGAGCTAGGAGCCCGATACACACACGGCAGTCTCTCAGTTTCCAGGTACCAGTTCTCACATCGTCCACGCATGTGTTTGAGGAAAGACAAAAAAAACAAAAAGGATGGTTGCCAAAAATAAAAATGTTTCCATGTCAAAGTTTATCAGTGTCAATGTCAAGAGACTCCTGGTTCTTAGACTCATTTTGGCTTGAGGCCACCAGAAGTGAACTCAGGTTTCTGAATGCAGAAGCAGAGGCACTGGCCGATCATGGAAGATGCACGGAACTGTTCAAGAGGTCCAAGCCTGGTGCTCAGAAACTTGGCAGGATCCAGCATCTCGCCCAGGAATTCATCCCCTGCTTGTCTAAGCCGGCTGGCTCTCGTGACTGGCTCGGAACAACAGAGCAGATGTTTGCGTGGGAGGCAAGCCTCACCCAACATCTGTCCTGCGGCGAGAAGGCCCGGGTGTTCACAGATAGAGCTGGAGTTCCCCGGTGGGTGGCACAGACAATTAGCTGGTGCTGCGTCACGTGTAATCTAATTACAGGGGGAAATAGGCTCAAACACCGGGTGATAAGCAGTGCAACTGCTTCGGGTGACTCTGGAATTCTTCCTCCGTTAATTTTCTCCATAACGCACATGATTGTCATAAGGGTTAATTAAAAAGAGCGTGAGTGGCCTCATGTCACGTGTAGCTGGACCAGAAAGTGTTGAGTACCCGCTCATGCGTGCAAGAGGAGGAGGGAGGAGCACATCACTGAACTTCACATGAAATTGAGTACTCCGGACTAGAGATGGTAGAGGGTTTTGGTGAAATCAGCACACCGCGATAATCCAATTAGGATATAATCAGATAGACTGTATAAACGAGGAGAACGGAAGGCAAAAGGGTGATTCCAGGGAGGCTTCCTGGAGGAGGTGAACTCTTTAAAGAGGTGATGTGCACAGGTAGAGGAAAGAAATAGGGGAAAAAAAAAAAAAAGAGCACTAGAGCCAAGGACAGGGAGGATCACAACCATAGGGACAAGGATCCAAAACCATGTGGTTAGAACCTGAAGACAAGAAACCAGACTCAAGGAAAAAGTTTCCTTCAAAGATAACAGCTTATGGGTGCAAGGAGGTATCGAGGGATAGAGGATGTCCAACCCCAAGCTATAAGCAAAGGTCCAACAACTGATCTCTCTTGTTTGCAACCCATCTCAAAGCCACCAAGCCTTGTGTAAATATCACCCAGAGTGGCCAAGACACCAAGTGAGCAGAGCCTGGTGACATCCAGGATTTGCACATAGTGGGTGATGAATAAACCCATGCTGTCTGACTTGGGAGCTTTGACCTCAAGCTCATCACCTCTATTATTTGTGGATGAAGTCAATGATAGAGTTAGTTCTCGCTTGTTGATGAAGTGGACGGTGCATTATTCTAAGCAATGCGTAACACATCTGTTTTTAAAATGTTTTTGTATGCATCTTGGATCACATTAAAATTACTATGCATTTTGGACCATACAATAACTGATGGGTTGGGAATAGGGAGTGGACACTCCAACCTTTCCTGCGCTGAAAGAAGGGATGTGCAAGCCACATGCTCTAAGAGGGTGGAGGCATCCTCTTACCTAAATACTACACTGGCATCAGCAGCTGCAATCCCCGATCTAGTTGCCTTGCTGACAGTATCTCAAGCAATTGTTTTAATTTGAGACTTCATAATGACAATCCAAAGCTCACTTGATTATGATCATCACTGAGGAAGGCATTATTCAGAGTGTAGCAAATAGATAATATAGTTTTATCTACACAGCATCGTTCAGAGTGCGGCAAGCAAATCCTATGGCTTCAGCTACACACACACAAACACACACATGTGAAGTCCGGAATATCCGACAATGCAGTTCTAGTGTCCCCAAGCCTGTGACGGGTGTGCAAGATAGCCCCGTTCTGGGTCTGGCCTGATCCGGGGGGTTTGGGTTCTGGGTTTGCTCATCCCGTGGACTGTCTCTGCTTCTGCGGATCCCACTCCAAAGAGTGCTGGCATTGCCTCTTTCTTCAGGCTCTGAAGCCTCTTTCCATTCAGAACTTGAAGTTAATTGCAGAGAACCCTCAGTCCTTTTGTCTGCAATCAAGTGATGGTGACTGCATTAGTCCCTGGGGCTGCCATAACAGAGCACCACAAACGGGAGGCTTAAAACAACAGGAATTTGTTCTCTCATCGTTCTGGAAACCATAATTGTGAAATCAAGGTGTCGGCAGGGTTGGTTCTCTCCAAGGACTGGGAAGGAGGATCTGTTTCCTCCCTTGCCTTTAGATTCCGCTGCTTCCAGCAGCCCCTGACTGTCACATGGCCTTCTCCCTCTGGAGTGCGTCTCTGTGTCTGTCCTCCTCTTCTTGTGACATCACCAGTCATACTGGAATAAGGGCCCACCAGACAGGAGTATGAGTTCATCTCAGCTAACTGCATCGGCAGTGATCCTGTTTCCAAATAAAGCCAAATGCCGTAGCAGCAGGGGTTAGGACTTCAATGTATCTCTCACGGGGACACAGTTTAACCCACGACAGTCAAATGCATAGTCCTCATTAACCATACATGTAGGTCTGCTTTCTGCTGTGTCTAACAGATGCGCTTTTCTGTCCGAGGTTGAAAATTAAGGCAGCTCCCTCCCTGCCAAGGTATCCCACGCACAGGCCCCTGCCACAGCTGGTGGTTACTAGAAGTCTTACATGCGCTTCAGTCTTGCGACAATAATTTCGTGTTTCCATGCACCCGTATATAGACCCTAGCGCTTTTGGCAGGAAGAGAAGGATTTCTAAGTTGAGGCTGTTTAAAAGCATCTCCCCAGTGAAGGGTCACCAGATTTAGCAAATAAAAATACAGGACACCTCTGTTAAATTTGAATTTCAGATAAACAATGAATAATTCTTCAGGATAAGCATGTCCCATGCAATATTTGGAACACACTTGAACTATAAAAATTATGAAAGTTCATGTTGCCGGCTGTCCTGTATTTCATCCGGGAAGCCTACGCTGCTGGCACCAGAAAGTCCTTAAAGGGAGTCTCCTGATCCTTCACCACCCCCACCCTCAGTCCTGGCTCCATCTGCCCAAGAGGCTGAGGGCTCTCTATGTAACCCCCATGGGGACAGGGCATTACAAGATACAAGGATGTGAATGGAAAAAATCACCAGGTCTATACATTTGCAAAGGGGATCTTTATTTCCTCTAAAGGATTACAGCCTGCAGGGTGGCCTTTCTGACAGGCTGGGAGACAGCCTCTGGCAGAAACAGCTGGCAGGCATCTGGAAGGAGGGAGCATTGGGGAAGCAGCCTCATGCTGAACTGAATTGGCCAAACATACATATTCAGGTTCCAGGAGGAGCTATGAATATTCACAAAGAGAGTCCTGAGCCAGGCCCACTGAACATACCTGGGTCCCATGTTCACTTTGGGGTGGAGGCTTCACATTTAAAGGCATTACAATGAGTCCCTACACGTCAAAAGGGGAAGCAGGGACTCAAAGGCGTACAAGTGTGCAGCTTCTGTAAACCGGCCTGAACCGGGTCTCTGGTTGGTGGGTTCTTATCAGGAGACCGAAATCAGCCTCTTGTCCAATCAAAGCTATAGTCACGGCTGTGGAACGGGGTCGGCCGGTGTCTGCAGGTGGATGAGCTGCAGTCGCCTCAGTCTTGCTCACCTCGGAGCCAGTGCGTGTTTAGTTGCTGGAAAAAAGAAGACGCTGTGGCGTGAGCGCGGATCCGTTCGCTAAGTGTAGAGCGCACGGCTCGACTCTTGCCTGGCGTGGCCTCAGGTGCTGCTTATAATTTGGTGTCTTATTGCCATCAAGAGTCTGTGCTGTTGGTCTCGTGGTCTCTATTTTAGCATGACTGCCAGTCATTGTCGTCTAAACCACAAAAGGGAGGGACTGTGACGAGGCATGTCCGGTTGCCCGTCCCGTCATGGCTGGGAACTCAGTTTTCAGGTTTCTCTGGGGTCCCCCTGGCCAAGAAGGGGTCTGTTCAGTCACTTGGGGAACTTCAGATTCTGTTTTTAGTTCTGAAAGAGTAGCAGATGGGGGCCAACATGGAATTTCAAATGTATACCAGGTAATTCCCAAAGGAAACCGCTCCGTGGACGTGCTTCAGATCTGACTCCGTGACAGCGCTGCCCCCTTCCCCGCCACCGTACTCCTCAAGGAGCTGGACGCGCCTCGCAGGAGAGAGAGCTGCCTCGTCCACACCCACAAAGAAAGAACTCCTCTCACATATTTCCCTGCAAATACAGGGGCTCTGTATGTAATTAACTGACAAAAACGCGGGTGGAATTGCAGATTTAGAAATAAAGTATGAGGCTCTATAACTCAGCCTGGCTCCGCACACACAAGCTGTCAACTGACATCTGAGCTGGACTAGAGCGGGAAGGGGGCTGGCCCCTGGTCAACACACGCTGAACCCAGCGGCCAGTCCACACCCTGCTCAGCTGGCATGGGCTCTGCAGAGAATTCCAACTCTCTCTGTCCCCCACTCCTCACAGAGACACCTCTTACCCAGTTTGAGAGAGGTGCGTGCATGAATGGATGCACGTGCGTGTACAGGCGTGTGTGCGTGCTTAATGAAAAGCAGCTTGTTCAGTTAGTCAAAGGCTTTGGGAATGAAACATGGCTTTGAGCCTTTCCACAGCAGCTTTGAGGGGAGGCGTGTGTTGGTCAGAGCATGGAACCAGACGCCTGGAACACTGCCCAGCCAAACCCACCCGCAACTCTGATGCGGGGGCTCGCACAGAGCACGACACGTTTCTCTGGGTTTGTTTTTTCTTTATCTACAAAGAAATAGAAGGAGAAGGGAAAAGGATAGGAGTCCTGAAAGGCTTATTACTGCCCACGAGGGTCACTGGAATGGACTCGAGTCAGTGAAACGCTTTGAAGATTAATGGGCCCATATAAATGTGAATTTGTTATGAGGTTTCTGCTAGGACGTTAAACAGAGCGGGGAAGACTTGCCTATAAAACACAGCATGGAGTCCTTGGGTATAATTAGTGCCTATAAAGGTCTCTGTATCGGATTCAGTCAAGGGCCTTGCAGGAGGGCTGTACGGAGCCATTCCAGCCCTGTTTCTTTTAGGGGCAAAAGTGGGGCTGTGGACGAATAGGTTCCTTAGAACAGTCACTGCCTGGGAAGCAAAACCACGGAATGAAAAGCTAGGGACAGTCCCCTAACGTGGGGGTGGGGCAATCAAAGGGAGCTGCCTTTGAAGAGCCCTGAGTCCCTTGAGGGGAAGGCGGCAACAAAGTGCCGCTTGTCCACCATTACCTGCAGCATGCTTTCCTTAATGAGGACAAGACCCAGGTGGCTCGGTCACTGCGGGTCCCTGGAAGGGACCCTCAGGCCCCCAGACTGGGAAGTCCCCACCTTCCCACAGATGCAGGATGCTTCTTGTGGGAAAGCACAGCCCACACTTACAGTGACAGCAGTCACGCTGACCTCGAAAATCCTCTATGAAAATAAAAATTAAACCAATTCACAGGATGTTCCCCAGAGTCCTAGTTTAACAAACTGGAAAACAGCGCGACCCAGCTGTGGTCCAGAGGTCCTGGTGACCTGGTAGCGACAGAGCCTTCTGAGGCTGCCTCTGTGCCACGCTTCTGTGCTGGGATGCACCTGCTGGGGGAAGCTGGGGTTAGGAAACCCAGTGGGTGACCAGGGGGAACTCAAGAACCAGCAAAGAAAAGCAACAGCAGACATATTCACATTTTAAAATGTTTCAGGTGCAGTTTACATACTCTGTAGAGGTTGGTAAAAGTTACACAAATTATGCAAATATCGTGTGGCTCACCTACTGTCATGGGCAATACTATGCCCCCCACAAAATTAATATGTTGAAGCCTAACTCCCAGTTAGGGGTGACTGTATTTGGAAGCAGATGATTAAAGAGGTGATTAAGACGAGGCCGTTTCTGGGGCCTTAATCCAATCTGACTGATGTCCTTATAGAAAGACACAGAGACCCCAGGATGCACAGAGGAGGGGCCTCTGCAAGCTGAGGAGGGGACTCAGGAGAAAGCAAACCCACAGGTGCCTTGACCTTGGACTTGTGACGTTGAGAAAACGTCTGTGAACTGTGAAAAATAAACTCCTGCTGTTTAAACCTCCAGTCTGTGGTCCTTTGCCATGACAGTCCCAACAAACCATTACAAAGACAGCCAGAGGCCACGGGGCTCCCACTGGCCTGGGTGCCTTAGGCAACACGCCCCATCCCTGGGGTCCTGGGTGCACCAAGCCCACCCCTGGCTCCTGGACACCAGCTCACAACCACAGCTCCGTTCATCCAGAGGTCAAGTGGGCAGCACGAGGCAATAAGAAGAATAGTCACTGGAATGAGCCGTTCAGGGCTTTGGGATCACCTCCTCCAGGCAGCCCTCTCTGACTGCAGCCACCCTCCTCTGAGCCAGGTACCCTGCACTACTCCTCCAGGCTCTCAAAGAACCCCGGAGTCCCATGTATCGGAGCATTTGCCACACCGTGTGCTGACTTCCCGGCTCCCAGAGCCCAGCCCCAGGAGATCCTTGTTCTGGTGCACGTTTCTTCCTTTCCTTATCCCTGTGTTTCTCCTCCTCACTCAGCACCTGGCCCTGGATGAGCAGGGTTCTTATATTTAACAGCTGTCCACTGGCCATGACATCTGGATGCTGGAGGGAGCAGTAGCACGGGCACTGAAGCCTGCCGGGGGGTCCAGATGCTACTGAGCGGAGGAGGAAATGTGTCTTGGCAGAGTGAAGAGCGTGTGTGCTGTTCACCCAGAGGTGAGCCGCAGCAGCTCCAGTGGCTGGAGAAGTTCAGGAGGGTTGTGGAAAACAGCAGGAGGAGATGAGGAGGGCTTCAGAGGGGGCTGCAGAGGTTGGGAAGGGCTAGGCCACCAAGGACCCTGTGAGCAGTTCAGGGCTATCTACTGAGAAGGGAATGACCCTAGGGGTTCTCTGCAGGTTGCAAGCCCTCTGGCCCCCAATGGCCAGGAGTCTTCAAATCCCATAACCCCCACCCATGGTATTCTGCCCCTAAGGATGTCCACGGATGAGAAGATTGGCCTCCAAGGTTCTCCATCCACCCCTCAGTGAGGCTTCAGCGGCACTGAGCCCAGTGGAGACTCCTGTAGCACCTGAAAGCCTCCTTCTGTCTTGGAAGCCTCATCTGATCTGCCATATCATTTGTCTCTGCCCTCTCCTCTCTGGGGCCTCTTTCCTTCCATCATCAGGGGAACTTGCTCCCCTGAAAGGAGAGGGCCAAGATGGGAACATTGTGCTACGTCAGCAGCCAGACACACAGCTCCCTGAGCTCCGAACCAAAGAAGTGCCAGGACCCAGCCAGGCACCTTTGTCAAAAGACAGCCAGTGTAGCCTCTGCTCCAGGAAGGCTCCAGCCTGTGGCCTGTGGGGGTGAAGACAAGCTCCTGTACAACCTGGCCCACTGGATAGAAAACATCTATTTGACTTCGGAGAGGGGAAAAATACATCACATTGCTAGGATGTCTTTGGTTGCAGTGAATAGCCCAGGGAGAGGTGGAACAATTCATTCCAGAGAACAGCATGAGTGAGGAAGTTGACAAGGACAATGTGGGGCTTTCCAAACAAAAGAAGGAAGAAGCCAAGATAAGGATTTGGGACATTTGGCCAACAAATGGAGGAAATAATCATTTCCAAACCACTCTTGAATGTGCATTTCATCCGCATTTATAAGAATGCAAGGCTGTACACGCTTTCCACCCTGTGTCACCCCGTCATGGGCAGGGACCTGGTTTACAGACTTTTGTATTTGCAGATGGCATCTCTCGTGCACATACATTTTGCGTATACTTTGACATAAATAAACCCGGTTTGGTTTTAAGAAATTTTAAACAAGTGATGTAAAAATATTGAAGTAAGATGCTAAGGTTTATTTGGAGTTCTCCTAGGATGCTGAAGAGGTGAAAAGAATAATTTCCAGAATGAAATTATTCCTCAAACATGTCAGACATTATATCAACTCTAGCACAATGCTCTGTATACAGCAAGAGGGTGATAATATCTGTGATTGGCTGAATTAATCAATCAATCAATCATAGGCATTCAACATCTACTTATTAAACAGTTAAATGAATAAATGAATGGAGGCAAGGGACAGGATTGCTGCATTTAAGTTCACATACTAATGAACCCCCATAATAAGCTTCAGTAGTTTTGCAATTTGTTATTAGCATCCTAAGTTCTGAAATGCAACATATTCTACATTTTCTCCCCCTTATTTCCTTTCCCGAAGTTTCTAAAAAATGAAACAAAACATCCGTGTGCATTAGTGATCCCTGGCAACCCGCCATTGTCCACATTCCTTCTCTCTGCAACTCTCTCTGATATTCCGTTCTTGGCCTCCACTTGTCCCCAAATCATGTCCAGATGGCTGCGGACTCCAAATGCCCAGAGGTCAGCTAATCCCGGGATCGGCAACAAGCCTTGGTTCTGGGCAGACCTCTTACCTTTTCAAGAGTTTTTTCATTGGGTCTTTGATTTTATTTCACCAACTCTGTGCATCAGGACAGGCATGTTCTCATATTCTCGCTCTCTGTTTCATACAGACACACACACATGCACAAACATGAACACTTACCGCACAGGCTCACGCTCACCTCGTCCAAGGAACCCAAGGCCCTGGTGTCCAGAGACCGAGAGCCCCCGGGGCCAGCTGCTGAGGGTCAAGGCTGAAGCCAGCTCAAGACTTCCTTCCTCCACCAGTGCTGTCCCTGTCCCCATGCAGGGCAATGGTCCACCTGTTCCCAAGAGAAGGCCTCCAACTCCCTTCGTCCAGTTCCCTGCCCCGGGCCTGTCCTCATCCTAGCTCTGCTGAAGTCGACACAGGCCTCGGTCCTGTGCAGGGGTGGGGCACAGCGGGGGAGCTGCATTTAGACAAGGAAAGGCCCCCAGGCTTCTGAGTGTGCGTACACACAGACAGGCCTCTGGGACACATTCTGGATGGCTCTGGGCAGATGGCTGTGTTTCCTCCTTTTTCCAGGAAAAAATTCCAGACGACACATTGATCACAAATGCCAATATCCTAGTAATTGACAGGACTGCATCACACTATGTGAAAAGAAAAGACGCCCAACAGGCTTTATATACATGTGCACCGTGCACGCTCTCTCTAGCTCTGTCTCTGCCGACCTGTCTCAGTGCTCTGTCTCTGTCTCTCTGTGTGTCTCTGTCTCTCTCTGTAGCTCTGTCTTTCTCTGCCTGTGTTTCCCTGTCTCTGTCTTTCTGTCTCTCTCTGTCTCTGTGTCTCTGTCTCTCTGTGTGTCTCTCTGTCTCCCCCCCTCCCTCCCTCTCTCCCTCACACACGCATCCCCCACTGTGCGTCCCTCACACTTCCTATAAGCCCCTCCTGGAATGGTCCACCCCCAAGGGGCACTCAAAAATGGGGACGCATTAACTCTCAGAATACCTGACCTCGCCACATGACCTCAGCCTGACGCTGGGTCCAAGCAGTGAGTGGATAATATCCCCACGTGTAGCGGAGATGAGGCCACAGCAGTGCAGACGGCACGGACTTGGTAGAGGATGTGCACGGCGTGGGAGAGAGGGCTTGATTCTGGGTCCCTGGCTGCAGGCAGCGGTTGGGTTGCGAAGCTGTTCACCCAAGTGAGGAACCAGGAGGAGGAACTAGTCTAGAGAGGTCAAGGTCAGCGAGTGGCATCTAGGGTACTTGGGGTTAAGAGGTGAGCAGAGAAGAAACCAGAGAAGAACATTAGAAAGAAGAGATTTGGAAAACTTTCTTTCCTTCAACAAATGCCTGCCATGGCCAAGCACCTTTTGTGTGTGAGGTGCTGTTCTCGTCACCGGGCCTGCGGCAGGAAGGATGGGACTGCACACCCACAGGAGGCTGACTGGAAGGGAACAGCCTCGGGAGACAGACGAAACACAGGAATGTAGCACTGGGCACAGCCAGCGGTAATACATGCAGCAGAAGAACGAAGCAAGGTGAGTGAAGAAAGCGTAGGGGGTGGCTGCAAACTTAAGCAGTGAATTCATCCACTAGGGCTGCCATCACCAAGTCCGCAGACTGGGCGGCTTGAACAATACACATTTAGTTTTTCACACTCTGCAGGCTGAGTCTGAGATCAAGGTGCCCATGAGACTGGTTTCTCCTGAGGCCTCTCTCCTTGGCTTACAGGTGGTCTCCTCTCCTCCCCAGGTCTTCAGACCGTCTTCCCTCTTTGTGTGTCCTAATCTCTTCTTATAGGGACACCAGTCGGATTGGATTAAGGCCCACCCCATGACCTTCTTTTATCTTAATTACATCTGGGAAGGCCCTATCTCCAAATTCAGTCACATTCGGAGGTGCTGAGGTTTGAGACTTCAGCCTATGGATTTTGGGGGACACGATTCAGCCCATAACAGGTGTGGTGCAAGCCGGACACTTTCTGTGTGGACCCGCAGACCCACCCTTCCTGCTTTTCCTCTCTGCCCTTTGCCCCAGGACACCGACCCACAAAATGCATTTATGACTCCCGGCCCCATGAAGCGGGAGCACATGAAGACATGGCGAGGAAGGAGGAGGCTGTTTATTCCAGGCCCCTCCCTGCTTGCTTGCTTTAGGCAGGCCGCATCCCTCTACCCTGAGGTAACAGCAGCTCTTAGGAGATGCACCTGCTCCATCCAGCTCTCTCCCCAGGTTCTGTTGATGATAACTGCTGCCTCCCCCGGCCCTTGAGACAGAGCACTGGTAAGGGCTCCCCACTGTTTCTAGACCTGGGATGTTGCAACAACCTAAATCCTGCCCCCAGCTTTGTAATAGTACCTTTACTCTTAAATAGTAGAGTTAAATAGTAACTCTACTCTTAAATTGCCACATCTTAGTGGGCCATCCGACCAATACAGGGGGATCAGACAGGAAGAATCAGAGGAATAAAAAGGAAATCAAGAAAAAAATGGTGTCCCAGAAGCCAACATCATTTCAAGAAGTGGGGCATGATCTTATGATAAGAGTTGCAGAGGTTAAGAACTTGAAGAGAGGCCATGTACGTAGGAAGATGCGGGGCCCAGGCAACCCCGGTGGTTGGGGCAGTGGAAGGCAGGATGCTCATCAAAGCAAAATACACTTAGTTAAGGAAAAGTAAGGGCAGATTTCATAGAAAACACGCAACAACCTTATCCATGCCACAGTCCACATTCAACAAGCACTTGTTGCCTTGAAGCCCTCATGACTCTCCAGTCCTGTGTGCAGGACACGCGTGACTGTGTGTGCGTGTGTGTTGTGTGTGTGTGCATGCATGTATGGACACGTACACAAACGAATGACCTGTGATACGGGGCTTTATTCAATTACTGTATATAATATACAGATATCTAACTCTCAGAATGCAAGGCTGAGCAATACATATAAATATTAATCTAGCTTTGACAATAAAGCCTTATTGATGAAAGTCACACCTCTCCAAAGATATGTTTTATATTACTCGTTAATTTATGATACAATCTTTATATTTTTGCTATTTTGGTATCAAAGCCCTTTCTTTTTTAATAGACTTTATTTTTAAAGCAGTTTTAAGTTCACAGCAAAACCAAGCAAAAAAGCACAGAAAGTTCCCATGTACTCCCTGTCCCTGCCACCCCACACAAGCCTCCCTCACGGTCAGTATCCCACACCATAATGTCCAGTTTTAAAATGTGCTTCGACTCATTTAAGCAACCATAGAATGTTCCCAAAATCTTCCTGACAACAAACAGCATGAATACGTGCCTACTGGCCGGGAGTGAGAACAAAGCGGTTGAAGATTTTCTTCCGTATTGTTCTCAAAGCCAAGACTTAGGCCTACAGCAGACATCCAGCCTCCTCCCTCTGCCTTGGCCATTCTGTCTTGATCACCACAGCCGTGTACTTCAGCAGTTGCAACCACTTGCTTTCCAAGCCTACGAAATCTTCCTTTTGCTCCAGTTGCAAGGGGGAGGCATTGGCTAAAGCAACTTGTAGTCTCTGTGGGTGTATCTGGGAGGCAATGAAACCAATAGCTGAATGCCTCCATCCCCACAGAGACAGAGTTACAGTGGACTGCCATTCACTCACACTGCAGAAACATCTTTGTCTAAGCATAACATCGTCCAGCCAGTTACAGGAGTAAGTGGCTTCATCTCAAAGTAAAAGTTAAAAAGAAAAAAAATTTAAAGGAAACTGGGATCTTTTGGCTCAACTAGCCGGTCTTGCATCTGGAACTAAAATCAGAGGCCAGCCTCAAAAATGGGCGAAGGACTTGAATAGATGTGTCTCCAAAGAAGGCATACAGACAGCTGGTGAGGACCTGAGAAGACCTTCAACATCACTAACCATTAGGGAAACGCAAAGCAAAACCACCATTTACTACCACTTTTCAACCATCAGGATACCTAGTGGGTTTTTTTTTTTCCATTCCTTTCTTTAAAAAAAAAACAAAAAACTTGTATTTTAGGTTCGGGGGTACCTGTGGAGGTCTGTTACATAAATAAACTGCTGTGTCATGGGGGTTTGTTGTATAGATTATTTCATCACCCAGATATTAAGCCCAGTACCCAATAGTTATCTTTTCTGCTCCTCCTTCCTCCCATCCTCCACCCTCAAGTAGACCCCAGTGTCTGTTGTTTCCTTCTGTGTTCATGAGTTCTCATCATTTACCTCCCACTTATAAGTGAGCACACGTGGTACTTGGTTTTCTGTTCCTGTGTCAGTTTGCTAAGGATAATAGCCTCTAGCTCCATCCATGTTCCCACAAAGGACATGATCTCATCCTTTTATATAGCTGCATAGTATTTCATGTGTATATGCACCACATTTTCTTTATCCAATCTGTCATTAATGGGCGTTTAGGTTGATTCCATGTGTTTGCTATTGTGAACAGTGCTGCAGTGAACATTTATGTGCATGTGTCTTTAAGGTAGAATGATTTATATTCCTCTGGGTATATACCCAGTAATGGGATTGCTGGGTCCAATGGTAGTTCTGTTTTTAGCTCTTTGAGGAATCGCCATATTGCTTTTTACAATGGTTGAACTAATTTACACTCTCACCAAAAGAGTATAGGAGTTCCCTTTTCTCTGCAACCTTGCCAGCATCTGTTATTAATTTTTTTTTACTTTTTAGTCATAGCCTCTCTGACTGGTGTGAAATGGGATCTCATTGTGGTTTGGATTTGCATTTCTCTAGTGATCAGTGATGTTGAGCTTTTGTTCATATGCTTATTGGCCGCATGTATGTCTTCTTTTGAGAAGTGTCTGTTCATGTCCTTTGCCCCACTTTTTAATGGGGTTGTTTTTCTTCTGTATATTTGTTTAAATTCCTTATAGGTCCTGGATATTAGACCTTTGTCAGATGCATAGTTCGCAAATATTTTCTCATTCTGTAGGTTGTCTGTTTACTCTGTTGATAGTTTCTTTTGCTGTGCAGAGGCTCTTAGTTTTAATTAGATCCCACTTATCAACTTTTGCTTTTGCTGCGATTGCTTTTGGTGTCTTTGTCATAAAATCTTTGCCCACTGCTATGTACAGGATAGGATACCAAATATTTTTTTAAAAGAAAGAGAGAAAAGAAGAAGCGTTGTCAAGGATTTGGAAACATCAGAACACTCATGCATTGCTGGTAGGAATATAAAGTGGTACGGTGTCTGTGGCACGGTAATTCCTTGAAAAATTAAACATGGAATTACTACATCATACAGCAATTCCACTTGTGGATATCTACATTAGAAAACTGAAAACAAAGACTTGAACAGATATTTGCACAACAATGTTCATTATTCACAATAGCCAAAAGGTAGAGACAACCCAAATGTCCATCAGTAGATGAGTAAAATGTGATACATGCATGGAATGAAATATTATTCAGCCTTAAAAAGAAATGAAGTTCTGACTCATGCTGCAACACAGATGAACCTTGAGGATATTATGCTAAATGAAATAAGCCAGATACAAAAGGACAAATACTGTATAATTCCATTTATATGAGTTACTGAGAATAATCAAATCATAGAGACGGAAAATGGAACCGTGGTTACCAGGAGATGAGAGGAGGAGGGAGGGAGGGAGTTGGTGTGTCGTGGGTACAGAGTTTCAGTTCTGCAAGATAAAAAAAAAAGTTCTGGAGATGGATAATGGTGGTAGCTATGCAGTAGTATGAATGTCTTTAGTGCCGCTGAATTGTACACTCAAAAAGGGATAAAATGGTAAATTTTATGTTAGATATTTTACCATGTTTTTTTTAAGTTCACTTAAAAAAAAAAATCAGGAGCCAGCACCCCTTTTTGCACCAAGTCTTCCCATCAGAGCAGGGATAGGCCAGGGAGGCTGCCTGTGTCGAGTCACAGGGGACAGTGGTTTCAGGTGGGGATGGGCCTGGGAGGCAGAGCCAGCCTCATTCCCTCCTGCTCTCTCTCTCGCTGGGGATGACATGCAGGTAAGTGGTGGAACCAGCATCCAACCCAGAGACCCTCGTCCTTATCCACCTTCTGCTGTTTCTGCCCACAACCCAGTCTCCCCCACTGTGCCGAGGTCCGTCTGCTCAGGCCCTGGCAGATCAGGCACCACCATACCTTCCTCTCTGTTCATGAGTTCAGTATTTGCCTCAAATGCCCTTGGTTCTCTCACGCTGGAAAAAGAACATCTGAGAAAGATATCGATGGCTGACAGTAGGAAAATCAGAGGTATCTTTGCAAATTAGAAAATAAAGTGAAAGACCTGATAGGTGATACACTTTCTACAGAAAATCAGCTTCATTTCCCTATTCTCGTCCCATCATTGTTACCTTCCTGGCCCAGCTCACCCTTGGCACCAGGCGGCACCACCCAGGAGTGAAACTGTCCCTTACTTGGACAAGCGGGGGGAGACGTGCAATCCACAGAGCCCCCAGTTTATTTGGCCTCCCCGTAGGTTTCTGCTGTAGCGTGAGTGAGGTTTACAAGAAGACCCTCATTCTCCATCTTATAAGGTTCTTCCTGAAATATTCCAGACAGGAATGGAACTACGAGATGCTTGGAAGGGTACAGGGCTGCATGAAGCCACCTGTCCATGTCCCCACCCTGAAACAGGGTCGCAGTGGATGAGCGCCCGCTTTTAGGGACATTGGAGGTGGGAAGTCCATTGTTACTCCTGTGTTGACATCACACGCTAGAAGGGAGTCCTGTTTTCCTCGCCCTGAATCCCTGACACTGCAAGGAAGCTATTTCCTCGAACTCTTGGGAAGTAGGGGAACTCCTGGCCACCAGCCTTTGTTTAACAGCCCTTCCTGTTGTCAAGGACTGATGCCCCCACCACCCCCTGGCTCTGCTGCAAAGCAGGTGATTTAACTTTGAGTCATCTGGGTGACTTCTCAGAAGCCGTAGAGGCTCACCATGACCTGTCACAATGGGAAGACAGCTGAGTGTGAGACGCATGGAGACCCAGCCTTGACCAACCACTGGGGAGAACAAGCTCAGGAGAAGGAAGAGGTGACTGGGAGGGAGGAAAACGCAATAGGGCAGTGGCTCTGCAACTTGAGCGCCACAAAATCCCCTGGGGCTTGTGAGAACACAGATGTCGGGGCCCCTCCCCAGCATTTCTGATTCAGGAGGGCCAGGCAGGGCCTGAGAATCTGCATTTCCAATGAGTCCAGGGTGGCGCTGAGCCTGCTGATCTGCGATTGGATCAAGATGCCCCGTGATGGTCGTTTCTGGAAGGGACCCACCCACCCTCCACTGCCTCAGGACCAGCCTTGGTGCCCACCCACCTCCATCCTCACCTTCGTGCCCCCCCAGCAGGGCTGAGTCCTCCCCACACCCACCAGCCACCCCATCTCTGCCGCTGCTGTGCTGTGCTCCTCGGACAGTCCTGGGTATTTCCCTGTCCTGCTCTGCATCTCTGAAAGCTGCCTGGGCCTACACCCTTGGCAGGGAGGGGCCCTGACCTCCGTGACTTGCCAGTTACCTGCTCCTTATAAAGCCCCCACCTGCAATCTGACTGACAGACTCAGGGATCCTCTTACCTGCCTGTGATGTCTTTTCCTACCCAGACTGACCTCCCATCTGCGAAACCCTCCCATCCTTGGATGCCCAGCTTCACATCCTCCAAGGACTCTCCTCTTTAAGACTTTCCAACTCCCAAGCATTAAAAGTACCTCTTTCTTCCCTGGTGCCCACAGAGCAGTCACTGTTTCTCAGCTATGACTTCTTACGAGTAACACTGAAAACACAGATAGATTCCTGTCTCTACCAAAAACCTTTAAAAATTAAGAATTAGCTGAATGTGGTGGCGTGTGCTTATAGTCCTGGCTACTCCGGATGCTACAGCAGGAGGATCGCTTGAGCCCAGGAGTTCAAGGTTGCAGAGATGGTGCCACTGCAGATTGAAACCCTGTCACTAAAAAAAAAAAAAAAAAATACTCAAAATAAAAATAGGTAGATAGATGATTGACAGATATGAAGGTATGACATAGCAATGTATGTCATACTTCATTGTTATTGAATGTATGCTTTTGCAAACTCATCCCCTACACAACACTGCCCCCCGACTCCAACCCAGATCTGGAGTACATCCCCAGGCAGGAGCTCCAATAAACTCCGAATCACTCATCTATGTTGTATTATAGTAATTGTTTATACATATATAAACATAAATTTATACTTATTGTTACTATTTGTGTGTACATGTTTATGGTAGGCAGAATAATATCCTCCCCGCCCCCAGCAAAATATGGCAAAATAGGGCCATTTCCCAATCCCCGAAACCCATGAGTATGTTACTTTCCATGGCAAAAGGGACTTTGCAGGTGTGATCAAGGTTGAGATGAGAAAATTCTTCTGGACTATCCAGGTGAGCCCAATCTCATCACACGAGCCCTTAAAGTGGGGATCCTTTCCCCGATGTGGGCACGGACAGGTGTAAGAACGGAAGGGTCAGAAACAGAGGAAGGGGCCACCAGCCCGGGGCAGGAAGAAGCCGGAAAGCACAGGAGAACAGAATCTCCAGAAAGGAGAGCAATGCCGCCACCTTCACGTTAGACCCAGGAGACCTGGGTCAGGCGGCTGGCCACCAGGAGTGTAAGATAGTAAGTTTGCATTGTTTTAAGCCACCGTGTTTGTGATCAGTTGTTAGAGCAGCAGCAGACCTAATACAGCGTGTGCGTGTGTATGTGTCTGCATACACACGTGTGCACTTGTATCCCTGCTACGCCAGAGTTCTTGAAGACAAGATGTGTGCTCAGTTCACCTTTGTATCCCTTATGGAACCCAGAAGGAACCATCGCGGTGAGGACATGTTAGTGTAATTCTACCCATATATTAGTAATTCTTAAATGACACACAGTGTACATTGACCGGGGCTGACATTCATTTCTAAGCCAGGAAAGATGGTCATGAGGTGCAAAGAGGAAACCTGTTGCCCTGGAGGTTGCCAAAATCTCTCACCTCAGAAGACGCTTTCTGGGAGATGTCATGGCCCAAATCAAGCCATAAGGAACTGTACCTCTGACCTGTAAGTATTTCCTTTGATAACGATGAGCTAGACTCACGCTGTTGCCAGGTAGAACCCTGGAGCCGCCGTGCATCCTTCCAGAGCCTCCACCTCCCACTGATCCAGCCCAGAGACAGAGCAGCAGCTACAAGGAGCCAAGCCACAGCATAGGGCATCAGAAGACCCCAGGCCGGGCCCTGCCTTCCAGCCCCTCACCCCTCTCCTTGCTGAATCTGGAAGCTAGCTAATCCAGGCAGGTGGTTGGAGGGATAGAGGAGGCCCAGGGAGGTTCTGGGCGCCAGACGCAGGAGAGGAGACCAAAGGCTGGGAGAAGAGGGTGTTTCCAGGAAGGAGACACCCTGCTGGGAAACCCTGACCCCGGCCGGTGGCCAGGATGCCAGCTCTCTGCTAAGCCTAACAAGCCTGGTCACAGACACAGCATCGAAGTCCCAGTCCCAACCAGCTGGGCCAGATGTGTGATGACATCACCGCTCTAATGACCCTGGCAGGTGACCGAAATCAACCTCCGGTCTGGGACAAAGAGTCACTGACATGATAAACACTGAAAGCCAAGCAGATAAGATGAAATGGGCGGGTGGCTTCCCTGAAAGAGTTACTGAAGGGTTGTTCGAGCCTTTGACAACCTTCCTCTGATGAACAATTATTGGTTGCATGGTTGGTATGAGCCAGGTGTGGACGCAAAGGTAAGCAACACATTCCCTATCTAGGAGGAGGCAGAATAACTAAGATTTCTTGGGAATAAAAGCTGACCCAGCTCCTAGTACCTGCTCAACAATCTTAGCTCTTTTATTCACATTTATTCAGTCTCAGATTTGCTCCCCACTTCCTGTTCCCATCCCTCAGCTTTTTCGTTTAGTGCAAGCATCTAGTCCTTCCCTCAATACCAATGCAAATAGCCAAGACCCTTCCATTCATGCAAGACCCCATCTTCTTCCACTGCTAAAGAACTCTTGACTTAGTACAACATAAAAGACTTAAATTGTTTTCAGTTTATCTACATGAGGCCCGGCACGCTAACATTTCCAAAGGATATGGAGTTGCTTCGTGACCTTTTGCAACTTCCTTTCTTTGCAAACCAATACAGAAAAAGGTGACCATCCTTCAAGCAGCCAGTTAGGTGGTTGATAAACACCCGAGTTCTAAGAAAGAGAATTTCCAAGGGAAGAGGTAACTTCTGCACCTCCTCACAAGAGTGCAGCGTGCATGGGATCCTAATTTCTCAACCTGGGCCTTCCATTTCTAAGTCATTCTAATGGCAGATATTATGAAAATATTCTCACTCCCTCACATCGCTCAGAATCTTCTTGTCATCAGATAATGTCTCATAGAGGAAGGAGTCATTTTCTGGGAGCTCTAACCACAAGAAACATCTGGAGCCTTCTTAGAAGCCAGGGTTAAACGTCAGGGTGACTGGAACATTTGGGATGGTCACATCATTCCTCTCCTAGCTTTACGTCAGGGAAACAGGTGGTACCACGGTGTGATTCAGGGCGGCGTGTGACGTCAGCCTGCATGCTGTGGGGGCAAGAATGTGCCCTTGTGAAAAACAAGCCCTCGAGAGATGAACCAATCTTTGGAGACACCAGCATTAAATGCCAGGAGCTTGGCCGTTGGCTATAGGAATTTCCCAAACAGCAACGTCTGTTACTAAGGAAACGACAGTATCACTGTAATCCTCTAGCAGCTACTGTTTTACAGCACTGACCCGGGGAGACAATGGTCTTGCACCTGCTCACTCGCTCGGTCCTCCCAGCAGCCTTGCCAGGGATATGTGTGTGACATCCTCAGCACACCCTAGCATGTGATACTGTGTGAATCAGCCCATTCCTCAGATGAGGAGACTGAGGCAGCTGGGAAGTGTGTCCTGCTTGGGTCACATAATGAGTGAGGGGCAGAGCTGTGACGACGAAGTTCTCCCACTCCAGCCCCCTCCGTAGAGTCCTGTCCGCGGCATTGAGGCCAACCTTCACACCCGCTGGGTTGCTGCTTCTCAGAGGGTTTCCATCGGTTTCCTCGGCTCTGCAGCCCCAGCCTCCTCCACTTCCTCCCTCGCCTTTATCTCTCCAGCACATGCTCACAAAGAGGAAAAGGACCACCGCAGCAAGCCAAGCTGTCTGTCCAGAATGGACCATGAGCCGACGCCAGGCCTCCTCTTGAACCCCTTCCCCACAGAGCCTTGCCGGCAGCCACAGAGCCTTGAGCAGGAAGCAGTGAGGAGGGAGAGAGCGGAGTGGCAGGGTGGGGGTGGGAGGGTAGGGGGAGCAACAAGGCTGGGGCCACCGCCCTGCCAGAAGCTGGAAGGCACTTGCTTTTATGCTTTCAGAGGCAGGTCCCTGGAAGAAGGTCTCCTCAGCTGTATGCATTTCCTAGGGCTGCCATAAAAACGACCATGAACTAGGTGTTAATTCTTTTGTTCTTAAAACAACAGAAATTTATCGTCTCATAATTCTGGAGGGCAGAAGTCTGGCAACAAGGCGGTGGAAGGGCCACGCTCCCCTGAAGGCTCAGGGAGGAACCTTCCCTGCCTGTCCCAGCCGCCATTCCCTGGCCATGGCTGCACCGCCCCCGTCTCTGCCTCCAGCTTCACGCAGCCTTCTTCCTGTGTCTCCCCTTCCTAGAAGGAGAGCAGGCATTGGATTTGGGGTCACTCTAATTCACTATGACCTTATCTTGACTTAACATCTGCGAAGACCCTGCTTCTAAATAAAGTCACATTCTGAGGTTCTGGTTAGACATGAATTTGGGGGAACATTATTCAATCCACTTAGCAATGTCCTGTACCTCCTCTGCCAGGCCTCTCCTGAAAACAAGCAGGTGGAGACACCACCCAGAGGAGCATCAGGACAGCGTCTGGCATCTCCAGCCTTCCTGGTGACAGGCAGACTCAGGAAGGTGGGGCTTGGGTCCCAGCTCCCCACTTCCTGCCCCCATCTCTCAGCTTTTTCTTTTAGTGCAAGCATCTAGTCCTTCTGTTGATATCCATGCAAATAGCCAAGACCCTTTCATTCATGTAAGACCCCATCTTCTTCCACCACTAAGAACTCTTGGCTTAGTGGAACATAAATGACTTAAATTGTTTTCAGTGTATTTATGTGAGGCCTGGCACTCTAAAATTTCCAAAGGATATAGATTAGGGGATGGGATGGGGGGATGAAAGGACATCAAGTTTGACTCCATCCATACTTGGGGAAGAACTGCAAAGTTTCCTGGGGTCTACATAGGCCGGAAAAGACATGTTCCCAAAGTTACACAGCCCTCGTTCCTCAGATATTCAGCCTTGCACAGAATGTCAGGCAACCAGTTTTCCAGCTTCAGGTTTCTAAGTCGATTTCCTCTCAAGTTCTATGCGTCTGTATATCGGAAAGCCCTGCAGCTGGGGTCGGAAGTCCTGGCTGGGCTTCAGGACTTTATCACATTGGGTGAGTCCACGGGTCCTCAGTCAGAGATTCCACGGTAACATATAGAGAGATGAGGGCAGAAACGTGGCTCAATGTGGCAACCCCATGACCACCGATAGGGACCACCACAGTGAGAGTGCTTCCCAAGTTCCACGAACCACCCAACCCTTCCTGGTCATGAGTGATCAGAACGCCCCAAATGACTGTTGAGATGCACTCAGTGGATCAGAAAGGCAAGTGGGTGAGAGCAGATCACAGCCCTCCAAGAGCAAGGTTCTCTAGGAAGGAATGATCCAGAGAACAGAGTGGGTGTCAGATGACTTGGGAGAAACACTGTTCCGTGTAGTTGAGGAGATTCAAGATTTAAACTTGAAGAGCTGAGTCAAGTATGAAATGGGGCTTCTGTTTTTCCACTGGGTTTATTCAAACAGTGGGTCCCCTGCTTCTTCCAGCCCTTTCTGTGGTCGAAAGACATCATCGGCCATGTACTTTGTTTCCTCTGTCCTGCTGGCCCCCAGGCTCCAAGGAATCCTTCTGCCCTCCAGCAAGATGACACCTGATGAAAAAAAAGAATATCGAGTCAGTGCAAGCAGTGTGCATCTCCACGGCACAGCTAGCTGCCCCAGGGGACTGCTCAAGAAACATTTCTTTTTTTAACCTAAACTAAATTTAGGAACTAGCCAACAGAATAGAAAAACAGGAAAACTCACGCCAAAGCCCTGGCACCTCCCACCCTGTCCCGCCCAGCTTCCAGCTTCCTCTTTCCTCAGCCAAGAACCCTGACAGCCTGACCCTGCCTGCAGAAGGTCCTGTATTTCCCAGCAGCTGATGGCAAAGACTCAGAGCCTCACACTGAATCTTCTTCCAGCAAAGGAACAGGGTCCAGAGAGCCGTGCACAGCCCACAGCCCCTCACAGAGGGGGATCCCAGGCAGAAAAGGACTCAAAATCCAAATCTGGCCACTCACAATCCCCTTCCTGCATTTACTTCCTCGTTACCCTTACAGGTATAGAGAGAACACGAATGTTTCTGTTTTAGAATAATGTTTCTTAGGTTGTATTCCACATGGTGTGAACTTTCTAGAAAAATGTTTCCATGTTATATTTCCATTCAGTTGACAATATAAATTTTAAAAATTATTCTTTCATAAATTCGCAGTTAAAAGACAGTTTTGTAGAATAAGACTAACACGGTGTTTTACAAATGAGAGAGAATCCATTGTTTTTTCCCCTTTAAATGGGATCTAAGCATTACTCAAATTTGGAAGAGAAAAAAAAGCAGCGTTAGAATCCAATGGGTAATCCAGTAGTCCTCAAGGTGTGCTCTCAGGGCCAGCAGTGTCAGCATCACCTGGGAGCTTGTTAGAAATGCAAACTCCTGGGACTCACGCAGATTTTCTGAATCAGAACTCTGAAATCCATGTTTTAACACGCCCTCCAGGGAATTCCGACACAAACTAAACCTGAGAACCGCTGTTGCAATCTAATGAATATTCAAATTGTTATGCTAGAACCTGGAATTCTAGCATCTCTTACCACATATTTTTAATTGAACCCAGGGCGTTTCTGCACATATTTTCACCTGCCACCTATTTCACTTTGTAATGGGTTCCTTTGGCCAATTATATGATGCCTCAGATCCCAAGAGAGATTTCAGCACGACTCCTGGGGCTGCTGTGTGATGGAGCAACTATTATTCACAGGGTTTGCATCATTCGCTGAGCAGGTACCAGACACCAGGCACTGCACAAATTCATTTAATCCTCCCAACAACTGATAAGATTTAAAATAACAAACTAAAAACAACAACAACAACAAACACTCTATTAACTTCATTTCACAGATGATAAAACTGAGGCCTAGAGAAGTTAAGCAACTTGCCCAAGGTCACACAGCTGATTGGGACAGAGTTAGAGCTGGAGCTCACGTCGCCTGGTCCCCAAAGAAAAATTATCTGGAACACTTTCTAGAACAGGATAGACACCTAAACCTCAAGGGACTTCAGACGCAATGCAGTCCACTCCCCCATTTCACAGATGAACATACTAAGGCCCACGGGTCTTACAGGGAAATGGTACAGGGTCCTCCAGCCGGCTGCAGCAGAACCAGGGCAACCCTGAGGTCTACCATATTGTACTTTTCACTTAGAAAAGCCACAGGCCCTGAGTGACAGATGGAGAGGACAGGGCTTAGGTCACATGTCCACAAGCACTTGGCTTTGCTTCAAAAGCTCTCGCGGTTCCCAAAAAGCAAGAACTAGAGGCCTGACCTGATGTGAACGAAAGAATTTTTGAATTCTAATGGATAATGAGTCACATAATTCTCTTCTTTGGAGGAGCATCTTTAACACGAATAACTCCAATGCTAATAGATCAGCTTTTTCTAAGGAAGTCACGACTTTTCCCGCCTTGTCACCTCAGAGAGGATTTCTGCTGTAAGCTGTCTCAGCCTGTTTCTGGTTCCTCCGAGGCAGAGAAGCCAAACCGTGCTGGTGGAAACCTGTCTCTTTTTCTTTTTCTTCCTCTGCCACTCTGTTGCTTTTGTTTTCAGCTGCTCTCGGCCCCCTGACCCTGCTCCCGTCCCCCCGACCCTGCTCCCGTCCCCCTGACCCTGCTCCCGTCCCCCCGACCCTGCTCCCGTCCCCCCGACCCTGCTCCCATCTGTCTCTTCTGCTTTTACAAAGGGTGAGTTTCCGCTGTTTCTTCTGTGATGCTCAAACGCGAGTAGTGTCCACCGCTCCCTGTGTACGGAACTGGTGCTCGAGCCCTAACCATTTCCACAGCCTTGACTATTTTTCCCTAACAAAATATACCTTTGAATAAACGGCCTTATTGTGCCACCACCTTGGCCTCTTGAGTGACAGTTTCTTCTCGTGTGATTACAGTGTAGCTTTCATTGCAGATTTGTCTGTCCTAAAACAGCCTGTGGGATAAAACCCCTCTGGTTCTGCTGCGGGGTCATCGGTAGCAATATGCCTGCCTCGCGTCCACTTCCGCACAAGGCATGGGGCCACCAGCCATCGTCCCAGCCCTCCAAGAGGCCTTTTAAACTCCCTGGGAAGACAAGACATGTTCACCCAGCACTGAATTCAGGACCATAATGCATCATTCAGTCACTTCAGTAATCCCCATCTTGGGGGAGCCACAGACCGGGGGTGAGAAAGCACAGAATTACAACAAGGTGTCTAGGAACTCAGGTGTCCAACAAGCATTGTCTGAAATCTGAACAAATTGATGGACTGTTTTGCAATAAATATGTAGGTGCTATTGAGACTAGCAAACCCCAATTGCCTTAAAAGGGTCAATAATTTATTTATAACACCTACTTGACAATAGTTATTTTCTCAACTAACAAATACCAACCGATCCCTTGAATCTTTAAGAAGTGTTGACATTACAAAGGACCCTCATTCCAAAACACTGGGAATCCATGATCCAAGCAGTCTGTGTCCTGGGAGGTGAAGGTGTGGGGGGGTCACCTCAGCAGGGCCTGGGGAAAGGCTCTTTGGGGGGAGGAGCTTCTCACCTGCTTTTGTGCAGGCAGTGGAGTGGCAGTGGGACTTAGGTAAGTGGGCGGTAAGTGGGCAGGGCCCACATTCCCCAAAAGGGAAGAGACTGCAGAGCTGTGGGGGAAGAAACGGTCCGACCTCAGCTTTTGTTCTGTCCTCCCTGCACTTTCTTACTAGCAGCTGGAGGTCAGAAAAGGGTGTTTGTTCAGGGCTGCTTGAGTGGGCAACAGCTGAACCTCTCTGAACACAGCTTCCTCTTCATAGCCTCCAGCACCTGGCTCACTCCCCTCCTGGCCAGCCAAGAGTCAGCTGGAAATACAGCCCCCAGAGCCAAGGCTGACGCTGGCCCAAGGCACTGGCTGTGTGTTCCGCCTCAGCCCTGTCAGGCCAGCGCCTCCACTAACGAAAAGACACTTGCTCCGTGGAGCTTGCAATGTGTTTTGGGGTGGGAGGCAGGGATTTGGAGAGGAAGCTGGATCACCTAAAATGCCGACAGACAGACGTACCTTTGCACAAACAATGCCAACATGCTGGCAGGATTCAAGTCATTCTTGTTGCTGTGAAAACATATTGATTCTATAAATAAAACAGTGCATCCCCACTGCTGACCTCTAAGATAAGGAAAGCTTGCCCCACTCCTGTAAAACAAGAATATTCTTCTGAATTAGTCAGACCAAGAGGCTGGCTGTCAGGGCTCCTGAGAGGCCCTACTGGAATGAGAAGCCATCCTAGCCAGCTTCTGTGCCCTCATTCCCGATGCAGCCGCTTCCTGGGGGAGAGTTGAGAAAACCCAACCCGGATCAGGCACTGGCTTCCGTTGGCTCCCTGACCTTCCAGCCAGGACCACTTTCCTGAGTGTTAAGGCTCAGTGGCACCAGCAGCTTTACCTCCAACAGCCAGAGCCCGCTCCCAGTTTCAATCCTTGCTCCCCATGGCTTCCAGGATGGACCAAGCTCCAGAGAGATGTGCAAAGCCCTCCCAGCTCTGGTCTGCTGGCCTCCCAGGCCATGACTACACACACCCTCTCCTTCTCTCCCGCCATCCCCGGGCCTCCCTCCAGCTCCCTAGTCAGGCTTCCCTAGGAGCCTGGCCACTTCATCTGTGCTGCGGCTGTTCCACAAGTTGCTGCCCCCCGTGCTCCTGGGGGAGCACCCTCAGCCTTTGCATTCCATGTTCATCCACCACTTGGGCACTCCACAACTCTGTGTGGCCCTGCCCTGGGGTGGGTGCTGGGGGGTTCTGAAGAAGACAGAGACTCTGGGATCTCATGAGGCTTATGATCTCCTCTACTAGAGAGAAACTGAACAGTTCTGCACGTTGCTATTTAGCGACATCTGGTATCAGCGCTACCTCGGAAAAGAAGGCTGAATGCAGGGAGAGGATGCCAGCCTGGGGCGCTGAGGAAGGGGTGGCGTGTGGCCCGCGGGAAAGTATGAGGGGCTGTCCTTCTGGAACAGGAAGTAGAACGTCTGAAGGACATGTCACAGGTTCTTCAAGCTCACTCTGGCAGCCGCTGGAGAATGGACGGGAAGGAGCCAAGGATGGCACCAGGAAGCCACAGGGGCAGTGTTTGCTGCTGTCCGGGTGGGAGATGGTGATGGATGCCCTGTCCTGAGGGAAGCTGTGGAGGCTTATCCAAATACGCAGAACAACTCTGTGCTGAGGGAGAGGAAGGGGGTGTATCCTGCAGGATTCCCCAGGAAACTTAACCATAGGGGACATAGATAGATAGAGATGTATTACAAGGAATTGGCTTGTGTGATTATGGAGGCAAAGAAGTTCCAAGATCTGCAGTCAGCAAGCTGGAGACCCAGGAGAGCTGAGGGTACAGTCCCATCTGAGTCCAAAGGCCTGAGAACCAGGAGAACCAGAAAAGAGGTTTAACGGACTCACAGTTCCACGTGGCTGGGGAGGCCTCACAATCATGGCAGAAGGTAAGTCACATCTTACATGGCGGCAGGCAGGAAAGAATGAGAACCAAGTGAAAGGGGTTTCCCTCCTTTGTTTTTTTTGGGATGGAGTCTCGCTCTGTTGCCCAGTCTGGAGTGCAGTGGCACGATCTCAGCTCACTGCAAACTCCACCTTCCGGGTTCACACCATTCTCCTGCCTCGGCCACCCGAGTAGCTGGGACTACAGGCGCCTGCCACCACACCAGCAAAAATTTTTTTTTTTTTGTATTTTTTTTTAGTAGAGATGGGGTTTCACCGTGTTAGCTAGGATGGTCTCAATCTCCTGACCTTGTGATCCGCCCACCTCGGCCTCCCAAAGTACTGGGATTACAGGCATGAGCCACCGCACCCAGCCTGGTTTCCCCTTGTAAAACCATAAGATCTCATGAGACTTATTCATTACCATGAAGACAGTATGGGGGAAACTGTGCCCATAATTCAATTATCTCCCACTGGGTCCCTCCCACAACACACGGGAATTATGGGAGCTACAATTCAAGGTGAGATTTGGAGGAGGACACAGCCAAACCACATCACAGCCCTCCACTATCAGGTTCCTGGCACTGTACAGACGTGGGAATCCAGGCAGGATGCTCTGCCTGGACCCCTCTCATGAAGACAAGGAGGGAATACACAGCAGGCAAATCCCAGGGACAAGCCAGGTTGTGACTTTGTGCCCCTAGTGAAAGAAGGAGCCGTTCACTTCATTCATTGTGAGGCGGTCTATGTGCAAAAATCATGTGAGCACCATGATTGGCAGTATTTTAAGACTTCTATAAATATTCAAAACCGAAAATAATAATCAGATTAGATTATTTTGGATTTGGACTTACTGAATTTATTTCTCTAGCATGATCACTTCACATATTTTTTAAACTTTTCATATTGAGAGAAGGATGAGCCAATTATCTTTTTCAGGCAATCACAGTACTGGTGTCACATCTCAGCAGCTGGGGGCTGGGGCCCTGGATTCAAAGCATCCATCTGAACACAATGTCACCCATGCACCCTGAGAGAGACAGCTTCAAGCAGTGGAGGTGTGTGGCCTGGAGGCCCCCAGTAGGCCACCAGGCATGTTTTCCAAGAAAACCAAATCTTCTGACGGGATTACTAACATTGGGAGATTTCCGTTTCTTGGATGCCAGTGGAGGGACTGTACCAGCCTTAAAAGAAATCACGTGAGCCTCCACTAATCGGCAAACAAAGGGGAAATTAAGGTTCTGCCCACTTTTGTGGTTTTTGCTTTTCTGGAAAGTTTACTTTGTGCATCCTTCTGTCATTACATAACACTGTATTAATAAGCAGTTGACTCAGAACTCCAGAGGACTTCCGAGCTAGTAAAGTCCACCACATGTTACTAAGTCTATTCTTCCTCCCAGAATAAAATCTTCCACCTTCTCTGAGTTAGGCCTTCTTCATCAGAACCATTTCTTTTCTTACTCAGCACTCTGAGGTTTTCTACTTGTCATCCAACCGTAGTATCCACTGGTAAATTACACAGATTCACAACCCAGCCACTTCTTTTGTTTCCTCCTAACATCTGGAATAAGCTACTTCCTGCACCAGAGCCTCTGTCTGTCATGCCTTTACTGGATCTTATTTTGGGGGGCTGACCAGTTGCCTAAACCCACATGCCCCCTCTCACTTGGGTTCTCAAGAACTTCTATTTTGGACATCCACCAAAAAAAAAAATCTTGTTAAGTAAGACGAACGTCTTACCTGCTGGCAGAAGCCTGTCATGCTCATCAAAACTTTGAGATAACCAGGGTTCCTGGAATCTAAATCTTCCTACACAAAATAGCAGAATAGCTGATCAAATAAGAGTCAGACAAGTAAGGTTCAGCTTTGGAATCAATAAATGGGGCCGGACCCAGTTATTCACTTACATTCAAACAGCAAATAGGCTGGGTGCAGTGGCTCACACCTGTTATCCCAGTACTTTCGGAGGCGCAGACAGGCAGAATCATGAGGTCAGGAGTTCGAGACCAGCCTGACCAACATGGTGAAACCCTGCCTCTACTAAAAATACAAAAATTAGCCAGGCGAGGTGGTGCACCCCTGTAATCCCAGCTACTCAGGAGGCTGAGGCAGGCAAATCACTTGAACCCGGGAGGCAGAGGTTGCAGTGAGTCATCGCACCATTGTACTCCAGCCTGGGCAACAGAACAAGACTCTGTCAAAAACAGACAAACAAAAAACAGCAAATACCTGTGAACAGCCACCTGGGCTTTGCTGGAAGGTTCTCCCATTTCTGACGAGGGTTTGTCTCTTTTTAAAATTTCATTTAAAAAAGCACCTAAAAAGTGAATTGATCACAGGAGATTGTATCCCATGAAAGAACGTCTCCCAGCAATGTTAAGGGGAGAAATAAATTTGAGCGTAGATCTGTGGGTTCCCGGGGAAGGAAGCGCTCAGTAAGTGTAGTACAAGGCAGCATGACACTAACATGAGGCTGCAGGTGACACTGTAGCCACCGGCTGACTACAGTATCAACATCCAAACAAAGACAGCAGCAGATTAAAGAGGACACGCATGGCCTGCCCTCGAGCTCATTCACAGCCCTCCAAATCAACTCTTTGTGCAGCTTCTTGACTTTTCACAGTCTGCTGGCTTCAAGATGTTTTTCCTGGCCTTCTTCTAATGCCTCCTCCCCAATCCCAGGTAACATTATTGAGGGGGGCGGTACTCATTCAATATATATGTAAGTTATTTGAGAAAGTTTATTAAGGCACAGTGGCTCACGCCTGTAATTCCAGCACTTTCGGAGGCTGAGGTGGGTGGATCACAAGGTCAGGAGTTCAAGACCAGCCTGGCCAAGATGGTAAAACCCCGTTCTACTAAAAGTACAAAAATTAGCAGGGCATGGTAGTGAGCGCCTGTAATTCCAGCTACTCGGCAAGCTGAGCAGAGAATTGCTTCAACCTGGGAGGCGGAGGTTGCAGTGAGCCGAGATAGTGCCACTGCATTCCCGGCTGGGCGACTGAGCGAGACTCCCTCTCAAAAAAAAAAAAAAAAAAAGAAAAGAAATGCTATCCACAAAGTTGGATAAGTACAAAACTATCGTCCCAGGAAATGAAGCCAATGATTAGGGCAGGGGTTGGCGAGTGTTTTCCGTAAGAGCCAGATAGTAAATATTTTCAGCTTTTACTGGCCCATTTGGTCTTTGTTGCAACTGCTCAACTCTGCCATCAAAATGCAGGCAACAGCCGTGGATAATATGTAGTGAATGGGCATGAGCATTGTCTTAGTTCATTTTCTGTTGCTTAAAACAGAATGCCTAAAACTGGGTCATTTATAAGGAAAAGGAATTTATTTCTTACAGTTATGGAGGCTGAGAAGTCTCATGTCAAGAGGCCACATCTGGTGAAGATCCTCTTGCTGGCGGGGACCCTCTGCAGAGTCCTGTGGTGGTGCAGGGCAACCCGTGGTGAGAGGGCTCAGGTCTCCCTTCCTCTTCTTACAAAGCCGTTGATAACCCACCAGTCCATTAATGCATTAATCCATTAACCCATGAATAGATTAATCCATTCATGAGGGCAGATTTCCCATACCCCAATCACCTGTTAAAGGCCCTATCTCTCAATATAGTGACGCTGGGAACTAAGTTTCAACATGAGTTTTGGAGGGGACATTCAAACCACAGAAGTGTGTTCTAATGAAACCACGTTTATGGATACTAAAATTTAAACATATCATTTTCATGTGCCACAAAATTTGTTCTTCTTTTGATGTTTTCCCACACTATTAAAATATAATACTAGGACTAGCTTGTGAGCCATATGAAAAGAGGTAGCAGGCTAGATTTGGGCCGTGGGCTGCAGTTCACTGGCATCTGGTCTAGGGCCACTCTCTCAGTAACAAAAACTTCATGCATTCACCTCTAATAATACGCATGTGTATGTGACAATACTCAAACAGTGAGCAAGGTGAGACTGAAAAACGTATCAGTTGACACTCCAGAATTTTCTTGCTGAAATCCTTCAGTGCATCATCTTATAAAGTCCTGGGAATCCACGCTGAGGCACCTGACCTAGAAAAGGAGATGAGAAACTCCTGTAGATTTGAGTTTTCTGTTAGCCCACTGTCTCCAGAGATGATAATAATAATAATAATAACTATGATGCATTCAACATCTCAATCTGAGATGTTCTGGTAAAATGAAGGCATGTCCGCATGTATTCACAAATACACCTAGAGGTGAGAAATAGAAAAGATCTCAGTAGTTCAAATCTGAGTAGCGCTGTGCTTGTATCACTCAGCTCAAAATCTGCAGAAGCACTTGGACCAGTTAAAACTGTGCAATGGGGTCAAAAGTTCAAGTATTTTATCTCGATCGAGACAGAGGATGTGGGATGCCCTCCATCCTCCCTTCCCTTTTTTCCTGGAGGTTTGAAACCATACCAATTTATTTTTTTCCAAAGTCTGACAGTAACTCAGTGGGTCCTCCTAGCCTTGGAATGAGCCATTCCTAGATGCCATGGAAATTGTCTATGGGGGATGCCTCCTTGGCTATCTTCTGCAGCCTACATCTGGACCAGTCAACAATCTGAACCCTCAGCTTCCTGGATGTAAATCTTTCCCCAGACTAGCTGAGAACTAGGGGTTGACACAATGCACTAAACAATTCTTCCCCCACTAACCTGTACCTCCACAGTGAAGAGTGCTAGGAGCTAGGCGCAGTGGCTCACACCTGTAATCCCAGCACTTTGGGAGGCAGAGACAGGTGGCTCACTTGAGCCCAGGAGTATCAGCACTGCAAACAGTCTATCCCTTTACCTTTTACATAACTGTACTCACCGATCAGGAAAACAGACCTTGCTCAGACAGAAGCGATGGTCATAATCTCTCTGCAGATGGACTTTTAACCACATTTCTTCAAATTGCAACAAACATACATACAATTCATCAGCCATACAGACTCTATGCCACCTCCTTCTCCCATTTTAGGGTGTTGAGAGCCCAGATTAATCACGGCTGGGTGGGGCAACTCACACCTGCAATCCCAGCACTTTGGGAGGCCCAGGTGGGTGGATCGTTTGAGTTTAGGAATTTGAAACCAGCCTGGGCAACATGGCAAGACCCTGTCTCTACAAAAAATACAAAAATTAGCCACGCATGGCGGTGTACTCCTGTGGTTCCAGCTACTCAGGAGGCTGAGACAGGAGGATTGCTTGAGCCCAGGAGGTCGAGGCTGCAGTGAGCTGTGATCACACCACTGCACTCCAGCCTGGGTAACAGAGTGAAACCCCATCTCAAAGGAAAAAAAAGGTCATATGTGAAAACTTCTGGGGAGTCCAAAGACAAACACCATAGCTCACGGGCCATTAAGACAATCTGTGCAAACACTCAATGAACCAATATGAAGATAGAAATCCTGGTGAATCATATATGTATTCCAGAAGATTAAAATCAGGAAGGCAAAGGAAAATGGAGAGCTGGCACTTGGCACCCATGAAAGACCCAGTCTCCCTGCCCTGCCAGTCGGCATTTCTCCCTCCCGCCCTCAGGATCAGCCCAGCATCAGCGATTATCTTGGCCCATTGAGGGCTGGATGCTACTGGCTGATTTTTGTCTCTCCAGTCAGGAGCCAACACAGGCCTCCTGAACCTCCAGCACCCTGGCTCACACAGGACAATGACACAGATCAACTCCCAAATAAATTCCTCTCTGTTGTCCTGAAATGTGCTAATTGCCCATAATGAGCACATTATAACAATTAAGGATGACTATGCAAAACCTTTGACTGAGGTAGCAATCCTTCACCCACAAATTGCAAGGCCTTTCCTAAATCTTTTTTTTTTTTTTTTTTTTGAGACAGAGTCTCACTCTGTCGCCCAGGCTGGGGTGCAGTGGCCTGATCTCAGCTCACTGCAAGCTCCGCGTCCCGGGTTTACGCCATTCTCCTGCCTCAGCCTCCCAAGTAGCTGGGACTACAGGCGTCGCCACCTCGCCCGGCTAGTTTTTTGTATTTTTTAGTAGAGACGGGGTTTCACCGTGTTAGCCAGGATGGTCTCGATCTCCTGACCTCGTGATCCCCCCGTCTCGGCCTCCCAAAGTGCTGGGATTACAGGCTTGAGCCACCGCGCTCGGCCTCGTAAATCTTAATTAAAGAGCACACCAGCCACCTGAGCGAAGGCAGAGTTCTCCCACTTTCGAGATGGGGAAAACTGAGGGTCAGGGTGGCAGGTTTCTTATTTTATTCCATAAGGCACATGTCTACATTTTCATTGGTTTAAATTAAATGCTATACATCATCTAGAAGGAGTTTGTTAAATACATTGCTTAGCTGTTCCAAAGAATGATAGGTGGTTGTAAAAATTCATGTTTCGAAGACATGGCAAAATGCTTGTTATGGAATTTTAAGGGAAATTAAGAAAGATACGTGCTGTATCTGTAGGACAGTCTCGGTCGAGTGTGAAAACACGCGTGCTGGTGTGTGTTTGCGTGTGTGTGTATCAAGACTAGACCATAATGTTAACAAGGGTTCGCAGTTTCTTGTGTGATTCAAGATGACTTTTCATGTTTTCTATACTTTTCTGTCATTTCCAGATTTCCTACAACAATCATTTAATCTTTTATAAGAAAAAAAGATACATGTTTTAAAGATTTTTAAAGGTATTTTAATTTTTCTTAAAAAAGATATTTTAAAAGACTGTCCTATTCCGTTTTACATCAGGCTCCTTGGTCCTCCCTTATTAACTCTTTAAACGCATGCAGGACGTTCACTCGGCAGCCCTCTTCTCCTGGGCCACCTGTGCTTGGGTTTGTGGTGAATTGACAAGCATGTCATCGGGGTGGGACTCCTGCTTCAGGGGATGCCTCCCTGGAATTCACTCAGAGCGGCTGGGAATATCCACCAAAGTCTGGGGATGCAACATGGGGCCAAATCCCAGGTCTCCATCCAGAAGGGCTCAGGAGCCCCCGCGGCCCCTGCTTAGAGTCCATGGCGTGACCTTTGTGGCCACGCCTTTCCAGGAAACGGACGTGTGTGCTGGGCGCCTCCTTCTCAGCCCACCCAGCTGTCTGGTGGACAGGGAGAGGAGAAAAGGCAGCCCCAACATCAAAGACATAGCAACTGCCTGGTGACATCCTCCCAAGCCAGCCGGAGGTGTCAGCTCGAGGCCGGACTCTGTTTCCTGCTGCGAGGGCAGCTGCTTCCCTCTTCCCTTCAACTCAGAGGTGAAAGGTTCGCACCATCCTGCAAACGCCACCCTCCAGCCTTTGACTCCCACACCCTAAACAAAACAGCAACCACATCGTGAGCTCAAACTGAAACCCCCCGAAGGATGGGCAATGTGGAGGGACCTTTGCCCACCAACAACATTTTCCGACTACACACCAAAAGGAAAGAGCTGTCCTCCCTGAAACGCCTTCCGATCTGAGCCCGGATGCTCAGGCCTCTTGGCTGTCTTCGGGTGCAGGGGCAGGGACCCTGGGAGGCTCCACATTGCTCAATGCCTCTGAGCACAGGCTGACTCTCTTCACAGCAATCTGGGGAATTTGGGCTGTTCTGGGGTGGAGCTGGGGACAACGGTGTGTGTTGGGCAATAGCAGTGGCCTCAACTTGTTCTGGCTTTTGGCTCTACAGGGAAATCCAGGCAGACTGGGACTGAGGAAGGCTGGGTGGGCAGGCAGGGCTGGTGGACATGGGGAGCAAGGTGGTGGGCCACCCCATTGACAGAACCCTCCAGGAGAGAAGCGCGGTAGGAGCTGGACGTGGGTGCAAAGGGGGTGAGGCGCTCCGGGAGGGAGCCCTGAACACAAGCTGTGGGGAGGAAGGGAGGAGGAAAGGGGACAGGCCTGGGGCCCCCTGTGGAGGGCTGAGCTGGGGACAGGCACAGAGCAGAAAGGAAGCCATCTACCCTTTAAAATGCCTCCAAAAACATAACCCCAGGACTGCCTTGTACCTTCCAACTTGCCTGTCGGCATCCACTGAGTGTCTCTCATGTGGCACTCACAGAAGAGAAACAGTCTGCAGCACGGCGGGCTGGCCAGCCGCGGGAAACCCTTCCATTTGGAGGGAAAATGAAGATTATTGGTGTCAACTGTAAAATCAAAGAGATGGCAAGGACAAACTGTGTGCCTTCAGACACTGCTTCCCCGGGCACCTGCAAGCTCACTCTCTTACCCTTGTCTCCACCCCTAATCTCCCCAGTGCCTCAGGAGGGGGCTGGGTGAGTGTTGGGTGGCAGTGAGGCCGAGTCACCCAGCTGGTGAGCAGGTGAGCCAAGACCCCACCCAGGGCCACCGTCCTGCATCCCAATCAATCATGCACATGCGAGATAGATAAAGCCCTCAATGCTCATTTGGAACTGCTTGAGAAGAGAATATAATTCATGGGCCAAAGATACAGAAATGTCTTTCCCAGTGGGAGGCAAGCTGGTGGCACCTGCTCTCCAGGGCCTAACGCCTCATTTCTGCCTCTCTGATACCTGATGCTATCAGAGGATTTACTCCCTCTAAAGGCCAACCTGCGACCTTCACTTAGCTCAAAATGTAGTTCAGGGAGAGAAACTAACAAAAGGGAATGGGAGTGAGGGGAAGAAAAATCATCTTTTTCTGCCACCAAAGGACAGCTGCAAACATAGAGAACGTGAAGCAGCCGGGAAGCCGTCATGGCTGGTGTGAACTCAGTCCCAGGGGAATCGGCCGTACTGAAATGCTGCCCAGAGAAAGGCAAGCCCAGCAAAAAGGCAGGCCCCTCCCAAGGTCAAGGCTTCCTCGATTCGGAGGGGGCCTTCCATCGCAAACCGCACACCCGCCCACAGTGTCAGGCTGCAGCGTCAGGAACAAAACCAGCAGCCCAGAGTGAATGAGGCGCAGGCAGTGCCCCGGTCCATGGGAGGGTTAATTAAGGCCACCCTGAGCTGCATACCTGAGTCTCAACACTTGGGCTGAACTCCAGACCTGAGTGCCAAGGACATGGGGCCAAAACCTGAGAAGGAATGTGAGGCTGCCCACGCGGTCACCTTGGCTGGCAGCCACAGCTGACCTGGAGGGGTGAAGGCCTGGATGCCATTCCTCCATAGGAGACTGCATTAGCCCAGGCTGGAGGATCGCCAAGGCCATGGCCCGCAGAAGCCCATGTGAGCCTGAGGCCCAGCCCGGCCCATCTTCTCAAGCCTGGCTTGACCCCTGCCTGGGACAGCCTGCTTCGTCCTGGAATCGGTGTGATGTGATCAGGAGAGGCGAAATTACGCTGTGTACCTGACAGAATATCAGACTCAGAGTGCCTGGGGCTGCCACAACAAAGTACCACAAACCAGGAGGCTTAAAAGAATGGTAACATATTGTCTCACCTTTCTGGAGACAAGAAGTCCAAAATCAAGACTGCTGTCCCTCTGAAACTCCAGATAGAGCCCCCCTTGCCTCCTCTAGCTTCCGATGGTGACGATCAACCCTTGGCACTCCTCGGCTGGCAGCTGCATCGCTCCAACCTCTGCCTCCATTGTCACACTCCATGCGTGTCTATGTCTCCAAATCACATCTTCCTCTACCTATAAGGACCAGCCATATTACACTGGGATCCCACCCTAATAACCTCCTCTTTACTTGACCACATCTGCAAAGACCCTATCTCAGCATCACTCCAATCTCTGCCTTCGTCGTCACAATCCATGCGTGTCTGTCTCCACGTCACATTTTCCTCTACTTATAAGGACAAGCCATATTAGATTGGGATGCCCCCTAATGACCACCTCAACTTGGTGACATCTGCAAAGACCCTATCTCCAAATAAGGGCCCATTTCCAAACACCAGGGGCTGGAACTTAAACACATCTTTCTGAGGGACACAATTTGACCCACAACAGAATCCTAACACTTGGGCTCAAAAGAAAGAAAAATTTTACAGCTCAAAAATGTTTATAAAATAAGCATTATTGTTTAAAAATATAGAGAAATAGCCTGAAGATACATCATCTGGAGCTTTCATTTGTTGGACTATTATGCGGTCACTGAAAACTATTATTGAGAGACAATGGGATGAGGTGACAATATATTTCTAACCATCTTAAGCGATACCTATGGTGATGATGATGTGAAAACACGTCATGTGAATAATGAGGCCGGGGCGGCGAGATGAAAGAAATCGCTGTGGGGGAGATGGGAGATTATGGACAATTTTTCTCATTATATTTTTTATCTTAAACTTCTTTGTATTTAATATTTATTTTTTTCTTAATATTAATTATTTAAGTGTATATTTGCATTTAAATATTTTAAAATTAAAAAGAAAGGGGAAAAGGTGAGCTTCAGCTTATACTCAGCAACTATAGGATTTGGGAAGGCATTAACCTCTGCACTCAGTTGTTTTTTTGTTTTGTTTTGTTTTGCTTTGTTTTTTTGAGATGGAGTCTCACTCTGTCACCCAGGCTGGAGTGCAGTGGCATGCTTTTGGCTCACTGCAACTTCCTCCACCTCCCGGATGCAAAATGATTCTCCTGCCTCAGCTTTCCGAGTAGCTGGGGTTACAGGCATGCACCACTATGCCTGGTTAATTTTTTTGTATTTTTAATAGAGACAGGGTTTCACCATGTTGGCCAGGCAGGTTGGTGGGGTGGTCCGCCCACCTCGGCCTCCCAAAGCGCTGGGATTACAGGTGTGAGCCACCACACTCAGCCTGCACTTAGTTTTCTAAGTGCACATTGGGCAAAACATATGTCCCTTCTACCTCTGAGGGCATCTGGGGTACTGACACAGCTGAAATGAAAGTGTTAGGCCATTTTTGCATTGCCATAAAGAAATACCTGGGGCTGGATAATTTTTTTTAAAAGAGGTTTATTTAGCTCACAGTTCTGCAGGCTGTACAGGAAGCGTGGTGCCAGCATCTGCTCAGCTTCTGGGGAGGCCGCAGGGAGCTTTCACTCATGGTGGAAAGCAAGGGGGTAGGATATGCACATCACACTCAAGAGCCAGAGCATGAAAGAAAACAGGAGGTCCCAGACTCTTTTAAACAATCAGATCTCATGTGAACTGAGTGAGAACTCACTCATCACCAAGGGGATGGTGCTAAGTCATTCATGAGGATCCACCCCCATGACCCAACACCTCCCATCAGGCCCCACCTCCAACATTGGGGATCGAATTTCAGCATGAGAGTTGGAAGGGACAAACATACAAACAGTAGCAATGGCCTAAGGATACAACCCCCCCACCCCCCAGAGAACTCTATGGCATTCTAATGAAACCTTTTGCCCTTCATGTTATTACAGGGCAAGGCTGCATTTCCATCATTGTCCTTTTAAATGCTTAAGCAAGCCCAGTGACCAATCAGTACTACTGACAACAGGAAGAGGAAGAGAAGGAAGAATTCGCGTTATGAAGAGCACAAAGTCAAAGTGAGTCCAACCACTGGACATGGGTGTCATTGGCAGAAACTTCCAGAAGCTTGGTTCAACATTACCTACCTCAGGCTCAACCTTAAGGCTTTGAGCTGCTACAAGAACTCCAATAATTGTTTCCTGGCACAATTTCACTCATTTGCCAAGTTCTATAGCATGGGAACCTGCAGAGCCTCCCCATCTCGTTACCACTATGTGACCCATTCATTCCACACTGGCCTGTGGGGCGTCCATCCAGGGAGACGTGTAGCTGTGGCCAGGATGGAGCGGAGGACAGCTTGGAGTCCCTGCCCTCATGGGCTCCTGGGACTGTGAAGGGGACACTCCACAAACAGAAAAGTGCTGGGAGTGTCGGGAAGCGATGATCGCCCAGAGGAAAAGACAAGGTGAGAGGGGAACCCAGCCCAGGGTCAAGCTCTCGGGGATGGGACGTTTGCACAAAGATGCTGTGAATTGAGGGGGAGCAAGCATTCCTATACTCAGGGGACAGAATGTGTCATCCAAAAGGGACCAGCAGGTGCTTCCAGGAACATCAAGAAGCAGGTGTATCTGGGGCAGAGCAAGTGAGCAAGAGAGGGGAGGAAAGAGGCCAGAGGGAGGCCAGGGCCAGAACACTCAGGGCCTGGAAGCAAAGGTCCAGACTCTAGATTTTATTCTTCGTGAGAAGGGGGCCACTGCAGAGTTTTGAGAAGGCAATGTCACTTTTTTTTTTTTTTAATAGAGTCTTGCTTTGTCACCCAGGCTGGAGTGCAGTGGCATGATCTCAGCTCCCTGCAACCTCCGACTCCTGGGTTCAAGTGATTCCCCTGCCTCAGCCTCCCAAGTAGCTAGGACCACAGCTTCACGCCACCATGCCTGGCTAATTTTTGTATTTTTAGTAGAGACAGGGTTTCACCATGTTGGCCAGGCCAGTCTCAAACTCCTGACTTCAGTTGACCCTCCAGCCTCGGCTTCCCAAAGTGCTGGGATTACATGTATGAGCCACCGCAACCAACCAGCAGTGTCACCTTTAAAGGGATCTCTCTGGGTGCTGTGTAGAGAACAGCTGGGGGATGGTACCCAGAGTGAGGCAGGGACAAGGGCAATAGCTGTGGGGTTGCTGAGAGGGGGCAGACTCTGGACAATTGTTGAGGGATTTGCACAGAGCATGCCAGGATTCAACAATCCCAGTATGTCCACCTTTGGAGGCAGGACCCCAGGGGAGCCACAGCAGGGCCAGAGCAGAGGAGAGGGAAGACACACTGGGACCCATCAGCACCTATGCCTCCATCCATTGATTCTCTGAGACTCACACTAGTTCCTCTTGAGGGGTTGTCATGTAAAATACAGGATGTCCCACTAAATTTGAATTGCAGATCAACAGTGGATAATTTTTTAGGCATAAGTATGTCCTATGCAATATGTGGGATATGCTTACACTAAAAATTTGCTATGATTGATCTGCAATTCAACTTTAAATAGACGTTCTGTTATTTTGTTTGTTAAATGAGCCAAGTTCTATCAGAACTCCCCAAAAAAGGAGACTCTGGAAAATATATTCCCAGCTTGACCAAGACAGAGCTCCTGTCCCCAGGAACTGACAGAAACAACCACTACCAAGACTGAGTGCTTACCATGCACCCAGCACTGTGCCCACATGTTCAGCACTTCATCTAATTCCACGGCCCAGAGGATTACACTTTATTACTACTGGTTTGCAGATGAGAAAACTGAGGTTCACAAAGATACGCCAACTTATCAAAATTATACAGGTGGGCATAATAATAGCTAACACTTACACGGCACATATAAGCTCAGGCATGGATCTAAATGGATCTCACTTAATCCTTTTTCACAGCTCTATGAGAGAGGAACTGTTATTGAATCCATTTTACAGACAAGGAAACTAAATCGCATGGGTGTTAAGTGGCCCAGTCAGGATTTGAACCCAGGCAGTGTGGCTGCAGAATCTGTGCTCTTACCTAGCATCTTAAACTACCACTGAACCACTTCTGAGCCCACCTCCCCCCTCTTAATGAAACAAGGTTAATGCACAAGAAACACTCACAGAGTCCTAGTGGCAGGAATGTGGAGAGCTCATTGGAGTGCTATGGAATGGGGCAAACTGACAACAGGGGAGATGGAAATCATTGAGGATTGGGGGAGGGTTCATGGAGGAGGAGGCAGACAAGTAGGATATCTGAACAGTTGGAAGATGTGACAAAACGGAGGCTGACTAAACACCCATGTTAGGAACTATAAATACATAAAGTAAATATCACTGATTACTGAGTTCTTCATATAAGCCAGGCGCTGTACTACGCTTAGAATTTATCTTCCTCTAGACTGGGTAATACAGTGAGACTCCAACTCTACGAAATTACCCAGGCATGGTGCTCAAGCCTGCAGTCCCAGCTACTCAGGAGGCTGAAGTGAGAGGATCCCTTGAGCCCAAGAGGTTGAGGCTGCAGTGAGCTGTGATTGCACCACTGCCATCCAGTTTGGATGACAGAGAAAGGCCTTTGTCTCAAATAAGAAAAAAAAAAAAAAATACTTCTCTCAGTCTTCAAAGTCAGCCCCAAGGCAATATGGCCCCCATCTTGCACACTAGAAAACTGGGGTTCAGGGAGGCCAAGCAAGTTGCCTGAGGTCACCCCATCAGGAAGAGACAGATGCAGGATTGCAACCACCATGGCAACTTCAAAGCCAGTGCACCTGCCATGTCACCTTCCCTCTTGGCATGCCTGGAAGGACTTCCATCCCTAAAGTCAAAACGGAGGCACTTGCAGAATGGCTGGATTCAACAGGGTCATCATGGCTTCTGGAAGAGACAGAGCAAGGGGATTTGCTCTAAGAAATACGGCCTCCATCTCAGAACCCTACAAAGATGCCCTCCTTGGCTGTGTGAGCAGCTTTTGCTGCCAGGCCCTGTTGGCAGAGGAATGGTGAGCTGCCTGCACTGGGTCAGGGAGAGCTGCAGCCCCCTCCTTGGGCAGAGAGTTCACCCGACAGAGAAAACCTGGGCAGAGAACTGCATCCAGGAAGAATGGAGGAAAGACAAAGGAAATGGCTGCCTCCTCCCCTGGGCACCCGCCCTCAGGGCCACCACCTCTGTTGCTCACAACTTCATCCATTCCTTTCCTTGGGAATCCATGGGTGTTCCAAGAGTGCTTTAGTGCAGTGCTTCAGAGCTTTGACTTTAGGGCAAGATTTGCCCATTGTGAGCAATTTGATGACTCTGTTTCGGTTTCTAAAAACCTTCTGGGAGCAAATGCAGAAATAATTACAAAAAAAGTGAACAAACCTGGAGAAAACCTGCCAGCCTGGAAGAGAGAATGGATGTGTCTATGGGCAAGGCCATCCATACGCATGACGACCAGGGTAACTGTGAATCACAGATTAGAACTGGGGCAGCTCTGGGTGTTAGAATGCAATGTGGAAGCATGAATAGGTCACCATTCAGCTGGGATTCCAGAAAAATGGAGTTTGGCAGATGCAGACTCCTTGTCTAAGACTTCTTTTAGGAGCCTTCCTTGCATTGTGGTATCTTCTATTTGCTCCATCAGCCCTGGGCTCTCAGTGACTAGAGGGGTCTGTGTGAGTGGTTCCAGACCAGCTCAGTATGTTACTAGGTTGTATTATCAACTACAAGCCTGCAGCTTCTGTAGCAGTCTCTGCGCTTTTTCTAGATAGTGAGCTATAATTAGGGTGATCTCAGAGCTGAAAGTCAAACAGAAATGCAGATGGAACCAATCAGCCTCAGATTCCAAAGCAGCTGATACAAACATAACGTACCAATAAGAATGTTGGTGCACACAGGAAGGAAGCCATAACCCCTTGCCATCTGCATCAGGAAGGATTTTAACTTTTTGCTAGTTAATTTCGTAATTTTTAAAATCTTGTATAAGATTGTGCACCATTTGAAAGAAGAAAAAATCTTTAACAAATTTTTTTAAGGAGATAATAAAAGAAAGGAGCCTTGAGGACAGTAATTGCCAAACCATACTGCTAAGTTCAATGCCTGGATGACAGGCATTTTACCTGCAAAACACTTAAGGTTTTCCTTCTTAGTAAACTCATGCAGGCTTTACTATTAAAACACAGAAGCACTATCGCAGGAAGGACGTTGACATAAAGTGCTTTCAGGGCCCTCAAAGCTCAGACTCTAATCAATTTTCTTATGTCTACTGAAGAAGGCTTCAGCTCTTTGGTTTAAAATAACCCAGTGGATGGCCCTTACTTGCAGAAATTGTTCTATGCAGTTTTTTTCTCAGGAGGATGCAGAAAGCAATCCCTGCTGTGGCCGAGAGGAGAGCCGGCCTGGTGGGCTCCAGTGTCACTTCTGGATCCGTTCCTGGCTGGGGCCCATTGTCCTGACCTGCTGGTCCCGCACCCCAGAGAGGAAAGTTGCTATTAATACCCTCTTCAGGTCCCTGCAGGAAGCTCGGCCTTCTCCAGATGCCACTTAGGAGTCAATCCTTGTTCCAAAGAAAGAGAGCACAGAACGCAAACTTGCTTCAGGTTGAAGAGGCTGGGGACAGGGGCATCCCAGGCTGCTCATCCACAGGTCATCATCGCTCGGCTCCTAAAGAGTACATCCTCGTGGAGGAAGGACCAACAGAAAACATGCTCTGCTGGCTCCAGACCCACACCTCGCTGGCGGCCCCTCCAGCATCTCCCATCACTCACGTGCCGGGCAATCGCCTCCAGCCCTCACCTGCATCCCTGGGATTCCTGCAGCTACATCCTCCCTGGTCTCTCAGCTCTGCTCTTTTGAGCTTCCACACAGGGCCCAGAGAGATTCTTTCACAAAGTGAATCAGGTGGGAACCACCCAAATGTCCATCACCTGATGCATGGAGAAATAAACTGCTGTCTATCCACGTGATGAACTACTATTCCTTGGCCATGGCAAGGGATGAAGTGCTGGCCCACGCTCCGACATGGATGAACTGAAAACATTCTGCTGAGGGAAAGCAACTATCACAAAAGGCTTGTAGGATTCCATATATATGAAATACCAGAATAGGCGAATCCACAGACACAGAAAGTGGTTGTCAGGGGCTGGGGGGAGGGAGGATGCGGCATGACTCCTCATAGACTGAGTCTCTTTTCGGGTTGATGAAAGTGAGCCTGCTTTGGGGGTGATGAAAGTGTTCTGGAATTAGAAAGTGGTGATGGCTGCACAACATTGTGAATCTACTGAATTCAACACTTTAACATCACTAAAATGGTGAATTTTATCTTATGTGCCTTTTATACCAATTTTTATTACTTTTTTGAGACAGGGTCTGACTTTGCTGCCCAGGCTGGAGTGCAGTGGCGTGATCACAGCTCACGGCAGCACTGACCTCCTGCACTCCAGCGATTCTCCCACGTCAGCCCCCTGAGTAGCTGGGACCACAGGCGTATGCCACCATGCCTGGCTAATTATTTTATTCTTTGTAGAGACGGGGTCTCTCTATGTTGCCCAGGTTGCTCTCAAACTCCTGTCCTTAAACGATCCTCCCAACTCAACCTCCAAAAGTGCTTGGATTGCAGGCATGAGCACCAATTTTTTTTTAAGCAAGTCAGAACATGACATCACTTAGCCTAAAACCCACCAGACCAGAGGCTCCCCCATCTCACCCTAAAGCCTCACCATGACCTATGAGGTTCTCCCAGTGTGCTCTCACGCCTGGCCACTTCCCTGGCACCTCCTACCTCCACTATTCTGTCCCCACACTCTTCGGCCATGCTGGCTTCCTGGCTGAACCCTGAACTGCACGAATACACCGCTGATGCGGGGCCTTGGCACAAGCCATTCCCTTTGCTGGAAGCATCTTCTCTGGGTCTTCTCACGGCTCCCTCACTCCATCAGGCCTCATCTCAGAAGCCATCTTCTCTCACATGCTGGGCTAAAATGCCTCCCTCCCTTGGCCCACTGCTCTCCTGTCTGGCCTTCTTCCTTTTCTCTTGGCACCACTCATCCTGAACTCATACATTTGTTCACTAACATATGTGGTTGTTTAGAGTCTGTCTCCCACACAGCAGGTCAGCTCCGCGAGAGCAGGGACCAGGTCTGGTTTTGTCCACTGCAGTATCTCAGTGCCCGGGACAGTGCCTGGCACATAGTGCTAAATAGATCCAATGACGTAGCACCATTTACGTCTAAATTATTAGAAAACCAGGCCGGGCGCGGTGGCTCATGCCTGTAATCCCAACAGTTTGGGAGGCCAAGGAGGGTGGATCACCTGAGGTCAGGAGTTCAAGACCAGCCTGGCCAACATGGCGAAACCCCGTCTCTACTAAAAATACAAAAATTAGCCAGGCAGGGTGGTGGGTGCCTGTAGTTCCAGCTACTTGGGAGGCTGAGGCAAGAGAATCGCTTGAACCCAGGAGGCAGAGGTTGCAGTGAGCCAAGACAGAGCCATTGCACTCACTCCGTCTCTAAAATAAAATAAAATAAAATAAAATAATAAATAAAATAAAATAAATAAATTATTAGGAAACGATATTTATTTTGAGTATTGATATTATCAAGTAAGATCGTTTGTACCACCTACTACAAGAGACCCACAGACAGTGTTATGGGGTTTAAATAAAGGAAATCTTTTCTACCTGGGCATGAGGGGGGGTCAGAGTAGAATGGAAGCCAAGGTGTGTAGCTACGTAGTCCCTGGGCTGGGGCAGGACACAGGACGGAATTCATTTGCTCAGGCAGCAACGAGGAAGCATGATGCTTCCCTGTGCCCTTGCTGACCCTCATGATCGTCTTTAAAGCTTACCAATTATATTAGGTGACAGTGGCATTTTTGATTAATTAACACTTCTTTGATTGCTAGTGAGGTTGGCTGTTTTTCACAGGTATATATTAATCATTTCTATTCATTCTTATAGTTATCGGTAATTATGTTCATTGCCCATTTTTCCACTGGATGTTTGCGGTTCGTTAAGTTGTTCTTTTTTAAGACATTGATGCTTACGTACACATTTATATACACATGTGATACAAATACATAGCATATATAGCAAATAGAAATTTCTGGTTTATTATTTACCTTTTCATTTTAACGTCATCTTTAGATATGTAGTCAAATTCTTTTTTTATGCTGTTCTTTTTGCTTCTATATCTAGAAATGTCTTAACTCTAAAAATAGATCAGTATTTATCCTTTTTGTAACTGTTTTTATAACACAAGAGTATAGAAGATGAAAACTTTTACTTGTAAGTGATGACTTTTATACTTGTGGAATTGTTATACAGAAGAGCCATATATACCAAGAATCTTTAAAAAGTTCCCACCGTTAACCCAGCAATTCCGTTTCTGCAACCCTCTGGGAAGACCTGTTTCTCATCCGGTCACCCCTGAGGCATAACACGAGAAGTAGCAGGTGAGACCTGAGGCCTCAGGGTCCCCAGGGCTCATCTCCCTGGACATCCATTGTACTGAAAGCCTCTGCAGGTAGGGCTAAATTAACGACTCATTTAACGGATTAGTAATTGAAGATGTTATTTTAACATTACAACAAATTAGATCACTTTCAAGAAGAAAGCTACATTCTCCTAAAATTCTAAGAAAAAGATGAAAACCTCAAAGCTTCTCTTTGGGGGATACACTTTGGCAGGATATTGGAGAGTCACTATCCACACCAACAGCTCTGAGATATGCACCAAGATTTATTTATTTACAACGTTCACTGCAGCATAATTGTGCAAAAAAATGGAAACAATCTCAATATCCAACAGTAGCAAATTGGCTCTATCAATTATGATATGATCTCACATGATGAACAGGGTCCATTGAAACTGTTTCCACGAAAATAATTTTAGTTACAATCACTTTTTTCAAAATCTAATGTGACCATGAGAACATATTAGAAAAAATATCGAGCAGGCAGTCGGCCAAAAGGTTACCAGTGGCAGAACAGCTGAAGGCGGTTATTTTCTCCTTGATACTTTTCTGAACTTCCATTTGCTCCACAGTGACTTTATGATTTTCTACTCAGAAGAAGAAAGTGTGGGGTTTGTGGCTGCTGTTTGGTTTGGCAGCTCGCTTTGTTTTTGAAAGAGAAGTGGAGCGGAGGGAGCAGCGCTGTTCGTGTAGAGGGCCTCGGGGAGACGCCTGGGAATGGGGCCCCTTCATGCCTTGTCTGCATGTTAGGGATAGAGACACGTGAATATTTTTACATCAATTTTAATACCTTCACCGGCCTGTAGGTTGGAAATAGCTGGTCAATGTCTGGTGCATCCCAGCATGGGAGGCGTGTCCCTCTCCAGCCCCAGGCGACATTCTCGGGGTTGACTTGGGGTCATAGTTGTCTGCTCCAACTGTTTGATCAGCTTCATGTCCAAAATGGATCACTCACAGGGCAGTGTGTGGTCATGTGTGTGACGTGGCTCTTCAAAGCCGGTTCCTGGTTGGGAAATCATCACACACACAAAGGTCGAATCTGCTGTCTGCCCAGCGTTGACGGTGCCTGCCATACCTCACGTCTGCACCCTCTCCTGTCCCCGCCTCCAGGCCTTCTGCCCATAGCCAGGTGTGACAGCCAGGGCTGCCGCCTCCCGATCAGGCAGTGCACAGCCCTGGGACCCCCAGGGACACAGAGCCAAGGGAAAGTGAGCCCCCAAACCTGCCTTCCAGCCAGGCCGCTTGGAGGAAATGCCCCAGCTTTGTTCAACATTTAATTACTTAATAAATATTAGATGATACCATTCTCCACAAAAAAAGATTAAAACCCAGAGAGAGATGGGCCAGTCAGGAAAACAAGAATAAAGGGGATTATTCTTCAAGGTAACAGGATATGAAGAGAAGCGCCCCCAGGCTGGTCCACTGGAGCATTTAGGTAACAGCAGAAGAGAGGCCTCTTTATAATCTCCTGGCCTGAAATTCACCCTCGTCGCTCCCAGCTTCACATATAACCTGGAACTCCGGGGGAGATGGGGAAAGCCGGGGGGCCGCCCCTGTGGCTGGCTGACCCAGGTCTCATGACAGAAGGTGAAAGACTCCTTTATTTATAATTCTCAGTACTCCCAAGTTGTAAGCCCCGATTTTACATATGGGTACCTTTTGAGTATTTAAAGATGTGCCAAGCACACAGTGGAGAAGCAGCATAGGTGGAGGCAGGACAAAGAGCTCAGGCCTAAGTGAATCAGCACCATCTCCCACCAGCTGTGTGACCTCAGGTAGGAGACTCAACCTCTCTGTGCTTCAGACTACACAGCTCCCACACAGAACGAATTACCAACCTGCCTCACAGCTATTGTCAGGGTTAAATGAGAGCACATCCATGAAGTACTCAGAGTGGGGCGCATCCTGAGTGTCACAAAGGTTGGCAGCTGTTATTGTCTTGTTTTGATGGTTGAGTCATCGTCATCATCATCATGATTATTATTATCCCCATTTCGCAGCAGTGGAAACAGAGGCTCAGGTCAGTCTGATTCCAGGGCTCCTTCTTTCTCATCTCCACTTTGCCTCCACCAATAACACCCAGTGGGGGCCCCAGTATGAAATTGTCTAACTCCTTACCTTCTTCACTATCTTTTTCTGTCTCCTTTCCCCACTCTCTTTCCCATCTGTAAGCCAAAAACCCCAACATCTAGGAAAAGTCAATCATGAAAAAAGTCATCCACCCACCAATTTGTGCCTCCAGCCCAGACCTCTCTCCCAGATTCCCAACTTGCATGTGCAACAGCCAACTCCACACCTCAGCCTCAGCATCTCATACTCCCTTCGCCCAAGACTAAACTCCTGCTCTTCATACTCAACTTGCTGCCTGCAAAGACCTCCCCATCCCCAGTGACACCATCCTTTTGGCTGCGCCAGCCAAAAGCCCTGGAGTGCCTGTCCATTCTCTTCTAGCTCTCACTCTCTCCTTCCCCTCTTCCAATTGGTCAGGAAGTCCTGCTGGCCCTTCCTTCAAAGTAAGCCCAGGAGCCAACCACTTATTATCCTCCCACTCTGCTTGCTCCTGGATTCCTGAACCAGCTTCCCAACAGTCTCCTAAGGTCAAGTGGCGTCTGTCTTCTCCTCAGCCTCCTGCGTGGCTGCCATATCACTCAGCGCTAACTGCAGGGGCCTCACCATGGTCTCCGAGACCCTGTGTGATGCCTCGCCCACATCTTCCCTCTTCCATCCATGCCTCCTGCCCCCATCATGGTGGCCTCATTGTCCCAGCTCAGGGGCTTTGTCCTAGCTGCTCCTTTGCCCTGGAACTCACCTACTGCGGGGAGCTGTTTGGCTTCCCAACACCTCCTCTAAGCTCATGTTCCACCTTCTTTTCCCCCCAGGACCTACCCTGACCACCTGCAGTGGGTTGAATCATGTCCTCCCCAGTATCCATGTCCATGGGGAGACTGTCATTGTGACTTTATTTGAAATAGGGTCTTTGCAGATGTAATTAAGTTAAAGACTTTGTGATGAGATATCCTAGTTTTAGGGTGAGCCTTAAATCCAATGATCGGTGTTCTTATAAAAAGAGGAGAATACACACAGAGATACAGAGACAAGGCCATGTGAAGATGGGGAAAGAGACTGGGGTAATGGGGCCACAAGCCAGGGAAGCCTGGAGTCACTAGAAGGTGGAGGAGGTAGGGAAGGATCTTCCCTAGAGCCTCCAGAGGGAATGCAGCCCTGCCAGCAACTTGATTTTAGATTTCCAGGTCTCCTTCTTTCCCAACCTGACAGTGCGAGAGGATAGATTTCTGTTGGTTTAAGTCACACAGTGTGTGGTGCTTTATCAGGGCAGCCCTAGGACCCAAGTCCACTGTCCTATTGAACATCGAAGCCTGTCACACCCCTTCCATCCCAATAGCCCCACGTCTTCCTGCCAATCTCTGCCACTTCTTTGTCCTCATGCAGGTACCGCTGCTGGCACGTGCTGTCATTTCTGCCTAACTGTGCTTATTTTTATCAGCTGTCTCCCCGCACTGGGACCGAAGGGCTTTGAGAGCAACTTCTTTGTCTTGATGAGCCTGGCAGGTCACATGGCTAATCAATATCTGTTCAATGAATGTAATAATAAACAAACTCCTAAAGAATTGGAAAGGACCAGAAAACCCTTTCAGAATCTACATGAACTCTCCATCTTCCTCCTCAGCCACCCTTCATTTAACTTTATCAAACTGACATCCAGCTTTGAAAGCTAATGCTTTCTAGTTTTTGTTCTATTAAGTTTAATGACAAGCATGGCAATAGTGATCGTATGTACTATATTTCCCTGCACATTCCCCGTGTGGCTTATAGAATCAATCAGCTCTTCTACAGCAAGATGGAAGAGTACTTGTCACTAAACCCAGGAAGCAGAGGTTGTAGTGAGCTGAGATCATGCCACTGCACTCCAGCCTGGGTGACTGAGCAAGACTCCATCCCAAAAAAAAAAAAAGAAAAGAAAAAAAGAAACACTGCAGAGAGTTGTTGGTGGAAAGCATCCTCCCATCACGCCCACTCCCAGGCTCCCCATTGCGTGGGATCTAGTATGGTGAGCTATGCCCCACCCAGCACAGGCAAAGAAGAGGAACTGATCTTACCGGCCATGCAGGGTCCTTTCACAACCACACACCTCAAAGAAGGATAAAGCCATCCACGAGTAACCCCAAGCCACCATAAGAAGTGCCCTTACTTCAGAGCTAACCGAGCCTCTGGGAGCCAACAAGAGCAAAGAAAGCCACAAGACACGGATCTCAGCCCTTTGTCACTGGATGGTGTCCTCCCAGCCTGCTCACTCCTATGGGGCAGGGGGCCGGGAGCAGGGGACAGCTCCTCTAAGATCTGCACAAAGAACAATAGGAGGGCATTTGGGGACTGAGTTGTCACCTACAGATCAGAGGTTGAACAAGCTCACTGGGGCCTCCCTTGGCTCCAGTTCACTAAGGAACATGAAATGCTCTAGGGAGCATGTGGTATATACACTGGGAAGAAAAGATTCCCAGTACAGCAAGGAGAGTCAATGCCAACATCGAATGGTGATCGGAAAGGCTAACATTCATTTACCCAGCAAGTCAGGCCACCTTGAAGCCCTCTGCCCGCCCCAGGCCCGCTCTTCCTAGGCCAACCCAGGGTCTCTCCTTCTGGTGCAGGGTTCTCAAGATGGCGCCCCCTCCTGGTTCCAGGTGGGCAAGGATCAGGCCCTTCTACCTCGGTCCTTCTGTCCTGTCCACGTTCCAGGGTCTCAACCTCAGCCAGGGGCCTGGAGGGGCCTCCTGAGGACATTCATCTATGTCCTGGTTTCCTCTCTAGCTGCCCCACTTTCAGTCTGCAGGTTGACTCATTGGGAAATGATTCCTACATCATTTCCTGCATCCTCTCTGCTTTATGGAGAATCTGTGATGTCTGAACGGGAGGCCTGGCTCTGGGGCCTGTCTCTGACAACATCCCGACTCCTCTGAAAGGTGCAAATGGCATGTCCTGCTCTGCAGAACTTCTGTCTTGGCTGGGCCGTGGTAGCCAAAGCCCCTGGGCTTCACATTCTTCTAGAGAAGTGCCTGCAATGCCCAGCCTAGAAGGCTGGCTCCCAATACGAAAAGGAAGCTTTTCTCTCTTAAGAACCCAGCTTTGTAAATAAAATCCTCCGTATCATTATTATTGTTCTTTTAGGTAACTTTTTTCAAGTTGGCATTTTGAAATAATTTCAAATTTACTGTAAGAGTAGCAAAAATAATACAGAAATTACCCACATAAACTTTGCCTACTTCCACCAATTTCTTAAAATTGTTAACATCATTGTTAACACAATCGTCCCGTCTTATCCTCAGCTTCACTTTCTGAGGTTTCAGTTACCCGCCATCAACTAACTGTAGTCCAAAAATATTAAGATATTTTGAGAGAGAGAGGGAGAGATCATATTTATATAACCTTTAGTACAGTATACAGAGATCATATTTACATAACCTTCAGTACAGTATATTGTTATAATCCTTCTATTTCATTATTTATTATTGTCAATCTCTTATTGTGCCTAATTGACAAATGAAACTTTATCATAGCTATGTGCATATAGGAAAAAAAATACAATGTATAGGGTCCAGTACTCTCCGAGGTCTCAGGGATCCCCCGGGGGTCTTAGAACAGATCCCCATGGATAAAGGGGGCTACCATATTTGAGGAAAGGAAAATGCATGAAGTAACGTTTCCAACTTTTGTCTCGTTAACGAAACTGAAACTTTGACACATGTCTATGTAATAGAATGAGAAACATGTGCTTCTGAAACATTTTGAAAGTGATGCTTTTCTGTCAGTACACAACCCTTTTCTTTCCTCTTATGCTTGCGATATCTACAAAGCCCATATACACTCCTCACCTGCATTTAAAAAGCCACTACTGTCCAGTCTTCACCCTTTGTTTCTTCAGAGCCTCCCCAGAGAAGTAAGCCAACCATGCCACCCCTCAGAAGCTAAACAGCACCTCCTTCTTGTAGGAGCTCCTTTAGGGGTGCCTCGGGCTCCAACCTGATAGATTTGCACACTCAGGCACTCTCTCAAGGCATGTTCACAGCACAGGAAACCTGTCCAAAGACAACTATTACAATTCTAAAATTCCACCCTCTATCCAACAAGTTTCTAAAGACTTGGTCTCTATGTCTCCCTGCGAAAAACCAAGCTAAAGAGACGAACCATGGCTCAATACAGGTTTGCTTTGCTGAGCCAACTAGTGAGGACCCGGGTTGGTGCCTTTCTGCATTTATCATGGTTACGTGGTCATTAAGGGTGACATTTGTTAAAACTGAAAAGTCATTAACCCCAGGGGCAGGACTGCCCCGGTTCACAGTGGGGCTATTCCCTGTCCAGAAAAGTGAAGGGACGTTAGTTAAAAGGATTTGAGTTGCTTGCCATCTGGATTTTATTTTGCTTTTCTATTACTTTTAAGCATATTTAATGTTTGAATGGGTAATGCATCTACATGGTATCAAAAAGTATAAGAAGGTGAACATATGAGCAATTCCTTCCCTTTCCTCTCTCACAGTCATGCTATTCCCACCATGGCCTATGAGTTTCCATTCTTAATAGGAGGTTTTATAGTCTTCAAAGGTTACTATACATATACAAGCAAAGGTATACTCCCACCCCCACCACAAAGACTGGTACTCTATAAAACGTGCTCCGTGTCTTCATTCTTGATTTAACACTACCTCTTGGAAATTTTTCCCCATTGGTACAAGAAAATGCATGCTTGTTTGTTTCAGCCCCATTATATTCCATTTATATAGACATCCCACAACATACTTAACTAGTCTTCTCTTAGGGGACAATTACGTGGTTGCCAACACTTCGCGATTATAAAACGATGCAAATCTATGTGTCAAATGGTATCTGTTCACTAGCAACTAGCACGGTGCCAGAGGAGGGCTTGGAAATGGTAGACAGATCACATGCGGGAGGACCCTCAAAGGCTGTGTCTCAGTTGTAAAAGCAGATCTTCTTCAGGCAGCACACATCTGTACTCCCTCTTACACTTTAGATGGAGCTAAAGACGTTCCCCTCTCCACCTGACTTCTGCCAGAAATGTTTCTGAGAATTTGCCTCCAGTCTAAGCACATGAAACCCCTTGTTCCCAATATACAAGCATGGAGGGGCACCACAGATTAAAGTAAGATCAATGTTACCAGAACAATTAAAGGGCCCGCCAGCACCTTTAAATTTCCACTAATACTCTATTATTTTTACTCCAAACCCTTTGTTACGTTAAGAGACAGCAAATTCCAAAGAATAAACTAATTTTAGCCACAGACAGCACAAGCAACATGCCTATCCGGGAGGAAGTGCTCAGGAAATGATAGCTTCCGATAATACACCACCCATATCCTACTTCCTATAGTCAGTAAAAACAGCACTAAAAAATCCCTCAAAAGACACAAAGAAACACTAAAAGGAAAGTCCAATGCCTGTAGCCCACCTCAGTTTCCCTCAGTCCCCAATTTCTAGACTAATGCTCCAAGGTCACAGCCAGACTTCAGCCCCAGGCCTCACCATAGCACTAGATGTTGCTTCTAGAATCAAGCACTGAGTGGCTTCTAGAATTGAGGCACTACGTCAAACCTTCAGAAAGGCCAACACCCATGGTTCTCAAAGTGTGGTCAGGCCAGGGACCCCTGGGAGTCCCCAGACCCTTTCAGGGCCCCCGTAAGATCAAAATGATTTTTATGATCGTACTAAGATGTCATCTACCCTTTCCACCCTTACTCTCTCAGTGTGCAGTGGAGTTTTCCAGAAGCTTTGTGATGTGTGGTAGTGCAATAGATTGAGTACAGAGGCAGATATGAGAACCCAGCCATCTTCCACTAAGCCAGCTGTTAAAGAGACTTGAAAAATGTAAAATAATACTGTTTTTTTTTTTTTTTTTTTTTTGAGATGGAGTCTCGCTCTGTCACCCAGGCTGGAGTACAGTGACCGGATCTCAGCTCACTGCAAGCTCCGTCTCCCGGGTTCACGCCATTCTCCTGCCTCAGCCTCCCGAGTAGCTGGGACTACAGGTGCCCGCTACCTCGCCCGGCTAGTTTTTTGTATTTTTTAGTAGAGACGGGGTTTCACCATGTTAGCCAGGATGGTCTCGATCTCCTGACCTTGTGATCCGCCTGTCTCGGCCTCCCAAAGTGCTGGGATTACAGGCGTGAGCCACCGTGCCCGAGCTTACTGCTCTTCTTATTAGACCATTTTGTCCTTAAAATTTTAGGGTTTTTTTAATAAAAATGTTATTTATATCAACATGTAATAAGTCTATTATGTTAAATGAATTAATAAATGTTTTTAAATGCCTCAATTCCACTTTCTAATACAGTAAAAAGCACATGCTCAGCTTACCATAATACACACACACACACAGACACACAAAGCTCTTTGGTGTCTTCAATAATTTTTGAAAATGTAAAGGGGTCCCAAAAACAAAAAGTGGAGAACCACCGCCTCTACAGGAAATGAAGGCATGCTGATGACCAGCTCGTGACTGTGAAGTGCCAGGGGGTCAGTGAGCCTGCTTCCTCAGGTCACTCTTCCCTTCTTCACTTCCCTAGCTCACAGCACAGTGCCTGCACGGGGTGGGAGTTCCATGCATGGCATGGGACGGGACGGGGTAAGGAAGGCAGGAAGACCTTTCCATTGATTATTATTGAATAGCACAACTAAGTCAAATAGAGGAAAACTCTCTGAAAGTAAATGGCAGGTTATTCTGGGTGCCTTGCTCACCAGTGAGGAAAACAGACAAATGGAAAGAGGTGTGGGGATAGATGGGGAAGAGGAGAGAGCGGTGCATGTGAATGGAATGTGCACAACCAGCAGGGATTGCCCAGCACATCTGGCCCACCTGTCTTCCCGTTCACTGCTCTACAAAGAGCCTCCCCACATCACCCACCACTACCCCCAGCACTGGGCACCCAAGTGTGTGCAGCTTCCCAGGACCACCCTTCACACCACACACACATCCTCACCCATGTCCCAAACACTGAATCCCTGCCCAGCAGCACCACAGCTGCAGAATGGAGAGCCTGTGCCAACTTGGATTAAGTGTCACCATGTGCTCTCTGTCTTCTGCCCCATCTGTACCCCCAAAGCAAGGCCTGGGGGCTGCTCTATCCACTCACCCACCAATGCCGAGTACAGATGGCTTTCTTGTGTGGCCTAATGGATTTGATATCTTCTTCTTGGCTTTGCACCTCTCTCATTCCTAATGAGACTCTCCTCACATGCTTGGGTATTTGGAGAAGGTTACCTCTCTTGTAAATTACCATTTGTATCCTTCACCCATTTTCCCATTAGAATTCCTGTTTTCTTTTATTAATGTTTAGGTATTTCTCAGATATTCTTGATTGGTTTTAGTTATGGACATAGCCTTCTGCAAGTTGACACCCTCTCCAAATCCATCATCTTTCCCTAACTTTGTCAGATGGACAACAACATTTTAACAACATGTTTTACAATATCTTTTGCATTTTGTTCACTGATCCTTTCCCATTCCTAGGACCAAACATATCATTCTACATTTTTTCCTACTGAATGTGTGATTTTACCTTTCACTTTTAGGTCTTTGGTCCAGCTGAAGTCAAAGTTTCTAATGAAGCATTTTTTAATTACAAGACAAACAGAGCAGTAGCCAATTATAAAATCTAGGCATTTCCTCAGCAGTCATGACAGGCAGAGGGTCATGGTTTTGAGCCGGTACCTCTGGGGACTGCTCTGCAGGTGTGGTGGCTAGCTTCACATGTCAACGTGCCTGGGCCATGGGGAGTTCAGATATTTGGTTAAACATGATTCTAGCTGTGTCTGTGCGGATGTTTTGAATGAGATGAACGTTGGATTCAGTAGACTGAGTAAAGCAAACGGCTCCGTCATGCCAGTGGGCCTCATCCCATCAGCCAAAGGCCTGCATAGAACAGAAAGGCTGACTTTGCAAGAATATGGAGGAACTCTTCTCTGCTGGCTGTCTTCGAGCTGGAGCACCAGTTGTGTCCAGCCTTCAGACTCCGGCTGGAACCACATCCTTTGTTCCCCTGGGTCTCCAGCTTGCCTGCTGCAAACCTCCATAACCACATGAGCCAACTCCTTATAATAAATATTTATACACACACACACGTGCACACACACACACAGAGAATTTGTCCTCTTTCCCTGGAGATCCCTAATACAGTGGGTATATTCAAAATTCCAGTGGCGGATGGCACTAGTGAAGATGATATTCACACTTCTGGCTGGTGGCACCAGAGAGGATACTTTAACAGAGCTGTTCCATTCAGACCACCTGGAAGAACATTGTTGTCTTACCATGAACAGTCCCACTGAACACCACCATCTTTGAGCTCATTTGGGTCCATAGTTTCCAATAAAAACGAATGCAGGTTCATACGTGTTAGGAATGGGTGTCACCTGGGAAGTGTGTGAAACACATCTGTGTTTCAATAACTGGCGCCTGCAGTCACTGGGACCTGGGTGAGCGTTCTGCGCACTTCATCCTGTGGTCTCATTGCTGGCCTAAGTTCCCATTCAAGCCTCAATGGAGACACTCCTGGAAGTGCTGAGACACGAACAGTGAACACGGAGGCACACCTCACACCTCCAGAAGCCTCCCAAAGGTCATTGGCCTAATTTCCTTCCAGCACGGGCTTCAAAAAGACATTCTTGTGTGACTTGGAGCCCAGCCTTTGCTGGGGAAAATGGTGACACCTTGACTTCTTTAAATTCAACTGAGACAAAGTCAGACCCACTGTCAGAGACTCTCACTATTAAAGCTGTAGCCAGATGTCAGGTGGAGTTCCCCCCTCCCCTCAGGCCTAGATGAATTGGGCCTAAACTCCCAACTCCATGTGGACTGTGGCAATACCAGGCCCTTTCCATCATCTCCGATGGTTCCTGAGGTTACAGCCTCAGAGTCCCAGTGCCTGGACACGTACTCGGGTATGCACTGTCTCTGTCTCCATCTATGTTGAGCTGGCCTGGCTGGAACACACAACCCATAAATATACATATATAAAAAACTATATGTAACTATATATATCACTATATATATAACTATATATAACTAACTATATATAACTACGTATATAACTATATATATAATATATAATGGAATATTATTCAGCCCTAAAAAAGAACAAGATCTTACAATTTGCCACAACATGGATGAGCCTGATAAGCCAGACACAGAGAGAATATTGCACGATCTTACTTATACATGGAACTCAAAAAAATCAAATGTATATAATATATATACATATATACATACATATATATACATATATATATGATGTTTCTGTATCCCTTCATCCATTGACAAACACTTGGGTTGTTTCTGTATCTTAGCTACTGTGAATATTATTCACAATGGCATCTCTTCTCCTAAAGATACTAATCCTAAAAGATTAGGGTCTCACACTTAAGACCTTGTTTAACTGTAAGTACCTCCTTAGAGGCTCCAAATAGAGCCACAGTGGTTATTGGGGGTTTAACAAATGCATTTGTGGGGCACAAACGTTCAATCCATAACATGGTCTTTTACCACTTCATGCTACCTCTCTGCACCAATATATCAATGTGCAAAAGTGACATTAATATTTTAGGTATTTTCAGTCACAACATGGTAAACTGAGACTCAGGTCTTCACTGACCTAAATAGTTTCTCATTCAAACTTTTTTGTTTAACTTTTTCTTATTTATGAAAAAGAGATATTGGAAACACTCAGATGCAGGAATCCAAGTTAGGAAGATAGAGTCAATTGTTTGCTTGATTTCCAAGAATTCTTGGTGCCACTGAACCTCTCTTTCAATCCTCTATCAGTTTTAGATATTACAAATATTTTCTCCCAGTCTGACACTTGCCTCTTCCCTTTATCTAAGATTCCCTATCTTGGACAGAAATTCTTCGTTTTAACGTGATCGATAGGATACTGATGTGATCAGGACAGATACATTTGGAAGGACGAAGAACAACTTGCAATTTTCCTTCGCTAGGCTAACCCCCACAGTGCCAGCCGTGCCCAGTAAATCTATTCCACATTCAGAACACTGTAGACTTAAAATATTCCCAAAAGAATATTGAGACTTCAAATCAATGAAAGATAGGAACAAGAGGAAAATAAGACTCGCTCCCAGCTGTGAAAGACATAATCTTCTAATGTATTGGTTCTCTTGCAAAGCAGAAATCATTTTTCTCAGTTCATCACAGTCATGGGGGTTCTCACCACGGGAGAAAATTTGAAATGCAAGCGGTGGGACTTCACACAGCCATGTGATTTCATGCAAAAGCTCCTGGGATTCACAGATAGGCAGGGCCTGATTTTTTTTTTTTTTTTCAGATGGAGTCTCGCCCTGTCACCTAGGCTGGAGTGCAATGGCATGATCTCGGCTCACTGCAACCTCGGCCTCCTGGGTTCAAATGATTCTCCTGCCTCAGCCTCCCAAGGAGCTGGGATTACCAGCACCCGCCACCACGCCCAGCTATTTTTTGTATTTTTAGTAGAGACGGAATTTCACCATGTTGGCCAGGATGGTCTCCAACTCCTGACCTCATGATCCACCCACCTCGGCCTCCCAAAGGGCCTGATTTTTAGATACGGTTCAAGAGGAACCCAGGAAGCAGCACTGATATGACAGGTGCACTCAGTTCTATGCAGAGCATGGAGCCACACACAAAGGTGAACAAGACCCAGCCTGCTTCGGAGGGTCCCTGGGTCTCATGGGGGAGGCAGGAGGACAAACAAGTAAATGAAACATAGCAGACTTCACCCTGGAGAAACAAGGAGCCATGAGAACATACAAAAGGCAGCAGCTCCCAGTCAAGAGACCCAAAGATGCTTTCAGAGGGAAGGGAAATCTGAGCTAGGTTTTGAAAAATGAAAGACAACAAAGAAGAGCAGTCCTGCCTGTGGGCCTTGGAACAGACGGACACAGTGCAGTCCAGCTTCCAGAACTTTCCATGTGTGGGGTGAGGAGGTTGTGCCTCACACTGTCTTTTTTATTAATATTTTCAAGGTTTTTTCCTACTTTTTATTTTACCTTTTGTATTGTGGTAAATTATACTTAACGTAAAATTTATATCTTAAGTATTTTAAGTGCACGGTTCAGTAGCATTAAACACATTCAGGCTGATGGGCAGCCATCACCACCATCCATCCACAGAACTTTTTATTCATCCCAAACTGAAACTTGTATCCATTAACCACTCCCCTTTCCCCCCCAGCCCCTGGCACCCACCATTCTACTTTCTATTTCTATGGATTTGACTGTTCTAGGAACCTCATATAAGTGGAATCATGTTTGGTTTTCTATGATTGGTTTATTTCACTTATCATAATGTCCTCAAGGTTCATGCATGTTTTAGCATGTGTCAGCATTTCCTTCTTTTTCAAGGCTGAATCATATTCCATTATGTGGATAGATCACATCTTGCTTCTCCATTCATCTGTCAAAGTAAACTTGGGTTGCCTCCACCTCTCGACTGCTGTGAATGACATGGCTGTGCACAGCAGTGGACCCATGCCTGCCCACATCCCCGCCACTCCTGATAGTGCCTACCCCTGACCTCGGCCCCAGGGCTCTCCCCTGCATTTGTGTGGTGTCTCTGATCATGCTGGTTCCTAGACATTCACCCTTCGGTCTCAGTGGTAGCAATGCTGATTTTGTGCCTCTTCCGCAGCCCCTCTGAGGGGATACTCATCTGAGGGATACTCCCTTCCGCAGATACTCATCTGAGGAGGTGACTATTCCAGGAAATGCTCCAGAACAATTCTCTGCAGAATGCCTCAGGCCCTGGCAGCTGGGAAGGACATCTGAGTCTTCTCTTCCTGAGCAAGCGTGCATTTCAAGGAGGGAAGGTCAGATGACACAGTGCCAACCCACTTCCTGAATGTCCCAGAGAAGCCATTGCCAGGCAATATTTTTGGGACCTCCATGAGCAGGGAACAGCATTTTTCCCTGGAGGTTATCAGCAGGCTCAGTGCAATGCAAACATCAGATAACAGCATTGCACTCTATAAAGAGTGTGTGTGTGTGTGTGTGTGTGTGTACATGTGATGTAGACTGGCACCCAACAGCAAAAGACCTCCATGCACCCTGGGCCACCAGGCCACAAGAATGACTCTCTAGGGATCATGCATCCCAAGAGCAAGCTCAATGTTCCCCTAACTGGACAATTCCTACCCACCCCTGGGATGAGCCAGGATGACTGTGCCATTGATACTTGGAGCAGGAATTCAACTTGAAGATCTAGGGGTAGGGGTGGAATCCCGATGGAGGGAAGAAGAGTGTTAATTGGTGATCAATACACACATATTAAGAACAAACAACTAGAGTATGAGGTGGAATACAAAAATTCTCATGAATTTGTGCAAAACATGAGAAAGTATCTATCTGTTTAAACAGCCTCCAAGGACAGTGCCATACTGGTACCAGAAAGAAGGAACGGTCCTGCTCCTTTATTCCTTCCTCTCCTGGCCCCTCCCTTCCCTGGAGACAGGTAGGGGGAGGGGAGAGGAGGAAGGAGCTTATATTAGTCTGTTTTCATGCTGCTAATATAAGACATACCTGAGACTGAGTAATTTATAAAAGAAAGAAGTTAAATGAACTCACAATTCCATATGGCTTGGAAGGTCTCAAAATCATGGCAGAAAGCAAAGGAGAAGCAAAGGCATGTCTTACATGGCGGCAAACAAGAGGACTTGTGCAGGGGAACTCCCATTTATAAAACCATCATGTTTCATGAGACGTATTCACTATCACAAGAACAGCAAAAAATGGGAAAGACCTGCCCCCATGATTCAATTACCTCCCATCAGGTCCCTCCCACAACACACAGTAATTATGGGAGCTACAATTCAAGATGAGATTTGGGTGGGGACACAGCCAAACCTTATCAGAGCTATCCTAAGTAAAAAAAACAAGAACCAACCACCCATTCCCAAGGCATATTTTCTGTCTGCAGCTGTTCCTGGAAGAAAAGAATCTTCCACTTTGAGTGAGGTGAGGAGTTTTCATGAGTAGATGGGGCTGGACATACTAATTACTGAGCAGAGAGAGACTTTATGGAGAATGAAATGCCCAGAGCATTTTTGACGATGAGAAAGTCACCAGAGGAACTAAGGAACCTGCCTTGATTTCGATCAAGGTGCCATGGAAGAAGAGCTCATCTCATGGGACAACATGCAGAAAAGAATCCAGTTGTTTCTCTGTAGCCTATAAGTCCTGTCATTGACTGTTCTGCAAAAAACCTCCCTGGCCTGCAGGCTGGTTGACGAGTTGCTTGGAGGTTACTAGGGAAACTCTTCGAGGTGGGGCTTTCAGAGAACAGGAGCCACAACAAGGCCTCTGAGCTCAGGAGCCACAGCAGTGATTCAGCCTCTGATAGTAAATGTCCTAAAGGGATAAAAAGATAGGAGCCCTGGAAGGGATGATTCTTTTTTTTTTTTTGAGACAGAGTCTCACGCTGTTGCCCAGGCTGGAGTGCAGTGGCGCGATCTCGGCTCACTGCAAGCTCCGCCTCCCGGGTTCCCGCCATTCTCCTGCCTCAGCCTCCTGAGTAGCTGGGACTACAGGCGCCCGCCACCGCGCCCGGCTAATTTTTTGTATTTTTAGTAGAGACGGGGTTTCACTGTGGTCTCGATCTCCTGGCCTTGTGATCCGCCCGCCTCGGCCTCCCAAAGTGCTGGGATTACTGGCTTGAGCCACCGCGCCCGGCGGGATGATTCTTAAAATCGTTCTCACACGCAGCCAACATGCATGAGGTTGCCTGATAAAATACAGGACACCCAGTTAAAGTTGAATTATAGATAAACAATGACTAATTTTTTAGTATAAGTATGTCCCAAATATTGCAAGAAATATACCCATAAAAAATTAGTCATTGGTTATCTGAAATTTAATTTAATGAGTCATCCTATATTTTTACAGTTTTACTGAGTTATAATTTACATACTATCCAATCCTCCCATTTAAAGTGTACAATTCAATGCTTTTTAATATATTCACAAGGTTGTGCAACCATCGCCACAATCAATTTTAGAACATTTTCATCAGCTCCAAAGGAATCCACACCCATTAGTAGGCCCTCCCCACTCCCTATGCCAGCCCCAGCCCCAGGCCCTGACATCCACTAATCTACTTTCTGTCTCTATAGATTGGCCTATTCTGGACATTTTGTATAAATGAAAGCACACAACATGTGGTCTTCAGGAGTGGTTTCTTTGATTTAGCTTGTTTTTTCAAGGTTCATCCATGTTGTAATATGTATCAGTACTTCATTCTTTTTTACTGCCAAATAATATTCCACTGTATGGATACAACAGATTTTATTTATCCAATCATCAGTTGATGCACGTTTGGGTTGTCTCCACTTTTTTGGCTATTATATCTGTTGTAAACATTTGTGTTTAAGTTTTTGTAGACATATGTTTTCATTTCTCTTGGGTATATATATATATATATACACACACACACACACACACACACACACACACACACACGAATACAATTGCCGAGTCATATGGTAACTCTATGTTTAACATTTTGAGAAATTTACAAACTGTTTCCCACAGCAGCTGCACTTTTTAAAAAGATATATATATTCAGCCAGATGCGTTGGCTCACGCCTATAATCCCAGCACTTTGGGAGGCCAAGGCGGGCGGATCACGAGGTCAGGAGATTGAGACCATCCTGGCTAACACAGTGAAACCCCGTCTCTACTAAAATACAAAAAAATTAGCCGGGCATGGTGGTGGGCGTCTGTAGTCCCAGCTACTCGGGAGGCTGAGGCAGCAGGAGAATGGCGTGAACCTGGGAGGCGGAGCTTGCACTCCAGCCTGGGTGAGAGAGACTCCATCTCAAATATATATCCACACACACATAAATATATATATACACACACACACACACATATATATATATTCTCATTAGCAATGTACAAGAGTTCTCATTTCTTCACATCCTCACTACATTTATTGGTTTCCGGTTTTTTTATGATAGACATCCTGATGGTGTGAAGTGGTATCTCATTGTGATTTTGATTTACATTTTCCTAACGGCTAATGAACATCTTTTCATGTGCTTATTGGCCATTTATGTATCTTCCTTTTTTTTTTTTTTTTTTTAACTTGAGACATAGTCTTGCTCTGTCACCCAGGCTGGAGTGCAGTGGCACGATCTCAGCTCACTGCAACCTCCACCTCCCAGGTTCAAGCGATTCTCCTGCCTCAGCATCCTGAGTAACTGGGAGTATAGGCACGCACCATCATGCCCAGCTAATTTTTTTGTATTTTTAGTAGAGATCAGGTTTTGCCATGGTTGGTCAGCCTGGTCTTGAACTCCTAACCTCAGGTGATCCACCTGCCTCGGCCTCCCAAAGTGCTCAGATTATAGGCATGAGCCACCACACCTGGCCTGTGTATCTTTTTTGAAAAAAAAAAAAAAATCTATTCAGATCCCTTGCTTGTTTCTTAATTGAGTTGTTCATCTTTCTGTTATTGATTTTTAAGGGTTCTTTATATGTTCTGGATACTAGACCTTATCAGATACATGACTTGCAAATCTTTCCTCCCATTCTGTGGGCTGTCTTCTCACTATCTTGATGGTCTCCTTTGAAACGCAAAACTCTTTCATTTTGATAAAGTCCAATTTATCTATTTCTTGCTGTTGTTGCTGTTGTTATTGTTGTTGTTGTTGTTGTTTTGAGACACAGTCTCGCTCTGTTGCCCAGGCTGGAGTGCAAAGGCACACTCCAGCAACCTCAGCCTCCCAGGTTCAAGAGATTCTCCTGCCTCAGCCTTCCAAGTAGCTGGGATTACAGGCATGCCATCGTGCCCAGCTAATGTTTGTATTTTTAGTAGAGACGGGGTTTTGCCATGTTGGCCAGGCTGGTCTCGAACTCCTGACCTCAAGTGATCCACCCACCTCAGCCTCCCAAAGTGCTGGGAATACAGGGATGAGCCACCACACCTGGCCTCTTATTGTTGTTGTTTGTGCTTTTGGTGTCATAGCTAAGAAGGCTTTTCATGACCCAAGGTTATGAAGATTTACTCCTATGTCTTCTTCTAAGAGTTTTATAGTTTTAGCTCTTACACTTAGGCCAATGATTGATTTTGGTATACAGTGTAGGGAACAGGCCCAACTTCATGCTTTTGCATGTGGGTGTCTGATTGTGCCAGCACCATTTTTTTCTGGCATCCTGTATTTTCATCTGCTAAATCTGGCAACCCTAGGCAGAGGTTTAGCAACTGGAACAAGTATAGGGCCGCTGTGAGCACCAGTGGGTTAGGGTTGATCTCTTCCAGGAAAACGTTCATTCTCTTCTTTCCTCTCAGCATGAATCCACAGCCTCCTTCAGTGCTTGGCCTTAAACACTATGTGGGGGCTGCAGAGGAGAGACCACTGGGCCCAGCCTCTGGCGGCATGTGATGACAGTGGTGCAGTTGTTAATTTTATAATATTGACGTGGACTTCATTGGAACCAGCTCTTGGTTCCAATGGGCTCAACTATCTGGACTAATCTTCCACTCTACTTCAAGTTTGGAGCCTAAATCCTGCAACAGCAACTAAAATTTATGAATGTTTCTTCTTCCTGGAACCAAGGCCCCTGGTCCAGGTCTCCTATATCTCCTCCATTCTCTTTTAAGTTGTGCTCTTGGCCATGATGACAGGCATCAGAAGGCTCCCTCTGTTCAGGGCCTCTGAACCGAGCCAGTGGCTGCTCTTCCTGTCCTCTGCCACCTTGGTTCACAGAAATCCTCTTCCGGTCCCCTAGGCCGTCAGCCAAACTGCACAGTGGATTCTGCCTGTGAGAACTTAGAGAAACACTTGTTGGACTTTGTTCCTACAAGCTGGTGTTGAGGCGGCTCAACAGAACGTCTGTGAAAAGACCCAGCGCCTATTGCCTATGCTGTCCCCTGCCTGGCATCAAGCCTGAAAGCCAACCGGGCAATTTACTTTAAGGCTCGGACTTGACATGGCTCATAACTTTCTTCTGAGCCCATGAAGTTACTTCCCCAGACCAGCTCTGTCATCTGCGCAAGATGACTTATCCATTAGCAAGGGTGAATAATGCCTAAACACATCACTGGATCTTCCCCAAAGCCCTGCTAGGGTATGGAGAACAAGGAATAATCCTGCCTGCAGAGCTGGAGTCAGACAATCACCCACAATGCCTTGAGTCTTTGATTCATCCCTGGGAATCATGGCTGAACATGCAGTCCAGGCCCATCCAAAACTCGAGGGGTGGGGAGGGACAGCTACACATTCCAAAGAATTTGTGTCAACAGAAGCCTTGGTGTCTCTTAATGACCCTCGGGGATGAAGGCAGAAGAAGCAAAAATAGACCAACCTCCTCCATTAAAGAATGATTATTTTTTTCCTACCTTCATAGTGGGAAACATACTATTAAATTTTCACTTTATTAATGAAATGTATCATCAAGTTTACCTTTACTATGTGTATCAGTCAGGTTCTACCAGAAAAACAGATCAGTTTCATGTGTGTGTGTGTGTGTGTGTGTGTGTGTGTGTGTGTGTATACACACATTCTGATCATGTATATACACATCATATATATATACACACATACACACACAACACATATGTACATGCACACACATAAACACACATACATACACACAAATATGTATATTACTATATGTATATAAATATATAAAGTATGTTTTATAAATACATATTAAATGTGTGTATATACACACATTCTGATCATGTGTACACACATCACACACATACACATATATACATACACACATAACCATAGGTACATACAAATATATCTATTACTATTATGTATATAAATATATAATATATACTTTATAAATATATAATGTGTGTGTATATATACACATTCTGATCATACATACACATCAAACAAATACATGCATACACACATATAAACACACATACATACACACACATACACATGAATATATATTACTATTATGTTTATAAATATATATTAAATATGTATATCTATGGATTACTTTTTTATATGAATATATATTACTATTATGTATATAAATATATAATGTATATTTTATAAATATATATTAAATGTGCGTGTGTGTGTGTGTATAAAATGTATGTAGAGACAGAGAAGAGAAAGACTAATTTCAAGGACTTGGCTTACACAATTGTGGGCCCAGGCCAAGCAAGTCTGAACTCTGCAGGGCAGGCCGGCAGGCTGGGCACTCCCAGGCAGGAGCTAACGCTGCAGCCAGCAGATGGAATTTCTTCTTCCACAAGGAAACCTCAGTTTGCCTCTTAAGGCCTTTCCACTCTTTGGATGAGGCCCACCCAAATTATCAAGGATAACCTCCTTTAAAGTCAACCGACTGCAGCTGTTAGCCACATCGACCCAATGCCTCCACAGCAATGCCTAGACCAGGGTTTGATTAAACTGGGTATTGCAGTCTGGGCACCTTGACACACAGAACCAGCCACGGCGTCAGACATGCTTCTCTGTTGTTGGATAAGGTGCACGGTTTAGATGAAGCAGCTGAGACACACACAGGGTGTGGAACCCGCTAAGTGACCCAAGGTAACGCAGACATGAAAGGCTGAACTTGGAAGACTTGAAGGAATTATGAGCCAGAGCCCTGGACCAAGCTTGCAGAGAACTCAGAGCTCACCTAAAGGTCCTCAGGCCAAGGCCAAGCATCGGTTCCCACACGCCAAATCCCACCCACTTTAGGTCTCCTCTTCTCACCACCCTCCCAGTTCTGATCATGTCTGCCACCTGCTTAAAAATTCTCAACCCAAATTCCTTTGCCTGAGATATGAGACCACTCAGACTCGGTCTTGGCCGCCTTTCCCAGCCCCCTCTGCTGCTAAGGCTAGCCCCCCTGACCAAGCAGTTACATTCCAGAGAACATGCAGGGTCCCCCACACCCCAGCTCTGCCGCATCCCAGCGCCTTTGCACATGCTGTGTGAATTTCCCCTGACCACTCTTCTGGTTTTGATATGGAACTCATATTATCCTCAAAACCCACCTTAATCACCTCTACACCTGAGAAGCCCCCACACCCTCTCCACCTAGCAGTCTCTTCACCCGAACTTAGCCCCCACTTGGGCAGGTGAGGGGCCCTCCTTTGTGCTCCACTAGCTACATCCCTCCATCTGTCCGACATTCCTCTGCCTGTTCTGTTCTTACCACAGTGTGATAGAACTATGCCTTTATAGTCAATAAGCTAAGATCATAAGAAAAGTAATTCACGCCCTTTCCTCTTTTATGGAATGAGAGCTACTATAGCCAGGGAGTCAGCAAACTAGAGCCCACAAGCCAAATCTGGCCCCCTGCCTGTTTTTTTAAATAAAGTTTTATTGGCACACGATCACACCCATTCACTTATATATAGTCCATAACTGTTCTCAGGCTAGAATGGCAGAAGTGAGTACTTGCCTAGATAGCCAGCAAAACCTAAAATACCCAATGTCTGGCTCTTTATAGAGAAAGTTCACCAATCCCTGCTATGGACTCATCAGTGAGGAGGTGATACCTGGAAGATGAGGGCTGTGCCACTTCCCACGGAAGTAGATACTTGATAATGAATGGGATTTCCACCACGGTACACAGTTATTTCATGACAGTTGCTCACCTAGAGAGGGCAGACCCGCATGCACATGCTGAAGCTGGGAATGTCGCCCTGTCAGGAACGGCAGGAATGGCAGCACGCTCTTTGGGTCTGGAGTTCCTTGCACTGAGGGAGTGATAATAGCTGTAGGTTTCCGGGACTGCTGGTGAAGATTTCACTAACCCTGGCTTGGCACAAGAAGGAGTAAGTGCTGCACGGAAAAGGCCCTGGAGGCAGAGTCTTGGATCAGGGAGCTTCCAATGTTTCTGTGAATCTATGCAAACACGGCTTAACTGCTGGCTCCGCTCTTATTAAATTGAGGGCCTCAAGAAAACTCCAGGGAAGACTCCAGTGAATTAGAGCATCTTTCTCAAAGACTTTGAGATTCTCAAAACTCCGAAGATGAACTGGAACCTGTGACCATTTCATGGTGCTAGAGGTTATGGAGAAGGGGAGACCATGATTTCACTCCTCAAGGAAAAATCAGGCCCTGGAGGGTCAAGGAAGAAAGGGACAAACTCCTTCTTCCTCTCCCATCTTCAGAGACCCAGATCTCTGGGGTGGAGACAGCAAGACCTGGGGTTGGCTACGTCTTTGTAACCAGAGGCCCATGAGTGGGGCTGTCCTCTCCAAAGAGCCCGCAAGTGTGCAGTGACAGTAGCCAGAATCCATACAAAGACCCATTCCAATGTCATTTTCCCCATTGGAAGGGCCTCTGCTTTCCAGATTAGTGAATTACTCTCATAATGGCAGTCGGAACAAGAGCCCCAGGGGAGATCTTCATTTGGATGCCACTCCAGCGTAACCGTAGCTGAATGCTGACTTGAAGTTCCAGTTGTGGGACACAGCTACACCGGCTGTGGGCAGGTCTCAGAGAGCTCAGCCACCCCAAGGGCTGAGGCTGGTCAATATTCCCAGCTTAGACATGCACAGGTTGGTCTGCCCTCTCTAGGTGGGCAACTGGCATGAAATAGCTGTATACCATGGTGGAAACTCCATTCATTATCAAGTATTTACTTCCCTGGGAAGCGGCACAGTCCTCATCTTCCAGTCAATTCAGAAAAATTTCCCAGGATTCCAAATGATTTGCAGAACCATGTGGCATTTGTCACATCAATGCCATCTGCTCCCAAGGTTCACACAAGGGAATCTGGCAAAATCACACACTGCTCAAGAGTGGGAAAAAATATTCCATCTTCCTCTTCCCCAAGAGAAACGAGAAATGACACTTGTTTTTTCCAAGACACTCACTCCAAAGGACTTACAAAGGATCCAGAGAGATTTCTCGTCAAAGGGATTCAAGACAATGACAATTTCTAACATGACTGAAATGACTGATCTGCTGCTCAGAAACTTCTTAATTGCCTTGACCGCTCTCTACCCTTGCTTCCAGTAATTTCGTTATTATTATTGTGTTGGTTGTTTTGGAAAACATCTCAGTGTGTTTTCAATAGTTGTCATGGAGAGCTGGCATCATAAGGACTTCCTGGAGAAAAATTACCTCAAAGGCTCATGTCCTCCACTCACACCCCCAACACACAGGCAAGGATTTTACAGAAGAAACAGGAAGGAACTTTGAAGACAAAAATATTGTGATGTGATCTATAAATTCATTTCTTTCTTTTGGCATTCATTTGGGTCCTCACCATCTGCCATCACCTACAAATTATTGGCTTTTATTACAATGTTATGATTACACATGACAGCAAACACGAAACTTTAACAAATTAACAAAGCATAATTAACCCAACAGAAACGTGACTGAGAAACAGCTGCAAATCAAAGCTCTAACCAGAAAGGAAAGGCACCAGAGAACGTGTCTACGTGCAAGAGAATGTGTCTACATGTCTTTAGCAACATCTTTGTATTGAGACGATTTGTCAGCTCAGAGGCACAGCTACCTGCCAATATCAAGAGACATTTTCCAACATCTAAGCAGTTGCAGAGAGAATGATTACTGAAAAATCCACAAAATCACCCAACAAGGACATACAAATTCCATAATGTTGGGGGAAACAAAGCATTCTGCATTTTTCACAGATACCTGCACAAATCATTCAATACTGTTCCTCTCAATCATCAGGATCATCTTTGTATCTGGAATCAGGTGAAAAATGTACTGTATACAAATTCACAAGGAACAAAAGAGCACCAAGATGCCACAGGTGAAAGAAAATGGAATCTGTGCTCCCAGACTCTGCAATCTCTATATTAACGGCATTACTATTCAAAGAGTTTGTGAAAGAAAGTGCATTAATTCTGAAAGCCATTTGTTCCCTCTGACGTGATGGAGCTTTGAGGAAAGACATCTAATAGAAAAGATCAGAAGAGAAAAATCAAACAATCGTTGTTTGTCAAGCATGCCTCCCTTCTTAGATCTTTTTAACATTTTGGGCAATACCCAGCCTCTCTTTCCTTGTTGTAACTTCCACCCATGTCCCCTTCTTTGGGAGACAGGATCACCGGCAGGTGCTATGCTTTTCTTTGGGACCCCTTCACTTTCTTCTCTTTACTTCCCATCTCACCCCTGACCATTCACGCCTATTGCCTAATCCCATTTTTAATTTGCTCTCACTTTTCTTCTCTTCCTTCCCTTTGAGATGCTGCTTGGAACATTTTTCCTTTTCAGTATTCTCCTTTTAGAAACTTAGAACATTCGCCTTTGAAGTCTTATCTGCAATTTTTTTCCTCCTCATTAAGTTCCAAGTTCCACTGGAAAACCAGGAGAGAGGAACAAGTGGCAGACGACAAGAATATTAAAAAGGACATGGAAAGAGAAAACGCCACTCTCACAACAACCAGAATATAGAACATCAAGCTCATGTAAGCTTCCTGGATCTTAACTGCACCAATGTGAGGCAAATTGGAAAGTCACAGAATTCCTGCAAAGGAAAGCAAAATTCTCTTCTCACAACATAGAGAGGAGTTTGGTGTTATGGAGCCATGGTGCACCTGTGTGCTAATTTTAACCACTCCTTTCCCTCCTGCCCCCATGCCCCTAGGAACAAACGTGTTGAAGACACAGTAAGATGAAGGAGGAGCCCATACACTCCCCCTCCTCGCTCCTTTTCCAGCCTCGCCTGGAAACCTCCTCAGAGACTCTGCAATCCCTGCCCATACCCCGCCACTGGACACTCCTCTCCCCTCTGTGCTCATCTTACAAACAAAATGCTTCAGGAGCATGGCCAGCAGCACTGGCCAGTTGCCACCAGGAGGGAGGGCTCCTGGTGAGCGCCCTCTCTCCTTGTCAGGTGTATTGCCTTCCTGCTGCTGCCATAACAAGTTCCCACAAACACAGTGGCTTACAACAACACAGATGGATTATCTTGCAGTTCTGGAGGCCAGATATCTGCAATGGGAAACCCTGGGCTAAAATTGAAGGGTCAGCAGGGCTGGTTCCTTCTGGAACTTCCAGGGGAGAATCTGTTTCTTTACCTTGACTGGTTTTCTAGACAAGGCTGCCTGCATTCCATGGCTCCTTCCTCCTCCTTCAAAGCCAGCAACGACAGAATCATGTCAACATGAGCTGGCACATGCAAGAATCATTTTCAGGTGGTAGGTGTTTTCATGCATGTGATGGCTTTCACATGGTAGAGAGAGTTGACAGTAGCCCTTAATTTTTGATTTAGGCAACTGAGAATAAAGATGTGAGACAGGGGATACAGGGAGAGAAAGGGACCTGATGAGAGTGGGTCATAACAATAGCTAGCATTGGCTGGGCGCAGTGGCTTACACCTGTAATCCCGGCCCTTTGGGAGGCTGAGGTGGGTGGATGACTTGAGGTCAGGAGTTTCAGACGAGCCTGGCCAACACAGTGAAACCCCATCTCTACTAAAAATACAAAAAATTAGCCAGGTGTGGTGGCAGGCACCTGTAATCCCAGCTACTCGGGCGGCTAAGGCAGGAGAATCGCTTGAACCCTGGGAGGCAGAGGTTACAGTGAGCCAAGATCATGCCATTGCACTCTAGCCAGGCGACAGAGCGAGACTCCATCTCAAAAAAAAAAAAAAAGAAAGAAAAATAATAATAGCTAGCATTTACCTATTCACTCATTCATAAATACTGATTGAGGGTTCTGTGTGCCAGGCAGTGTTTTCCAGGCACTATGTAGACAACAGTGAACAAGACAGGTGAAATCTCTGACCTGGGACTCTTCTGCCAGAATCCATGAAACTATGGCAGGCCCACTTGTTAGTTTGCAAGTAAGGTAAAACCTCAGACAGCTCACAATTCTTCACAGTGCTTTTTAAAAGTGTGTATCTTAAGGCCTTTATATAAACAAGTTAAATTTGGTCTATGGAGTCTGCCTAAACACTGGGAAAGACTTTAAGAACAAAATATTAATTTTACACACCTTCTCACTGAGTTGAAAAGCAATGCAATCCCAAGGAAACATAGCAGATGCTAACTTACTATCCTCTGATTCTATGGAAAGCTGATTTGCCATTTCTGGGATCATTTGCTACACCCATTCTCAGGTTGGCCAGGATGACACAGAATGTCTTGTGTTCACATCTGTTCTTGTCACCTGCTCCTCTGCTTCCTAGACACATGGCCAGACCAAATTTCCCAGTGTCTTTTGCAGATGGGTGAGGGTGTGACCATTCTGGCCAATGGAATAGGTGCAGAAGGAACTTATGCCCCTTCCTGATCTGGCTCACAAAAAGCTTCTGTGTGGGCCGGGCGCAGTGGCTCACGCCTGTAATCCCAGCACTTGGGGAGGCTGAGGTGGGCGGATCACCTGGGGTCAGGAGTTCAACAGCAGCCTCAACATGGAGAAACCCTGTCTCTACTAAAAATACAAAAACATTAGCCAGCATGGTGGTGCATGCCTGTAATCCCAGCTACTCAGGAGGCCAAGGCAGGAGAATTGCTTAAACCTGGGATGCGGAGGTTGTGGTGAGCGGAGATTGTGCCACTGCACTCCAGCCTGGGCAACAAGAGTGAAACTCCATCTCAAAAAAAAAGGCTTCTGTGTGGTCCTTCATGCACGCACTCTCCTCCCACATCCACCTGCTGAATGGAGGAGATGGAAAGGCCCTGGAGAATGGAACCACCATAAGGCAGGAGCCTGGGTCCCTGAATGACACTGTGGAGTAGACTTTCTCCCCCGCAAGTTTCCGCCATCACCTGGACTTTACATGAGTAAGAAAGAAACTCCATTGTACTGAGCCACTGAAAAATTGGGGTTGTGTGTTACAGAGGTTAGCCTATGCTGACTAACTCAAACAGTTTCAGTATGTGGATCTCAAGTTTGTCTCTCTCTCTCACACACACACACACACACACACACACACACACACACACACACACAAATACATACACATAGATCAATGACACAGAAGTCACATAGACAGAAACGCCAGGACACAGCCACCACCTACGATCATGCTTAATCTTCTCTTAATTCTTGCAAGCTCCTCTCATGCACTGAGAAATGTCCCAGATTCAAGCATTATAATTGCTGTTATTTTTAGCAAGTTATTAAAGTTATATAAGTTATAAAGTTTTATAAATTATAAAAGTGACCACTCTTGCTTGTGGAAAAATACCACAAAATGCTGCATAGTTGAGGAGGCTTAGATTATCAGCAAGATGAGACCCTGGAAATATCGACCCTCCTCATGGATACTGAGAATTCAGCGTCTGTGAACTCTGTTTTGGAGACTTATGCCAAAGAGAGTTCCTTGTCACTTTCCTTATGGATCAAATGATCTCCGTTTTGGAGGATCACCTGAGGTCAGGAGTTTAAGACAAGCTGGGCAACATAGTGAGACCCTCTCTATACAAAAAACATTTTAAATTAGGCAGCCGTGACAGTAGACACTTGTAGTCCCAGCTGCTAAGGAGGCTGAGGTGGGAGGATCACATGAGCCCAGGAGTTAGAGGCTACAGTGAACTATGATTGTGCCACTGCACTCCAGTCTGGATGATTTACAGACCCTGTCTCTACAAAAAAAAAAAAAAAATATATATATATATATATATATATATATATATATATATTCTTTGCTACTTCTTTGCTGGGTGCTGTGGCTCACTCCTGTAATCCCAGCACTTTGGGAAGCCAAGGCAGGAGGATCACCCAAGGCTAGGAGTTTGAGACCATCCTGCACCATGTACCAAGATCCCATCTTTGCTAAAATAAAAAAAAAGAAAGAAAAGAAAAGAAAATAGGTAGGCATTAAAGGCAACTCTATAGTCACAACTACTCGGGAGGCTGAGGTAGGAGAATTGTTTGAGCCAAGGAGTTCCAGGCTGTAGTGAGCTATGCCACTGCACTTCAGCCTGACCCTGTCTCTTAAAAAGAAAAAAGAAGAAAGAACATGGTGGAAGTGAAGTGACATTCTGAGACTTGTCAGGGTAGGCCATTAGAACTCTTGCAGCTTCTACCTGGCCCCTTTGAACACACTCTCTAGGAGCCCTGAGGCCAGGTGAGAAGTCCAAGCACTCTGCAGGTGCTCGGCCTGAGCCTCAGCTAGGGCTCACCTTCTGACATCCACTTCAAGTCACCAGACATGGAAGTCACCAGCCACTCAAATACTCTAAACCAACCCATTCACAGCTGAATATAATTAAGTGACTTCTGTCCAGGACTCCTGAAACAGAAGAATCACCCCACCAGTCCCTGCTCAATTGCCTGGCTCACAAAATCATCTATCAGTATGAGTTCATGATGCATTTGACCTCAAAGGAAATATAAACCATCTTTAAGAAGATACTGAAAGGCCTAGAAGTCCCCTGAAAAGGCCTAGAAATATATCATCAACCCAGCAGCACTGAGCACTGTCGTGCTGCACTGTGGTCTCTAAATACCATTTCCTAACAAAAAGAACTGCGGCTGCCTGCAGGAATGGCTGATTCCAGATCCGAACTGAAAATACACACAATGAATCTAAAATTGTGCCATTCAGAAATCAAAGAAGCTACCAAATATTACTAGGGGCATGCCAAAAGAAATCAGGAGTTCATCTGAATAAAATCTTATTCATCAAAAATAAAAGCCAGACACCGTGACTCATACGTGTAATCCCAGCACTTCGATAGGTTGAGGCAGGTGGATCACTTGAGGCCAGGAGTTTGAGACTAGCCTGACCAAAATGGTGAAACCCCCGTCTCTACTACAAATACAAAAATTACCCAGGCATAATGGAGCACACCTGTAATTCCAGCTACTCGGGAGGCTGAGGCAAAAGAATCACTTGATCCCGGGAGGCAGAGGTTGAAATGAGCCTAGATCGTGCCACTGCACTATAGCCTGGACAACAGAGGCAGACTCTGTCTCAAAAAAAAAAAAAGATATAATTTAAGCATCAGTAAGAATAATAACTACAATAGGCCGAATCCATAGGTTCATAATAATATTAAAAAGCTCACTGCTCACAACTGGAAGATGGTCATGAACCACATCGTTACTTTGAAATTGCTAAAGAGAAAAGATCAGGCATTTACTAATCTTTGCCTTCACAATACAAACTGCAGGATAACAAAAGAATTGACGGGGGAAAGGATTCCAATTAGTAAACAAAGAAGGGATTATCTAATGTCACATTTTGAAACTCCTAATAAATTCATGGATCAAGGCAATGGAAATTACAAGAAAACCCGAGAGATGCTGGCATTAAATACTTCCTGATGGAAGAGCCCAACAATGTCTATGAAGTCATCTTAACACTGAAGAATTTAAACTTGAATCTGATCAAACCTCTAGCTCTAACTACTAAAGTTTAGGAAAAGCAAAGCATAGAGAAACATGTTGGACAAAAGCATGGCACTATAGGAAGTTACAAGGCAGATGCACTGATTTTTTCAATTAATAAATTACCATACAACCATAGAGGGACTTACGAACCAATTTAAACAGACTAACCTTGTTTGGATTCCAATTCAAACAAATCATCCAAAAAAATTTTTAAGACAATTGAGGAACTGTAAGCACTGACTAGGTATTTGCTGATATTTTAAAAGATTGTTTTTACATGAGATAACGGCATAGTGGTTATTTGTTTTTAAGTTCTTTGTCTATTCCTTATCTTTCAGATACACGCTGAAATATTTAGAGATAAAATTATATGCTTCTTGGAAACTGCTTCAAAACAATTGGGGAAAGGCAGAGATTAAAGAGGTTAGAAAAAACAAGATTGGCTAAATTGATAATTTTTGAGGCTAAGCGGTCAGTACATTCGCTTCATGATAAACGGCTCTCTAACTTGGTATAGGTTTTTAAATTTTTCGTAAGAAGTTTTTTAAAAACCATGCTGACAAATAATTTTCAGTAATATAGAAAATGCATATGATACAATATTAAGTGGGAAAAGGCAGGAAAAAATATCAATATAGTAAGATCCAAGCTATGCAAATAAATATGTTCAATGTCCAAATGTTTGCAGTGGCTATTTTGGGTGGTGGGATTATTACGGATAAATGTCATTCTTTACACTAATTTTCCAACTTTCTGTTAATACAATGGGCATGTATGACCTGGCGAATTAGGAAAAACAGATAGTTACTTCAGTTTTTAAGAGTTGGTGAACTATGAGCCATTTGAAATAATACTCTCGAGTCTTGAGTCTTGAGTGATGTGTTTAGGTAACATCCTTTCAGAGAGAGCTGGCACCACCCCAGGGTGCCTCTTAGCACCTAAAAGTCACATCTGGTGTAAGGTGGCAAGTGTGCCACTCCATTTCTAAGGCGCCATAAGCAAAGGATTGATACATTTATGCTTCCACTCCGTATGACCAAAGGAAGGAAAAGAGTCTAATAATCTCACATATTTGACTCCTCAGATGTCCCCAAAGGAGCACAGCTTGGTAAATGACTATCTCTAAGTAATCACTGTTCTAGAAACTTCCGTGCCAGAGACAACTTGGGCACTTTACTGTTTTTGTTCTGTTGCAAGACGTGATCCAGAGGAGTACACGCACTCCTCTCCTGCCTTTCTCCACAGGAAAGCAGACCGTTAGTCCCTCAGCAGGGTACAGCATGCCAGGTTGGGGGCTCTCTCAGCAGACATTTCCTCAGAGGCCCAAAGCCCCAGCACCTCCCATAAGCAGGGCCTTGCTTTCCAGTGGAGTGTTTGTGTAAAAGGAATTTTTATGCCAGTGTCCTCTTAGGAACCTTTCTTTAAAATCATATGAAAGAAATGCAGAGAGAGATCTGAGCAAATCCTATATAACCCACAAGCCTAGAAAGTTCCAGAAGCATTCAGAATATTAATACAGCCATCACCAGGCCTTTTCCTCTCCCATGGAGTCATTGGCACCCTGGGAGATCTGGCTGGATAGTTCTGTCCATAATCTCTTAGATTTCTTGGTGGTTTTGTTTTATTTTCTTTTCCCTCTTCTTGCTATCCTCCCTGAGGATGATTTGACCTTTCTGGTAAAATCTTAACTTGGGAATTTCTTGGATTTCCTGCCTGAAGATTATCACTCCAACATCTCCATATCGCATCTGCACATATGTGTGGTTTCCAGCATTTGTACTTCATTCCTTCACTCCCTGGTGGCTCTCAAATGTCTTCTCCAAACTCAACAAACCACCCTCTGGGGCTGTAAGCTCCATTTTTATCAATGGGAAAATAGAGACACCAAGAGGACTTGGCGAGGAGTGAGGCCACCCTTGCCTGGACCCCGCTCCAGTTACGCTGGCCAGCCTCAGCGAGGGGCACCCACACACACAGGCCCAGTGCTCCACTCAGACACCTAAGGAGGCGGAGGCTGCATTAACCCACCCTCCTCCTTACCAGGCGTCCTTCTTTAACCACAGGTGTGTCTGCCGTGACCGCATCTACCCCTGCATCAGCAGGCAAATGAGCCAGAGGTGCAATGCACAGACTGACCTCCATGTAGATTTCACAGGATGGAACTGCCATTTATAGGAGTCCCGTATAAGGGAATCTAAACTTACCCATGAAAGGCAGAAAAGCTTCAGGAAATCACTCTTCGGGAAAGTAGAAGAACTTAAATAACCCACCGTCTCCCAGAGTGCACCCAGATGGAATGGATGCATCCTTCGTCAGGCTGAAAGGTCTGAAAAGAAGCTCCCTAGATCACAGCCTCTCACCAGATTAAAATCCAGATGCAGATTCAGCAGGTCTGGCACGGCCTGACATTCTGCATGTTAATAGCCCCCAGTTGATGCAGATGCTGCTGGTCCACACCTTAAGTAGCAAAGATTTAGAGCTGAGCTGCCCAATACGATGGCCACTACCTACTGTGGCTGTTGAGCCCCTGAAATGCAGCAAGTTATAATTAAAATATGCTGCGAGTATAAAATACACACAAGATTCTGAAACTATTCCAAACAATAAAGAAGGACTCTTCCCTAACTCATTTTATGAGGTCATCATCATCCTGATATCAAAACCTGGCAGAGACACCAACAAAAAAAAAAAGAAAAAGAAAATTTCAGGCCAATATCCCTGATGAACTTTGATGCAAAAATCCTCAATAAAATACTGGCAAACTGAATCCAGCAGCACATCAAAACACTTATCCACCAAGATCAAGTCAGCTTCATCCCTGGGATGCAAGGTTGGTTCAACATATGCAAATCAACAAAGGTAATCCATCACATAAACAGAACCAATGACAAAAACCACATGATTATCTCAATAGATGCAGAAAAGGTCTTTGATAAAATTCAACACCCTTCACGCTAAAAACTCTCAATAAACTAGGTATTGATGGACGTATCTCAAAATAATAAGAGCTATTTATGACAAACTCACAGCCAATATCATACTGAATGGGCAAAAGCTGAAAGCATTCCCTTTGAAAACCAGCAAAAGACGGCCAGGCGTGGTGGCTCAAGCCTGTAATCCCAGCACTTTGGGAGGCCGAGACGGGCAGATCACGAGGTCAGGAGATCGAGATCATCTGGCTAACATGGTGAAACCCCGTCTCTACTAAAAAAATACAAAAAACTAGCCGGGCGAGGTGGCGAGCGCCTGTAGTCCCAGCTACTCGGGAGGCTGAGGCAGGAGAATGGCGTAAACCTGGGAGGCGGAGCTTGCAGTGAGCTGAGATCCGGCCACTGCACTCCAGCCCGGGCGACAGAGCGAGATTCCATCTCAAAAAAAAAAAAAAAAAGAAAACCAGCAAAAGACAAGGATGCCCTCTCTCACCACTCCTATTCAACATAGTATTGGAAGTTCTGGCCAGGGCAATCAGGCAAGAGAAAGAAATAAAGAATATTAAAATAGGGAGAGAGGAAGTCAAATTGTCTCTGTTTGCAGATGACATGATTGTATATTTAGAACACCTCATCTTCTCAGCCCAAAATCTCCTTAAGCTGATAAGCAACTTCAGCAAAGTCTCAGGATACAACATCAATGTACAAAAATCATAAGCATTCCTATACACCAATAATAGACAAACAGAGAATCAAATCATGAGTGAACTTCCATTCACAATTGCTACAAGAGGAATAAAATACCTAGGAATACAACTTACAAGGGACGTGAAGGATCTCTTTCAAGGAGAACTACAAACCACTTCGCAAGGAAATAAGAGAGGACACAAACAAATGGAAAAACATTCCATGCTCATGGATAGGAAGAATCAATATCATGAAAACGGCCATACTGCCCAAAGTAATTTATAGATTTAATGCTATCTCCATCAAGCTACCACTGACTTTCTTCACAGAATTAGGAAAAAAAACTACTTTAAATTTCATATGGAACCAAAAAAGAGCCTGTATAATGAAGACAATCCTAAACAAACAGAACAAAGCTTGAGGAGGCATCACACTACCTGACTTCAAACTATACTACAAGGCTACAGTAACCAAAACAGCATGGTACTGGTACCAAAACAGGTATACGGACCAATGGAACAGAACAGAGGCCTCAGAAATAATGCCACACATCTACAACCATCTGACCTTTGACAAACCTGACAAAAACAAGCAATAGGGATAGGATTCCCGATTTAATAAATGGTGTTGGGAAAACTGGCTAGCCATATGCAGAAAACTGAAAGTGGACCCCTTCCTTACACCTTATACAAAAATTAACCCAAGATGGATTAAAGACATAAATGTAAGAACTAAAACCATAAAAACCCTAGAAGAAAACCTAGGCAATACCATTCAGGACATAGGCATGGGCAAAGCCTTCATGATTAAAACACCAAAAGCAATGGCAACAAAAGCCAAAATTGACAAACGGGATCTAATTAAACTAAAAAGTTTCCACACAGCAAAAGAAACTATCATCAGAGTGAACAGGCAACCTACAGAATGGGAGAAAATTTTTGCAATCTACCATTTGACAAAGGGATGATATCCAGAATCTACAAAGAAGTTAAACAAATTTACATGAAAAAAAAAAAAAAACATCAAAAAGTGGGCAAAGGATATGAACAGACACTTCTCAAAAGAAGAAATTTAGGCAGGCAACAAACATGAAAAAAAGCTCATCATCACTGATCGTTAGAGAAATGCAAATCAAAACCACAATGAGGTATCATCTCACGCCAGTTAGAATGGCCATCATTAAAAAGTCAGGAAACAACAGATGCTGGAGAGGGTGTGGAGAAATAGAAATGCTTTTACACTGTTAGTGGGAATGTAAATTAGTTCAACCACTGTGGAAGACAGTGTGGTGATTCCTCAAGGATCTAGAACCAGAAATACCATTTGACCCAGCAATCCCATAACTAGGTATATAACCAAAGGATTAGAAATCAGTATACTATAAAGACACATGCACATGTATGTTTAGTGCGGCACTGTTCACAATAGCAAATACTGGGAACCAACCCAAATGCCCATCAACGATAGACTGGATAAAGAAAATGTGGCACATATACACCATGGAATACTATGCAGCCATAAAAAAAGGTTGAGTTCATATCCTTTGCAGGGACATGGATGAAGCTGGAAACCATCATTCTCAGCAAACTAACACAAGAACAGAAAACCAAACACTGCAGGTTCTCACTCCTAAGTGGCAGTTGAACAATGAGAACACATGGACACAGGGAAGGGAACATCACATACCAGGGCCTGTTAGGGGATAGGGGACTAGGGGAGGGTTCGCATTAGGAGAAATACCTAATGCAGATGACGGGTTGATGTGTGCAGCAAACCACTATGGCACGTGTATACCTATTTAACAAACCTGCACGTTCTGCACATGTATCCCAGAACTTAAAGTGTAATTTTAAAAAAAATACACACAAGATTTCAAAGATAGAATGAGACAAAGAAGATAAAATCGTTCACTAATCATTTTTATATCAAATATATGATGAGATATTATGGATACGTTGGGTTAAATTAGCTATGGTATCAAAATTAACTTCACTATTTATTTTTTAACTTTAAATACTGGGATACCTGTGCAGAACATGCAGGTTCGTCACATAGGTATACACGTGCCATGGTGGTTTGCTGCATCTATCAGCCCATCATCTAGGTTTTCAGCTCTTGCCCTCCCCCACCTCCGACAGGCCCCTGTGTGTGATGTTCCCTTTCCTGTGTCCATGTGTTCTCATTGTTCAACTCCCACTTAAAAGTGAGAACATGCAGTGTTTGGTTTTCTGTTCCTGTGTTAGTCAAAAGACATGAATGAAGCTGGAAGTTCACTATTTTTTTTTTAGTTTTTAACAAGTGACTAAAAGAAAACTTTCCATTATAAAAACACCCCATATTTCTATTGATCAGCACTGATCTACAAGACTCTGCAAGCTTTAAAGCTAAAATTCTCGAAAGTGCTCTTAGAAATGGTTTTATATGCTTGCCTTCTCCTTCGAAATATACACAATTTACCAGCCTGCCAAAAAGGTCTTATCCATCCACCTCTTCACACTAGGAAGTAGCAAGAGAAAGGGCTGATCAAAGCCAGATAACCTGTCCCACACAATGGCCAAGGCTTCCTTTGAATAGTATCTTGGTGGCTTTTGATTTTACATAGCCAATTCCAGATAAGAGAGGCCCGTCCTTGTTAAAATGACTATTAAGTCCATTCAACATAATATTATCTGAAGATCGACTATCACTCCAATTTCTGATAAAAGCAACAAATGTGGTTAGAGTCCCAAGTTGATCTTTTGCTTGATCGACATAATCCAGTCCATTTTTTTTCCCTAATGATCACTTCTTTTCTTTCAGCTGAAATGTCTTTCTCATTAGCAGACATTTTTGAAGTAGAGGAGTTGTTTGCTTAACACTTCAAGACCGAAGCAAACATTTGTTATAAGGCTCCAAAAGAATTTGCAAATAATTTCCATCCATGATTTCCAAAGCCACAGGCTGCTTGTGTAACATTTGTGCAAAATGTGTGGGCTGCTCTCATGAAGCGAGCATTGCCAGAAATATTTACTCCGCAGGAGTAACGCTGCGTGTCTGCCGCTCTGTTTGAAAACTTCCACATGGCAGCTCAATGGGTGGAGTGTGGAACAGACACTCCATGGATGGCCATGGAACTCTCCACGCCTGTGTCCTCTGATGAGCTGCCCTTCTGGTATTTGACACCTCTTGGTTCACTGTGGCTGTCGCCTCTTTGAATTGTCTTCAGTTAAGACTGATTACACAAAGACCAGGTACATACGGGTTCTCCAGCTCAGTAAATGCAGGCCATCCCACGAAGTTTAAGAATAGGAAAGCCCTGGACAGTCCTGGGATAATGTTATAGCTTAAATTGTGTCCCCAGAAAAGATGTATTGAATCCCTAACCCCTGATATCTCAGAATGTGACCAAACTTTGGAAGTAAGGTCTTTACAGAGGTAATGGAGTTAAAATGAGGGTATTAAAAGAGTGGGCTCTAACCTAGTATTACTGATGTCCTTGTTAAAGGGGGGAATGTGGACACAGATACAAAGGAAGAATGACATGAGGAGACACTGAGAACCATGAGAAGATTGGACTTAGGCTGTCACAGCCAAGGAATGACTGGGGCTACCAGAAGCTGGGAGAGAGGCCTGGAACGGATCTCTCCCCACGGCCCTGCAGACCTTGGATTTGGTCTTCTCTCCTCTAGAACTGCAAGAGAATAAATCTCTCATGTTTTCAGCCACCCAGTTGGTGGCATTTTATTACAGCATCCCCAGGACTCATGCAGACTTGAATTCTAACAGTTCCCATGACTTTTGGGGGTTTTTTGCCATCATTCCCACATGCCATCCCACCTGGATCCCCTAGTACACGTCAGTGATCTGGGGGTGACCATATGTAGTCTCAGCATCTTAAAAATGCATTCTATAGGTTGCCAGATTTAACAAATACACATAGAGGATGCCTAGTTCAAGTTGAATTTCAGATAAACAACAGATAATTTTCAGTGCAAGTATTTAGTACGCTATTTATAAGTGTTTAGTAGAAGTATTTACTATAAGTAATGTCCTTCGGACATACTTATACTAAAAACTTTTCTGTTGTTTATCTGAAATTCATGTTGAAACTGGATGTCCCGTATTTTATCTGGCAACCTAAATAATAAGCATCTTTGAAATACTCTAAACTCCCTGGAAAAGACATGTGCTTGGTGCCACGAGGCGGGCTGGGAGAATTTCCATGAGGCTGGGCCAAAAGACAGGGTTCATTGTTTGGCATCAGCTCACTTCTGCTTCCACAGTGAGAAGCAGAAACTTAATTGCTCCAAGGAACAATTAATTGGAGTAGAAAGCTTGATTCTTGCATTTCCTGCGTAGGTCACAAATTTCTGTTATTGCAATGTGCCTAATTTGTGGTTCAAAATGTAGTATCATCTTAATGCATGCCCGCAACTGAACTGTTCCACCTGAAATGAATGTAATCACCCTAACCCTAAACTATTCATAACAGACAGGCAAGCTTCAGGGGTGCATGACCCAGGCAGCCACACAGGGCCTTGTGCTCAGGACCCCACACTTGATTCAAAAATCTGCAGTCACTGTATTAAAATTCTTAATACATTTTGAGCACGGGGTCCTGCATTTTTATTTTGCACGGGGCCTCACAAATGCTGCCACCGGTCCAAGGACAGGTGTACCTCATAACACATAAGCTACTGCACAAAATGCTTCCATCACTGAAAAGTGACAGATGCCTTGGTCTATTCTTTCCTGAACTCGCTTCTAAGCGACTAGAGCCCTTTGGCCTGGCACCTCTCCTCTGCCACGTGCTGCTGTTTCCAGCACTGCTTTCATTTAATTAGTGTCTGGCTGGTTCAAAAGATTGTTTTTGATTCTGTGTGTGCTGTATGAGCTGTTGTCTGGATCCTCTTCCAACTTGGCCTTGGCAACACCCAGTGTCGAATCTGCTGTCTTTGGCTCTGTAAGACTGTGGTTTTTAAAGGACAATTGTTGCTCATAGCAACTTGAAGGCTGGATGGAGACTTGCCTGAAGCCCCATGAAGCAGCAGATTTGGGGCTATTTAATTTCCCACCAGTAGCTTATTCCAAAGGTGTGCTCGTGTGGAACCAAATCTCTCTGCCATCAGCCACATTTATTTTCTAATCTCCACTTTTTTCCTCCCTTCTCATGTACAGGGTTCAGCTTTCTTTCCCCTCCTCTAAGGTTTTCCTTCCAAATTCCCCTTATCCCTTTCCTTGTCCTCTCCCTGTTTGGAACCCATCCACTATTCCACATGCCTCTAGCTGACCCACTTTTTGCCCAGGTCTTTCTCCAGGGGAGAAGAACCAAAAGATGAGATTCAAATTCATCTTGCTGCTCATTAATGTCCCTTTTAAAGGTCTTGACGAGGGTGATGAAGCCAATGCCTAGGGGAGGAAATTTCAAAACTTGGCTTTCCAGTTCCATCCCAGTTCTTCACCTATGTCTTCAGTGATGCCACCATGCGAGGAGCATCAGAAAAGGAGCATTGGATTCTGGCTCAAAGTCACTTCTCTGTGACTTTGGCTAAGACACTGAAACTCTCAAGATCTTGGTTTCCTCATCTACAAAATAAGAGTGCTCAACTGCATAATGATCTCATAGAAACCTATAATTTGCATGCCAAAGTTATAACCATTAATTATCCTACACAGCACAGCAGGAATTTTCTAAATCTGAGGCTCGCGATCCACTGTATTAGTCAGCAGTTGCTGTGATAATGCTATGTAACAATCCCAACTCTTCTGGCTTAGAACAACAAACGTGTATTTCTTGCTCAACTCCATTTTTGCAGATTGGCTGGCACAGCTCTGCTCTGGGCTGCAGATCGGGTTCAGGTGGGCTCCACCTGTCTCTCATTCTGGGACCAGGCTCACCTACCAGCATCTGTTTGGGGCATGTTTTTCTCATGGGAAATGGCAGGGGCCCAAGAAGCTAGGCCAAGCTACACAAGCATATGCATGGGCTCCACCTGCCTACATCACCTAAGCTCACTTGCCAATAGCCAAAGCAAGTCATGTGGCCAAGTCTAATATCTATGGGGTTGGAAAAAATACCCCAGGAAAGCCATGGCAAGGGCTGGAAGGAAAGGAAGAATTACGGAAAAAAGCAACTACTAGGCTCTCTGAGTCCTCTACATTGCAGGCAAATTTATATTGTTGGTTGTTATGAATTCAACTGTGTCCCCCAAAAAGAGATATGTTAGAGTTCTAACATTGCCCAGTATCTCGGAATGTGACCTTATTTGGAGAGACGATCATCGAGGTAAAGTCAGGTCATTAGGGTGGGCCCTAATCCTATATAACCGGGTCCTCATAAGCAGGGAAAACATGGGCACAGAGATATGCATAGAGAGAAGACAATGAGAAGACCATCGGCAAGCCAAGGAGAGTCCTGGGGCAGGGCCTTCCTTCGCAGCCCTCAGAAGGAACCAACTTCACCAACAGCTTGATCTCTGACTTTTGGCCTCAGAACTGAGTGCTGAGATTTCTGTTGTTTAAGCTGCCCAGTTTGTGGTACTTTGTTTTGACAGCCCTGGGAAACTAACACACTATCATGTGTACATTTGTCTGGGGAGAGGGCCCCTGATGTTTATTAGATTCTCAAGGAGGATCCATGATCCATCAGCGCAGCTCACCATTCCCATGAGTCATGGTTACTTTGGCTTCAGTGAAAAGGCCAGGGGGAGCACACTGGCTCCCAGAATAGCCACAGTGGGTGGCAGATCTGATCTGCCAGAGATCTGATTTGGTCCAGACCCATCCAAGGATGTCTCTATAGCCCCAGCATGCTCCAAAAACACACATGACCCTTGAAGACAGGGAGTCCTGACCTTGTTCTTGGTTCTCTCATTGCTGAGTCCCGTTGGATCTGTTTGTCTCCTTGGGATTTTGATTTGTCTTTGATCAAGAAGGGTTAGGCTTGTGCAAACTGCAGTACATCTAGAATCTCAATTGTCGACGTTTGCCAGACAACGGCTTTGCCCAGGGCCTAGGGCACTGGCCACAAATCTGTTCAATTCATACCACTTGACCAAATAACCAAGATGCTAAATTGGCCAAACTAACAGACTGCAGTGTTTTATAGGATCGCTTAAGAACTTTAACAGAAATGTTTTAACAACATTAACAAGAATTTGGTTTCGGTTAATAAATATATCGAAAAACACATTTTATCATCAGTAACCAAAATTGTAGTATCTAGCATTGAAGTTGTTTATATTATGCTAACATCTAAGAGACAAAAAAAAAATAATAATAAGCTAATTGATTGGCCTGGTGAATAGATTTTAACCCAAGACCACCATGTACAGTTGCACAGGCTGTGCACTATACCACCTCAAGAACTCCATGTGCATAGCCATGATGTGAGCATGCCTCCAAAACTGCACAGCACAGCAACCATGGCTTCAACAAATCCACTCCTCCCCAACCTAAGACCCCTGTCCTCATATTAATTGCCCCCTTCTCTCTGACCATGGACTTTTTCTCTGACCATTCCCCAAAGCCATCACCATCCTGTCCTTTTCAGAACCCTGTAACAAGACCCTGTTTGTTCATGCATTTCCATTCCATTCTCTGACTGCCCTGCCTGCTAACCCCCAACCCCTCTCTGCCAAGAAAAGAACGCACATCCTCACACTGACATGTTGTGCAAACAAGTCTTTTACCTAAGAACTACTGCAGGTGCAGGAATCCAGCACTGTGAAGGCTGGAATGGGGAAGTTTATCAGCAGCAGATGGGGCATACCTGAGGGAGAAATTCCAAAGAGGGATAATAAGACTCTGCCTGCCTCCTTCATGGAAATATACTCTGAGGTGGAAATGTATACAGTGTTCCCATAAGGGGCTTAGAACCATCATAAATGCATCATGCACAGATACGGCATAAACGTGGGGATGGAGGGTTACAAGTGGCTGGTGCGTTAAGGACTCCCAGGTTGTAGGTGACCCCCTGGGATGTCATCATACCACTTAGCATCCCCATTATTCTTTTTAATTAAAATGAAATTAACATAATATAAAATTAATCATTTTAAAAGGAACAATTCAGTGGCATTCAGTACGTTCACAATGTTGAGCAACCACCACCCCAATCTAGTTCCAGAACATTCCACCACCCCAAAAGAAAGTCCCATATCCATTAAGCAGCAACTCCCCATTCTCCCTCCCCCATCTCTCACCCTGACCCTTGGCAACCACTAATCTGCTTTCTGTCTCTTTGAATGCCCCTATTCTGGGCATTTGATATAAATGGAATCGTACAACATGTGACCTTTTGTATCTGCCTTCGACTTAACATAATGTTTTCGAGGTTCATCCAGGTTGTAACATGTGTCAGTCTTCCACTCTTTTTTATGACTGAATAATGGTCCAATATGTGGAGAGACCACATTTTGTTTATCCATGCCTCCAATAATGGACATCTGGGTTGCTTCTACTTTTTAGCTATCATGAATAATGCTGCTACAAACATTTGTGTAGAACTATTTATTGAGCGCTGTTTTAGGCTCTCTTGGGTATATACCCAGGAATGGAATTGCTGTGCATCTTCATCATGATATCCTCTCGTTTTTCCAGCCTTTATTCTGAATCTTTTTAGAGGCCAAGGAAAGCCAACTTTTCCTGTAAATAAGCAGATAGTAAATATTTTAGGCTTTGCAAGCCAGATGGTCTCTGATGCAACTACTCAACTCTGCCTTTGTAGCATGAAGCAACCACAGACAATCCGTAAAAAGTTTATGGCTCTTCAATAAAAGTTTATTGACAAAAACAGACAAAGGGCCAGATTTGGGCCTCAGGCTGTGGTTTGCCAACCCCAGCTCTAGGACAAGCCCAAGTGGATGCAGCCTCTTCCAAGCGCCCCATTTCACAGGAGAGGCACCTCCTCCAATCCAGCTTTCTATTGCCAGTGAGGATGAGCAAAGGAGACGGACCTAGCCTGTGGCAGAAGAGGGTTGAGGAATTTCCTTTGAAGCTGATTTTGAAATATGTGAAATGTTGGGATGTGCTTCTGCTATGAACAGCAGCATTGTGCTCTCTGTTGATGTTTAAGAGTCAAGCTACCATCTTTCAGGTGGTTTTTGAGAATAAAAGTGTGTTGAGTACTTTGACCAATCTCTTGGTGTCCTTTCTAACATTCACCCTTTCTGAGATTTATCAGGGGAAAAAGGGCCGCTCATGCTCAAAAGCTCATTCACCCAACAAGCATTTACTGAGCCTTTACTGTGTGCAGGCACTATGCTAAATCTTATGTATTTAAAATGATGTTCTGGAGGCTTTCTTTGGCAAGTTGGCTTGGATACCTCTAGTAATGGGGTGCTCGCTACCTACACAGGGCATCCTACCCCATGGCTGGGCAGTTCTTTGCTCCTCAGAAGTACCTAAACCTCACCAGTATGCTTACACACCTCCCTCCCACCAGTCAAATATCAACAGGCACCCCCACCATAAACAGGCACACAGAGAACAGGTGAGGAAATGAGGAAACAGCAAGCAAACCAACAAAGAAACACTGAGTGCAGCTCTTCTCACTCCTGGTATTTCTAAAACGCAGAACGAAATCAATTTCACACCCAAGACATCTTGAAATGTTCCCAAACTTGGGCAAAGTTGACAACTGAATTCTAAGGAACTGCTTCCCATTAAGAAGAAGACATTAGGAAAGAAAATTATCAGAACTCTTTGTTTAAACCATGGTCTCAGTCAGGCATGGTGACTCAGGCCTATAATCCCAGAACTTTGTGGGGCTGAAACGGGCAGATTGCTTGAGCCCAGGAGTTAAAGACCAGCCTGGGCAGTGCACTGAGATCCGATCTCTACAAAAACTTAAACACTTAGCTGGGCACGGTGGGGTGAACCTGTGGTACCAGCAGCTACTCAGAAGGCTAAGGAGGAAGGATCGCTTGAGCCCAGGGGGTCAAGCCTGCAGTGAGCCATGACTGCACCACTGCACTCCAGCCTGGGCAACAGAACAGAGTGACACCCTGTCTCAAAAAACAAAAACAAATAACCTCGTCTCCAGAAAAGGCAAATGAGAGGCTGGACAGCACAGAGATGAAAAACGCAGGCCTTGGGGCCTGGCAGGTCTGGGTTTGAAGGCTGCTCTTTTTCCCTTTAGCTGGGGGACCTGGGGCACGTCATTTCTTAGAGGAGGCAGAGTTTCCTCAACTGTAAAACCAGGTTAGAATAGTACCAACTGCATAGGATGGCCGTGGGATGGAATGAGACACGCCATCTGTAGTGGCCACACGGAGCCACGAGCTATTACTAAGTCAGCAGGCCTTCCCACCTGGCCAATCTCTTGTGGCTAAACAGAAGAAGGTGCAGAAACACCGCAGAGATGGCTCCTAAGTGCCACGGAGGGGCTACGGATTCAATTAAAAGAAAAAAATAAAGTCTGGAGGAAATGGAGGCAGGCAGAGGTCAGGGACAGGAGAAAAGGGGAAGAAGCACAACTGAGGCATCCAAATGCAGAAGCCACTAGAAGCGGCGCCCCAACCCCACCCCTGCAAGAGCCTCCAAGAAATACTTGGCTGCATCACAGGCTTCACCTCTTCCTGCCCACACGCCTGCAAGATCTTGTTCTCAAGCTGCAGTCTGTGCGGAGTCGCAACCCACGAAACAGTTACGAAATCCATTCCAGTGTCTGCAGCCAGCAACGGATAAACGCGAAATAGAATAGGTCAGAGTGCTTGGCACATCTAGGGGAAGTGCTGTGTTGTGTGAAACCTTTTCAGTAATATGCACATATGTAGACCTGCTCATGTCATCTACATAAGGATATAGGCACACTTACACAGACTAGAATCAACACTGTCAGCGTGCAGTGTGCACAACGTATGGTAAGAGTAAGTACTGGTCAGGCGCGGTGGCTCGTGCCTGTAATCCCAGCATTTTGAGGCCAAGGTGGGAGGATTTGATGAGAACAGGAGTTCAAGACCAGCCTGGCCAATATAGTGAGACTCTGTCTCAAAAAAACAAAAAAAAAAAAAAGTGAAAAAAAAGAGTATTATTCAGATAAACCTTTCCTATTATTATATATATGTATTCGCAATGTATATATCCATATATTCACACATATATACATATCTTGTTAAATTGTTTTTGGTTTTACACATACGTATATGCACACACACAATAGAACACGGGCTTCTTGCTGTGAGTTTCGGTCGGGGAGATTGAAGCCACTGTCTAAAGCACCCTTCAGGAGTGGCTCCCAGGGCTCCGCGAGCCCCTGAGAGGGAAAACTGCTTGGAGCCCCTGGCAGTTCTATCCTGTGGCCCCACTGTGCTGCCAGGGAGCGCGGGCAGGGCAGGGGGAGCAACGGGATGTTCATTTATTTCCTGAAGAGGCCAGGGCATAACATTAATTCTAAATGTAACAATTAAATTCCAATTAAAACTCAATTTTAAATGTGAAAGTCTCTAATAGGTACCAACCGACGTCTCTCTGCATCCATGAGAACTTCCGGGTCCCCTACGTCAAAGTTATAAGCAAAGCTCGCACCAGAGAAAGTTCCGATTTTTCATGAACCTGAGTTGGATTCTCAGGAACCAAAGATTAGAGTATTGATTCTTCCAGCATCCAGCACATCTGATAGCACCCGGGGGGGTTATAAACGGCAACAAATCCTGTGAAGTATCAGCCCAGAGAACACAATCTTTATTTTACAACACTTACAAAGAGATCCCCTAAGGTTTATTTTTAAAATAAATAACATTATAAAAAGCAATTTTAGTCACCAGCCTGTTGTTACAGCAAAATATCTGAGCCCCAGACTCCTAGGCAGATGCCATCGCCAGCCTGTGTGTGATTAGGAAAACGGGGTCTGGTGAGGGTGGTGCCCCACTCAGTTGAGAGGTTCCCCTCTCAATCCCTGTCCATTTATCCTGCTGGGAGCTCTGTGGTTTGGGTCTCTACGTCTTCCTTTTTTTTGAGGTGTTAGATTTTTCCCCAAGTCAAAAAGGGTGGCATCCTTCTAAGTTACCAGCTAAGAACATCAAAACCCCCAGGGCTCCATGTCCCGCTGAAGGTCAGGGCGAGGCCTCCGCCCCTCAGCACCAGCCCTCCCTCTCCTTCCCCCTCCATAAAGAGGACCAGGTGTGGTGGCTCACGTCTGGAATCCCAGCACTTTGGGAGGCCGAGGTGAGCAGATCATGACGTCAAGAGATCGAGACCATCCTGGCCAACATGCTGAAACCCCATCTCTACTAAATATACAAAAATTAGCCAGGCATGGTGGCGCGTGCCTGTAGTCCCAGCTACTTGGGAGGCTGAGGCAGGAGAATCGATTGAACCTGGGAGGCGGAGGTTGCAGTGAGCCGAGATGGCGCCACTGCACTCCAGCCCGGTAACAGAGCAAGACCCCATCTCAGAAAAAAAAAAAAAAAAAAAGGAGGAGGAGGAGGACGAGGACAAGGAGGAGGAGGAGAAAAAGTAGGAGGAGAAAGAGGAGGAGGAGGAGGAGAAGAAGGAGGAGGAGAAGGAGAAGGAGAAAATGAAGGAGAAGGAGAAAGTGAAAGAGAAGGAGAAGGAGAAAGTGAAGGAGAAGGAGAAAGTGAAGGAGAAGGAGAAGGAGAAAGTGAAGGAGAAGAAGAAGAGGACAGGTGCCAGGCAGACATTCCTAGTAGGAAAGCTCTCATTCAAGGGGTCTAATCACAGACCCCCAAAGTGTCCTGTCTGTGGACAGAATTCCAGCAGTCTGGAACTTGCATAGAGAAAAAATGACTTTTTTTTTTTCACTAATCTCTAGCTGAACATTAGTATTTCCTTCCATCATTAACATACACAACAAGTCACAGAAGCAAGAACAGTACCTGGCACTTGGTCACCATTTAGAAATCACAGCTACTTTCATATGACACTACGTCTGTTCCATGAGTCTCAGAATAGCGTTCGTGCCCATCACTACATGGAAATGAGAGTAGTTATCAGAACTGTTGATAGATCTATGAAAACATTAATTTTTTAAAGAGCACAAATTAAAACAAATATTTGGGTAAATATTTATCAGTGTAATTGATTTCCTTTGTAACCCAGAGCGTTTTATTTTATACATTCAAAAACATTCTGCTATTAAGGGGCCCACAGAGGTCATGGCACCCAAAGAGGAAGGAACCCCTGCCCTCACCAAAAACTCAGCTCACGGGGCCGACACACACAGGAGACCCCTAACCAAGGCTGTGGGCCACATGGGTGCAGACTCTGAGAGAGGCTGCGGGGAGATGGTTACTCCTCGGTCATCCAGCAGCATCTTCGCCATATTCACACTTTATAATAACTAAACTGACTCAAAGCGTTTTGTGGAGCAGAAATGGCTGACGGTAATCTCTTTTTTCTCACATAACAGTTTACGGACAGTAAGCAAGCCATTGCACTAGAACCCCACAACTGCTAGGCTGGCAAGCTGGGTATGTTGTCATTTCTTAAATAAAGAAGCTGAGACACAAAGGAATGTAATGCTTTGTTCAGAGTCATTGAATCCACCTGCTGGTGGCAGAGCGAAGCCTCGCAGCTGTCTTCTGACACCAAGTCCCGGCACCTGGCTGGGCTGCCGCTCCAGGGGCGGGCATACCTTGCACCTGCGGGCATATAGTGCACATGCGCCCTGTGCTGGCCCCGCCTTCCACACCCGTGCCCAGCCCCTTGGTATGAACTTAGGTGCATGGGACACCCTGTGACGATGATCATTAGGACAAGTATGCACTTGCTTATTGTCCTGGGAGTCCCTTGGCTTCTCACAAGCTTGAAGCACTGCGCCCCCCATTGTCCCAGTGCCATGACAAGCCATGCAAAGGTAAACAATAGCAATAACTAATGGTCACTAAGCGGGACAGTCCACTTTCCCCAGAATATCTGCAAAAATGCATGCCAAAGGTAGTACGCCATTTCCATTTCCCGACCCGCTGCTGCACTTACAGTCCTCCTGCTTCTTCTCCAGCTGGGTCTCCCAATAAAATCCAAGGCCTGGAGAGGGAGGGTTCTGGCTCCTGGCCCCTGTCACTGGGCTGGCCTGGATGGTGGCCTGGCAATGCCAGGGGAGCCAGCTTCATGCACACCAGTCCTCTCATCTCCCCGTGCAGGGAGTAGGAAGGACACTTTTCCTCCCATTTTACAGATTCAAAAATAGAGCCCACCAGTGTGTGTGCAAGCCGGGTTGGCACCTGAGTCCCCACCCTCCCCTCTTGGTTCAGTGTAGGACAACAAGGGCTCATGGGCTCCATGCCTGCTGCATGAGACTGAATTATCCTTCCTCTCTGTTTTACAGTCAAGATCCCCCCACAAAAGGACTTTCTGGCAAAAACAGCTCTTTGTCCTCTTCCCCTGTCTTCTGACCTCTTAAACTTCCCTCCAGCTTCTGGAACTTCTTTGAAGGGAATCTCCCTAAACTACTCGTCACAGAATTACATGGGGTGGAGCTGGAACATTTTTGCTTAGGATGCAAGATCCTGTTTAAACTGCACTCTGTTTCGAAGCTCTGGTGTTTAGCCTCTCTCTGTCTCCTGGGCTTGTGGGGGTGGGCAGGGGTGGGAGTGGCGTGACTCACTGCAATAGGTTGCATATAAACCTTGTTGGTGCAAGATGGGTGAGTATTCAGGTGCACATATTTGAATGACCACCTGCATATCATCAGGCCTTGGATAGCATCTCTACTTTCTTGGGAGATTGGAGGTAAGGATACAAAACGCTGCAGAGACTCACCGAGTCTCCAAGCAAGAAAAGAGTCAACAGCAGCTGAAAGTTGTGGGGGCAGGGGATGGTGAAGTTCAGGACCTAGCCCTGTTGAGCTTGAGCAAGGTCAAAATTTTCCTGACATCTTCTGGGTATTTCCACAGTTGAGAATGCTAAATGGTGTGGGCAGGTTGCTGGGTGCCAAGTACAACATGATGGACAGCTGGGCACTTACTGGACCCACGCTAGTGGCTGTACTGCTGTGTGGCCAGTCCTGGCAGTGGGAGGTAGGAGATAACCAGGGCTTCACAAAGAGAGAACAGATATTTCCTCCACAGTGAAGGAGGAGCTGCCACTCTCACCTTCTCTCCACCTTCTGGCCAGTGTCTCTAACATGCTCAACACCTGGGGTGCTTGCTAAAGATACAGGTTCCAGACCCTGTCCCACAGCTACAGAAGCCAGCTTCCCACTCTGGGGAGCTGCAGTTCAACAAGCACCCCCCTATGCCCATGGTTCCCGAATACTGATGGGCATCAGAATCTCCAGACACTTGTCAAAATCCATGCCTTTCCATTTACCCCAGTCTATGAATCAGCATCTCCAGAAACCAGGCCAGATGATTCTCAGGCATCTAAAGTTTGAGATCCTACTTTGGATGAGTGATTTTCAAAGTGTAGTCCCCAGACAAGCAGCACCTGTGTCACCTGGGCGCTTGTTAGACATGCACATTCTGGGGCCCCACCCCAGACCTCCGGAGTCAGAAACTTGGGACGGGGCCCCGCCCTCCAGGTGAGAGCCACTGGAGTAGACTGTGAGCTTCCCAAGGCCAGGGACTTGTCCTGGTCACAGCTTAGAGTGTGGGACTTGGTGCTGAGTCAGCACTGGGGCTCTCCCTGGCTTCTAAGAGAAGTGAATGAGTTTTGCTCACCACTGACTGCCCAGGAGACCCCACCTGGGCCAGAAGGAGCTGCCTGCTGTCTCCCTCTCCCAGGTGCCAGAACACAGCTCCTTGGGTACCTGTATTTGCGGGGAAGGCTGCTGTATGGGGAGAGAGCAGGCCTTGCCCTCAGTCTGGCTAACTCCTTACAGCTCCAATTTAATCTATCTTTCTCTGCAGCTGCAAAGGAATTGCCCCGTGCCTTATGCATTTCGCCTCAGAGTCCCACGAGTGCAATGTCCAATGTGGGGTGTGCTTTCTCTACTTGCTTACAGCACAGAACAAATATGCCTCTGCTCCTATATGAACATGAACTGCTCATTCTAGTGATGGCTCTGAACAAAGCCAGGGGCCCCCTTTAAGTTGGCTTGAACGTTTGCATTTCTGTTCTAGTCCTTCTCATTTACAGAAAACACATGGAGCCCTCCAAGCCCTTGCCACCCCTTTCCAGTCCTATTCCGCTCTTCCCTCACCCTTCCCAGACCAGCTCAGCACCCCTCATCCGGGAAACTTCTCTAGCCCTTTCCAGCCCTGGCTGATCCACCTGCTCTCCAAAGGTGAAGAAGCTGTTGCCTTCCATGAGTATTTGGCACTTTGGGGCTCTCTTGAACCTTTGTCTTATTTCCCCACTAAAAATGACAGTCTGATCAGGGCAGGGTCAATATTTATTGTTTTATTTTCATTCCATCAAATTACTCAGCACCCCAGAGAGTTTTGATCATGAAGGTGCTCAGTAAGTGTTGGACGGCAGCATAGAGGTCAAGCACAAAAGCAAGAAACCACATGGCCACTGCTGCGGATGAGTGTCTCTGGATGTGCCCACACCCTTAGAATGGTTCCAGATCAACTGGGCATCTGTCCAGCAGCCTAGGAGTGGGCTTTGGATCCTTTACAAAAACAAGAAGGCAGTAGCACCCCTTGAGAACTATGCTGCCCTACAGTTAACCTGCCTCTAAGGTACAGGCCCTTCCAATCTGCTCAAGTGTGAGGTCAGGAATTCGAGACCAGCCTGGCCAACATGGTGAAACCCCATCTGTACTAAAAATACAAAAATTAGCCGGGCGTGGTGATGCACACATGTAATTCCCAGCTACTCAGGAGGCTTAGGCAGGAGAATCACTTGAACCAGGGAGACAAGAGGTTGCAGCGAGCCGAGATTACGCCACTGCACTCCAGCCTGGACAACAGAGCGAGACTCCGTCTCAGAAAAAAAGAAAAAGAAAAAAAAAGCAGGGAGAAGGACCTTGGAATAGGCTTCATCAGACCTGTGTTCAAATTAATCACTACGTATTATTAATATCAGAATAAAAGTTAGCCTTCAGCTGACCTCCGCCACTGCTCTCCGCTGGCCCACTCCAGAGGGATCGGCTCTGCACCCTGGATTTCTGCCCTGCCTGCACCCTCCCAGGAAGACGCTGCCTCTGCCCTGTGTTGGGGGGCATTTGAGTTTGGAGATGAAGGAGAACTGGGAAGAGAAGACAGGAAGAGCTTCAGTCATGGCCGGAGAGACGCACTGGAAAGTACGGCAGAAGAATGCGGTCAGAGAATGTGGGAAAATTGGAATGCTGGAAGAAGGAGAAATGAAATGAGAAGAGGTGCTGGGGATAAGTTGGATCCCCTTTAATGTACTTCCAGAAGTGCAAATAAATGATGGGATTTCCTTTACATTGATCTTCGATGATCAAACTGTGCTTCTTAAACTAAACATGATTCTCAGAGACAGTCACGGCTGCAATGCGGTTACAATGATGATGAGGAGGCTTTCCTGGCCCTGGAGCTAACTACATCCCACGCAATTGGCCCCGAGACAGGTACTGCTGTCATAATGACCTTGCAGGTGGGGACAGTCAGGCAGACAAGAGGTTGCCCCAGGCCCCACAGCTGGCCAAGGCAAAGCCCAAATTGGAGTTCATGCTGGTGCCAGGTGGGTGCTCTCAGACACTCCTGTCCTGTCTTTAGGCAGGGCCAGCCCCTCCCCATGCACGGCTCCAGCCAGGCTCTCACCCCTTTCCTTAAAAGTGAACCAGATCCAGGACCAACAGCTGGAGACAGCACTCTGGGAAGCTGATCCCCAAGTTGACATCTGAGGCTCAAATTCTCTCTGATTCAACCCCACGAGGAGCCAGCTGGGGTCTGAGCCAGGGCAGCAGGGACAGAGCTGCCGCCGGGGGTCTGCTGCCAGCGGGCATCGCCGCGGAGGGCGCAGCCTGCGGGCGGAATGGAAACCAGACAGGGGCTCTCCAGGCCCACCGGGCCGGCCATCCGGAGGGTCTGCAGCTAATTAAGACTGAAGGGAGCACTGAATAACCCTTTTGTGGATCAAAAGCACTCTGTTGGAAACCCAGCTGACAACTCCAACAAAACTGACTTCATGGTTTCTTATGAGAAAACTGTGAATACATCGAGGACTGAAGAAGCGCTTTGTTCCAGACCTTCGTGGGAGCACCAGAGATTCGGATTACAAAGCGGCCCTGCCCGGCTGCAACAAACAGCACCTGGCTGAAGTCAAGGCTGTCTCGGTGTAGGAAAGCCAGAAATAACACATTACACTGAAGCTGGGGCACGGTGTGGCCACGACTGCTCGCTCGTGTGCTTCATTTACAGAAAAGGACACACATATCCCACCCCAATCTGATCAGAACCAGACAAGACTGGAAGGCTGGGTACAAAGCACACTGAGCCCCTCCCCCAAGAGGGTCTCCACTGAGCCTGTATCAGGATGGGTATATCCCTTCGCCTCTGCACTCCAGGCTGCACTCGGGAATCACCCAGAGCTTCAAACACGCTCCATGCCAGGATCCCAGCCCCAGGGATGTAATGTAATTGACCTGGGTGCAGCCTGACGTCAGCATTTGTAGGAGCTGCCTGGGTGTCGTGGGTTGGATGGTGTCCCCCACCAGAAGATATGTCCACCCAGAACCTCCAAATGTGACTTGACTGGAATAAGGGTCTTTGTAGATGTCAGTAACCCTTTTCCCACTTGCCCAAGAATGCTCCCCGGCAGCATTTACTGGAAGATAATTTTGCTACAAAATGCCTTGGTTTTATTATTATTTTCAAATCGCTCTAGTATATTGACTTTGGAAACAAAACACATCATTCCATTTATAGCATTCTGGTTTTAGTAGTGGCATTTCCATTTACAAAACTATAGTAACTCTCGAGTGCTGAAAATGTCACACCCTAGAAAACGCAGCCTTCCTACACGTGACGTTAACATCGTTCTTGAGCCATTATTGGCCAGAGATTCATTTGATGAATCCGATTCTTCCGAAACAGATGATTCTGATGATTTAGACGATTCTGATGTTAGTTCTGTGTAGAAATAACTCCAAGAACAGTTTCTGTATTTTATTTTCACATTAAAAATCCATCAGACTTGCTTCAGCCTCAAAGAGCACGTTTATGTAAAAAAATGAGTACTGGCAGCAAGCTGCACTTTATTTTCTAAACAAGAAAAGGGTGAAGGTAAAGATCTCTAGATGAGATCATCCTGGACGAGGGCAGGTCCTAAATCCAATGACTCGTGTCCTCATAGGAGACAGAAAAGGAGCCCCTGCAAACAAGGCCATGTGAAGACAGAGGCAGAGACTGGAGTCATGCTGGTTCCATACAAGGAAGGCCAAGGATGGGGGTCACCAGGAACAGGAGGGAGGCCTGGAACACACGCTCCTGTGCAGCTGCCAGCAGGGGCCACCCTGCCCACACCTTGACTTTGGCCTTCAGAACTGTGAGGGAGCAAATTTCTGTGTTCTAAGCCAGCGGTCCTCAACTTTTTTGGCACCAGGGACCAGTTTTGCGGGAGACAATTTTTCCACACACAGAGGGGATGGTTTTAGGATGACTCAAGGGCATGACGTGTATCATGCACTTTATTTCTATTATTATTACACTGTAATATGTAATGAAATCATTACACAACTCACCAGAACGAAGAATCAGTGGGAGACCTGAGCCTGTTTTCCAGGAACTAGGCAGTCCCATCCTAGGGAGATGGAGACAGTGACAGATCATCAGGCATTAGATTCTCATAAGGAGCACACTGCCTAGATCCCTCGCAGTTCACGATAAGCTTCAAGCTCCTTTAAGAATCTAATGCCACCACTGATCTGACAGGAGGTGGCGCTCAGGCGGTAATGGTCACTTGCCTACACTCACCTCTTGTCCAGTACTGGTCCATGGCCTGGGGTTGGGGACCCCTGTTCTAAGTCACCCAGGTTTGTTACAGCAGTCCCAGGAAACTCATTCAGCAGGTGGATTTGGGTGGCCCTAATCTAATAAGACTGATGTCCTTATAAGAAGAGGGGATTAGGACACAGACACACACAGGCGGATAACGCTGTGAGGGTTCAGGGAGAAGAGGCCTTCTACAAGCCAAGGAGAGAGGCCTCAGGAGGAATCAACCCTGCCCACACCTTGATCCAGGGCTCCAGCCTCCAGAACTGGGAGGAAACAAACGTCTATTGCTTAAGCCACCAGTCCATGGTGTTTTGTTAGGGGGCCCTCGCAGACTCATACACTAGGTACTTGATGTATGTTATTTTACCTGATCCTTATGGCAATTTTGTAAGTTGTGTTTAGGCCCTGTAGTCCTGGAGCCAGGAGTTTGAGACCAGCCTGGACTACACAGTGAGACTCAATCTCTGAAAAATTAAAAAGTAGCCAGATGTGATGGCACATGCCTATAGTCCCAGCTACTCAAGAGGCTGAGGTGGGAGGATCACTTAAGCGCATGAGTTCGAGGCTGCAGTGAGCAGTGATGGTGCCACTGCACTCCAGTAGCCTGGACAACAAAACAGGACCCCATCTCTTAAAAAAAAAAAAAAAAAAAGGAAGTTGTTGTTTTATTATTATTCCCTTTTTGCAAATGAGGAAAATAAATATAAAAGGTTAAGTGGCCCATCCAAACTCACATATATGGTAAATGTCAGAGCCAGGATCCAACATGGCCTATCTCAGGTCACAGCTGGCGCCAGGGTCCCTGGTTCTGGGTGGCACCCCCGGACGCAGGGGCCTTAGAGGCTGGGAAGTGCTCCCTCCCAGCGGGCAGTCTAGAGCCGGTGATGCTCACTGCTTTGCCACCCTCGGGCCTAGAACAGAGGGCTTTGCACGTGTCTCACATCGTCTCAGGGCTGTTTAGTCCCAGGTTGAGGGTAAGAGGAAGGAGGAGCCCCCAAGGCCACAGTTGGGGTCCTCAATGAACATCCGGGGGCAAGAAAACCTCCAGAAGGTGCACTTTCCATCAGCAGCCTGGGGGGGGAACGAAACTTTTCTATGAAGAAAAGATGCATTCACTTAAAACAGGAACGAGATTTAGTTCCCTTCAATAAGCACTGCCCATATTCTATATTGAAATAGGCTGTTTTTCAGTATTTTACCCAGAGTAGCTAACTTGATCCCCAAAACACACCAGCAAAATAAGTAAAGGAAGAATCCCTCCATTTTACAAGAAAATCTCAGGCTCAGAAACGTCTGTGTTTGGGAGGGTGCGGTGGCTCACGTCTGTAATCCCAGCACTTCGGGAGGCCGAGGCGGGTGGATCACCTGAGGTCAGGGGTTTGAGACCAGCCTAGCCAACATGGTGAAACCCCATCTCTACTAAAAATACAAAAATTAGGCAGGCATGGTGGTGGGCACCTGTAGTCCCAGCTACTCAGGAGGCTGAGGCAGGAGAATTGCCTGAACCTGGCGGGTGGAGGTTACAGTAAGCCGAGATCAAGTCACTGAAGAAATGGCTGTGCTCTCTGCCTCAGCTTCGTCTCTGCAAAAC